>NW_028270144.1:36402804-37086018 GCF_037043375.1 Chiloscyllium plagiosum
CACCCCCCAAATCATCTCCTCTCCCCTGAAGCTCTTCACCCACATCCTGAAGCAAACCCACTACTACAGCCACATCTCCACATTCCTGATGAAGGGCTTATGCATGAATTTCGATTCTCCTGCTTCTTGGATTCTGCCTGACCTGCCGGGCTTTCTCAGCGTCACACTTTTCAACTCTGACAGAAGGGCAGGACTGGCAGTTCAATGTTTCAAGGTGTAGATGTTTCAGACAAGATGTAGAGAGATGTAACAGAGTGGGCAAATTGTATCACTGATTAAGGAAAATATAACAGCTGTACGAAGAGAGGGCATCTTGATCGGCTCATCCAGCGAGACCATAAAAGTAGAATTTTCGAGTAAGAAAGGTGTAATTACTATGATAGGCCTCCCAATATCCAGTAGGAATTAGTGGAATAGATATGTAAGGAGATCAAGGAAAGGTGTTAAAAGGCTGTTGTAGTGTGTGATTTTAATTTCCACAATATTGACTAAGATTCCCTTAGTACCAGAAGCTTACTTGGGGCTGAATTTATTGGGTGCATCCAGGAGGAATTCTTAAAACAATATGTAGCAAGTCCAACTAGAGAAAGGGGTCTTACTAGATATATTTTGAGGAATGAGTAAGCTAGGCCAGATAATTGAAGTTTCAATGGAGGGACGTTCCATAAATTTTAAGAAACTTATGACAAAAGATAAGAGTGGTCCTCAAGTGAAAATATTAAATTGGGCAAGGTGAATTACAACAATGTTAGGAAGTTACTGGAAAAATTAGACTGGGGGCTACTGTTTGAAAGTTAATCCACATCTGACATGTAAGAGTCTCTTAAAGGCCAGTTGATCGGAGTTCAGGATCAACATATTCCTGTGAAGATGAAAGGTAATGATGGCAAGATTCAGGAGCTTTGGATGACAAGCAATATTTAAAGCTTAGTCAAAAAGAAAATTGAAACATATATAATGTTTAGAAAATTGATATCAAACAAGGCCCTTGATGTTTATAAAGGAAACAGAAATTAACATAAGCAATAAAATAAGAGGGCTATTAGGGACCATGACATGTCATTTGCAACTTGGATTAAAGACAATCCCAAGGCATGTTATACATATATTGGGAGCAAGAGGGCAACAAGCACAAAAAAGGGAATTTATGCACAGAACAAGAGAAGTGGGTGAAGTTTTAATGAGTACTTCATAGTGATGCGGTCTGCTCTCTGGATCTGCTCCTCAGATGCTGCCTGATCTGCTGTGCCTTTCCAGCACCACAGTCTCGATCCTTCATAATGATTCTCACCAAGGAGAAAGAGATCGATACTGGTAAGATTAGAGAGAGTTTTGTTGATATTCTGAGGCACGTTGATGTTACGAAGGAGGAGGTGTTGGAGGTCTTGAAAAATATTAAAGGTGATAAGCTCAGAGGGCCTGATGGCATCTATCCCAGGATACTAAGGGAGACAAGTGAGGAGATTGCTGGGACCTTGACAGTGATCCTTGTATGCTCTTTCGCCACAGCTGAGATCCCAGAAGAGTGGAAAATAGCTAATGTTGGTGACTTAGTGCAGAGCTATGCTGCCTCTATAATTTTACTTGTTTCCCCCTTCCCACATTTCAACTTATGGAAAACATATCAGGCAGGGGCATGCAAAACCCATCTCATTCCACCATTTTTCCATGAGGAACATAGAACATCACATTCTTTTGCAAGTATGTTAGACATGTGTCCATTGATGTTCCTAAACATAAGGACATAAAGACCAGTGATACACATAATGTGGTCAATTAGTGCATGCAGGAATTCTAAATCAAAAGGAATGCTTGGTGTATTTCTGTGACAGGTTCTTTATGCAAATTACTGATTCTGCAGCGGCACAGATTTAGCAATTTGAATATGAAATGGTTGAAGCAGATGCACTTAGGTTGCTAATGATATTTTCAGAGACTTTATCTTGAATGATTGTAGATATAGTTCTGATTACTAAGGTAGGATCCAGTGTACTTAATGCTGTTTCCAAGGCCATTTGTGAAGGATAGTTTGCCTTGGAAGCCAGCAGGAATTTTCAGCATCAGGATCTGTAGTTGTATTTATGAAGTATTTACAATAGAAAATTATACTTCAAAACAGTTTTAAAAGCAGCATCAAGTTAATCTATAGTTTGAAATGAAAACAAGTTTTTCATACTGCCCCACTGCAAAGGCAAATTCTTTGCTTCATTCTCTCCCACATTGAGTGGCACATATTTATGTCTGTTTCTATGGCTCATATCTGCTGGCTAAGGTCATCAGACTGTTACCAGAGGCTATAACTTGAGGGGAAACACACTACACTAAGTTGGGCTGACCAGGCATCTCTCCCAACCTTACTTCCTACTGCAGGCATATTGGAAGAATTCACAGCTTGATATCCAAACTGTTTGGCCATATTACGAATGTATCTTCCTGGAATAGGTACTAAATCTGGACTACATAGAGATGGGGTGCTACCCATTATAGTGCAAACTTCTGAACGCAAACTCTCTCCCTTCATGACTTCCATTTTGAGTTTTGAAAATTGATGCCACACTTCAATTGTCGCAATCCCTTGAAGAATGTAAGAAAGAGGTTGTGAAGGGTTGAGGGAGGAGTCACTGTGAGAGGAGATGCTTCTTCAAGCTGATCCAACTCAGACAGTGTTCCAGCATGGCCATTGCAACTTTCAGAACTTGCAACCCCATAATTTCAGATCATGACTCCACTTGGATCCCAATCCCACATTGAGAAACGATTAAGCAATTATATGCCTGTGCATCAAAATCCATCCCATCCTATGGAATTTCCATTTCTGTGAAACAACTTCTGAATCTGGAAAACATGATGATATATCCCAGTTAAAGATAATCCTCACATTTTATCAGCAGGGGATGGAAAATTTTATTTTAATGCAGAGACATATTGGAGTTGAAACATAATTCTATTTCTCTCCCTGGGCATCACCCGACCTGTTAAATTTCTCCAGCATTTTCTGTTTACATTTCAGCTTTCCAACATCTGCAGTATTTTCCTTTTAAATTATTCATTTTTCAAGATTGTCAAGATTGAACACTGAATGAGAAGCATAATTTGTTAAAGCTATGCTGAAAATCAACTAAGAAATAGAGACACGCTTTGTTAGTATTTTGCTTTTCTACACATTTTGCTTCACTGAACATGGCTTCATATCACAACAAATCTTTGAAACCTACCAGATTTAGAGAAAGATAAACATGATAAATATCACTTCCACTCACTTAGATAGAGTAATATTGACATGAGGTTTGGCAGTTTGCCTTTGGCTTCCATGATTTTTGCAGCACAACAGTGCACACTAGATGAGAAGGTGGCAGTAATTCAGTTGGCTGAATCTATGACATGGAAATATATTAATAAATACTGCTGTGTGCTCAATGCCAAAGATGAATGTTCCTTTAATTAGATGCCAATAGCAAAATACAATAGGTCAACATGTTGAGAGTCCTTCCAATTTTCAAAACCAATAACGCACCTACCCAATCACTTCCTGAAACATTTTTGAGTTACGTTACAGTTTACATTCTTAAAATTTCTTTTGAATTTTCTGCATCATCTGCCATGATTTCAATGTTTAGGTTATGAAATAACCAGCAAAATAGTATAAGTAAAGTTGAATTACATTGGTTTACTCAAGTCCTATGGAAGTTCCAGAGAGAAGCATGGATAAGATTAATAGTCTGAGTGTTTTTCCTACATTTTCCAATGTCAAAAGTTGGAAGGCATACATTTATAGTTTGGTTTGGAGTGGAATGAATAGGTTTTGGAAAGGCTTATATGGAAGTAGCTTTTTTATACTATTTTCTTGTTAGACGGCAACATCCTGCAGCCTTTAAACAACTGTGACTCAGAGTTTCACGTTGCCAAACATTATGACTCTGGACTTTTTCTCTCCACAGACGCTGCCTGATTTGTTCAGTTTTCCAGGATTTTTTATACTTATTTCAGTGTTCCATTTTGCTCCAACTTTGACTATACTGCCCCTGGCCTGCCACAGTGATCCAATGTATTTGAACACAAGTTGAGGAACAACACACCATCTTTCTAACCCATGGTAACACTAGGAAATTTCAATAATTGATCAATGACAGGGAATACCACTCTTAGAACATAGTACATAAAGCATAAAACGTAGAAGAGTACATCACAGGATCAGGTTCTCTAGCCCACCATGTCTGCACCAAACATAATGCTATCTAAACTTATTCCATCTGCCTGTATATGGTCCAAATCCCTTTATTCCCTGTCTGATCATATGTCTGAATGACTCTTTAACTTTGCTGATATATCTGATTCTAGCTCCTCCATTGGCAGCGCATTCCAGGCATCTAACACCCTCTGAGTAAAAAGCCTTCCCTCACATGTCTCCTTTAATGTTAAATGTATGCCTTCTAACTTTTGACATTGGAAAATGTAGGAAAAACACTCAGACTATTCATCTTATCCATGTTTCTCATTATTTTATATACTTCCATCAGGTCACCCCTCAGCCTCTGATGCTTTAACGAAAACACTCCAAATTTGTCAAACCTCTTCTTATCGCTAAAACGTTCCATTCCAGGCAACATCTTGGTAAACCTCTTTTGCACTTTCTCCATAGCACCCACATCCTTTCTATGGTTGGTGATCAGAACTGAACACAAACGCCAAGTGTGTTGAAAGTGACAGCTCATCTGCTGCATGTGAATAAGCAAGTAAGTGCCAATTGAGCTTACTAAAATTCAATTGATTTCAATATTACTTTGCCCATGTCATTATATGGTTGGCATAAGCAGACGGGCAAAAATAGATAGACTGTTCTTCGACCAAAAAAAAACCCTCCTTAATGTGAACAAACCCTTTCCGTCCAATGTCCACAACATACATGAGTCTGAGTTCCACTGGCCCTTCCATCTTCCCGAAACTGTTTATAGTGCCAGCCAAACCCATGCCCTAACATTGACACAGATGGGTCAGTCAGAGCTACTGGCCAATCTGATGTACTCTTCTACATTTTATGCTTTATGTACTATGCTCTAAGAGTGGTATTCCCTGCCACTGATCAATTATTGAAATATCCTAGTGTTACCATGGGTTAGAAAGATGATCTGCTCGGACTCCCTCTCAGTGACGCAGAAGTCCCAGTCTTCAATGCTTTAACCCACACACACAGCAGATTATGGCTATGGAACAGACTACATTGAGACTTGTTGATGTCCACCAATCTTCCTCCTGGTGTGGGAGACCATTAACCCTCTCCCACCCAGTAATGTTCTGCCCATGTGCATTTGTGTTTTGAAATGGCCTATTGCTATATCTGATTGTAAAATTATCATCACATTTTTCACATAGCTGTTATACAAAGCCCACTTATTCCTTCCATCCACCCCAATTCATGCATTCAGACTGTCTTCCTAATCTCCACTGCACATTGATGCTCCTGAAAGACAATCAAAGCAATTTTGGCTGCAGTCGTTTACAACATAGATGATGATGATTGGGCACATTAGTTGCCTAAGTTAAGAAATGCCTGTAAGTGATGTATTATTAGTATAATTATACAATCATTTTAGTGAATCTAGCAAAAACAATTGAGCAAATGCACAAAGTATAAACCATTGTATGACGTAAGAATACTCCAAGGATAAAAATTAAATACATTACCTGTTTCATTTAGGCGCTCAGATTAATTAAGATGTCACAGGAACTATGGTCAAGTGACTGTGGACCTCAAATTAACCTAGGGGCAGAGAAATCAGGCCTGACAGAAAATTAGCCAAACTAAGTTAAACCATAGTCGGCAGCTATTAGCTACAGAAAAGAGTAGAATTCCAATGTCAAAGACATTACAAAGGCTCAAGAAGAACCAGTCACGATCAGCCTGAAGGTTGTGAAATGGAGAAGTATCTTGGCATCTTGACTACCTGCATATGTGTACTTTACACCACCTGGCATGGCAACAGTGAAGGCTGTTGGGGTGACACCATTGAATAATTTGAACCCAGCTCATAATTCTATTGGCTAAAGCCAAAAGAACATTCCGGAGGGTCAGGATCAAGAAGGATAAGAACATACACCAGGGCACCACCCCTCAGCAAAGACTTGACCTTGCTCAGCAATGGAGCTCCAACCTCCTAGAGACAGAGAGAAAGGGGAGCAAGGATCTGCCCTGACCTGTGAGACCCAGGAATAAAGCTAGCCATACATTGTAGAGGAAGGAGATTCCAACCACAAAGCTCAAACATGTGGATTGTTGCAGGTAGTAACTTTTCTCATATGGAGAGAGCTAGAGTAAATATTGTGGGACTTTGGGAAATGCTTGCATTGTGTTTTAAAAAGAAATGTTTTTTTTAACTTTGTTTGGAACTGTAATCCTTTGTCCATCTGGCTGACAAGAGTGTTTGGGTAAAGTGTTTTTTTATGCATAAATTGATTGAAGTGTCCTAAGCATATACCATAGTACATATCTCCTTAAGGACTGCAGCTTAGATTAAAAGAGATGCAGATACTTAAATAAGGAGTCCAAACTACTGTCTTAAACAGACTTGCTGATTTCCACAAAAAAGATAATTTATTTGTAGTTGCTTATTTGCTTCTTTGGTTTCTGAATTTTCTTGTTTGAATTTAGTGTGTCAAGAAGTTTAGAAAGAGTTAGTGTAGCATTGATGTATAAAGCTCATATCAGTCGAACAAGATTTGTTAATATTAGCAACTTGAGATAACAAAGAATCCCTACAGCATGGAAGCTGACCATTGAATCCACACTCACCTTCCAAGAGCATCCCACTCAAACCTTCCTTATTGTAACTCTGCATTTCCCATGACTTATCCACCTAACCTGCACATTCCTAGACACTGTGGACAATTTAGCATGACCAATCCACCGAACCTGTCCATCCTTGTACTGTGGGAGGAAAGTGGAGCACTAAAGCTTCATCCAGAGGCTCACTGATGATGTTGCCTAGTGTGGTGATGAAACGTCTGAAAACAATGCTTCCAGCAAAAGAGCAAGCCTGCATCCAGATCCTGTTCACTCTGAGAGCTAGCTCTCAGGGAGCTGTATCAGTGTTAAGGACTCTCTATGTGTAAATATAAAGTGATTTGGTGATGGAATTTTGGCCCCTGTAGAGTTATTTCAATTATTCTTACTGAAATTCTTCTTTCTATTCTCATGTCTGCGTACCTTGACAGGATTGATGCTGAACCACTTTTCTTATTTTCTTATGAATATTTTGCTTTGAATAATTCCCAGCTTGTAGCCATATCAGGGTGGCATGGTGGCTCAGTAATTAGCACTGCTACCTCACAGCACCCGGGTCCCAGGTTCAATTCCAACTGTCTGTGTGACGTTTGCCCATTCTCCCTGTGTCTGTGTGGGCTTCCTCCTACAATCCAAAGAAGTGCAGGCCAGGTGAATTGGCCATGCTAAATTGCCCATAGTGTTAGGTGCATTAGCCAGAAGGAAATGGGTCTGGGTGGGTTACTCTTTGGAGGGTCATTGTGGACTGAAGGACCTGTTTCCTCACTGTAGGTAATCTAATCTTTCAAAGCATCTGTATAATGTACACCATATCTGTTAAGTTATAATTATGCTTCTAACATACATATTTTATTTACTGTGTTCATTCACGCACACAATTGATTTTGATATGCTATTATGTTCTGATAACTTTTCTCACACATTATCACTTACTTTGTGTATTTTCCACGCCCAACACATTGGCGGGTTTCAATCTTTCTTTCTCCTCCTGTTTCCATTCATGTAAGAACTTATTAATTAATATATTGTAGTGTTGCAAAATTACCTGATGTCAAACTTCATTTTTTCATGTATACCAACATTTTCCTCACTACAATCAGTCCTGAAGGAGGGTTACTGGTCCCAAAACATTTACTCTGCATTCCGTCAGTAAATGTTGCCAGACCTGCTGATCTTTTCCGGCAAAACTGTGTATTTTTTATCATTCTGGTTTAGTTCTTTGCAGTGAATTCCTCTTGCATAGAAATCAATATGTTCACAGTTGAAGCTGTTGCACACTTGGCAATTTATAAAATCTAGATTTCCATTGACAGCTGATCCCCTGGGATATAGATAATCTTTAAAAAATGTTTCTCTTACAATGATTTTCCTATATAATATCAGCTCTGCATGTTTTGCATTTCAGACGACATGGATCAGTGGTTAGCACTGATGCCTCACAATGCTAGGGACTTGCGTTTGATTCTGGTTTCAGGTGACTGACTATGTGGAGTTTGCATGTACTCCCTGTATCTGTCTGGTTTTCCTCCGAGTGCACTGGTTTCCTCCCACAGCCCAAAGATGTGCAGGCCAGGTGAATTGGCCATGCTAAATTGACCATAGTGACAGGTGCATTAGAGTCATAGAGATGTACAGCATAGAAACAGACCCTTCAGTCCAACCTGTCCATGCCAACCAGATATCCCAATCCAATCTAGTCCCACCTGCCAGCACCTGGCCTATATCCCTCCAAACCCTTCCTATTCATAAACCCATCCAAATGCCTTTTAAACGTTGCAATTGAATCAGCCTCCACCACTTCCTCTGGCAGCTCATTCCATACACATACCACCCTCTGCATGAAAATGTTGCCCCTTAGGTCCCTTTCATATTTTTCCCCTCTCACCCTAAACCTATGCCCTCTAATTCTAGACTCCCCGACCCCAGGGAAAAGACTTTGTCTATTTATCCTATCCATGCTCCTCATAATTTTGTAAACCTCTATAAGGTCACCCCTCAGCCTACGATGCCCCAGAGAAAACAGCCCCAGCCTGTTCATTCTCTCCCCAGAGCTCAAATCCTCCAACCCTGGCAACATCCTTGTAAATCTTTTCGAAACCCTTTCAAGTTTCACAATATTTTTCCGATAGGACCAATATTGCACGCAATATTCCAACAGCGGCCTAGCCAATTTCCTGTACAGCCAGAACATGAACTCCCAACTCCTGTACTCAATACTCTGACCAATAAAAGAAAGCATACCAAATGCCTTCTTCACTATCCTATCTACCTGCAACTCCACTTTCAACGACCTATGAATCTGCACTCCAAGGTCTCTTTGTCAGCAACACTCTCTAGGACATTATCATTAAGTGTGTAAATCCTGCTAAGAGTTGCTTTCCCAAAATGCAGCACCTTGCATTTATCTGAATTAAACTCCGTCTGCCATTTCCCAGCCCATTGGCCCATCTGATTAAGATCCTGTTGAAATCTAAGGTAACCTTCTTTGCTGTCCACGACACCTCCAATTTTGGTGTCATCTGCAAGCTTACTAACTATACCTCTTATGCTCGCATCCAAATCATTTATATAAATGACAAAAAGTAGAGAACCCAGCACCAATCCTTGTAGCACTCCACTGGTCACAGGCCTCCAGTCTGAAAAACAACCCTCCACTACCACCCTCTGTCTTCTACCTTTGAGCCAGTTCTGTATCTAGTTCTCCCTGTATTCCGTGAGATCTAACCTTGATAACCAGTCTCCCATGGGGAACCTTGTCGAACGCCTTACTGAAGTCCATTTAGATCACATCTACCGCTCTGCCCTCATCAATCCTCTTTGTTACTTGCATTAGTCAGGGGTAAATGTAGAGAAATGTGTCTGGATGGGTTACTCTTCAGAGGATTGGTGTGGACTTGTTGGGCCGAAGGCCTGTTTCCATGCAGTTGTGAATCTAAGCTTCTGTTGCGTTTTACTGACTAAATTTTTCAAAACTTCTCAAAATAAATCAGTGGAAACTAATCTCTCTGCTAGCACTTTTACTTTTGTCAACAGTTGGAACATAAACAAGGAATTTTGTCATTGATCGGTTCATGCCAGGCTAAATGTTGAAATAATACTGAGTGAGTGTGTTGACGACTATTGTAAATGAGAATGGTGACTTTGATCTGTGAAGTTTCAGATCGCAACAAACAGGATTTTTTTTGTAAATGACTTTTATCTTCTGTCTGCTTTTTTGAACAGTGATGAATAAAGTTAATTATAGTAGTTTCCTCTTAGGCCAGAGCACCAGCTTTTTGAATTTGAAGCAAATTTATAAGAGACAGCTGTTAGTTAATGGAGCTGCAAGCTATCTCAAGTCATTTTTATTAATTTTTTTCCTTACCTAATATCTTTCTCTGGAGACATACTGTTACGGCTCTGGTTTGTAAATGCTTTCTGTCTGGATTGCTGCATGAAAATGCTGTGAGTTCAATGATTTATTCTAACTTTGAGTACCATTTTGTCTTCGATAAACCAAAGGATTTAGTATATTTGACTTGTGCCTCTGTTGTTTTTGAAGGTAAGCATATCCACATAAAGGCCTGAAGTAAATGGCCAATTTAATGGAGATGGAGGCTTTTATTGGCAATTGTACAGTTTATGAGACAAAGAAAAAAGATAAAGTTACTGATTCAACAAAGACAACTTGTTAAAATGTTACAATGAATTCTTTATTCAACAACAGTAATTAACAGCATTACCTTAGTTCCCAATCAATCAAAACTAAATATGAAGTGAAATTTATTTACGAATGAATATTAATGAATACATTACTTTATTTAATAAGTTTTTCTGTAATTGCAGCACATAGCTTCTGAGTATTTGACTTTTTTTATTTTCCTTTTGCAATGTGCAATGGTTTGTTTAAACAATGTTTGGTAAATGCACCTGCCAAATAAATTGGCTCAGATTTGATTGCAGTACATTGAGAGGAACTTTCTGATCTGACAGCATAGAAAAAAATTACTTTTCTGATTTTATCAATGATATTAATACTGGCCAGATCATCATTAAGTCTGTGGGCAATTAGTTTGCCCGAGGAATCGAAAAATTTGCTGTGGATGTTGTGTTTAAAAATAAACCGAGCAGAGTGAGAATAATAGATACCTGACCTTCAGAAAATCTTAAGGGGGCAAGATTGTCATTCACAATTTTAAGGGCATAGCAGCCTCTTAGGATACAAAACAATTGACGGGAAAGACGCACACACCTTCTACCCAGGAGTATGCCACCAGCTGTAATAGGAAAGTATTAGCAAAAGGTGCCCTTTATACACGTGTGAAACATCAATTTGATTTTCTTAATAGATAATGCTGCTTATTGTCCTGCTCCAACTTTAACTTTTCATGTTAGATGTGCCAGTACTGGTTCTGCTCAGGAAATCCTGCAATAAATGTCATGTTAGTTAAGTTGTGATCATAATTACTGTCATTCCCAGTTGCAAAGTCTCTGATCTCTGATCTCACCATAATTCTGACACCTAGAACCCCATCAGTCACCTCCCCACTCAGCTCTAAACTTAATTTACATTCTACCTTCCTTCAGAACTTCTGATACTCTGGTCGCCTACAATCTTCCAAATTGTTTCCCCCAAAAAATGCGTGATCCCGATCAAAACTCGCCAATCTGAGCTACAACCCTTTCCCCTTCAGATCCTGATATTCCAATCTGATTATTTACCTGAACGTTGGGATGGTATCCTATTCAGATTCCGATTGCAATGCCAGCTGCAGTTCACAACCATCTGAGATGCAAAACCGAACCTTGAACCTCCCGCTTGTGTGTTGATTATTAATGCTGTTCAGGGAATTCAGCCAAAACTGAGTTCTTCTTCAGTTATCGTCTTTGTGATTTCAGTTTATAAGTTTGATGAAAAATTAAAAACATGCATTCAAATGTCATGATAAGTTTGATGAAAAGTATCAAATTAAAAACGTGCATTCAAATGTCAAATGCCAGTCAAGGTGGCATGGTGGCTCAATAGTTAGCATTGTTGCCTCACAGCACCAGGGACCCAGGTTAGATTCCAGCCTTGAGAGACTGCCTGTGTGGGGTTTGCACATTTTCCCTTTGTCTCTATGGGTTTCCTCCCACAGTTCAAAGGTGTGTAAACTAGATGGATTAGACATGGGAAATGCAGGATTACAAGGATAGGGTATAGAGTGAGTAAGGGAAAGATGCTCTTAGGACTCAATGGACCAAATATCCTGCTTCCACGTTGTAGAGATTCTATAATTCTGTGAAGCACATCCAATATTGATATAATGGAAGGAATTTTTTGTCATTGGTCCAGCTGTCGGTCTATTTGAGGTTGACGTCTATTCAAAGTCCCAAGTTTCTGCCTTGACTCTTCAGATGCTTGAAAAGGTCAATTCTGGACTCACCAATCTCTGGACACATGGAACAGAATATCCCTGGGGGTGGTGATGGGGGAGCGGAAATGAAGAATCTTGAGTACAGCATTGACTAACTTCTCATTGCTTCTCTGCAACTGCGCAACACATGGGACGAGTAATCTAGACCCAAACCAGTTGTTATGGAGGTTAATTGTTAAAAACAAATTGCATTGTTAAGTGTTACATAGACAGTCAAATGCAGTCCATTGGATTGAATATTAGGCAAGGGGGTATAATGGATAGGTAGCCCAGTACTAATGGTATCTCACAAGATGATTTCTTTTCCCCAACCAATCTTGTGACAGATTACAGTGTTATGTAAAAAAAGAAAGTTGTAGTAGAGCAGAGAAACCCGATGACATCAAAATATTGACAACCAAAGATAACAATTCTGTCTTTGCCTTGATTTCCTTGGCCAAAATTTACTAGATATCAGTGATGTATCCATTTTTGAACATTAATAGAACATTACAGCTCATTACAGGTACTTCGGCCCTCAATGTTGCACCAATCTGTGGAACCTATCTGAAGCCCATCTCACCTACACTATTCCATTTTCATGCATACGTTTATCCAAAGACCATTTAAATGCCCTTAAAGTTGACAAGTTTACTCCTGTTGCAGGCAGGCCGTTCCATGCCCCTACTACCCTCTGAGTAATGAAACTACCTCTGACATCTGTCCTATATCTATCATCCCACAATTTAAAGCTATTATACAGTCGTAGAGTCATAGAGATGTACAGTATGGAAACAGACACTTCGGTCCAAACCGTCCATACCGACCAGATATCCCAACCCAATCTAGTCCCACCTGCCAGCACCCGGCCCAAATCCCTTCAAACCCTTCCTATTCATATACCCATCCAAATGCCTCTTTAATGTTGCAATTGTACCAGCCTCCACCACTTCCTCTGGCAGCTCATTCCATACACGTACCACCCTCTGCATGAAAACGTTGCCCCTTAGGTCCCTTTCATATCTTTCCCCTCTCATCCTAAACCTTTGCCCTCTAATTCTAGACTCCCCGACCCCAGGGAAAAGACTTTGTCTATTTATCCTATCCATGCCCCTCATAATTTTGTAAACCTCTATAAGGTCACCCCTCAGCCTCCGACGCTCCAGGGAAAACAGCCCCAGCCTGTTCAGCTTCTCCCCATAGCTCAGATCCTCCAACCCTGGCAACATCCTTGTAAATCTTTTCTGAACCCTTTCAAGTTTCACAACATCTTTCCGATAAGAAGGAGACCAGAATTGCATGCAATATTCCAACAGTGGCCTAACCAATGTCCTGTACAGATGCAACATGACCTCCTAACACCTGTACTGAATACTCCGACCAATAAAGGAAAGCATGCCAAACAGCTTCTTCACTGTCTTATCTATCTGCAACTCCACTTTCAAGGAGCTATGAACCTGCACTCCAAGGTCTCTTTGTTCAGCAACACCCCACCAGGACCTTACTATTAAGTGTATAAGTCCTGCTAAGATTTGCTTTCCCAAAATGCAGCACCTCGCATTTATCTGAATTAAACTCCATCTGCTACTTCTCAGACTATTGTCCTATCTGGTCAAGATCCTGTTGTAATCTGAGGTAACCCTCTTTGTTGTCCACTACACCTCCAATTTTGGTGTAATCTGCAAACTTACTAACTGTACCTCTTATGCTCGAAGCCAAATCATTTATGTAAATGACAAAAAGTAGAAGGCCCAGCACCGATCCTTGTGGCACTCCACTGGTCACAGGCTTCTAGTCTGGAAAACAACCCTCCACCATCACCCTCTGTCATCTGCCTTTGAGCCAGTTCTGTATGCAAATGGCTAGCTCTCCCTGTATTCCATGAGATCTAACCTTGCTAATCAGTCTCCCAGGGGGAACCTTGTCGAACGCCTTACTGAAGTCCATATAGAACACATCTACTGCTCTGCCCTCATCAATCTTCTTTGTTACTTCTTCAAAAACCTCAATTAAGTTTGTGAGACATGATTTCCCACACACAAAGCCATGTTGACTATCCCGAATCAGACCTTGCCTTTCCAAATACACGTATATCCTGTCCCTCAGGATTCTCTCCAACAACTTGTCCACCACCGAGGTCAGGCTCACCAGTCTATAGTTCCCTGGCTAGTCTTTACTGCCCTCACCTGTGACTATCGATGATACAAATATCTCAGCAAGAGGCTCAGCAGTCACTTCTCTAGCTTCCCACAGAGTTCTCGGGTACATCTGATCAGGTCCTGGGGATTTATCCACTTTTAACCGTTTCAAGATATCCAGCACTTCCTCCTCTGTAATCTGGACATTTTGCAAGCTGTCACCATCAATTTCCCTACTGTCTATATCTTCCATAGCCTTTTGCACAGTAAATACTGATGCAAAATATTCATTTAGTATCTCCCCCATTTTCTGTGGCTCCACACAAAGGCCACCTTGCTGATCTTTGAGGGGCCCTATTCTCTCCGTAGTTACCCTTTTGTCCTTAATATATTTGTAAAAACCCTTTGGATTCTCCTTAATTCTATTTACCAAAGCTATCTCATGTCCCCATTTTGCGCTCCTGATCTCCCTCTTCAGTATACTCCTACTACCTTTGTACTCTTCTAAGGATTCACTCGATCTATCCTGTCTATACCTGACATATGTTTCCTTCTTTTTCTGAACCAAACCCTCAATTTCTTTAGTCATCCAGCATTCCCTACACCTACCAGCCTTCCCTTTCACCTTGACAGGAATATACTTTCTCTGGATTCTTGTTATCTCATTTCCCTGGATTCTTGTTTTCTCATTTCTGAAGGCTTCCCATTTTCCAGCCGTCTCTTTACCTGCGAACATTATGGTCGCTGGCCCCAAAGTGCTCCCCCACTGACACCTCAGTCACCTGCCCTGCCTTATTTCCCAAGAGTAGGTCAAGTTTTGCACCTTCTCTACTATTGTTGAGAATCATCGAGGATTTCTCTCCCTGAGCTTGAATGAGATTTCTCATGCTATTTTTCCAATTGGCTTTATTAACAAAGTTATATACCCCAACTGTTCTCCACTCATCATATCTTCCTTCTCATGACAGGCAGAAGTACTCACCACTTCCCAGAGCTTCCTGGGATTCCTGGCACCAACGGCATCTTTAAAGCCCAGTAATGCATCATGTTAAGTTCTGTCAGTCTGGAGCTGCCTTACATGATTCATGTAAATTGTCCCAGGCATAATGGCAGAAGGAAATTAGCACCCGATTTTGCTAATGCAGATTTAGAGACCCTGGTGGATGGGACGATGCAGAGGAGGACCATGCTCCTTCCCCAGGACCAACAGAAAAGACTAGACGCTACTATCGTGGTTCAAAGTCACCAACCAAGGCAGCGTTTTTTCCAAATAATAAGGCAATGAGCAGCAATGCTGGGAGAAAGTCAATGTGCCACAAGGATAAGTGCTAACGTTTTTTTTCTGCAAACTAATATTCAGTCTCAAACAAGTATGCTGTTTTGGAAAATGTTGGTGGTGTTTGACTCTCAGGGGAATGTAGCATGAACAGCCAAGTTTCTGGTATGGAGACAGGCTCTAATGTAATGAGGAGGATGTCAGGTTCCAAGTGATAAATGGTCAGAAGGATTCTCTAATCAGAGGCACAGACAGATGTTCCTGCAGTCAGTAGTGAAAAATCAGAATGGTGTGTTGCCTGTCTGGTACCAGGATCAAGACTGTCTCGCAGAGGGTGCAGAATGTTCTCAAAGGGGAGCGGAACCAGCACCAGGTCATTGTACACATTGGAACCAATCACATAGGAAGGGAAAAGGATGAGATGCTGAAGGGACAATATAGAAAGATAGGCAGGAATTTAAAAAGGTGATCCTCGAGGGTTGTAATATCTGGATTCCTCCTGGTGCTACAAGCTAGTGAGGGTAGGAATAGGAGGATAGAGCAGATGAATGCGTGACTGAGGAGCTGATACATGGGAAAAAGATTCATATTTTATGGATCATTAGAATCTCTTCTGGGGTAGAGGTGTCCTGTACAAGAAGGATGGCTTGCATTGAATTGGAAGGGGACTAATATACTGGCAGGGAGATTTGCTAGAGCTGCTCAGGAGGATTTAAACGAGTAAGGTGAGTGGTGGGATCCAGGGAGACAGTGAGGAAAGAGATCAATCTGAGACTGGTACAGTTGGGAAAAGGAGAGAGTCAAACAGTCAGGGCAGGCAGGAGCAAAGCAGAGAACAAGGTAGGACTGATAAATTAATTTTTTTTTTGATGGAAGAGGGCTAACAGGGAAGGCAGATGAGTTCAGGACATGATTAGGAACATGGGACTGGGATATCATAGCAATTATAGAAATGTGGCTCAGGGATGAACTGGTCCTCACCCTTAACAATTTCTCCTTTGAATCCTCCCACCTCCTCCAGACCAAAGGGGTAGCCATGGGCACCTGTATGGGCCCCAGCTATGCCTGTCTCTTTGTTGGCTACGTAGAACAGTCCATCTTCCGTAATTACAACGGCACCACTCCCCACCTCTTCCTCCGCTACATTGATGACTGCATTGGCGCAACCTCGTGCTCCCGCGAAGTGGTTGAGCAATTCATAAACTTCACCAACACATTCCACCCTGACCTTAAATTTACCTGGACCATCTCTGACACCTCCCTCCCCTTCCTGGACCTCTCCATCTCCATTAATGACAACCGACTTGACACCGACATTTTTTACAAACCCACCGACTCCCACAGATACCTGGATTACACCTCTTCCCACTCTACCTCCTACAAAAATGCCATTCCGTATTCCCAATTCCTCTGCCTCCGCCATATCTGCTCCCAGGAGGACCAGTTCCACCACAGAAAACACCAGATGGTCTCCTTCTTTAGAGAACGCAATTTCCCTTCCCATGTGGTTAAAGATGCCCTCCAACGCATCTCATCCACATCCCGCACCTCTGCCCTCAGACCCCACCCCTCCAACCGTAACAAGGACAGAACGCCCCTGATGCTCACCTTCCACCCTACCAACCATCGCATAAACCAAATCATCCGCTGACATTTCCGCTACCTCCAAACAGACTCCATCACCAGGGATATATTTCCCTCCCCACCCCTTTCCACCTCCCGCAAAGACCGTTCCCTCCGTGACTACCTGGTCAGGTCCATGCCCCCCTACAACCCACCCTCCCATTCTGGCACCTTCCCCTGCCACCACAGGAATTGCAAAACCTGCACCCACACCTCCACCCTCACCTCCATCCAAGGCCCTAAAGGAGCCTTCCACATCCATCAAAGGTTTACCTGCACATTCACCAATATAATTTATTGTAGCTGTTGCTCCCGATGCGATCTCCTCTACATTGGGGAGACTGGACGCCTCCTAGCAGAGCGCTTTAGGGAACATCTCCGGAACACCCGCACCAATCAACCACATCACCCTGTGGCCCAATATTCCAACTCCCCCTCCCACTCTGCTGAGGACATGGAGATCCTGGGCCTCCTTTACCGCCACTCCCTCACCACCAGGCGCCTGGAGGAAAAACGCCTCATCTTCCACCTCGGAACATTTCAACTCCAGGGCATCAATGTGGACTTCAACAGTTTCCTCATTTCCCCTTCCCCCACCTCACCCCAGTTCCAAACTTCCAGCTCAGCACTGTCCTCATGACTTGTCCTACTTGCCTATCTTCTTTTCCACCTATCCATCCCACCCTCCCCTCTAACCTATCACCTTCATCCCCTCCCCCACTCACCTATTGTACTCTATGCTACTTTCTCCCCACCCCCACCGTCCTCTCACTTATCTCTCCACCCTTCAGGCTCTCTGCCTGTATTCCTGATGAAGGGCTTTTGCCCGAAATGTCGATTTTACTGCTCCTCAGATGCTGCCTGAACTGCTGTGCTTTTCCAGCACCACTCTAATCGAGACTCTGGTTTCCAGCATCTGCAGTCATTGTTTTTACCTCAGGGATGGACAGGACTGGCAGCTTAATGTTCCAAGCTACAAATGCTATAGGAAGGATACAAAGGGAGGCAAGAGAGGAGGGGGAGTGATGTTTTTGATAAGGGATAGCATTACAGCTGTACTTAGAGAGGACATTCTTGAGAAAACATTCAGGGACATTATTTGGGTGGAACTGAGAAATAAGAAAGTGATGATCATCTTATTGGGATTGTACTATAGACCTCCTAATAGTCAACGGGAAATTGAGAAACAAATTTGGAAGGAGATTTCAGTTATCTATGAGAATAATAGGATGTTTATGATAAGGGATTTTACCTTTCTAAGCATAGCCTGGGACTGCCATAGTGTTAAGGGTTTAGATGGAGAGGAATTTTTTATGTGTGTACAAGAAAATTTTCTGATTGAGTATGTGGATGTACTGACTAGAGAAGGTGCAAAACTTGACCTACTCTTGAGAAATAAGGCAGGGCAAGTGTCTGAGGTGTCAGTAGGGGAGCACTTTGAGGCCAGCAACCATAACTCTATTAGTTTTAAAATCGTGATGGAAAAGGATAGGCTGGATCTAAAAGTTGAATTTCTAAATTGCAGGAAGGCTAATTTTGATGGTATTAAGCAGGAACTTTCAAAAGCTGACTGGGGGCAGATATTCACAGGTAAAGGGATGGCTGGAAAATAGGAAGCCTTCAGAAATGAGATAACGAAAGTCCAGAGACAGTACATTCCTGTTAGGGTGAAAGGAAAGGCTGGTCGATGTAGGGAATGCTGGATGTCCAGAGAAAGTGAGGTCTTGATTCAGAAAAAGAAGAAAGCATACATTAGGTATAGACAGGAGAGATCAAGAGAATCCTTGGATGAGTATAAAGGCAGTAGGAGTACACATAAGACGGAAATCAAAAGGGAAAAAAAAGAGGATACGTGATAGCTTTGGCAAATAGGGTTAAGGATAATCCAAAGGGATTTTATGAATACATTCAGGACAAAGGGTAATGAGGGATAGCATAAGGCCCCTCAAATATTAACATGGCATCCTTTGTGTGGAGCTGTAGGAGATACTAAACAAATATTTTGCATTACCGTTTACTGTGGAGAAGGACATGGAAGATACAGAATGTGGGAAAACAGATATGGCACCTTGGAAAATGTCCACATTACAGAGGAGGAGGTGCTGGATGTCTTGAAATGTATAAAAGTGGATAAATACCCAAGGCCTGATCAGGTGTACCCTAGAACTCTGTGGGAAGCTAGGGAAGTGATTGCAAAGCCCTTTTCTGAGATATTTGTATCATCGATAGTCACAAGTGAGGTGCTGGAAGACTGGAGATTGGTTAACGTGTTACCATTATTTAAGAAAGGTGGTAAGGACAAGCCAGAGAACTATAGACCGGTGAGCCTGATGTCGGTGGTGGGCAAGTTTTTGGAGAGAATCCTGAGGGACAGGACTTACATGTACTTGGAAAGGCAAGGACTGATTAGGAATAGTCAACATGGGTTTGTGCGTGGGAAATTATGGTCCACAAACTTGATTGAGTTTTTTTTAAAGAAGTAACAAAGAGGATTAATGAGGGCAGATTGGTGGACATGATCTGTATGGACTTTAGTAAGGTGTTCACCAAGGTTTCCCATGGGAGACTGGTTAGCAAGTTGAGATCTCCCTGAAATGCAGGGAGAAATAGCCATTTGGATACAGAACTGGCTCAAAGATAGAAGACAGGGGGTGGTGGTGTTGGGTTACTTTTCAGACCAGAGGCTTGTGACCAGTGGAGTGTCATATGATTGGTGTTGGGTCCATTATATTTTGTTATTAATATAAATGATTTGGATGTGAACATAGGAGGTATAGTTAGTAAGTCTGCAGATGACGCCAAAATTGGAGGTGTAGTGGACAGCGAAGAAGGTTACCTCAGAGTACACCGGGATCTTGATCAGATCGTCCAATGGGCTCAGGAGTGGCAGATGGAGTTTAATTTAGATAAATGCGAGGTGATAAATGATAAATGACAAAGCAAATCTTAGCAGGACTTATACACTTATTGGTAAGGTCCTAGTGAGTGTTGCTGAACGAAGTGACCTTGGATTGCAGGTTCATTGTTCCTTGAAAGTAGAGTCACAGGTGGATAGGGTAGTGAAGAAGATGTTTGGTATGTTTTCCTTTATTGGTCAGAGCATTGAGTATAGGACTTGTGAGGTCATGTTGGGCTGTACAGGATGTTGGTTAGGCACTTCTGGAATATTGCATGCAATTCTGGTCTTCTTCCTATCAGAAGGATGTTGTGAAACTTAAAGGGTTCAGAAAAGATTGACAAGGATGTTGCCAGGGTTGGAGGATTTGAGCAATTGGGAGATGCTGAATAGGCTGGGGCTGTTTTCCCTGAAGCACAGAGGCTGAGGGGTGACCTTACAGGGGTTTATAAAATCATGAGGGGCTTGGATAGGATAAACATACAAGGTATTTTCCCTGGTGTGGGGGAGTCCAGAACTAGAGGGCATAGGTTTAGGGTGAGAGGGAAGATATATAAAAGGAGCCTAAAGGGCGATGTTTTCTCGCAGAGAGTGGTGCATGTATGGAATGAGCAGCCAGGTGAAGTGATGGAAGCTAGTACAATGTCAATATTTAAAATGCATCTGGATGGGTATATGAATAGGAAGCATTTGGAGGGATATGGACCAACTGCTGGAAAATGGGGCTAGTTTAGATTAGGATATCTGCTAGGCATGGATGAATTGTACCGAAGGGTCTGTTTTCACGCTGTACATCTTTGTGACTCTATAAAAACAAAAAAAAACTTGGAATATCTAATGCTTAGGCATCGAAATTTCCAATTGTCTTAGTCTTTTGAGATCTGAAGACCACCAGTCCAGCAAGCCCACCATTGTGCAGAAGAGCAGCCAAGAAACATACTAAAAAGCTCTTTTCATGTTCCACGTATCCACTCTTCGGACTCCATTTATTATAGGTGCGAACATGCAAAACATTATCCACTGTGGTTGGAGTAGTTTATTGCCACCATCCCCTTGCCTTGACTGGATTGAAAGACCTATTTATTACAGTCAGAGAGGCAAACCACCATCTTACAGATAAGATAAAATTGTCTTAAACAACATGTTTTTCCCTCAAAACATCTGAAGTTAAAAAAGCCACACAACATCCTGACCTGGAACTATGTTGTAATTCCTTCACTGCTGCTATGTCAATGTCTCGGGACTCTCTCCCTAACAGCACAGTGTGTGTATCTGTACCACTTATACTGCAGTCATTCAAGAAGCTGGCTTACCATCATCTTCTCAAAGTCAATTTGGGATGGGCAATACATGCTGCCCCAATCAGTGACACACAGATCCTGTAAACAATAAAGTAAAAATGCCAGGAGTGGTGAATTATTTCAGTATCCATTTGTGAATGATTGCAATAAATATCAAAACTGACTCCATTATATTTCAATCAGACCCAAAACAAATGAAAATAAATTTTCATACTTGTCCCTCCCACTTGAGAAGCTACAATTTATCAGAGTATTAATTCTAATAGGATTAAATAACACCATGTGTATTCATAAACTCTGTTAATTGTATACAAATGTGAAAATAATCATTGAGATATGCAGCTGGTTCATTAGGATAGTTGAATCCTTCACTTGGTCTTAATTAATTGTACTTATGGTAAGCATATGCAGCATATTTCTCATGTTTTTCAAGGGAAACTAAGAACAGGCTATAAATGCAAGCCCAGCCAGAGAAGCCCACGCCCTATAAGAGAATAAAAAAAGCAATCCATCATTGAGTAAGTAGAAGAATCATTGCTAGTGTCATAAAGTCCCATAATTTTTATCAATATTGTTTTTGAAGACTTTGCTCAGCATACTTGTTTTGTACCAGTAATAGAGTCTATTGTTTTAAAATATGCTCTAAATACTGTGCTGCAGGAAGAATAACAAATAGTTGGTGGTGAGCTGAAAACCATGAATCAGATCCAGAATTTTGCTGGTGCTTTTATTTTTATGGATTTATCATCATTGGAACCTCCTGATTGAGTCACAATATTTGATGATAAATTGAGTCATGCATAATGCACGGCATTCTTGGCATTAAGAGAATTAAAAAAGAAAGTTTTATGAGTGAAGTTAGAAGAGAACTTGAATTGTGACTAAGCCGATCCCCACATACAGATGCTTTCCGCTGTAAACTTCCAACAACAGTTGTAACCTGTGCAAAACCAGAGCTGGAAACCTCTCCTCCATTGTGCCACATGGACAATGATGAGAAACATGGGAAAATATGGCAAGCATGGGAAAAAAAATCAAAATCTCAACCCTAAGAGTAAAACACTGTAGTTAAGCCTTCAGCTTTTAATAGTAACATCAGGAATTTGAACACTGACCATTCTATTTACATCTTGTTAACAGCCCAGTTCACCTTATTTTTATACACCTTAACATTTCCTTTCCCTGAGAAGCTAGATAATGCCAATTTCCATTGTAAGTCAGAGCAGTTCCCTCATGGCAGCACATCACCACTTGCTTCTCTGGACCTTCCTCCAACGCTGTTTTCATTGCAATATCACTGTATGTTCCATGGACACTATCTCCTAGATTCTTCATCATCACAAGTCAACATCAGGAGCCACCAGCCTCACCACATCATCATGACTGCTCTTGGCCCAACTCTAACTCACCAAGTGAGCTCTTCAACGCTTCATTATGGAGCTCAGGGACACCTAATATTTGTGTGTGTAGGGTCACACAGGCACCTTCACAGAATGCATCTTATGGCTCATAGCTTGCTTTCTTAGTACTCAGTCACTTTGCACTTACTTGAAAGTGGCCACTCTTTGAGGCAAGCCATGTTCTTTTTTGGCACAGAGGAAGAAACAAGCATATTTTCACAGCTCAGATCACTGAACAGTCAAGAGTGGACTTGTTGCTGTATGGTACCATGCTGCATCAACATTACATCTGCAGTTTATGCCAGCAGCTTACACAGTAAACATATTGCATTGCTTCAGACAGGTAGCTGTGTGTTAAATTCAGAGGGGAGCAGTCATGTCCTCCTGTTGTTGTCACAAACAGTCAAGGACCTCATCTGATTCTGGTGCATTGGGTTGGCAATGGACAGTCAGGCACTTGGCCCAACCAGAGTCCAATGGTCTGTGTTCTTGCAGTCTGGGAATTGGGCAATGGTCAGTCCTGCAGGTCAATTGTAAACAGTCAGGGATAAGAAGGAGATCAGTCTGGGTCTATGGAGACATCATGCTGGAGGTGGGCCAATTTTATTCTGGTATGATACAATAAAAGTGATTGTGTATATTAGAAATAGATGAAAGAGCAGTTACTGTTGATACATGAGCAGGAGACAGAGCAAAGAACAGAGAACAGTATTGAACAGGGACAGCCCCTTCAGCCCACAATGTTGTGCTGAGCATGATGCCAAATAAAACCAATCCCTTCTGCCTGCCCTTGGTCAATTACACTCAATTCCTTGCTAATTCATATGCTTATCCGAAGATTCCTTAAATGCCCCTATCGTATCTGCCTCCAGCACTATTCCTGACAGTGCATTCTAGGCACCAACACTCTCTGTGTAAAAACGTGCCCCTCACAGCTCCAATGAGTTTTTCCCCTCTCACCTTAAATGCATGCCCCCAAGTTTTAGATATTTCAACTCTGGATAGTTTTAGATCTTTTAACTCTGGGCAAAAGATTCTGATCATCATCCCTACCAAGGCATTTAATAATTCTATAAACTCCTATTATATCTCCCCTCAGCCTCTGCTGCTCCAAGGAATACAACCTAAGTTTTTCTAGCATCTCCTTATAACTCATACCCTGTAATCCACGCAGCATCCTGGTAAACCTCTTCTGCATCCTTTCCAAAACCTCCACATCCTTCCTGTAATATGGTGACCAGAATTGAACGTAATTCAATTTGGCCTAACGAAAATCTTATAAGGCTGTAACATGACACCCTGACTCTTGTACTCAGTTCCCTGACCATTAAGGGCAAGCATGTTCCATGCCTTCTTTACCATCCTATCTCCTTGTGTGGCCATTTTCGGGGAGCTATTGACTTGAATCCCAAGATTCCTCTTTGCATCAGTGCAGTTCAGGATCCTGCCATTAGCTGTATACTTTTTTAAACATTTGATCTCCCAAAATGCAGCACCTCACATTTATCTGGCTTAAACTCCCTCTGTCATTTCTCTGCTCCTATCTATATCTCACTGTATCCTTTGACAAATTTCTACACTATTCACAACTCCACCAATCTTTGTATCATCTGCAAACTTACTAAATCACCCATTTACATTTTCACCCACTGTGAGATGTGAAGAAGTTTCCCCCTCAGTGAGTGGAAAGCAAAGAGAACAGGAACAGTTAGTAGTTTTGGAGAATGAGGTGGGTGAGAGCTACTGACTGGACATGATACTTGCCATAGTGAGAGTTGTAGATCATGAGCACTGTGTTGAGAAGCTTGAGCAATGGCAGAGGTGAAAAGAGTGTTGGCCTTGTAGCCGGGAGCCGACAGAGGGAAGATTGTTTCATTTAGCTTTGCAGGCATAGACGAGTATCGACTCTACTGCTTCAGCTATTGGCATTACTTTTCTTGCAGGAGAAAGCATTGGTCTGAGCTTCTGACTGGATCCCTGCCTGCTGTGCGTGTTGGACTGGTCAGCAGAATAAAAGAATGTCATCCTCTCCAACAAATCATCCACCAGAGTCTACAGGGCCCTATCCACAAAACAAGGTTCAAGCTTTTCCTTCTGTTATCATGTTCTCAATGATAATATGCAAGTACCACAGTGTTCAGGCCAGTTCCTGGCTTGCTGTACCTAAAGTGCTGCACAGATGGGGTTTGAATATTGTGCAAGTGCCTTGAACACTGTGAGGTCCCAGAAGTGTAGGACACTTCCACCTCTCCTGCTGAATGATTCCACAAGATGTGCCTCTAACAGTCCAACGGTATAAATAATGAAGTGAATAGCAGAAAATTGTATGAAAAATGTCACAATGCACCACAGCAGACATAAGCACTAGAACCTCATTCAACAAAAGATTTTAATTGAAAATGGGAATGCTCAGATGCTCCACATCTCTAAACTAACATTATACTGTACTTTAAGCCTGATATACAAAGGTTTTAAAGATATAAAATAGGTTGCCACATGGTAGATACAAATTGCTGTGGATAATTATGAAGTAACCCACTGGGAAAAAAATTATGGAAAGACAGTACAATCTAATTGGAATATTTTGATGTGTGGGCAGGAATCGCAGTGTTTTGAGTTGTATAGACACAACTTTGAAGGAAAGTTGGTAAGGTGGTTATGAAAGCTTATAGGAAATTTGGCTTTGTAAGTTGGAGCATTAACTGCATAAACAAGGAAGTTATGCTAAACCTTAACAAATCACTGCATGGCCTCGGGCGTAATGTTCTACACATTCTGAGCTCCACATTTTAGGAGGGATATCAAGGTCTTCAAGGAGATATTTGGCAGTTTGTCCAGGATGATGCCAGGATTGAGGGAGTTCAGCAGTTGCAGAAGAGATTAGAGAAACTGGAGTTGTTCTCCTGAGAGCCGACACAGTCAAGGGCAGGCCCAATGGAGATGCTCAAAGTCATGAAGAATTTTGCTGGAACAAATAAGCAGAGGCTATTGTCTCTGGGTAGTGGATTGGAGACTGTAATTCATGGGTTTAAAATAATTGGTTCAGCAATAAAAAGGGAAGCAAAATAATTTTTTTTACATGAATCCGACCAGAAAGATTGGTAGATTTCAAAGAAAATTGAACGTGTACTTAAAGAAAACTAATTTGCAGGGTGATGGGAAAAATGCTAACATTAAACTTGTTAACTTTCTTTCAAAGAGATGTAGCAGGTATATTAAGCTGAGTGGCGTCTCTCTGTGCTGTCAGATAATAATTTATGATTTGATGTAGCTGTTTCAATAACATTAATATTGCATTTTATAAATGTTAACATGAATAACGTACAAAAGCTATTTTTTCTGGTGCTTATTTTCATCTTATTACTTTCATGAATAATTTTGCAATGTAGCCAACAGAAAGCTACCAATCAAGTTTGTCTTCCTGTTGGCTCCATGCTTTTGCAGCAGCTAAAAGAAATGTAAAACTATTTAAAATGTTAATCTTTTTAAATCATTACTGCCAATGGAATGAAATATCAGTGTTAGCTGGATATTTCCAGATATCTCACTTGATCGCCTTAGGCATGCACACATTCCTTCACATCAAGGATCCCAGTCCCATGATCAGCCATTGACTGTGCTGCCAATGGCAGTCTCAGTGGAGCCACATAACAGATGGGACTAAACCCTTGATACCAGTTGTCATTCAATTCCTGATAACATTTGCAAAGTTACAACTAACAGCCTTCATTCTGCATGGAGGGAAGGAAGGGATAGGAGGTGGTCTTTGCTGATTTTTTTTAACATCTTGATATGAAGTCACTGGCTTCAACAAAGAGCACATCTGCCACCTGGCAGGCATTACTGATTGGCAATTGTTGTAGGTGTCAGTTGCCAATACAACTGGAGTTGGCCAAAAGCAGAAATTTCAGAGTCCCAGTGACTCAGACAGCTTCAAGCCTGGTTGCACGACTGCTGACCTCTAGTCCATATTGTTGAGGATGACAGATTTCTTTGTATGGTGGTACATTCTCACAGACTGCTCCTCAACAAATTGCAGGGAAGATGCCTGGGGCCTGTGTACCTATGTGAAGGTCCCTTGAGAGCTGTGCACCTTCTGTCTTTTCCCTTAACAGCTGCAGTAACCTGGACTCTAACCTGCTCCTTTCCCTTTTCCTGTGCCTCATCCCTTTTCATCCATAATAGCAGTGTAAGTGTGATAAATCAGAACTTTGCCAGAAGCTTCTAATCAAAATGCCTCTGAGGACACACACAAATTACTTTGTCTAACAATTATTGTCAGTTCCAGTAGCCCAAGATCTCAGAAAGCTTCAAAGCAGTTTACCAGTCCAGACAACTAACTGAGAGCCACTGATGATCATTTAAATGTTGCCTGGAAAGGTATCCATTCATGGTCTTTGGGGTTAAATTGACGAGTCCTTGGAAAGAACTTGGGGATATGCACATTGACTAGAAGGGAGTCATCATGGAAAACTCCTGTTGCCTCCCCAATAGAATGATTTTGTCCAGACAGCATATTTGCTTCTGTCAACTGTGAATCAGTAAGTTATATTTCTGCCTCATTTGAGTTACAGGGTTATGTGTACAGAGCCATTCCAGACCTTGAGCATGAAATTTGAAAGATGGCATTCCAGAACAAATCTGGGTGAGCAACACATTGTCAGGGCTGCTGTCTTTGGAAACATTGCTAAATCAAGGCCCTCTCTTCCTTCTCAGATCAGCATAAAATGTTCTATTTTGAAGAGAAATGGGAAGGAATTATCCTTTGTGTCCTGGCCAATAACTATCTCTCTGTCATTATTTATAAAAAAGGGTTATCAAATCCGTGTCAAGTTGCAGTGTCTGAGAGCTTGCAGTTTGCAATTTGGGTGCTATATTTCTTGAATTCCAGCAAAGACTGCATTTCAAATGGAATTCATTGACTTCAGTGCACTTTGAGATGTCCAGTAGGTATAACAAATGTCTGGTAAGCATAAGGGTTTCCTTCTTATTTGATTTCCTTGACTCATTAGCAGGGGACTGATTTTGTAACATCGCTGGCACCACTTAAAACTAACCTGCATTGTTTAAATTGAACCTGCAGTTCTTAATGGGGAGGTGCATTGTGGCTGAAGTGGCTGCAAGAAATTATGGTTCAAGAGAAGATGACCTTGAAACAGTCCCTTGTGGTGCAGTGGTAGTATCCCTACTTCTGAGCCAGGAGAGAAAGTGAGGGCTGCAGATGCTGGAGATCAGAGCTGAAAATGTGTTGCTGGAAAAGCGCAGCAGGTCAGGCAGCATCCAAGGATTCGGGCATAAGCCTCTTATGCCCGAAACGTCAATTCTCCTGTTCCTTGGATGCTGCCTGACCTGCTGCGCTTTTCCAGCAACACATTTTCAGCTCTGAGCCAGGAGTCCAGGGTTCAAGTTCCATCTGCTCCAGGGGTGTATTATCTTTGAACAGATTGCTTAGGAAAACACCTATGGCCTGAGAAAGATTGAGGAATGGCACACTACAAGAGAAAGGAGGCTGCAATTAGTTCTCTATACATATGGGTAAAAAAGGGGGCAGATAACTCTCAGTGTCTTGATATTATCCCTGATGAGCAAGAAATTCAATAACCTTGTTTTTGTGGTCAAGGTTAGTGAATGCATCTTCAAATGCCATGCCTAACCAACTTCAGTACTGGTCTCAGATACTGCATAATTCACCATCGCCCCTTCAATCAACTACTAACAGTGTCTATTAATCAGGATTCATGCCTAACATTTAAATGCTTACTTTCTCTTCAAAGCATTTGGAGTGCCTATAAGTCTTGCTTTGCACATAATGCTGCTGTTATTTCATTCCTCCCCCAGTCCAAACTCTCTTCTAATTTACAAGCAGCAGACTGTTTCTTAGATTAGATTATTAGATTACATTACAGTGTGGAAACACGCCCTTCGGCCCAACAAGTCCACACCGACCCGCCGAAGCGAAACCCACCCATACCCCTACATTTACCCCTTACCTAACACTACGGGCAATTTAGCAAGGCCAATTCAACTGACCTGCACATCTTTGGATTGTGGGAGGAAACCAGAGCACACGGAGGAAACCCACGCAGACACGGGGAGAACGTGCAAACTCCACACAGTCGCCTGAGGCGGGAATTGAACCCGGGTCTCCGGCGCTGTGAGGCAGCAGTGCTAACCACTGTGCCACCGTGCCGCCCACTTATTTCCACTATAAGTGCCGGAGGAAAGATCACAGAAGTGCTTCACAGGAGGCTCCCAAGCGCTGAGGATGTCACCTAGACAGGGGACGAAACGTCTGCAACAAAAATTCCCAGCTTGGCGAACAGAACCACAACTACGAGCACCCGAGGTACAAATCTTCTCACAAACTTTGAATTTCTTATTTCCAACCCCTTCTCACATCATAGCTTTATCCTTGTACCTTTCTCTTTTCAAATGATGAGGATTTGCAAAAGGACCAAAAAAGATGAGCCAGACCTGGAGAAGGATGCTGAAGACAGAGCATCATCACATGTACAACTACCAGACCGTGAGACAAAAACAGAAGTTGCTGGGAAAGCTCAGCAGGTCCGGCAGCATCTATGAAGAAAAATCAAAGTTAGCATTATAGGTCCAGTGACCCTTCCTCAGAACAGTCCTACTGAGCTTTTTCAGCAACTTCTATTTTTGTTTCTTATTTACAGCATCTGCAGTTCGATAGGTTTTCACCAAATAGCGTGATCTCATGTAGGTTAGAAGATTGCGTAGAAGCAAGATCAGTGTGGGGCTGAGAAGCAATCATTTCTATAGCAAAACATTTTGAGGTGGGAATTCCTTCAGATCTTTTTTGGGCCGAAAATGATCATGTACAAAGAGAACATCTCACAAGGAGGCCTGAGGAAAGCCTGGATTTGGGCCTTAGATTTCATTCACACTATTAAAGGGAGATTCTTGTGTCAATTGTGACTGCAGTCACATTTGGAAACGGTCCAAATTTGAGATTGGTGGGTAGGAAGTAGCAGGGATAGGGGACATTTTGTGGATTGGTAGCAGGAAATGAAATTCCTCTGCAGTAATGGAATATGCCCCAGAATCCTAAGTAGAAAAGACCTGTCCCACTCACCATACACAGCAGGAGGTCCAAAAACCACAATTAACTCAATGAGTTATCTAAGTAAGTCTCCTAATACTTATTTAAATAGTCATACAAAATGGATAAAAGATGCAATTGGATGCATCTTTGAAACAAATTCTCCATTTATCGATATTTTGCATATAAAAGGAATTCATCCACAATTTTGGGTTCCAACAAACCTTTGAATAAATAAACTTCTCTAATCTTTCTTTTCAACAGAGAATTAACAATTTCATGGTCAAAATATCTTTATTAGATTCCCATTATCTCTGCTGCATATAACAAAAAGAAATATGTTGGAAACGGCAATATAAAATATGATTCACTGGGTCAATATAACTTGCAAATATTCTCCCACAATTAAGTGAATAAATTGAGAAAATATTCCTGCTAAATGTTGTCTTCATTAAAATTCATTTTCACCTAATGAAGTCTTTTCACTACAGTTTACAGTGGGTGTGACTGTCTTTAATGGCAGTAATTTGGTCTCATTATCCATGCACATATTAGGCATTGTATAATTTATATTCCAGATTTTAAAGCCTCATTTCCATTCAAATAGGCTCCAAAATGTAATCAGTACAGACTATAGACAGTTTACTATTTGCATACATTTGATCTTTGAGCCTTTGGCATTTGTACAAACAAGTGTGAAAGAAAATGTGAGCAAGGAAATTGGCTGCTGCTATAAGATCATGAATATGAAATGGTTAGATGTGTCTAAGGCGAAACCCCATCCACTCCAATATGTAGCACAGAAACTGGGTTGAGCATCGGGCAGTCTAGGGGAGTGTTGGGAGTTTCTGCACAGTTGTAGTTGGCAATAATGATGTATTTTACTCTTCATGTTACCATGAATGCAATGGAACCTTCATATAGTTACGGCTACATATTGAACCTTACTTTGTTACCTGAGAGTGTCCCATCTGCTGACCGTTATTTGTGATCTATCGGTCACCAAAATCTACTATTAGACCGTCATAAAAAGAAGGATTGGGAGCAGCTGTAAATGGTTGGTACCCAGACCTCATTGAAACAGTTACAACTGCAACTTAACTACTTGACATGTACTTTCCTCTCGCTTGTTCTGTTGTGACTGACCTTATTGCCTTCCCATAGACCTTCTTATTCAATGCATCCAAAGGTAATAAAGGATGGGAGCCAGATTCTGAATGCATTTCCCTCTTCCGAGCCTATGGATTGAATCTTAGAGTTTTTTGACTAAGTACGGGTTGAGTTGAGTATTTTTGATAGTTTTTTGCAGCAAGGCTCAGCAAGTTCACGTACTGCATCTTACCAAGTGCACCACATTACTTATCTACCCCATCCCAATGGCATCTCTCACATCTGATTCTGGGCCCATGCACCATTCCTGGAACAAATCGCCACTCAGCATATATCTGACAGAAAACAAATCCAGCATCCTTTGCACATATGCCATCTTTAAGAGACGGAGGTGCATCCGGACAAGCACTGACATTCTAAAGTTGTGCCAGTCACTGAGGGGGGTGTTTGAATATGGCAGGGAAAGAGAAGATGGCACCAGGATTCTCTGACAGCAATCTGGAGGTTTTGGCCAAGGGGGTGGTGCAAAGCAGATGAATCCTGTTCTCAGAGGACAGACAGAGAAGTCTTGCCACCTGGACAGACTATTCTGAGATGGCCAGATGGGGTGAAGTGGTCTCCAGGCAGTGGAGGAATGGCCAGCACTGTCACAAAAAGGTCAATGACTTTCTTCACTCTGTCTTATCCTTCTCCCAATTCACTCACACTCACTCCATCTCTGCTAATGCACCCACCTCCCACTAAGGTTCATGTTCTGCCATTATCAGTATTGCCTGTAACATCTTCCCTCACTTGCTGTCATACCTTTCACCCGATTAACCCTGCCCTCTGCACTGCCTCTTTACTTGTGCAGAACACTTCACCACCTATCGACCATCTTCTAACATCCATGCCAAATTCACCTCCCTTAATCCCTCCTTTTCTTTTATTTGAGAAGAATACAGCCCGTAGGAAAAGCCACTATCCTTCTCAGTCATGTTTTCTCTCTCTTCTATCTTGCAGATTCAGCCAACATCTCCATTATTTCTGCAGAGAAAAGCTTGACTCCTCCAGAAGTGGGAGGATAAGACTAACAAAACCTTAGAGGAAACGTCAGCAAGGCTGTCTCCTGCATCCCCACCAGCACAAATACTGACACATCTGTGAGTAAGTTAGGCTTCCAGAGCACATGATCACCTCTCAGTGATAGCCTCACAACTCGCTGAGGAAGAAACGTCTCAGGCCTTGACACTCGAAGGACTGCCAGAGACCAGACATCTGCTCAGCCCCAGACAGGAGAAGACGCTGTGCTTTCGGCCATTAGCAATATCATCCACATGCACAGGGAGGATCAGGAGCAGCAGGCAAATACATTGGACACAATGGTCACCTTGCCCAGAAGCCACAGCAGTGCAGTGAATCCTGCCATCATCTAGCTGTTTCCTTGGACAGTTGGTAGCTATCAGGTCCAGCACCTTCAGGAGCCATTGGAGAGGGACACATTCACACACAACTGCACTTCATTGCCTCACCTATTAAGCCTCAGGATCAAAACACTGGTGAAATGGTATGGGGAAACCTTGCAAAGACTACAGGTGAGCTAACCTCACAAGGAGACAGGGCAGTGCCAAATGTCACCAATGCAGAGAAGGCGACACTTCTAGCCCCCTCAGAATTCTCCATTTAAGACATCTGGCTGGGACCTCCACCTCCTTTCTATGTGCGCACCCCCACAGTCCCCCAGCACCAGCCCCCCACCCCCCCCCCCCCCCCAACCCCCACCTTTCCCCAACACTTAGAAGTTCAAGCCAAGAAGCATCAATTTGCCAAGGCAAGGAGATCCTCAGCACAACTAGCTCATTCAGACATTAGAATCCTAAGGATTAACCAAACAAATTTCCAAGGCCAATAGGGACCACTCCCAAGCAGGCTCTCTCCATCTCAGCTACTGCAAACCTATGACAGTACTTGTCTGGCATGGGTGGCAAAGGCCTGAAAATGATTGTGAACTTTTATATTGATTCATGTTTTAAGTATATATCTAGTTGGCAATCTTGCTGTGTACTGCTGAAAGATATTGTTATACCACTTGGCATTGTGTCATGGCAATCAATAAGGCTCCATGGACAGAAGTCTGTACTTAGATGCCATGCATCACTTGGAAGAAAGGGGAATAATGTGCACATTAAGTACTGGGTCATATTGACATTTTTATGTCCTCCTTATACAACATCTACAGCCTCTGTGCCCAGAAGTATAGGTGTTAATGAATTGTCCAGCTGTGTCTGTAGCAAGGAGATATAACTCACAGAGAGAGGCTATTCTTTGGCATGACCAGTGAGTAGGGACCCTGCAGGCTTCTGTCCTGCACAGTGCATGAGTCTGTGATAATGTCCTTTCCCTGTTAAAGCCATATTATTGGTGAGTTTTGCATCTCTATCCCTCATAGATCAAGTCACTTTCCCTGTCCACTCTGAGTGCGACAGATGTGGTCATTCACTGCTTCCCCCACTTGCATGGCATTTCTCCGTATTTATTTCCTTTTCAATAACCAATTCCTTCTCAATTGGGTAACCAGCCCCAAAGACAACTTTGTTGAGTTTCACTGCCATTGGAATAACCACCCTTGCCCCTCTCCCACCACCCCCTTCCTTCTCCTAGCTTCTCAGGACAGACATGACCAAATGACCATCATCCATCCCCTTTAGTGAGCTAACCAGATAGCCCCAGATGGGGAGTGTTCAACCTCTGACTGGTGACTGCACATTTTCCCATTCATGTTAGCCTTACCTGCTGGTCGAGCCACTACTGGACTGCCTGTTACTCACTCTCAGACTGTGGAGGCATGGACCCTCTGTCTGGAATCACTTCAGATGGATTCCTGATCCTGGACATGGACTGGGTCAAATACAACTTTTGCCTTGATTGAGGCAGGATCTCCTGACTGATTGGTTCCTCCATGGATTTCAATGAGGATGACTCCCCTAAGACTTCAAGACATGTCTGCTTGCTTACTGCATATAAAACATGTTGGCCATGTCAACTGGTGGCCCATGATGCAGACCTGATAGTGATATAGCACACTGCCATACAGCAAGAAATATGTACCCCTTGTCTGAGGACTGCTGACCAGGAAGACAAACTGCCTCGTTATGTGACTGCACTAATTGGCATGGCAAATCAAGGCAAGGTAAGGCATGGAAGCAGTGTGCTAAGCATATGAGCAGTAAGAAAGCAAGTGGCCCTTAGATGCAGCCTGGTCCAATCAGTGAGTTGGGTGCTTTGTCCTGTATGCAGAGTGCTCCTACTGCAGCCTTCCAATACTAATGCCCATGCCCCTTTCAATACAAGTCTGTGCTTCCAGAGCACACTGCTAGTATGTTGGAGATGTGTCATAATGATCTTGAAGGTTGGCAGATGCTGGTGCCAATGTCTGTGGATGAAGGGTGCCCGTGGGTCATACCTCAGACTGCAATTCAATCATTTACAACATGAAGGTTGTTCAGGGCAATGATGAGTTGAATTCATCAGGTACCTACTGTAACTGTCACATAGGGGTTTCTAAACATCAAACTTGTTCAGCAACTTTGATAAGATAGAAAGCTGAACATTAATGAGGTAAGTTGTGCCGCAAACAAGACATTAAAGAAACAAAAATCCTCTCAGTGCTGCCTCATGAAAAACTCACCCCACTGCTTGTGCAAAGCATAACAATTGGAGGAAGGAGGACCCTGTGTTTGATGGGTCTCACTGAACTTTTGGGCGGCACGGTGGCACAGTGGTTAGCACTGCTGCCTCACAGCGCCAGAGACCCGGGTTCAATTCTCGCCTCAGGCGACTGACTGTGTGGAGTTTGCACGTTCTCCCCGTGTCTGCGTGGGTTTCCTCCGGGTGCTCCGGTTTCCTCCCACAGTCCAAAGATGTGCAGGGCCAGGTGAATTGGCCATACTAAATTGCCCGTAGTGTTAGGTAAGGGGTAAATGTCGGGGTATGGGTGGGTTTCGCTTCGGCGGGTCGGTGTGGACTTGTTGGGCCGAAGGGCCTGTTTCCACACTGTAATGTAATCTAAAATCTAAAAAAACTTCTCATCTCTTACCTATACTTTGGACAATTTGACCAGTTTATATATTAAAAACACTTTACCCGTCATTCTTGGCAGTGGGATGGACAAAGGGATATAGAATTTGGTTTGTGGTTCAATTTGATTCTAGTAACAAAATATTCTTTGTTATAAACACCAAGGGAACATTTCAGAAATACCCACAATATTTACTCTCTTTCTAGCTTTATCCATCTGATATTACTCAGGACAATCCACATGTTTGAGCTTCTCTCCAAAGTAGGGCTCTCGTCCATGAAGGTGAGTGTCGCAGGGATCAGAATGGATTTTCTTTGTCTCAAGCTCTCTCTCTCTCTCTCTCTCTACACGGTGGTTGGAGTTCTTCTGCTGGCCAGGTTGAGTCTTTGCTGAGTCTTCACAGAAAAGGCACTGAGGGCATGATGTTCAGGTGTGTGCTCGTATCGCACCTCACATGTGAACTTCCTGAACGTTCTGTAGCTTTTGGTAAATTGGGTCATGAGCTGCGTTCAAATCATCCAATGCCATAGTGCCAGCCAGGAGGTGTGAAGTGCACTTACTCAGGCATTCAAGATGCCAAAACGTCTGATCGATACTTCTCCAATACACAGTTTTGGAAAAGTTGCAATTGGTTCCCATGAACCTTTGAAAACTCTTTGAGATTTATTTCAACTGTTGTCTGTACTGATCACTGCTTTATAATGGCCCATTTTCTGTCAAGTCCATTTTCTCCAGCTGCTGGTCAATTTAGAGTATCCAGTTTTGAGCCCTTGGTTGCTTGACCCCAGCACCTGATTCTGTCACAAATTTCACTATAGCACACATCCTTCAGACCCCGATAAGTATCTACTTTGGTTACTTCTGTTCTTGGGGTATTGGGCAGTTGACAGTTGGCCCCATAAAGGAAGATTAATGGGCTATATTCCCCAAGTGGACAGAGTGGCCCTCAACACATAACAACTGAAGGCTATTATGGATGTGTATTCCTGTATTTGGGGCAATTTTCCTTCCTTCAGTCCCTTATTAGTTCTGCTGGTGTTACAGAAACCATTCTGCAGAAACCATTGAGATATTGTTTTTCTCACAGGTGGAGCGTTCCCTTAACAACTGGAATAACATCAAGACCTAGCATCCTTCTCTGTCAATCTCTGACCCAGGAAAATGGGATCAGGGTTGGACAAGATGCAGAAATGCTGTCCTGCACAAACTGAACCCTGAAGGAGAGAATCACACACTCAAGATGATCAAAAAAATTGGGTGAATGCATTTGTTCTGAACCTTCCATTGCCTTAGTGATAAATTACATTAGAGGGAATATATGTGAGAATCATCTTCAGAACAAAGTGTGTGTGGATTTTGATTAAAAACTTTCTGGAACAAATCCAAATACAAGTAAGGATTCAATATCTGATTTTCCTTTCTAAAGTGCAATCTTTATCCTTACCAATTTAATTCGCATAAAACTTCAGTGCGTCATTTGTAGAAATATATTGATAAATTACATATAACTTGTATTGATCGAAGGAAGATCTCTCTGCTTTTCAGCACACAGCAGTCACTGGTTTGACTTTGTGCCCTCTGCTTTTATGTTTCAGTAGAGATTATAGATTACTGATGAAACAATTAGTATTTAATTACCTTAGAACACCATTAAAGCACCAATGTGTCCCATCTTAACATTTTATTTCAACTTGAAGATTGAATATTGACATCATAACCATTAGGTAGTACAACAATGATGCTGAACAAAAGGATGCGCTGTGTTAGCAATAAGTAAGATAATTTGACAATTTGTTAGTTTACATATGCAACTGGAACTCTTGTAGTGCAGTAGTAGTATCCCTACATTTATGTCATAATATCTCTGGACAGTTTGGTTTCAAAATACCTGCCCATATGTTGGGAAACATGAGGACATTTCAACATAATTGTGTTAAGTAACTACTAATGACATTGCAACGTTTGAACTGAAGCAATTTGCAGTGTTGCATCTAAACGTTGTGTCATTAAGGCTATTATACATTTAGCCATCCACTTTTTAGACTAAAATTCAGATTTTCCCCATACAATGATCAGTGGCTTTGTCAACAGTGGTTCCCAAGTACATTTTAATATTATATCTGTTGATGCACTGATTAACCCCCACACTACCGCCTAACTGCGGTAGTACTTATATTTTCACCAGCACCCATGTTGTATGTGTGCAGGTGTGAGACACAGTGAAAGTCACAAGGTGCACGAATCCTTATTCAAATTTCCACCACCAGGAAGAAATGAAACACCCGAGTGGCCAGTGATAAGCAGTGCCCTTCACATCAAAGGGCAATGCTTGCACTGGTGTTAATCATGATTTTGAAAACATTCAATTGGAACAGCAGACCAATTTTGACTGGTTCATTGCTTTACCTCATGAGCTGATTGTAGGATAATTTGCATGCATGATAGTGAGTCATTTAATTCAAGTAATTCCAAGATTCCTTGAAACCTGGTTTCATAATTTTGCTTATGCATACCTTTGAAATCAGTTTTCCTGAAACACTTGATGGAAATTGATGAATTCATGTGTTCTCAGTTATTGGTTTCTTAACTATTTACGGTTCACCAGTCTGAATATGCTATTTCAAAGTCCCAACATGTCATGGCTAAGAATAACTTGCAACTACAACTTTTGCTCCATGTCATGTGACAGTTTACCATTTGGCATAATTAAAAAGTGATGGAAGGTGCTGGCCTTAAGAGATCAGGCAGCAATGCTATAGAAAGAAACAGTGGGCAGAAACTCCCCAACTATTGAACAACATGGGAATTTGAAAGACAACTGGGAAAGTCACATAAGATTAGCAGTATCGAGATACTGGATATGCAGACCAATCCAGGCCTATTTACATTTATTAACATGAGTTAATAATTCAATATTATTTAGGCTCACCTCATTAATATGCATTTTTCCATTCTTTCACCTGCTGCAGAAACTAAACGGCAGCAATTCCCAACATGGAATTCAGACCCCAGCTCACTGCTTGTTCCTCCAGCCTTCTATCTTGGAATACATTATCTCAGGGCACACTCCATAGCAAACACATGGCATTCTCCTTTAATGGATGCTGTACCTACTATCTTTTTGTGACATGACTGGTGCTGCATTCATTGGAATAAGGTCTCCTATGTCAATGTTCCATTAGAAGCTTCCATGACCCCCATGTCAGAGTCCTCCATGTCCACTCTATTAAGGATTATGCCAAATCATTCAATTTTCCCCACATAGGTTAGTTACAAATGTGACCGATAGATTCAGCTACAGAAGGGGTTATTGTCTCTATTGCTATGATGCAATAAAGATCCAGAAGAATGGAGAAGGAACAGATGCACCATCAACCTCAGGATCAGCAGTAACCTCTAGTGGCTGGTGAACAACCTCCATATTTAACATTCACAGATGATCCACTCCAGGTTTGCAGGAGATAGGGGAGGCCCAGAGCCTGATGTTCTTAATCCCGATACCTCCAAGTGACCAAGGCACTGTGTGGCCACAGACTGAGGATATCCCAGGATATTGACACAGACTATGACAAGTGGTGAAGTCGGAGCTTTGACCATCTGTAAGGAGTGGGTGGCCATCCTACCCCAATGGCAATTAATGTGTCTGCTATACTAAATGTTTGTGCAGTTGACCACTTCCAAGAAGCCTCTGGGGTTCTGTGGGAAATCTCTCAATCTTCAACCCACAAATATATTAAGGTTGTTCCAATGTGATTTGTGCCAGATACATTACCTCATCTCATTTACCAATGATCAGTTCAGTGTTACAGCCTAGGAAGTAGGTTTAATAACATAACTTTCCCTAGATAGAGGGTGAGATAAATATTATGTTGATTGCACCATGCATCACACTGTGGAGTTCATCAAAAGAGAAGGATTACATGCCCTCAATGGGCATGCCGTATGTGATCAGCAGTATCACATCTTAGGAGTCTTCATTAAGGTGCCATGGGTGCTGCCTTGCTTTCTATATTCTTGAGAACTCTTAGGTTCCAGCTTCATTTTAAAGGCTGGGTGCCTTACAAGGATGGTTATTCAGAAACAAGGATAACCCTCTGTGACACCATTTTGTAATCACAGTGAATAAGGTTGACTGCAGACACAAAGCCCATTCTTCAACAAGGATCAACATGGAACAGCTAATAGGTTAGCTGAAGATAACGTTCCAATACTTGGATCAGTCTAGAGCAATTTTATAGTACATTCCTGACACAGTGTATAGCATAACCCTTGTTTGCTATAGTCTGCATAATTGGAGCAGACAATGAGGAGATGTGATAAATGCTCAAGAGCTGAAAGGCAACAGTTTTACAAGAGGAAGTTGAAGACTTTGGAGTAGGAGGAACGCAACCGCCTGCGTTATACAGTGCTACATCACCAACCAGAATGTGTCAAACAGACTTAATTGACAAAAACACAGAAAATGCCAAAGTGTCTCGATACAGATACTGCCAGAACTGCTGGGGTTCTTTAATAATTTTCATGTTTGCTTCAGATTTCCATGGTATTTTGTTTTTATTTTAGGATATAATTGACACCCAGTTCCAATAAGTGTGAACTGGGTGTAATAATCATTCATTGACTAAATTTGTTGATGTTCAAAAGGCAAGCAGTCTGTATATGTTTCCCAAAGGCAAATGTAGCTTCTGTCTGTTTGTTTTGTGTTTGTCTTTGGTTGTTGCTGAACATGTGAATGTTTTGAAATGTTTGATGGCTTTCCAGTCTGTAATGGTCTTATGCTGAACAATGAAATAATGTTGAGTTGCACTGGGCATTTGCAAAGAGTTCCAGGATGAGATGTGGCTAAGGATGGGGAAACTGTGCAGCATGGTTTGTAAACTGCAATAAATCTATGAATATACTCTAAGATTAGATTACTTACAGTGCGGAAACAGGCCCTTCGGCCCAACAAGTCCACACCGACCCACCAAAGCGCAACCCACCCAGACCCATTCCCCTACATTTACCCCTTCACCTAATACTACAGGCAATTCAGCATGGCCAATTCACCTAACCTGCACATCTTTGGACTGTGGGAGGAAACCAGAGCACCTGGAGGAAACCCACGCAGACACAGGGAGAACATGCAAACTCCACACCATCAGTCACCTGAGGCGGGAATTGAATCCCGGTTCTTTGGTGCTGTGAGGCAGCAGTGCTAACCACTGTGCCACCCTGCCACTCAGATGTTCCATGTAATGTCGGCTGTGTTACCTACATGCATGATAAGTATCTTTCTTTGTTTGCCCTCCCACTATATGCAATGTGAAGGACAATTCTGGACTGACAGCACTTGACCAGCTGTGTGGTTAGACTTTAAAGGTTGTGGCAGTGCCTGAGAATCCAGGAGGTCCCAGCAATGGTAAGTATTTTGGCTTGCAGGAGGAAAGAGAATATGACAAGTAGGGAGAGATAGGTACTAAGTGCAAAGGGACTAGGGTATGTTTATGAAGCTAACACATGAGATCTTTCTCTGTCTCATGGAGAAAACTCACCGAAATTGACTGAGCCAAACAACTGCCAAAATTCAGTCCAGAATCAACATTTCAGGTCTGCGACCTTTCGTCAGAAGTTTTCCTTGAGAACATCGTATATTTCAGCACGCTTGTTCAGATTCAAAATGAAGTAATGGGACTTGTTTGCTGCATCTTCCCTGGCATCCATGGGTCAAGATAAGATTTCATCATGGCCCAAGAAAGGTTTTGCTGATGAACAGGAGATGCCAATTTTCTCTTTGTGTCTTTGTTTAACATTGTAAACTTGGTATGCTTTCTGAATGTTGCACCTCCCTGTATTTGCAGTGACTGTATGGTGGAGGTATATTCATTTTTTAAAAAAAGGAGTTGAAAATGTTGGTTGTCCTCCTTCTCCTTTGATTTTGCTGAACTTATCTCACAAACGTTTACTGCTACCTCCTTCGGTACTATGCAAAGACAAATCAACACTTCATTGCAACATCTTGATAGACTCTGAATTGAAGAGTAGCTAATTTATTTAAGAAGGGAAGTGACTGAAAAGAGCAAATTAAAGAGTGGTTAGCTTGACATTGATAGGAGGAAAAATGATAGAGTTCATTCTAAAAGACATAATAGCAAAGCATTTGGAAGACAGTAACAATATCAGAGACTATCAGTGGTTTTATGAAGGGAAAGTCATGCTTGGCAAATCTGCTGGAATTTTTTGAGAATGTAACAGGCAGACTAGATAAGGGTGAGCCGGGGATGTGGTTTATTTGGATTTTCAGAAGTCTTTTGAAAAGGATCCACTTTGCAAATTAAGATACAAAATTAAGGCACATAGGATTGGAGTTTGTGTATTGAAAACTGATTGGCAGACAGGAAACAAAGATAGGAATAAATGGATCTTTTTTTCAAGTGGCTAGCAGGGATCAATTTTGGACCCCAGCTATTCACAACATATATTAAAGATTAGATGAGAATATAATCCAGACCAATCAATCTATCCACACACATTAGTCCTGCCATCCCAGAAAACAATTTGGGTAAACCTTTATTGCACTGCCTCTTTTTGCTTTCCCTCTTTTTCATTTTTTTTTTCTTTTTTCTTTAAAGCCTGGAGAATGGCAGATGAAGGAAGAGACCTCCGGCAGCTGTGGTAGCAGCGGCAGTGCCAGGAGGAGCTGGACACAGCTCCATGAAAGCCCAAGGTGTCCGAGCAACCAAGGATCAGGTCCCAGGCTGATACCCCCTTCACTCCCCAGCCCGGACTCGCAGGGTGTTTGGAGGCTCCCAGATCTATGGCTGGACTTGGCACCTGAAGGAGTGGAAGCGTCGGACAAAGGGACGGTGGAAGACTCCCATGATTGATAACCAGCAGCAGTGTCTGGTGGAACAGGAGGTATGGAACCCATGCATCCCCAGGCTCATGACTCCAGATTGGACACAGCAGTCATGATTGTGGCAGCAGCAGAGGCCCATAGCTGTGACCCCAGAACCTGGGAGACCGTTTCAGACACCCCCACTGACTTCAAGCAGCAACTGGAAGAATAAGAAGAAGAGAGAAAGATGAACTCCATTGCAGTAAAATCTTGCATTATCTTCAGTATTTCAAGACAGTGCTGGAGCATGGCAACACTTTGAATATAACGTGAAAAGATACTTATCACTGCATTGTTATGTACGTGTGACAATAAATCCGAATCTAAATCTATAGCTAGAATATCCACCCCCACATGACTTTCCCTCCATAAACTGCTTACAATATTCCAGGTGTGGCCTCACCAATGCCCGGTATAATTACAGCAAGACATCTTAGTTCCTGCACTCGAATCCTCTTGCTGTCAATGTCAATACTATATACATTTTTCCATCATTACTGCCTGCTGCATTTATATGCTTACTTTCAGCAACTGGTACACAAGTATACTGAAAACTCATTGAACATTTCCAACTTTCAATTTGCAGCCATTCAGATATAAATCTACCTTTCCATTTTTGCTACCAAAGTGGATAACATCACATTGATCCACATTTCCTGCATCTGTCACGCATTTACCTATTCACTCAGCCTGTTCAAATCACACTGCAACACTTCTGCTTCCTCCTCATAGCTCACCGTTCCACCCAAACTTGTGTCAATTGCAATTATGAAATCACATTTATCTATTACATTATTTTGGTTCTTTGTTTTTGTTAGGACTATATTCACCAGAGTTTAGAAGAATAGGATGTTGCACAGGAACCTAAAAAATTCTAGCAGGATTATACAGGGTTGATGCAGGGAGGCTGTTCCCAATGACCAGAGTCCAGCCTCAGGATGAGGGAAAGGTAGGCCTCTTGCGACAAAGATGACAAGTTTCTTTATCCAGATTGTATAGTGTCTGTGGAATTCTCTGCCACAGAAAACATTGGAAGCCAAAAAAAGAGAGTGCTTTCAAAAAGGAGATAGATATATTTCTTAGTGCTAAAGGCATCCAAGGGTAAGGAGAGAAAACTGGAACAGGGATGATCTGCTATGATCATACTGAATGATGCAACAGGCTCGAAGGGCAGAATGGTCTATTGTTGCTCCTATTTTCTTTGTTTCTATCCTTAAACCTTCTTAAGTTACTCCATGGCAGTAAAAGCATTTTGGCATTGTTGGGGCAGCCCTTAGTCAGAGATGGCACAATGATCCATTAGCATAAATATGGCTGCGGTGGCAGAATTAGCCTGCCTGATCCAGCATTAAAATGAGGTCATAAGTTAGCAAAATGGTAGCTTTGAGAAAGGGTTATCCTAAGGTAGCAGGGTCTACTGTGATCACGAATTAATATACAGGGAGTTCTGTAAAACAACAGATGTAGATGGCTGTAGGAGACAGTTTGATAAGAGATTTGTGAGAACAGACAGTCTGAAGTTTGAAGCAAACATTAAAAAGTAGAGTAGGATCCCACAGTAACAGTGGCAAATGATAAAGCTGGAATTATATCTTGTAAAAACCTAGGAGATCAGACAAGTTCATTGAGCTGTGAAAGCTATTGAGCTTTAGTCTTATTTCTGAGAAAGATGTTTTCCTGTTAGGTAAAAGAGCAAAGGCATTAAATTTCATCTCATAAGATAGTATGTGACTACAATGAGTTATAATGCAGCTGTAAGATAGAGCGGTAGTGTCCCACTGAGCCTCCAAGATCAGGTGGGACAGAAACTTCTTACAAGTCATTAGCTAAAGCATGCTAATGTAGAAGTAAACATAGAACCTTACATGTAACCATTTATATAAATCATTTATATAAATGATTTGAATGTGAGCATAAGAGGGACAGTTAGTAAGTTTGCAAATGACACCAAAATTGGAGGTGTACTGGACAGCGAAGAAGGTTACCTCAGATTACAACAGGGTCTCGATCAGATAGGCCAATGGGCTGAGAAGTGGCAGATGGAGTTTAATTCAGATAAATGTGAGGTGCTGCATTTTGGGAAAGCAAATCTTAGCAGGACTTAATGGTAAGGTCCTAGCGAGTGTTGCTGAACAAAGACACCTTGAAGTGCAGGTTCATAGCTCCTTGAAAGTGGAGTTGCAGATAGACAAGATAGTGAAGAAGGCGTTTGGTATTCTTTCCTTTATTGGTCAGAGTATTGAGTACAGGAGTTGGGAGGTCATGTTGAGGCTGTACAAGACATTGGTTAGACAACTGTTGGAATATTGCGTGCAATTCTGTTCTCCTTCCTATTGGAAATATGTTGTGAAACTTGAAAGGGTTCAGAAAAGATTTATAAGGATGATGCCAGGGTTGGAGGATTTGAGCTATAGGGAGATGCTGCACAGGCTGGGGTTGTTTTTCCTGGAGTGTTGGAGGCTGAGGGGTGACCTTATAGAGGTTTACAAAATTATGAGGGGCATGGATAGGATAAATAGACAAGGTCTTTTCCCTGGGGTGGGGGATTCCAGAACTAGAGGGCAAAGGTTTAGGGTGAGAGTGGAAAAAAATAAAAAAGACCTAAGTGGCAACTTTTTCATGCAGAAGGTGATATGTGTATGGAATGAGCTGCCAGAGGAAGTGGTGGAGGCGAGTACAATTGCAACATTTAAAAGGTATTCGGATGGTATATGAATAGGAAGGGTTTAGAAGGATTTGGGCCAGGTGTTAGCAGGTGGGACTAAATTTGGCTGGGATATCTGGTCGGCATGGACGGGTTGGACTGAAGGGTCTGTTTCCGTGTTGTATATCTCTATGACTCTATGACTCGATATAACTAACTTTATATTAGAACTAATATTAGAAACCTTATGAGCAATTAGTTAGAACTAACCACCTTTTGTACCTCCTGTGGTTAGAACAGTGGTGGTAAGGGGTGGTAGGTATAGGACAGATGTTAGGGGTAGGTTCTTTACTCAGCGAGTCGTGAGTTCATGGAATGCCCTGCCAGTAGCAGTGGTGGACTCTCCCTCTTTATGGGCATTTAAGCTGGCATTGGATAGGCATATGGAGGATAGTGGGCTAGTGTAGGTTAGGTGGGCTTGGATCGGTGCAACATCGAGGGCCAAAGGGACTGTACTGTGTTGTATTCTTCTATGTTCTATGTTCTATGTTCTATAAGTTGAGTAATAAAATTAGTAGCGATAGCAATGAATAAAATGAATAACAGAATTCAAGCAATCCTTAAAGATAAATAAGTCTTAGAAATGTTTAAAAAAAGAACATAACCGTTAACTTTGGAATATGAATTAATGGGATACATTATAAGATCCTAAGGACTGATGATTACAATGTCTGGTAAACATCATGAAATCATGGGAAACCTAAGGCTGTCCATAGGAGTGTCTATCATTGATCCAATTTTACATAGGATTGCACGTTTAAATTAAGGGGGAAGGAACATTGGCCATGTTCCATGTCAATATAATAATGCAGAATGTATAAAAATGCTGTATCCCTCTAAGGTAATCAGAGCTGCATTGACCTCTCTTCCAATCTGAGCTAGAGAAAAGAGGGTGATTGGCCCCACATAAAGACTAGATTCAGAATAATCTCTGGCCTCTCCTGCGCATGTGGTAAATAGCTCAAATAAAGATCAATTGTACTTCTGAATACAGAACTCAAGGCCGCTCTTTAACATATCTCCTCAACAGACACACTTTGAGATCTTGAATGGCACTATATAAATATCAATAAAGAGCTCTTGTAGCACAGTGTATGTGTCCTTACCTTATCTGCTTCAGATGTTTGTCCTAACATGTCACACAGGTTGATAGATAAATTTCAATTCTCTTTGTAGATATGTCAAGTCTGTTCTTTCTTCCACTATTAGCACATGAGAAGTCCTAAAAAAATTAAATCTCAAGGGGCAATTATCATAAAGAGTACATCCAGATGGAAGAATATCAACCTGTCAATAAAAATGGTTCAGGGAAGGAAAACTTCCTTTTTCCATTCTGTGGATCTATAAAAGGAAAAAACATGAGTGACCTTGCTGTGAAAACAAGTTATGTGATGTGCCAACTAATGGCAAATCATTGAGAATGAATATTGGTGATGATTTGTGCAAGAATGCATAATGGACATTGACAAAACATGGGCCTGTAAAAGAAAGAGACCCTCTAATATTTCAGAATTGTCCAGACATTCTTCAATAGAAGAAAAAGAAGACCTGTTTGATAATCTGTGTCAACCTCTCACCCAAGAAATGCAACACTATTAATTGTTTAGCCCAATATCAGCTCAATTTGCTTTTTTGTAATTTTCCCATTGATAGGTTTTGCTTTGGTTGTTGAAAAGTGAGGTGCTGGAAAAGCACAGTAGGTCAGGCAGCATCTGAGAAGCAGGAGAGTCAACATTTCAAACATAAGGCCTTCATCACATTCCTGATGAAGGGCTTATGTCTGAAACATCGACTCTCCTGCTCCTTGGATGCTGACTGACCGCCTATGCTTTTCCAGTACCACACGTTTTCACTCTGATCTCCAACATCTGCAGTCCACACTTTCTCTCAGTCACTGTTTAATTATATCTACAACATCTTCTGCCACTTAGAATTAATCTAAGGTTTCAGTGTATAATCCTTCAGAAATAGTTTACAGATTTCTTTAGATAGGGATAATGGGGGAGTCAGCTCTAATAATAATTATCTTATGCTATAATACTCCATTATCATTTTATATATTTTTTTCTCCAAACAATGCCAATTAAACTTACAGCTTCTTTTATTCATTGTGGCCACCATTTACATTGAAACACTGCAGTACTAACGAAGCAGTAAGATTTACCTCTCATCCTTAAGGAAAGGCATGAAGAATCATTTATCCTTTTCCTTTTAACCATTAAATGGTAATATTTATCAGTATTTCTGCATGCTGTAGACCTTGTGAAAGCCCAGGAAGAGAGTAGTGTCAATAATAGGGAAAGGAGCATGATGAAGAGTTATAGTGATCCCCAGTATTGCTGTCATACATAGTCATGTTACAGAGAAAAAATTGTCAACTAAACACAGAGGTTTGGCAAACTTCATAGATGATGAATAATGTGCCGTATATAGAAAGACAGGATTTTTAAAATTACAGCCAGCAAGACCTAAAGCACAGCACCAAACAATTTTTGGGAAGATTTTTCTTTTTGTGAACAAGAAAATAATGGACCTCCCCTCTTCCTATCATTTATCACTCAGTCAGCTTTCTGACTTCCAGAACCACAGAATTGAGTGTGATATATAGGCTTCAAATAAGCTTTAATTTGGCATTCGACACCCACATTCTACAACACAAAACCAAACTCTATTGCTTTGCTTTCTCGGAGCTAAGCTAAATTTAATTCATTCAGCTGTTAGAACTTCTACCAGTCATCAGAATGTTGAGTCATGTGGGTTTTCAGGACACAAAATCAATGATAAGCCACTATATCAAAACTAAAACCACTAAATTGCATTGGGATTGGATAGCTACAGGGAGTAAAGCAAATCTCCTATATTCCATAATAAAATGAGTATATTGACTGTTTGAGACTAGACGACCATGGCATAAGGGTAATTGTATTAATAGGCTCCTCAGGTTCATAGAATTAACACATTAAATTTACAAAAAAAAAAGAGGGCTTCACAGGAGATCAGACTGTGCCATTAGCCTCAACATTTTCAAGGGATGAAGGGAACGTAATCTGCATCTTAAATAGATGTGTGGATGGGAACAATCTCTAGTGGCTTCGGGGTGAATTTTAACCTTCTGAACTATTCACAGCAGGGAAGATGACAAAACATTGACAATCTGAAAGAGTCAAAATGGCTTTGTCAGCAGCTTTTTAACTAACTCTGACCTCTGGGGTTCCTGACTAATCAGGAGCACAATGACAACCTGAAGTGAACTTTTGAAACTCCACTGCTTGAAGGAACCGTACAAAGGTCAGAATGGAAGAACCCAACATTTGTCAAAAGCTATATCTTGTCAGTAGGAGTGGCATTGAGGCATGGCTCCACTATATCTCACAGCTGCACTAAAGATATGGTTGTGGCTCCAAAGGTCTACAGGAAGCTTTTATTGTCATTGTAAAGGAAGTAAAAATCAGCCTCAAAAAACAGGGGTAGATGACATAATGCCATGAGTCTAGATACAGTGCCACGTATAATGACCAAACTGGGAAAAGAAATGTGAGTGCCGTTTTCAAGTCCAATCTGACTTCCTTAGCTATCTGCTGCACATTAATTCTCAGACGAATACACTTTTCAGATGGAATCACCATTCTCTCTCAAGACATCTCTCACATCTCTATCTGATCACCCACTATTGACACTCTGTTGTCTAATTAGTATGTCACACTCAACCCTCACAATGAATCTCCACAAATGTTGTCCTTCCATCTCACACCTCGCACAGTCATAGCTCTGTTCTACTATTCTTTATAGAAAAAGAAAGTATAGAAGAACAGACAAGACAGAGAATTGAGGGTTTTTGTGGTGCAGGGCAATATAACCTACAGTTATTGCCAGTTGACCACAACAGAAGATGTTGCATGAAGCATTAGCAGGCTCTTGGTATACTTCCAATTACCATGAAGAAATGGTGGTCTCCCATCTGCATGTTCACTAGTACTATATTTGAGGAATAGTGCAAGAGAAGGATGAAGACTCCTGAGAGATGATTGAGAAATAACTGAGGAAGTATTCTAAAGAAGAGTCATCATATAAGCTTTGTATTCACTCCGGGGCATTGTTGGCAGGGCCAGCATTTATTGCCCATCCCTAGCTTCCATTTAGAATGTGGTGATGAGCTGACCTTTTGAACCATTTCAGTCTATTTGCTTTAGGTAGACACTCAATGACATTAGGGAGGGAATTCCAGGATTTTGACCATGTAACACTGAAGGAACAGTGACGTATTTCAAATCATGATAGTGAATGGCATGGACAAAAACTTGCAGATTGTGGTTTTCCCATGTACCTAGTTGTCCTTCTAGTTGGAAAGATCATAGGTATTGAAGGTGCTGTCTAAGGATCTTTGGTAAATTTGACAGTTAATCTTGTAAATAATACTTACTGCTACTAATGAGCATTGATGGTGGAGGGAGTAGCTGTTTATGGATGGCTGCTTTGTCCTGGATGGTGTCCAGCATCTTGATTTGTTGAAGGTGTGCTGATCCACGCAAGTGGGGAGTATTCCATCACAATCTTCATTTGAGCCTTATAGGTGGTGAATAGGCTTTGAAAATTGAGTTATTCACTGCATTATCCTTATTTCTGATCTGGTTATTTTTGCCTCTGTATTAATATGATGAGTCCAATTCAGTTTATGCTCAACGGCAACTCTAAGAATGCTAATGGCAACACTATTGAGTGACTAGGGCAATGTTAGATTGCCTCTTATTGGAGATGGTCATTGCTTGGCTTTTGTCTGTGTATCCTGACATCCTGATTCTGACTGGAGTTATTATACAGAAAGTGCTCAGGCAAATCTAGGAGATGAGCTAACTGTGGACACCAGATTGTGATGCTGAAAGTGTTATAAGAACATCCTTGGTCAGATTCAGAAGCAAAGAAATTCACACTTATTTTGCCAGTGATCACCACCAGCAATGGAAGTCGAGCAGGTCCAATTTGCAAAATGACTTCTTTCAGAAAGTTGCAAAATGTTGTAATCATGGAATGATTGAGCCTCCTGAGGCATTTATACTTAACTATCCCCTGGCTGAACACTCCATGCTGATGGTATTGCTTGCTGAGAGCTGAAGGTTTGTGTTCAGCTCCTCTGTCCTGTGCTGTGACAGTGGTCTGAGGGGAATCCTGCTGCTATTATTTTTCTTAAGTAGTTCCAACTTTATAAGATATAAGTGCTTTTCAAGCTGCTGAGAATGCTGATAGCTGGAATAGGTGAATCAAATGCAGCAATAGAATAAATGACAAGACAGCAGAAACTATTTCCAAATTACTGGAAACCATCTCTGAAGCAGTGAAAGCCCATTCTCAGAACAAGTTGTTTGAGTAAAAGTCTTTGACTTGGGCAAACAAGCTGATGTTCCAACACTTATTGTATCTTGCTTTTCCCGGTGAGTTCCAGGGAGCCTGTGAAATCTGTGCACTGATAGTTAAAGACTATATCCAGTCACAATTCTCAAATCAATCATCTTGCAAAATGTTTAATTGTAAGATCCGCCTGATATATGGGGTTTCCTGCACACTGCCAATCATTCACAAATGAAAAGCAGAAGTCAGCTAGTGTTGCTGTTTTCTCACACACTGGTGTTTTTTTTTGATTTCTAAATTGCTGTGGTGCTCTGGCAATTTAAAACACTGCCTCCACATGCAAAAAAAAAACATTTGTTCAAAAATATTGGCAAAGGATTTAGTTATTCCTTGTCTCCAAGCTTGGTCCAATGTTCAATTAGATTAAGGATGATCAGAACCTCGATTCTATTAATTTACCTTTGTTTCACATCCTTTGGTACACGTATCTCATAAAAATCTATTGATTTTCCCCTTTAAAGTTTCAGTTGACTTAATAGCTTCAACTTTTGAGACAGAGTTTCAAATTTCCATTTTCTATGGAAAATATTTCCTGATTTCACTCCAACATGGCTATAATTTTAAGACTTTTCCCTCTTGTTCCAAATCCCCCATTGCAGGAAATAATTTCTCATACCACATCACACATATTTACAATTTCAAAACCTGGTTCACCATTCAGCCTTTTAAACTCAAAAGACAAGCCATACTTACACAACTTGTCCTCTAAAACTCTGAGTCTAGATTAGAGTGGTGCTGGAAAAGCACAGACTCTGAGATCATTCTTACAATCTGTCCTGTAGCACTTCCAAAATGAGAATATCTTTCCAGAAGCAGTGCCCAAAACTCAATGCAGCATTTCAGATGAGGCCTGACTAATAGCTTTGTACAATTGATGTCATCTGTTCTGCTCATTTGAATTACAACCCTGTGGAGATGAAGGCTAAGATCCTATTCAACTTTTCAATTATTTTCTGTACCTCTGCATCAGTTTAATTCAATTGCATACCTGGATACTCAAAGCTCTTTACTTATTCATGGCTCCTGGGCCATCATTACTGAGAATGTATTACAATTTGTTCTAGTGGATGGTCTCACACATCCCCAGTTTGAACTCCATGTACCATAGTTTTGACTACTCATTCAATCTGCCCCTTTGTTACACTTTCAGTATCAGCTCTCATCAGTTGACGGCACATTTACCTCTGAATCATAGGGCTGACTGACCACTCAAGTTCAATACCGTGAGAGTATTATGCTATTGGAGGTCTTTTACTCTGGATGGAATATTAAATAAAGCTTCCAACTGCTTGCTCAAGGAAATGTAAAAGATTCCAGTGCCCAACTTTGATGAAGAGCAGGAAGTTATTCCTATTGAACAGGTTAATATTTCCCCCTCAAGCAACACAACAAAAAAATTCCAGTTATTATCAATTTGTTATTTCCGGCAATTGTTGAATGCGCATTGCTTTTTTTTGCAATAAAACAATGATTGCACATCACAAAGATATTCCTTACCCTGATTAATGGATGTTTATGACAAAGCATTAAGTAAATGCAAGTTTTTATTTCCTTTTTTCTTGCTCCTATGTGCTTAACTTGATCAGATGCAAACTTGAATAAACAACTCTGTATCTTCAAACAAATCAATATGTAATAGAAAACTGATGTTTCAGTGCAAGCACCTGGGGGAACACAACGTGCAACTCTTACCAATCTTTGAACATGTGATTGTGATATTTATCCATCTCCCAATTAATTATTGGCCCAAACCACAAAATAATGATTAATTCTATGCACACTCATTTTGCTAAAATCTTAAATCTAGAAAACAATATACACGTCTATCATCTCAAACTTATCCAACTGTTTGGTAACTATCTCTGATGTACCGGTAACTTCCTCTTAACAGACGTTAACTTGAAAGTCTACAACTGCCTGGCTACTGTCTCATGTCCTTCTTAAATAACGCAATAACATATGCAACTTGCCAAACCAAAAGGCATCATTTTGAATCTTAAGAGCTGTGAAAATGATAAAAAATACATCTGAAATTTCACGAGCTATTTCTTGTAATGCTTTTCAGTAAATAAAAAGCCAGTCCTGGGGATTTATCTAGTGGACGGGTACCATTATTTTTTTCCATTACTTTTTTCTTTACTTTCCCTCTCTAAGGGTATTGTGGGTCAACCCAAAGTGTGGAAACTGCAGCAGTTCAATATGGCAGCAGACCACCACTTTCTCAAGGGCAACTAGGGACTTATAATAAATATTGGCCAGCCAGCGATGCTCATATCCTACGAATGAAAAAAAAATGAAGCGATTAAGTTCTTCAGCTTAATTATATTTAGACTCCATTGCACTATTGATATTTGCCCTCTTACTCCACTGTGAAAATGAAGTGAAAGCAATCACTTAACAAATCTGACTGTTTATATTATTCACTTCCCTATGTATTATACTTATTTTATCTAATATTTCAAGCTATGGTGTGACCACCTCCCAGATGTATCATCCATAAGTCCGCTGCCTCTTGGATACATAGCAGTAACTCCAGCCACTGCCCAAGTTTTGAATTGTGGAGGTCAGGCTGTGACACTTCCTGCCAATGTGTTCGCCTGGGACAAATGACACCTGTCAGAGGAATTTAATTGAAGAAATTTGAGTCCCACTGATGGATCTAGAAATCAACAGGAAACCCGAGTGTGTTAGATGAGCAGGCTGATTGTGATCACACGGTGACAGGTCTATGAAGGGGAGTGGAACATGGGACCTGCCCCTACTTACACAGTAGCAGTGGGCCCTCTGATTGTTTCTGACTGTCTGACCATTTTGTTTCTGGGGCCTGCAGAAACCTCATGCCTTCAAACATGTTGGGTCTGATCTTAATCCTTTTACTATCCCTGGTATTAAGTTGCTGATATATGCCCCTTAACTTGTAGCTTTCTGAACTCCTTCATAATCGTACCAACTGGCTACATCCCACATTCCTGTCAGTTCATTACCATGCTGCATTTCTGCCAGTTAATTTGTTCATTCAGTGTTTTTTTTTAACATTTTGAGTCCCGACAGTGTGAGTACCAGTTATCCCAGCTGGAGTCCTGCCTGCCCGGTACTGAGAATCTCAATTATCACAAAGATCCTTCCCACTATGGCAGGTTACATTACATTCTGCCATTCGCCTTGGACAACACTCTTCTATTCTAACCTTTCAGAGTGAAATAACTTGATGGAACCTGATATCCCATCACCAAGTTACTCTTTATTTATATATGTGCAGTGCATGGACTCTGCTCATCTATCTCAGAGCCAGTCCCTCGAGTGCAGAGAATCCCTGCGATTCTTTTTTTTTAGGAAAACACCCGAGTGGCCAGTGACAAACACTGCCCTTCACATCAAAGGGCAGTGCTGTGTGATCAAAACAGTGAGGGGGAGGGTAGGGACTAAATCAAAATAGAGTTGGAGGGAGAAATGATGCACTCCACTCCCTGCGGCGCCCACCTCTCCCTGAACAACTCCAGGGTGTTGGTGGACACCGCGTGTTCCTTCTCCAAGGACACCCGGGCTCTAACGTAACCGCAGAAGAGGGACAGGCAGTCGGCCCTAACGACCCCCTCCACGGCCCGCTGCCTGGACCTGTTGATGGCCAGTTTGGCCAGGCCCAGGAGCAGACCCACGAGGAGGTATTCGGACCTGCCCTCCCTCCTCTGTACCGGGTGCCCGAAGATCAGGAGCGTGGGACTGAAGTGCAACCAAAAGCAGAGGAGGAGGTTTTTAAGAAAATCAAAAAGGGAGTGCAAACGCCTACACCCAATATACACGTGGTCCACGGACTCCACAGCGCCACAGAACAATCAGTTAGAATGGGAGTCCGTGAACCACCACAATCTGCGGTTGCAGGGGACTGCTGCGTGCATGAATCTTTTTTTTTTCTTTTTTTTAGTGCTTTTTTTTCCCCAGCACCCGTGGTCCGTGTGTGTAGGTGTGAGACACAGTGAAAGACACAAAGTGCACGAATCTTTATTCAATTTCCACCACCAGGAAGATAGGAAAACACCCAGGTGGCCAGTGACAAACACTGCCCTTCACATCAAAGGGCAGTGCTGTGTGATCAAAACAGTGAAGGGGAGGGGAGGGACTAAATCAAAATAGAGTTGGAGGGAGAAATGATGCACTCCACTCCCTGTGGTGCCCACCTCTCCCTGAACAACTCCAGGGTGTTGGTCGACACCGCGTGCTCCTTCTCCAAGGACACCCGGGCTCTAACGTAACCGCGGAAGAGGGGCAGGTAGTCGGCCCTAACGAACCCCTCCACGGCCCGCTGCCTGGACCTGTTGATGGCCAGTTTGGCCAGGCCCAGGAGCAGACCCACGAGGAGGTCTTCAGACCTGCCCTCCCTTCTCCGTACCGGGTGCCCGAAGATCAGGAGCGTGGGACTGAAGTGCAACCAAAAGCAGAGGAGGAGGTTTTTAAGAAAATCAAAAAGGGAGTGCAAACGCCTACACCCAATATATACACGGTCCACGGACTCCACAACGCCACAGAACAATCAGTTGGAATGGGAGTCCGTGAACCACTGCAATCTGCGGTTGCAGGGGACTGCTGCGTGCACGATTCTTTTTTATATCTGTCAGCCAGGGCTCCCTGATTGGCCCAGGTTAACATCTCCAGTCAAGGAACGCATACTCAATGAGATCCACTTGGTTAACCTTGTTCCAGTCACTAGACAAAGGAACAAGAGTAGGTCAAAAAGCCCATTGAGTCTGTCCTGTGATTCAATACCATTATGGCTGATGGAACACTTCGTTAGCCTCCAAAAGCCAATACATCATGGTAATCAGAAACCTCTATCTTAAATATACTCAAAGACCAAGATTCAACAGTCTACTATAGTAGAGAATTCTGAAGGTCCATGACCATCTGAGTTAAAAAAAGACTTCTCATCTCAGATTTAGGTGGCATCTCCCTTGTTTTTAAATTGTGCCCCGAGTTTTAGACTCCCCAACCAATGTTCTCTTAAACATACATTAATAGGCCAAAGTTTCCAAGGAACGGCAATCACAGTTATATTGGCACTCAGATCTTTTTACTGTTAAGAAAGAGTTCTGAAATTCTGGCAGGAGATTCTGATTTTTCAACAGTATTCACTCTAGAACACAACAATGTTGCTAAGGAGAATACTGAGATACAGGCTACTAGACTAGGTGGGATTGATATTCACAAGGAAGAGGTATTAGAAATCCTGCAGAGTGAAAATAGATAAGTCCCCTGGGCCGGATGGGATTTATCCTAGGATCCAATGGAAAGCCAGCGAGGAGATTGCCAAGCCTTTGGCATTGATTTTTAAATCGTCGTCTACAGGAATAGTGCCAGAAGACTGGAGGATAGCAAATGTAGTTCCCCTGTTCAAGAATGGGAGTAGAGACAACCCTGGTAATTATAAACCAGTGAGCCTTACTTCAGTTGTTGGTAAAGTGTTGGAAAAGATTATAAGAGATAGGATTTATAATCATCTAGAAAAGAATAATTTGATTAGGGATAGTCAGCACGGTTTTGTGAAGGGTAGGTCGTGCCTCACAAACCTTATTGAGTTCTTTGAGAAGGTGACCAAACAGGTAGATGAGAGTAAACCAATTGATGTGGTGTATATGGATTTCAGCAAGGCGTTCGATAAGGTTCCCCACAGTAGGCTATTGTATAAAATGTGGAGGAATGGGATTGTGGGAGATATAGCAGTTTAGATCAGTAATTGGCTTGCTGAAAGAAGACAGACGGTGGTGGTTGATGGGAAATGTTCATCCTGGAGTCCAGTTACTAGTGGTGTACCGTAAGGGTCGGTGTTGGGTCCACTGCTGTTCGTCATTTTTATAAACGACCTGGATGAGGGCGTAGAAAGGTGGATTAGTAAATTTGCAGGTGACTACTAAGGTTGGTAGAGTTATGGATAGTGACGAAGGATGTTGAAGGCTACAGAGAAACATAGATAAGCTGCAGAGCTGGGCTGAGAGGTGGTAAATGTAGTTTAATGCGGACAAGTGTGAGGTGATTCACTTTGGTTGGAGTAACCGGAATGCAAAGTACTGGGCTAATGGTAAGATTCTTGGTAGTGTAGATGAGCAGAGAGATCTCGGTGTCCATGTACACAGATCCTTGAAAGTTGCCACCCAGGTTGACAGGGTGTTAAGAAGGCAAGCAGTGTTTTAGCTTTTATTAATAGAGGGATCGAGTTCCGGAACCATGAGGTTATGCTGCAGCTGTACAAAACTCTGGTGCGGCCGCACCTGGAGTATTGTGTACAGTTCTGGTCACCACATTATAAGAAGGATGTGGAAGCTTTAAAAAGGTTGCAGAGGAGATTTACTAGGATGTTGCCTGGTATGGAGGGAAGGTCTTACGAGGAAAGGCTGAGCATCTTGAGGCTGTTTTTGTTAGAGAGAAGAAGTTTGAGAGGTGACTTAATAAAGACATATAAGATAATCAGAGGGTTAGATAGGGTGGACAGGGAGAGCCTTTTTCCAAGTATGGTGATGGCGAGCACGAGGGGGCATAGCTTTAAATTGAGGGGTGATAGATATAGGACAGATGTCAGAGGTAGTTTCTTTACTCAGAGAGTAGTAAGGGTATGGAATGCTTTGCCTGCAATGATAGCAGATTCGCCAATTTTAAGTACATTTAAGTCGTCATTGGACAAGCATATGGACATACATGGAATAGTGTAGGTTAGATGGGCTTCAGATTGGTATGATAAGTCGGCGCAACATTGAGGGCTGAAGGGCCTGTACTGCGCTGTAATGTTCTATGTTCTATCCCAGCTCTTGCAGTAGTGTGGAGTATACTTTTATACTAACAAGTTCCTTATAGAGCAGGATTGTCAGGGAAAGTAGAAAAGCAATCCCCTTTCAGAGCATTTATTGGCATAGTATATGAATTAAATGTCCAACAGTAAACACAGCCATATGACAGATAATGTGAAATGGTAAACATGTAGGTTAAATGTGAGGTTGGGCAATCAGATGCAAAGACTGCTAGGTGGGAATCGTGCCAAGCTGCCAGAAAAGTAGGATTTTAGGTGCATATGGTGCCAGGATAGTTAAGATTTCAAGTAAGGATGGTGCTAACTAAATAGAAACCCAGGTAATTAGAATTGTCAAGAGGGTAGGAGTTCAATGTGGTAAGATTTCTAGGTAATTAATGGAGCATTTTGGGGAAGGTGAGGGGGAATCAAGTCCAATGGGGAAACGGAGAATGTGTCATGCCCATTAAGGGGTGGGATATCAAGTCCAATGGCATGGAGAGGAGGCTTGTCTCAAAGTGGTTAATGAAAGGGTTGTTGGATCCTGAGCAGAGGAGAACCTTTTGGTCAGGCGACACGAGAGAGAGAGTGGCTGGGCTGCAGTGGAAGGGAGGGAGTTGTTTGTGTAGGATTGTTAAGTAGGAAATGGGGTTTCCGAATGAGAATTGGCAGGTGTAGCTGGGGTTACTTGTGGTTCAGGTGATGGTTCAATTTAACTGTTACCTGGGAATTAGACTAGATTTTCAACTGTCTCATCTTTCCAGTATAGCTATTATCCTAATTGCAGTGGATTCTTTTTGAATTCTCTGAGTTAAATGGATATTTTTGGAGGCTTTCAGGTGCAGGAGAACTACCCATAAGGATCCTCAATTTCCAAGGCAATTCTATCAGGGTCTGCAACATAATGATTCGGCAGAGTTCTGATGTACAACTCCCACTTCGTCTGACCTCAGTCTGTTTCATAACTTATTCGGTTTTGCCTCTTCTTTCTTTCTTTCTACCAATTAATAACAGTTCAGTTTGGTTTACATCAGCTACTTCTTTTTTTCCTCTGTTCAAATTTGCCCTAATATAAATTTCAAACTATGATTTGTGACCCTCCAAATGTAATTTCAAATTTAATCACATGGTGATCACTTACTGGCAAGATGCATTCTTGCTAGCAGATTGTTAACTAATTCTGATTTGTTACACATCACGAATTCCAGTGGCCCCTTGACACTTTTAAAAAATGTTTTTCTGCAAATCTGCCTTGAATACATTTTAGAAATTTACAAACTTTTTTAACTTTCGCTAATTTGCTTCTCCCAGTCCAAATGATAATTATAATCTTGCAATATAAACACATTACTTGGCATGATGGATATTGTAGGGTTTGTGCAGCAGCCCTGTGCACTTAACGATTAGGCTACTAACTGTTTTTAGTGAGCTAAAGTGCTTGTTTTGCGGAGATGGTGATAGCAGCAGCTGGGGACTTTGACTGTCAACCACAGAGCAGCTGGCTGTATTTGGCGCCATCACAGCTTCATCGATGTCCAGAGTGGCACCAGAGAAATATTCTGCAGAAAGGCAGCTAATGTAGCAATGCAGCGTGGCAATAATTGGGGCCTAACATGGCCTGAATGGTGGCAGCAGCAGTCAGCAGTGAACGATGGTGGCAGTGATGGCCAGCAGCAAAGTGGCAGTCAGATCCAAAGCCTTGAGAGCGGCGGCAAAGCCTGGCATGCCCAGTGGAGAGCAGCAGCGGTGAAGGTGGCTGGCAAACACAGGAAGTCTTAAGCCTGGGTGGGAAAGCATGTCCAACACAGGGGAGAGTGAATCCTGTTGGGGAATGCCCAGCATGGAGCGTCTGCAGGCTGGTGGCTTAGGAAAGGGCTGTAGTGTTTGACTTTTTAATTTTACTTCGTTTTTCCACTCTTATACTAAGAATACTGTAGTGCTGAACGTTTTAATTTATATCTTTGCCTTTATAGTTCTGTACCTAAAATTTTGTGCCTCGGCATTTTGTACTCAAGACGGCGCAGTGTGTGGTGACATTGTACGTTTTTCACTGTACTCTTGTACTCTGTACTTGAGTACATGTGACAATAAAACCTAAATCTAAGTCTAAGCTTCATTTACCACTCCTTGTGCTGGCTCTGTAGGTTGCCAACAAATTGGCTTTTACTATACCTCTCCAAAAATCCTTCCAGATGCCGATTCTTTCCAAACCGTGTCCTAGCAACCATAGGTTTACTGTAAATACTTTTATCAAGATCATGCTATTATGGAAACGTGGCTGATGGCCGATAATTACTTTTTGCTGAAGAAGCCTTACTCCCTAACTACAGCTTCCATCAGTTTCATATCAGTCTTGGGACATTCTCACGCATCCACTGTTGGTAATCTACAACTGCTTAGCAGGGCATTATTGCATTAGAGAGTATATTCCAGGATTTTGACCCAGCGATAGTGAAAAAATGGTGATATATTTTGAAGTTAGGATAGTGAGTGGCTTGGAGGGGAACTTGAGGATGGTGTTCCCATATATCTGCTGTCCTTGTCCTTCCATATGGTAGTGGCTGTGGGTTTGGAAGGTGCTGTCTGAGGATTTCTGCACGGAATTTCTGCAATGCATAGTGTAGATAGTACAACACTGTGACTGAGCATTGGTGGTGGATGGAGTGGATGCTTGTGAATGCAATGCCAATCAAACGGGGGTCTTTGTCCTGGATGGTATCAAGCTTCTTGAGTGTTTTGTTTGGGCTGCACCCATCCAGGCAAGTGGGGAGTATTCCATCACACACCTGAATTGTGCTATGTAAATGGTGGACAGACTTTGGGGAGTCAACAGGTGAGTTACTCGCTGCAGTATTCTGAGACTCTGAACTGAATTTGTAGCCATTGTGTTTATGTGGAAACCAGTTGAATTTGTATGAATGATCATTCCCAGGATGTTGATCGTGAGGGATTCAGTGATGGTAACACCATTGAATGTCAAAGGGTGGTGGTTATATTGTCTCTTGTTTGTGATGGGCATAGCCTGACATTTATGTGGTGTGAATGTTCCTTGCCACTTGTCAGCCCAGGCCTGGGTATTGTCCAGACCTTGTTGCATTTTAACATAGACTGTTTCAGTATCTGAGGAGTTGCGAACGGTGTTGAACATTGTGCAATCATTAGTGAACATCCCCACTTCTGATCTTATGATGGAGGGAAGGTCATTGGTGAAGCAGCTGAAGATGGCTGGGCTTAGGACACTACCCTGAGAAACACCTGCAGAGAGATCCTGGAGCCGAGATGACTGAACTCCAACAACCACAACCATCTTCCTATGTGTCAAGTATGACTCTAAACACCAGAGAATTTTCCCCTAACATCCGTTTATTCCAGTTGTGCTAGGGCTGTTTGATGTCAAGGGCTGTCACTCTGACCTCAGTTCTGGAATTAAGTCTTTTGTACATGTTCCAACCAAAGCCGTAATGACGGCAGGAGCTGAGTGGCCCTATGGGAACCCAAACTGGGTGTTACTGAGCAGGTTATTACTGAGCAGATAATGCTTGATAGTACTGTTGATGACACCTTCCATCACTTTACTGGTGATCGAGAGTAGGCTGATGGGCCAGCAATTGGACAGATTGGATTTGTCCTGCTTTTTATATATAGAACATACTTGGGCAATTTTCTAAATTATTGGGGAGATGCCAATGTTGTAGATTTACTGGAACAGTTTGGCTAGGGTAGGGGCACGTTTTGGGCACAAGTCTTCAATGTTGTTGCCAGAATGTTGTCAGGGTCCATGGCCTTTGCAGTACCAGTGTCTCCAACTGCTTTTTGATATCATGTTGAGTGAATTGATCTCCTGAAAGCTGGTATCTGTCATACTGGGGACCACTGGAGAGCTGGGATGGATCATCCACTTGGCACTTTCGACTGAAGATTGTTGCAAAAGCTTCACCTTATCTTTTCCCAGATGCCTTGGGCTGTTCCATCATTGAGGATAGGGATTTTTGTGGAGTCTCATCCTCAAGTGAGTTGTTTAACCATCCATCACCATTCACAATTGGATGTGGCAGGATTGGAGAGCTTAGATCTGATCCATTGGTGATGGGATTGCTTAGCACTGTCTATCACTTGCTACTTAGACTATTTGGCATGCAAGTAGCCCTGTTTGGAGGCTTCATTATGTTGATATCTCATCTTCAGGTATGCCTGGTGCTGCTCCTGGCTTGCCCTTCTGCACTCTCCATGGACCTGGGTTAATCCCATGCCTTGATGGTAATGGTTGAATGGAGGAATATGCCGGGCCATGGGATTACAGGTGATGTGGAATACTGCTGCTGATGATGGCCCACAGTGCCTCATGGTTGCCCAGTCTTGAGTTGCTAGATCGGTTCGAAGTCTGTCCCATTAAGCTTAGTGATGGTGCCACACAACATGGAGGTTACTCTCAATGTGAAGGTGGGACTTCATCTCCACAAGGACTATGCGTTGGTCGCTCTTACTGATACAATCATGGACATTTACGTCTGCAGCTCCCAGATTGGTAAGGATGTGGTCAAGTTGGTTCCCTCATCACTTGCCGCAGACCCAGTTGAGCAGCTATGTGTTTTGGAATCTGCCCAGCTCTCTCTGTAGTAATCCACCATCCAGAGTACATTTTGTGCCCTTGCCATCCTCAGTGCTTCCTCCAAGTGTTGTTCAAACATGGAGCAGTACCGATTCCTCAGCTGAGGGAGGACAGTACTTGGTAATCAGCAGGAGGTTTCCTTGCCCATGTTTAACCTGAAATCACAAGACTTCATGGGGTCCAAAGCCAATGTTGAGGACTCCCTGAATAACTCCTTCCCAACAGTATACCACTGTGCCGTTACATCTGCTGGGTCTGTCCTGCCAGTGAGACAGGACATATCTAGGGATAGTGATGGTGGTGACTGGGACATTGTCTGCAAGGTGTAATTCCATGAGTATGACCAAGTCAGGGAGTTGCTTGACTAGTCTGGGCACAGCTCTCCCACTTTTGGCACTAGCCCCCAGATGTTAGCGAGGAAAACTTTGCAGGATAGTTTATGTCATTGTCTCTTCTTGTGCCAAGGTCAATGCCTGGTAATCCATCCAGTTTCAGTTCTTTGAGACTTTGGAGCAATTGGTACAACTGAATAGCTTGCAAGGCCATTTCAGAGGGCAATTGAAAGCCACCCACATTGCTGCAGATCTGGAGATACATGTAAGCCAGACCAGGTGAAGATAGCAGATTTCCTTCCCTGAAGGGTATCGGTGAGTCAGACGGGTTTTTGGACAATCAAAATATTTTATGGTCATCAGTAGATTATTAATTCCAGATTTTGAGAATTGAATTGAAATTCCACCATCTGCTGTGGCAGGATTGGAACCTGGGTCCCCAGAATATTATCTGGATGTCTGGATTAATAGTCTATCAATAATACCACTAGGTCATTGCCTTCCCCTTTACTGCAGCATTTTATTTATCCTTACTCATATGTGGTTAGTTAGCAATAGCATTGCAAAAATAAATCTGGCTAAATTTGTTTTTGAATTGCTTTGAGAGAAATATAGGGTGAAAGAAGGCACATCTGGATGTTTAGTAGGCCCCACACTAATCTGAAGAGCAGGGCAGAGTTATCAGCCAACTATCCAAAGCAAATGTTTGAGTGAGTTACAGTTGAGCGGGCTGGAGATCTGCCACTTGCACCATGAACAACTGTAGCCAACTTACAAACAAGGCTAGCATTGCCTCATGCCCTGCTTTATCTGCAAATCCTCTGCCAAAGTTCCAGAAGAAATCTGCATGAAAATTCTTTCCTGCACTATTACTAACCAAACGGCATTGCCCACATTGGGCAAGAATTAGCTGTTGAAAAAACTTGTGCTCTCATTTTTACATGCCCCCTCTCCTCGCCACCTCCACAAAAAAAGGAGTGTGAAGGTCAGTCTGTGAGTAAATATTGTGTTGAAAATAGGGGATTTTAACTTTCCAAACATGGACTGGGACTGCCATAATGTTAAAGGTTTAGATGGAGAGGAATTTGTTAAGTGATTACAAAAAAATTTTCTGATTCAGTATGTGGATGTACCGACGAGAGAAGATGCAATACTTGACTCACTCTTGGGAAATAAGGCAGGGCAGGTGACTGATGTGTCATTGAGGAGCACTTTGGGACCAGCGGCCATAATTCTATTAGATTTAAAATAGTGATGGAAAAGGATAGACCAGATCTAAAAGTTGAAGTTCTAAATTGGAGAAAGGCCAATTTTGATGGTATTAGGCAAGAACCTTTGAAAGCTGATTGGGGGCAGATATTCGCAGGTAAAGGGACGGCTGGAAAATGGGAAGCCTTCAGAAATGAGTTAACGAGAATCCGAGAAAGTATATTCCTATCAGGGTGAAAGGAAAGGCTGGCAGGTATAGGGAATTCTGGTTAAGGAAAAGAAGAAATCATATGTAAGGTATAGACAGGATAGATCGAGTGAATCCTTAGAAGAGTATAAAGGAAGTAGGAGTATACTTAAGAGGGAAATCAGGGGGGCCAAAACGGGACATGAGATAGCTTTGGCAAGTAGAATTAAGGAGAATCCAAAGAGTTTTACAAATACATAAAGGACAAAAGGGTAACTACGGAGAGAATAGGGCCCATCAAAGATCAGCAAGGCGGCCTTTGTGTGGAGCTGCAGAAAATGGGGGAGATACTAAATGAGTATTTTGCATCAATATTTACTGTGGAAAAGGATATGGAAGACATAGACTGTAGGGAAATAGATGGTGACATCTTGCAAAATGTCCAGATTACAGAGGAGGAAGTGCTGGATGTCTTGAAACGGATAAAGGAGGTTAAATCCCCAGGATCTGATCAGGACTACCCTAGAACTCTGTGGGAAGCTAAAGAAGTGATCACTGGGCCTCTTGCTGAGATATTTATATCATCGATAGTCACAGGTGAGATGCTGGAAGACTGGAGGTTGGCTAACATGGTGCCACTGTTTAAGAAGTGTGGTAAGGATAAGCCAGGGAACTATAGACCAGTGAGCCTGATGTCGGTGGTGGGCAAGTTGTTGGAGGGAATCCTGAGGGACAGGATGTACATGTATTTGGAAAGGCAAGGATTGATTAGGGATAGTCAACATGGCTTTGTGTGTGGGAAATCATGTCTCACAAACTTGATTAAGTTTTTTGAAGAAGTAACAAAGAGGATTGATAAGGGCAGAGCAGTAGACGTGATCTATATGGACTTCAGTAAGGCGTTTGACAAGGTTCCCCATGGCGGACTGATTAGCAAGGTTAGATCTCACGGAATACAGGGAGAACTAGCCATTTGGATACAGACCTGGCTCAAAAGTAGAAGAAAGGGTGATGGTGGAGGGTTGTTTTTCAGACTGGAGGCCTGTGAGCAGTGGTGTGCCACGTGGATCAGTGCTGAGTCCTCTACCTTTTGTCATTTACATAAATGATTTGGATGCGAGCATAAGAGGTAAGTTAGTAGGTTTGCAGATGACACCAGATGGCAGATGGCGTTTAATTCAAATAAATGCGAGGTGCTGCATTTTGGGAAAGCAAAATCTTAGCAGGACTTATACACACAATGATACGGTCCTGGGGAGTGTTGTTGAACAAAGACACCTTGGAGTGCAGGTTCATAGCTTCTTGAAAGTGGAGTCACAGGTATACAGAATAGTGAAGAAGGTATTTGGTATGCTTTCCTTTATTGGTCAAAGTATTGAGTAAAGGAGTTGGGAGGTCATGTTGCGGCTGTACAGGACATTGGTTAGGCCACTGTTGGAATATTGCATGCAATTCTGGTCTCCTTCCTATCAGAAAGATGTTGTGAAACTTGAAAGGGTTCAGAAAAGATTTACAAGGATATTGCCAGGGTTGGAGGATTTGAGCTATAGGGAGAGGCTGAACAAGCTGGGGCTGCTTTCCCTGGAGTGTCGGAGGCTGAGGGGTGACTTTATATAGGTTTGCAAAATTATGAGGGGCATGGATATGGTAAATAGACAAAGTTTTTTTTCCCTGGGATCAGGGAGTCCAGAACTAGAGGGCATAGGTTTAGGGTGAGAGGGGAAAAATATAAAAGAGACCTAAGGGGCAACGTTTTCACGCAGAGGGTGGTATGTGTATGGAATGAGCTGCCAGAGGAAGTGGTGAAGGCTGGTACAATTGCAACATTTAAGAGACATTTGGATGGGTACATGAATAGAAAGGGTTTGGAGGGATATGGGCTGGGTGCTGGCAGATGGGACTAGATTGGGTTGGGATATCTGATCGGCATGGGCGGTTTGGATCGAAGGGTCTGTTTCCATGTTGTACATCTCTATGACTCTATGACTCTATGAGAATGGAAACGTGTATTGGGTATTGGAAGTGTGGGGTTTGATGTTCTGAGTGGAAGAACTCGCTATTCAGGCTGGATGGGGGATGTTGGAGGGACTTGTTCGGTGTCTGGGTCTTTGAGTTAAAGTGGGGTGAATGTGCTTGTCAGGGGTGGTGCTCAGACAGGGTCAGTACGTGTGATTGAGATATGTGTGTCATCGAAGATTCAACGTGTGTGATTGAAGAGTCAGTGTCTGTAATTGAGGAGTCAGTGAGTATGATTGAAGGGTCAATGAGTATGCCTTGGTGTTCAGTTGTATAGGAGAAAGTGAGGTCTGCAGATGTTGAAGATTAGAGTCGAGAGTGTGGTGCTGGAAAAGCATAGGGGGCCAGGTAGCATCAGAAGAACTGGAGAATCGATGTTTCGAGCATAAGCCTTTCAAAAGGTCTCTGTTCAATTTTATAGTCACAAATCTTAATGGGGACAAGTTGAGGGTTATTATTAAATCGGGGGGTGGGGTTAGATTTTATCTTTAGATAAGTGTAAGAACCAGTTTCAGTCCTTCACAATACAAAAATAGGTGAACATATCATGATGAGGATATAAGAAATCCAAAAGGGGGATATAGCAAGGTTGAGTGAACGTTCAAAACTTGGAGATGGAGTTTAATGTAGGAAAGTTTGCAGTCATGTACTTTGTGGAAAGAATTAAAATTCAGAGTATTTCATAAATGGAGAGAAACTCTAAGAATATTCATCACAGAAGAGTTTGCGAGTTCTTGTGCATGAAACAATAAATATTAACATTCAAATGCAGCAAGTAGTTAAGAAGGCAAATGGAATTTTGAGCCTTTGTCAGTGGATTGGAGCTTAAAAATATGGAAGTCTTATTATAAATATACCAGGTGTTGGTGAGATGGAATCTGGAGTGCTGTGTATAGTTTATATCCCCATATTTAAGGAAAGATGCATTGTAATTGGAAACAGTTCAAAAGAGATCCACTAAACTGATTCTTTGTATAAACAAGTTGATTTATTAAGATTGGCAAAAAGGTTTGGCCTTTATTCATCAGAATTCTGAAGAATGAGAGATTACTTATTTGAAATATGCAAGATTCTGAGGGGATTTGATATGGTAAATGTCAGGAAGATGTTTCAACCAGTGGAAGAACCTCAAAATGGGAGGCATAGTTACATAATAAGGTGCATTCAATTAAAGCTGCGATACGAAGGAATGTTTTCTCCAAGAGGGTACTGAATATCTAAATTCTGTGTCCCAGAGAGTTATGAAGGCTAGATCACTGCAAGTATTTAAAAAGGAGTTTATAGATTTTTGAAAGATTGTTAACTTTAGGGCCAAAAGGAGGCTTGAGAAAGAATTGAGGCCTGGACCAGATCATCAATGAACAGCAGGGCAGGGAAGTGGATTTGAAGTCAAAGGTCAGCCGTTATTGTATTATTACACCTCACTGACCCAACTGTAGTCATAGTATTGCTGCATTATTTATTAATCCAGTGCCCAATGTAATGTTTTAGGGACCTCAGTTCCAGCTCTGCCATGGAAGATGGAGGAATTTGAATCAACTAAAAATCTGGTGTTAAGGACCTAATAATGACTGTGAAACTACTGTTGAATATAGGAAGAACGCATCTGGTTCACCAATGTCCTCAAGGGAAGGAAATTTCTGTCCTCACCTGGTCTGGCCTACATGTGACGCTTAACTGCCCTGTGGGCCATTAGGGATGGACAATAAACGCTGGCCTGGCCAGTGATGCCCACATATCATGAATGAATAAAGCATATCCCTTGTTTCTGAGAGACAAAATGATCTGTCTATTACACCTTAAATAATTCAATAATTGAATCCACAAAGTTTCAAAATTTTTGACAGAAGGAGTTTCTCACCTCAATCCTAAATGATCAACACCTTATTCTGAGATTGCATCCTTATGAATTAGACTCTCAAGCTAGAAGAAGCAGCCATTGCAGTGCATGCCCTGTCAAGTATCTTCATATCTTGCTGGTTTCATTGAACTCAGCTGTCATTGTTCAAACTCAAGAAAATATAGTCCCAATTTTTTCAGCCTTTCATCGTAGTAAAACCCTCTCATCCTCGGGATTTGTATGATGAACCATTATTTCACTACCTTGACTGAAACGTTATATTTCATTAAATACAGATACCAAAACTGGATGCAGTCTTCCAGCTTTCATCCTATTAAAGTCCAGTACAATGTAGCAAGGCATCTTTATTCCTGTTCTCCGATCTACTATCAATAAATATAACATACTAAATACCTTCCAAACTGATTGCTGTACTTCCAATCTAACTTTTGAGTTCCTTGTATGAGCACACCCAAATCACTCTGTACATCAACATTTACAAAGTGTACGTCTTTTAAAGATGATTCTGCTTTTCTATTCTTATGATCAAAGTGAATAACTTCACACTTCCCAAATCATACTCTACCATTCAGCTGAAGACATGGAAAAGTGTGTATGTACAAATCGGACTTGCATTGTGGCAGCTCAAAAGATGACCGTATAAATGCTTGGCAAAAAAACAAAAATCACTAGAGATTTTATTATAAAGACTGGTTGTGTGTAGTGATGTTAAGATTCAGGATTAGACTGTAATGGACTAGCTGTGAGGAATGAATTTTAATAAATAAAGAAGCATTTGGTGAGAAAAGGCTGTTATTTGATGGACTGAAATGTCAGTTAACATTTTACAAAACCGTGAAGATGTGTCTACTACATCTTATAGCTGCCATTTGCTCCAAACAGAAATACAATGCACGTATCTACAGAACTACCCCATTAGACTATAAGAAATAGGGGCAGAATTAAGACAATCATCCCATTGAGTCTGCTCTGCCAGTCAATCATGGCTGATTTCTTTCTCAATCTCATTTTCCTGTCTTCTCTTCATTACCGTTGATCCTCTTACTAATCACGAACCTTTCAATCTCTATTGAAAAGGCACTTAATAACTTGGCCTCCACAGCTTACTGAGGCAATGAGTTCCACAGATTCACCACCGTCTGGCTGAAGAAATTCCTGCTCATCTCAATTCTAAAGGGTCAACCATTCACTTTAAGGCTATGCCCTTGGGTCCTAGTCTCTCTGTTGGAAATATTTTCTCCGCTTCCACTCTGTCCATGTCTCTCAGTATTCTGTAAGTTGTATTGAGATCTCCCCTCATCCTTCTACATACAATTGGTCCAGAACCAGAATCCTCAACTGCTCCTCATATGAAAAGTCTATCACTCTGGTGAACCTCCTCTGGACTCCCTCTAAGGCCAGCACATCCTTCCTTGGGTACAGAGCCCAAATTCTTTACAATATTCCTGGTGGTCTGACCAAAGCCTTATATTACCTGAGATTTACATCCCTGTTCTTGTGAATAATGTGAATAGTTGTGATCCCAACACAGACTCCTGCAAGCTCCACTTGTCATGGGCTGCTATCCTGAAAAAGACTCCTTTTCACTCACTCGCTGCTTTTTACCAGTCAACCAAGTCTCTATTCATAGCAGTACCTTTCCTCATCACCATGGCTCTTACCTTATTTAGCAACCTCCTATGTGACACCTTGTCAAAAAGCCTTCTGGAAATCCAAATAGATTAGTCCACTGGCTGCCCTTTGTCTAACTAGGTCATTACCTCCTCAAAGAACTCTAACACATTTGTCAAGAATGACCTCCCCCTGATGAAGGCATGGTGACTGAGTCATATTTTGCCATGCGCCTCTGAGTACTCTGTAATGTTATCTCAATAATGGACTCTAAAATCTTAACAATGACTGAAGTTAAGCTAACCAACTTTTAATTTCCTGGCTTCTGCTTCCCTCTCTTCTTAAATGTAAGTGTTCCATTAGCTCTTTTCCAATCTTCTGAGATCCTCCTTGACTCCAATAATTCCCGAAATATCATCACAATGCCTCTATAATCTTTTCAGCTATCTCCTTTAGAACCTGGAATGTAGTCCATCCAGTCAGTGTGATTGATTCACTTTCATAACTTGCAGCTTCCCCAGCATCTTCTCCTCAGTGACAGCCAAAGCACTCAAATCTGCCTCCCGACTCTTTGGAAGTTCTGGTATGTTACTGGGGGTTTCCAGTGAAGATTGATGCAAAGTACCTATTCAGTTCCTCCACTGTTTCTATGTTCCCTATTGCTACTTCTCTAACTTCATTTTCCAGTTGTCCAATGTCCACATTCCTAATGAAGAGCTTATGCTCGAAACAGCGACTCTCCTGCTTCTCTGATGCTGCCTTACTGGCTGTGCTTTTCCAGCACCACCCTTTTTGACTCTGATCTCCAGCGTCTGCAGTCTTCACCTCCTCCCATTGTCCATTCTTGTATATCTCTTTCTTCATATGTAGCTAAAAAAAACTGTTGCGATTTGCCTTACATATTACTAGCTAGCATACCCTCTTATTACATCTTCACTCCCGTTAGTGGTTTTGTAGTCATCCTTTGCTGGTACTTAAAGGTTTCCCAATCCTCTGAGTTCCTACTGATCTTCAGAACATTGCATGCTTTTACTTTTACTGTTATGCTATCCTGGGTTTCACTTGTCAACCATGGTTGCTTCATCCTTCTCTTACAATGTTTCATTTTCCTTGGGATGAATTTCTGCTGTGCCTCCTGAATTACACCAGAAACTCCTGCCATTGTTGCTCTATCATGTTGTCTGCTAGGCTTCCCTTTCTATAACCAGTTCATTCGTCATATCTTTCCAGTTATCTTTACTCAAATTTAATAGCGTTATATCTGATTTCAGCTTCTTCCTTTTAAATTGTAGGGTGAATTCTATCATGTTGTGGTCACTGCCCCCTTGGGGTTGCTTCACCTTAAACTCCCTCATCAAGTCTGCGTCATTATATATCACCAAACCCAGCATTGCTTGTTTCCTAGTCGGTACCACCATATGCTGCTCCACAAAAAAACTCCATAGACATTCCACAAATTCCTTTTCTTGGGATGAGCTACAAACCAGATTTTCCCAGTCCACCTAATTTTGAAATCCCCCATGACTATTGTAATGGTGCCTTCGATGCCTTTTCTATCTTCTGATATATTTTCTGCCCCACATTCTGACTACCAATAGGAGACCTGTACGCAACTCCCATCAGGGTTTTCTTTCTCCTTTGTGGTTCCTAAACTCTACATACACAGATTCTCTGCCTGCTGATCTGATATCGCTACTTACTATCAATTTAGTTTCATTCCTTACAACACTTCACGATGATGCTGACTGCGAGGATACTCTTTCCAGCATGCTTCATCATAACATCAGTGCGAGGTCGCTTTTCTCAGACTGTTTCACAATGGCTCCAACTGTGAGGGCACTCTTCCGAGCATGCTTCACTTTGTGTTGATTGTGAGGACTCTCTTCCCAGCATGCTTTACTTTGATGTTGACTGCCCTGACACCAATTGCGAGGATATCCATGACTTGATTGACTGACAAGTCAGCCAATTTTAATGTAGAGTAAATGAAGAAAAGAGTTTCCCTTCTTGGTTAACTACCATGAAAGCTTAGTATCAGTCAGCTTGCAAAATATAAAAGGCATTTTAAGAGATTAAATGAAATTTCATTCTTAACACTTGAGGTACATTTTCACATTGATATTTTTTAATCGAAATGCTATTGCCAATATCTTCAGATGAGTTGGCATGAGTGTCTTAGAATGGCATCTACCATTCAGTCCTTCCCTGATTATAATTTTGTGAAACATACAATATCCTGTTCTAATTCAGTAGAAGGTTCATATTCCTAAACACATCCATGTGGCAGAACTTTCCTTTTAGCATTCCTATTTTTTTTTCTTACATCTTACCTACAATCTTAATGTAACATTTTATTGTAGAATCTTTGGTCCCATGGGGAATTATTATGAGCTGCCTGTGTACACTTGTCTCCCCGTCAGTCACCCTGTGTTATTGTACTGGAGTTCAAACACTGGACTAGCAAAATACAAAGGCATCACAGCAGAAACTAACATTTATAAAAAACTGTGGCATTAAATGAAGTGCTCAGTTATAGACATTTGTTTGCTTTATATACATATGGGGTCTGTGATAGTATAAGAATACAATCAATAGCCGGGTATCACTCCCAGTCAATTTTGTGTGGCCATGTAAAATTGTATGTGTTGGGCTACACCAGCAAACAGGACATTGGCAATTGAATTAAGAGAGAATTGGCTGATCTAACAACCATTGTGGCTTTCTGGAAATAAGCCTGTGGCATTAATGCTGAAATATGTCGTCACTTTCTCTGTCACAGTAAAGACTGCTTATATTGAAGATTGATTGTCCATTTGTCTTCAGTATCAATTGATGCCTCCGAAAAATGGCATGGCTAAAAGACTGCCTCCTGAGACAGAGTATCTGAAAAAGATCTCCAGAAGTGTACTTCAATCATTACATTCCACTAGATTGGTAGTGCTTTGATGGTCTGGATCTCTTACATTTCTGGCTGATTAACCGAGTTTCCTGAGGATAATCAGATGAAGTTAGGATAATGGAATAGGTTGGTGAAGCACTGGTGATATTCATTTTAGGTGTGCATTAATCTGCTCCAGTTACAAAAGCTGCTCTTGCATTTATCCACTTAATTTTGATGCAATAACAGCTGAACATTTCAATGCTAAATTCACTCATGACCCAAATCCATTATTTACAATCCAAGACACTCTAGTGCTGATCCTGTTGGAGTTTGCCAAGGAAATTTAATTAGTGCAGAGTAGTACTAATGCCAGGTTTAGTAAATCTCTGGAGCTCGTCTGTCTTAAATGCTCAAGGAATTTAGTCTGTTTGTGCTATTAATTCACATTAGGAAAAGGGTTACAGGGAGAAACTGCCTCTGGGATCCTACTCAAGTTTTCTTTGGACTGATTGATTATTGGGATCACTCTTGTTTTTATTTTTTAAAAAAACTGTTTTTGACTGGAAATCAGGCTACTTTCCTGACCTGAGCTTATGAGGGCCAGCATGCCTTACCTCATTCAACACACACACCTCCACAGATCAGCTCCCACCAGCCCTACAAAGTGAAAATTCCTGATGTAATGGGTTACTGGTTTTGGCCACCAGTTCCCTTTTGAATAACTGGGAAGATTTCCAGTTTACAAAGCAACTGAGAATCTCCTAGAAATGATGCAACATTCAGGAATATTGGAACTGAGAAGCAGTCATTGCAAGTTTCAGCAAAGGTTGATCTAAGGTCCTTCCTCCTTTTCCACTTGTTTCATTGTTAGAGCCATAATGGTTTATCCAAATCCTGTTATGTGGCCATTTTGAATGTGTGACTTGAATTTTGGATTTATATCATACATAAAATTCATTGCCTATCAACGAGTTTAGATTCACCAAGTATGAACACTTTTCAGAATGAATGGGCTCAGCCCTCCTCATTACACATTTGAGGACAGCTCTAAAAGCTCCCAAGGAAGAAACAGAGAGAATGCTGGAGAAAATCAACAGGTCTGGCAGCATTTATGGAGAGAAAAACAGAGTTAATACTTTGAGTCAAATATGACTTCTTTGGAACACTTCTGACTTGTGACTCTTATGAAGAAGAGTCATAGTTGACCTGGAACATTAACTCTGTTTCTCTCTCTACAGGTGCTGCCACACCTGCTGAGTTTCTCCAGCATTTGCTTTGCCTGTTTTAGATTTCCAACACCCCCTAGTGTTTTGTTTCTATGTATAAGGCCGAAGGCTATCCCTGCTGAGTCAGTACCATAGAAGAATTCAAAAGAACAAAGTCGAGAGGGAAATATTCTTTGAACCTTTGCTCAAAGACATGAAACCTATTATATTATCTTTCATAGAAACTACTGTTATTTTTAATTTTAAAGTTCTGATGAAATAGAATTGATCTGGAAGCTTTAGTGAATCTATTTTTGTCTTGAATGTGAATTATTATAATATATTATGTCTTTTTCTTCAAATAAATCTCCTAATGTTTTTTGAACAAATACACTGAACTTCCACCAAGAAGTTCGATAATGCATAATTCAATCAATATTTAACGTTTGTCTTGATTTGCAGTTACTTTGCTCCAGAAAAAGATTCTATCTTACTTGATATGCTTTACTGTTTACAATTATTCAAGACAAATTGACATTTATTAACTTATGAGGACACAGGACTTTAAATTTCTAAACAGACCGTTCCTTTGAGACATAATTGAGTTTGTATTTTTCCAAAACATTACTGAGGCAACACTCATTTAACTGCAATGCCTGCAAATCTATTTCAGTTGACCATGTAAAACAGAGATTGAACCAATATTCCAAATTAAGCAGAATGTCCATGCTTTGAAAGCCAAAACTGTATATTATAATGAAGTTATCAAATACTGCTTGCACAAAAGATGTTTTGTTTTTCCCTCATGTCCCTTCTTGGATGCAAAACTGTCTTAATGACTAACACTCAATTCCAATATATCTTGAAAAAAAGACTAGAGCTAATGAATTGCTTTCAGTGGTTCCTTTATTCAGTTTGAAGGTATTCGATACTACATTTCTCAACAAAATTGATGTTGCACAGTTCTGATGCATTGATTGAGGCTGAGTTCAACATAAAACTTCTGGAGTACAGCCATTTGACACTGTCAGAGATTTTCTTTAATGTCATTTATAAGACAAAATACAGACTGAGTTAATGGATGTGTCATGAAGGTAATAAATTGAATAAGGTACCTTGATGTGAAAATTGGTGCTTTCCTTTCACAAAACAAACTTGATCCTCTAGTTTCAGTGTCATAGATAGTGTATTTTTCCTTCTGAATTCCAAGAGTGAGTTTGTTTCAAGGTAAAGCCACTTCTGAATTTTTAATTTAACATTTTTAATGAAGTTGCAAAAGTTAATCCCAACATTTTTCACCCTGAAGTGGGCTGAAATATCATGAAGAATTCTTAAATGAAACCATATCTATAAGATACCATTAATTCACTGGATTTGTTCTTGTTCCACTTGCATTTGTGACAAGGACATAAACAAAGAAAACAACAAAATCAAGTGCTAAGTAAAGTTCATTCAGCCTATAATAAGCCAGCTAATTTGCAGTTCAAAAACAAATCCATGCTACATTGGATTACACCACACATTTAGTTTCTTGTGGAAATGCTCTGCAAAATTGCTTGTTAAGGAATTCTCAAAAACTTGGAATCTCCATCTATCATGTTTTGGTCCAAAATTGAATCTTTTCTTCTGTTCACGTGGTATAGGTTAATTGGTTATCAATTACTCCTTGTTGTGCTTGACAAGTGTTATATTGGCATGAAATGGAATAAAAGCTGTTGAATAAGAATGCCTGAAATCATTCACATTTAGGTTGGATTAATTTTCATGCGCTCAGGATGGTTACCCCCTCTAAAACAGAAGTTAAGCCCACACTTTAATAGGTTCACCTGTTTAAGAACCTTCAACACCAGTTGAGCTGCCTGTAATGGGAAAGGTCGTGTAGCCTTCACTGCTCTATTCAAACTTCCAAAATGATATCGAACATATTTCTAGGCCATGGTATTGCAGGGATACTTGACTGATAAATAATGAGTTTTTACTAACTGACTAGCTTTCATGCCTTGATTATATTTACAGTCACATAATGGGCAGCACAGTGGCTCAGTGGTTAGCACTGCTGCCTCACAGAACCAGGGTCCTAGGTCCAATTCCCACCTGTCTGTGTGGAGTTTGCACATTCTCCTTGTATCTGTGTGGGTTTCCTCTGGGTGCTCCGGTTTCCTCTCACAATCCAAAGATGTGCAGGTCAGGTGAATTGGCCATGCTGAATTGCCCACAGTGTTAGGTGCGTTAGTCAGGGGTAGATATAGGGTAGGGGAATGGGTTTGGGTGGGTTTCTGTTCGGAGGGGCGGTGTGGACTTGTTGGGCCGAAGAGCCTGTTTCCACACAGTAGAGAATCTAATCTAATCATGTGCCCTTAAGTTTTTTTGTGAGATGACACTACTTTTTTATGGAAATATAGAACGTGGGCACTGCACATTTACAAAATGGACTCCAGACAAGTCACATAGCTCCTTTTGTACTTCCCAAATTGAGAGACAGGCAAGCCATATCTCTGGAAAGTTAATGAAGACAAGAACGTCTTTCCTAGTTCAGCTGACTACTGCTCATCATTTCAATGGAATTGCTTTAAAATTACAATGATTTCCAAATCTATCAACCTCACAAAATGATATTTCAAAAAGAGAGAAATTAATCAGCTCCTCTTGACAATCAATGACATTATCATCGCTAAATTCCCCATTATGAACATTTGGGGGTTACAATTGACCAGAAACTGAATTGAACCCACCATTTAAATATTGTGGCTACAAAAGCATGTTAGTGGTTAGCAAATCAGTAGCAAGTATGCTTTCTGTCAAAGGTCTGTCGACACCAAGTACAAGACGTAAGTTAGATATGTGATTCAATACTCTTTACATGGTTTAATAAATGCAGCTCCAACAACACATAATAAGCTTGATGCCATCTTGGAGGAACAATCTTTTTTGACTTGCAATCCATTCAGTGTCTCCACAACCATTGCACAGTGATGGCAGTGTAATCTTTCCACAAGATGCACTACAGCAAATTCAAGGCTCCTTGGACAGAACCATCATAACCTGTGACCTCTATTACAGAGATGGACTAGAGCAACAGATGCATGAAAAACCATGTCTCCTTCCAAGACTCACATAATTTTGATTTTGAATTGTATTGTTGTACCTTTACACAATCTGAGCTAAAATTCTGGAAATCCCTAACAGCACTGTGGGTAGACAATCACCCAATAGACTGCAACAGTTTAAAAAGGAGATTCACTACACTTTCTCCAGGACATTAGTGATTGACAATAAATGTTGGCCTAACCACTGATTCCCATATCCCATGAATCAATAAAATACATAAACAGTTAAATAATCATTCCATTATAACTGGAATGTTGAAGGGATGTTAAACATTTTTCCAATGTCTGTCAATTATGTTATTTTTATCCATTGAGTTGTCAAAGATATAGTGATACTGTCATCACATGAATGAACCTGGTTGAGGAGAGAGAAAGGAGCTTATTAGTCCAAAAGGGCAGTCCAGACATCGGTCTGGGATATGAATGCTTGAGAAAAGTCATATTTTGCCTAGCATAAAGGAGACACTGTTACATAAGTCACCTTAGGCAGAGGAGAGGGCTTAATTTGTTTTACCTGTCATATGATGTGCCTTCACAGCAAGAAACCAGCTTCAACTTTGTCTGAGACAGCCTGAAACTTAAACCTCCATTAGACTTCACTGAACCAAGTGAAAATCTTTCAGACCCAACATTTTCAGGACTTTATCGGTAAGTGATCTCTTTCTTTTCACTCTGTTAGCAATCTAACAGCACGTTATATTTTTAATATATTTTCTTAGGAGTGCATGTGTGGATAGTTAGCTTACGTTTCAGGTATTGTGAAAAACAATGTTTTTTTCATTAAACTTCAAAGAAAGCTTGTTTTGTGTTAGTTCTTTAAGTCACATTGTCAAAAGGCTAAGAACACTTAAAATTATATCTTTTTCAGTTGGTTAAGAGATGAGAAAAACAGAGGACAATTAATCCACATCTCTTCCCACCAATGCAAGATATCCCTTGCAGCCAATGACACACTTTTGTAATGTAAAATGTCAGCCAATTTACACATTTATCCTATTTCCTGTGATATGTATACCCAGTCACAGACCACCTTTTCATGCAAATAAATGCTGATTTGCTGGTCAGTATACCTTGGAAGCAGAACACGAACAAAATCAAACAATACACTGTTATCTGCACTATTGAAAAACCATGCTGGTCTTCAATTTGGCTCTCAACCACATCACAGTACATAACAGATGATTCTACACACGCACACACATAAATAATGGCTATCTTCGATAACAGAGGGAAACTGATGGCACAACCAAATAAACAATTGTAAACATTGTCACTTTTCAGCATCCTATGAAACAAATAGTAGCACCTAAAATCGCAGGTACATTGTTCAATGAGAACACATCTCAGAGAATTGTGTATGGAATACTCAATTAGATTAATGGTTATGACTCACACATATGAACACCCCATTTTTCCATTTGTATTATGACCTCTGATTATAGAAAGTTTAATATTAAAATCAGGAACATTAAAGCATCAGAAGTAAAATCCACTAACTGGGCATTTCTTAAAAGAACCAAATATTTCCTAAATTTTTTTTTGTTCTTCTTTTCCTTAGCTCTGTGTTTTTCTTTAACTTATTTTCATACATTTATGTTTAAGTCTCTTTTGTTGATTTAAGCATCCCTTCTTACTTTTCATTCCTTTTAAGCTTCATTTACTTCCTTACCACCCAGAATGTAACTGTTCTCCTGATCCTCAACTATAGCATAAAATCTGCAAAGGTGGTACACAGAGCCATTTATGCTGCCTCTCCAAGATTCCTCTGTTTTTGTTCCAAAATTGCAATGAGAGTTTGAGAATACACATGGCAATGCTATGGTTTGAGAAGAGACAATAAAATCCTCCAGACACAGCCTTTCCTTATTAATTTCAACCTGATTTTGCTACCTTTTACATTGCTGACTTTAATGATCTTCCATTGATTAGTGAGGCCCCATACCCCGGCATACTGGATATTCTTGATTCTTACCAATGCTATTTCCTGTTGCTTACTTTTGAAACATGAGTTAATATCCCCTAGGTATTTCAAACCTTTGTCATAAAAAAAATGTTTGGGCAAAAACTTCAAATTCAAGTTTATTACTACAAAATGTCTTTCTTCATAACCAAAGAGAACAAATCCATTGTCATTTGTTACAATTTGAGCACTTCAGGATTGAAAATAAATGCATCAATTCTGCAATAAAAACATATAAAATTATAAATATTTGTATAACTTCTGGACAATGGAATTTAAGCACAGAGATCATTTTGGAAGATGTCAGAAATTATTTTAAGTTGCAAATTTTCCCTTTCTTCAGTAAATACTACTTACAACTTTATTCAAAATTCATACTGTTGCCTATGCACTTTGGTATGTTGACGTTAGCACAAAATTGCTGTTTGCAACAGGAATTTATAAATACTTAGCATTTTTAAGTTGCCATTTCTCTGAATATTACTTTAATAGTGACATTGTAACATTTACTGTACATGAGCTAAGTTGTAGATATAGCTGTGTCATAAAATATCCTAAAAATACTATGCTAATATCTGGAACAAGAAGTACTAAGTAATAAACAGAGCTGGTAATATATTTGAAGAATGCAGACAATGATGCACAGTGGAAAGTAGTTGGCGCAATTAGCAAGAAACAAAAGAAAAATGAAACATTATGGATTAATGATGAAAGACATTGATTTTCTATTTGAAATCCAGGAGAATGAATGAGAAAAATATTCATAGAACAGAAATTTGGAAAAGAAGGTAAGCATCATCAACCTAATCAATCTGAAAGAAGTTATATCATTTTTAGACAGCTACCAACACAGAGCTTTGCAACCTGGAGTGGTGAAGATCATGAAGCCATCAGCAAGGCTGAAACATTTTATCAGATCAGTACCAAGTGAAATTTTATGGACCTTGATTTTAAGTTAATGACTTTGAAGTTGAGAAGACCCACTTCGGTGAAGTGTTCAAGGTGCCTGAGTTAAGACGCTTCTAGGGTTTAGCTGAAAATTTGTAATCAAGTTCCATGGCCTGCCTACCTTCAGGACATAATTTCTACCCAGTCTTCAAAAACCCATCGAAAGTCGAAAGGTACTGCTTAATAAGTAACTATATTCACTTCACTATTATTGGTGATTGCAAATTGCAAGGTAAATCAGAAGCAAGTCCCTAATTTTTCTGGAGCTTTTCTGGAAGGTACTGGTAGAAAGGAGGAGGATGAGAAGGTAAGTTCTTTTTCCTTACATTACCCACCTGTCCTGACCTTCATCTCTTTCACGCTTTCTGCTCCCTCAATTCTATGGTTTAGAGAAATGTATTTAGACCTAATGTTTTACCATGATTGTCATAGTCATATGATCTTCAACTCTGCTTTCCCACTTCTGTTTTAGTTTGTGACAGCCATTGAAAGTATTGTGTCAGGTTGGGAAGCTGAGATTGAGTACATTTTCAGAGCTATAAAATAGTCAGCAATTATGTAGAAAACAAAGGCATACAAACTTTAACAAGAAACAGTTTTCAACATTTAAAGCTGGTTGAGGCAAAATGGATCTGAAATTTCCAGTCCCTGTTACTGTAAATATGAAAGGAGACATGAAGTGGCACTGGACCTTTTTTTTCCCAAGAAAAAGTCGATAAGGTATCTACAGAACTGAATTTTAAAAATACTAAGCCGTAAATGGATGCAAGTTTGTTATCAGGGCTGGGGAAAGAGCACTCCAGGCTGAATTGCAACCTAATTCCTACTGAGTGGAGAATCCAGATACAAAAGATTTTGAAGGTTTTGTAAACATGCTTGGAACTCCAATCTAACATTGCTTCTGAACTGCATGTGATTGAAATCAGAGTTCTGGTGGAGAATGAAAATAGTGATAAGTATAAGCTGGTACTCTTATCTCCTCACTGAATCCTCTGAGTTACATAAACTGAAAGGTGATCTCATCAAAGCTTGGATTGTCAGTTGCATAAGAGGCCCTGTTATGAGAGCACTTCTGTTGAAAAAAAGACCTCAAAGATTGAGGTTATATGATAGAATGATACTCATCCAAAGGTGACAAAAGAGTCTGAAAGCCCAATGCAAAATATAAGGAACGAAAATCTGGAATTCCTGACTGAAAACATTAAGTAAACTTTGCTCATCACAGTTGAAGCAAACCTAATGCTTCAATCCTAACACATGCCAGAAGAGGTTTGCAGCATTTTGTAGGCTACAAAGCCTATAATTGCTGACAAGATCCTATAAGAACAAAGATATGTTTTTACGGGTTCTTCATGAGTTTCTGGCGAGTACCATCTCAACGTAATTCAAAACATCAGCTGTGGAGATTTCCATCTGCACTCGCCTTCAGCATGGAAAACAAGATAGAGGAAATGGAATAAAAGGGAGCAATCAAGAAAGAAGTCATTCCTACAGCTTTGATTAGTAGCATTGTAGAAAATAATTATTGGAAAACTGGAAGAATGCAGAGATCCAAATGATGTCAATGAAACATTAAAGAGATTTCAATGCCTATGTCAAACATTGAAAAGATCTTGCCACATCTTATCAAGGCAGAGATTTTTACTACTCTTGAAGCAGAAGATGGTTGCTGCTCAGTGAAGCTGGATGAACATAATAGTTCTCTAACTACATTAGTGTGGACAGGGAGAGCCTTTTTCCAAGTATGGTGACGGCGAGCATGAAGGGGCATAACTTTAAATTGAGGGGTGATAGATATAGGACAGATGTCAGAGGTAGTTTCTTTACTCAGAGTGTAGTAAGGGTATGGAATGCTTCACCTGCAATGGTAATAGATTCGCCAAATTTAAGTACATTTAAGTCGTCATTGGACAAGAATATGGACGTATATGGAATAGTGTAGGTTAGATGGGCTTCAGATTGGTATAAACAATGACTGCAGATGCTGGAAACCAGATTCAGATTGGTATGACAGGTCAACGCAACATCGAGGGCCGAAGGGCCTGTACTGCGCTGTAATGTTCTATGTACATTCTGGATTCCATTAGTGAGACGCAGATGGTTGTGCATGCCATTCAGCATTCCCATTCTCCACAAGAGTAAGAGTGAAGGCAGTATGAAAAATCACTGTCCCTCCTTGAATCAAAACTATTGTGAATGATCTACTAGTGGAAGGATGTAGAATCAAGTTGGAAGAAGCCATCATAGACAACAATCAAAATCTAATACAAAACCTTGAGATAGGTCAAAGATAAATACTTGAAGATTCTTGAAGATTACAAATGAAGATGCCTGAAGTCAATTATATAGGTCATTTTCTGACAGAAAAAGTTCTACCCCAACCCTGACAAGGTGAGAGCTGTACTGAAGATGCAACAGATGTGAAAACAGTGCAACAAGTTGTAAAGTTCTAGCATATCCTATCATCAGAGTGTGAAATTCTGCAAGCTCACTGCTAAGGACATGATTTGGTACTGGGGAAGGAAACATGAAGCAACTTTCAACCAAAATACTTGTGGTGACAAAAACTGTGCTAACTTTCTACAAAGTCACTGATGAAACCACATTTCAATATGATGCCAGCAAGACAGGACTTTCTCATAGAATCCTTACAGTGTAGAAACAGGCCATTTGGCCCAACAAGTCCACATCGACCCACTGAAGAGTAACCCACCCAGGCCCATTCCCCTACCCTATATTTACCCCTGACTACTGCACTTAAACTACACATCCCTGAACACTATGGGCAATTTAGTACAACCAATTCACCTAACCTGCACATCGTTGGGGAGAATGTGCAAGTTCCACACAGTCAGTTACCCAAGGTTGGAATCGAACCTGGGTCCCAGTTGCATTTGCATCCAAGGTGTTAACACAAGCTAAACAATGTTTCGCATAGATTGAGAAAGAATGTCTGTTCATTGCATTTGCTCATGAGCATTTTAATCAGTATCTGTTTAGGTGAGACTCAATCACTGTGGAATTCAACCCCAAGTCAATTCAAAGTATCTTTCTTAAACTTCTTCTATTTGCTCAAAAGCATCAAAGAATTATATTACTTAATTTTCAGAGATGTCATCTGAATGTGACATAAAAAGAAGGAAAAAACATGTATATTGCAGACTACAAACACAAAGTGCTGGCAAACCTCAACAAGTCTATAGAAATAGAAACAAAATTAATGTTGCAAGTTCAGTATAACTCTTATTCAGCACTCTGATGAAGTATCAAGCACATACCTGTTGCTGTAATAGAGTGTTGTACAGAAACCTGATTGAAATGTACAAAACTCTTAGAATGCTTGACAAAGTAGATGCTGAAATGTGTTTCCCTGAGCTGGAGTCTAACTTTAGAGGCCATAGTGCAACGATACAGATAAGAGAAACTTTCTTCATTCAGAGAGTTGTAAGTCTTCAAAACCTCTAGATGGATGTGATGGTAGCAATTATGAATATTCAAATAAGGATTGATAGAATGCTTGATTATAAGGACATCAAGACATTTGGACTTGGAGCAGGAAATTGAAATCAAGATGGAAGAGCAGTCATCATCTTGTTGAATAGTAGAGAGAGTTTGAGCAAATGAATGGTCTATTCCTGTTTCCTATATCTAATGACTTGAAAATGTAAAGTTGTACTGTGAAAACTATCAATGCAAGGAAAACTGTTCTCTCTTTTCTTTTCACTTGTACCTTCTCAATACCAAGAACCTGCAGAAAGATACATCTCAGAGAAGCACAACTATTCCATATCATCAAATGGTTGATCCCTTGCAAACATCAACACATGGAATTGAAAAGCTGGATGAATCAGACTTTGAGTTACAATGATGTGCATATGGTAAGACACCCAGTTCAAGTGAGCTACAGGGTGTACTTCTCATAGTTACACCACAGTACAGCAGATAGCTCACAAGAGGGTTTAATCCACTCACGGCCCTGCTTAAGAGGGGGGAGAAGATGCAGACTTCAAGAGCTCAGTTTAGGAACCAAGATTCTTAGCCTTTTACAAGCAGTGATGCAAGGCATACGAAGGCCTACCAGGGGGTTTAAACACCATGCGGAAGTACAAATGTGTCCAACTTGTGTGATCACCTTACCACTCTATTGTCTACATTGGAACATGTGGTAAATTCCAAGTGTGCTTCATCATGGCTCTTGCAGCAGGAATTATGAGCGAAAAACCTTTGGAGTTATGGCAGATGTTACAATATGATGTGATACTTGGGCATGAATCACTGGTGGCTTGTGGTTTGTATGGATTTCTGTAAACAATCCTCCGTCCTTTGCTAGCTGAAGGGACTTTCCAGTGGTGTGTGCTGAAGGATAGATCATGAATAAGTCTCCATAGAAGACTTGTCTTTATAAAAACAAGACAGAGTACATTACATCTCAGTAACTGTATACATAAGAACATAAGAACTAAGAGCAGGAGCCGGCAATTTAGCCCCTCAAGCCTTTTCTGTCATTTTATATATCATGGCTGATCTCATCTCAGCCTTAACTCCACCTTCTTGGCCACGATCTATAACACTTTAACTCTTTACTAATAAAAATTCTTCCTGTCTCTTCCTTAAATTTACTCAATGTTCAAGCATTCACCAAACAGTCGATTAATGAATTGTACAGTTTCATAACCCTTTGAGAAGAGTAAGTTATTTTCATTGCTGTTTTAAAGTTTACAGGTTGCATCAATTCTTTGGCACATTAACTGTTCCTAACTAGAGAGAAGTTACACGTGCCTCCATCAGGAGTTTAACTCGTCTTCAGCTGATTCTCCACATAGAGGGAATGTAATAACATCAGAATGTGTGGAGCACAATATAGCTCAAGCATGGTCTCTTTCAGAACATATACATCAGTGGAAGCTCAACTTGTCAATTAGAGTCAATGACTTTCTGGACTCCAGTCTTGGACAGGCTGGTAGACCACATAGATAGTGACTTTTCTTCTGTAGAGTATAACCCATGGCACACAAATAGAACTGTACATCTTGTTCTCTCTCATAATGTCCATATACCTGAGCCTTTGTAACAAACTGGCCAATATTTACCATTGTATCAGAAATCCATTGGGTCAGACTGCCTTGGAAATAACTTGAGGTCCAGTAGTCTGCAGCATGGTCTTTACATCATCAAATTCTCAGAGGTTATCACCCTCAACTATTCTGAACATCGCAACATAAGAAAAAGTAACCACTTGCCAACTTTAACAAGCTACTCGGAGTATACCTTGTCGAAGCAGAAGAGCTATTAAAACTTCTTTGCAAGAAGGAAATATGGCTTGACACTTCGGTGTGAGATAAAAGCAAAACAGTCTTTTGGCAATATTAAATTTATCATCTTTAGCAGAATTGGGCACTTTGGTCAGCAAGATCATTTTCACTGCAGTTTCACAGCCTGCATTATAAGTAAGTAATTCATGTAAGAACTGGTTGGGTGATTTCAGTGTTCTTTAATAAACTGCAGTAAAAGGTAGTAAGGATTGTTAATGCAAAGGGGTCTTTCTGGTCCTTTTCACGTGAATGAACAGGTCACCGAAAATGCTGTTCTGTCTACTGATCCTTGACTCCTTCAGTCAATAAACTGGCTGAGTAAAGTATGTGCATATTAATGAAACCACAGAATTCACCAACGATCAAGTTATATATTGACAGCCCATTTTTGATCAAGTGGGCCATTTCATTTTGGCGTTTGCTCAGACCTGTGATATTCAGCATGACAATAATGGAGAGTACATGGACATATTAGTTCCAGTCATGCTCCACATATGTATTCCGTTAAATCATTGATACAACAAGGTAAGGAAGTATGAATTAACTCCCCTCTTTTCAACTTCCCAGATTGACCACAACAAGACTTGAGGTTTTGTCCCGCAAAGCTATATCTGTCTCCAATCAAAGTGTAGTTACATACTTCCACTATACCATTAAGGAGCCTAATTACAAGATTTTTTTGAGTGAAAGATAACACAATTTTATCATCAATGCAGGACAATAGAAAATAAGCAAATACGAGGAAACGTTCATATATCGAATCTTTAAAATTTTTACTAACACACTGCTATGTGGAATTGCATTCATACTGAGTATTCATAAGTTGGATGTTCATAAATCAGAAAAAAATAATACAGAGACATAAGTCAAACATACATATGCATGTGTAATTCAAAAGGGATTTGTATCCAGCACAAGAGAAGGAAGAAAGGAAATTCCAGGAAAAGTTCTGAGAAATTTCTAAAGCATAAAGTTCTCAATTTGGTTTCTGTTGTGCAATAGTAATGTAACTACCTTTGGGCTAGGAGACCCACCTGCTTCAGAGATATGTAATAATTTCTCTGAACAGGTTGATTAGAAAATAGCTTAAACCTGAGATCATGTTGATTAGGGAATGTCTTGTATCATCATCACCCATAATAGGTTTTGCATTTTTCTTTTTAGTCTCTGATGTTTTAATGTTTCTATTTGATCCATATCTTAAGCCAATGATTTTCTTCTTGGGAGACGGAGAGGGAGCTTCGTCCCAGCTGAAATTATAACTTGAGTCAAAACATATACTTCTCCCTTTCAGCCAAATGCAGCTCCTTAAAATACAAGTTTACTTGTGAATGTCCAAGCCCGAGTTCATTGTCTCAAAGTTTAAGAATTGCAGATTTTGTTTTCCCCTGCAAACGTTCTTGTGAAGATGCAATGCAAAAATAGGGTCTTTTCATGCCTCCTGTGCAGTGGTTTACTGACTTCTCTACTTTTAGATAATAGAGGTGGTCCCTGATTTATGAACATCCAACTTATGAACACTCAGTATGAATGCAATTCCACACAGCAGTGTGTTAGTAAAAATTTTAAAGATTCGACATATGAACGTTTCCTCGTACTTGCTTATTTTCTATTGTCCTGCATTGAGTTTTGACTTTCACACAAATTGACTGAGAAGCAGACTCAAGAATGGAACCTGTTTGTAACTCAGGGGCTGCCTATATGTTAATTTCAGTACAGTTATCTGTTTAATCCATGCTGAAACTTGGCCATCCCCACTAATTGTCACACTTCCCTCGTATCTTGTGTGTGTTAAAAGCAATTCTCATGAATCAGGGAGCAATGTGCTACCTGGATGTGGCAGCACCATAATCGCCCAAAATGACTTAAATACACAATAAAAACTGAAATCTTAAAAATCTATTGGTTAAGAAAATCCTTTCTAAGTGATGTTTAGAACACTATTAAAGACACTGAAAATGTTTGAGAGCTAGGAAAGCTCTTATGCTTTTGGCTACTTTGCTCTGGACAATATTGATGACAATGTCTTTAATAATTTGCATACATATTTCTCATAAGGCATGCTCAATTAACAGTTTTTTTTTGTTAAGCATATGCTTTCTCTCGCATAACTTCTTTTTTATTAGTGAATGGTTAAAGGTGTCATGTCCAAAAATACACTTCATTATGACCATTGTCTTGACAAGTGGACAGTGCAGAATTTGTATGAAGAGTTAAAGAGGGAATTCGCATTGCTCACTATGAAAGCCGTATTTTGCTAGTGGTTGTCAAGGTCACTGCTGCCTTGACATTTTCTATCACAGGATGTTTTCAAACAGCCACTGAATGTATCTGCTGGCAGGCAGTCATCCATGTCAAAATCTGAAGTAACAGTCAAGAAAACAGATCAATATATTTATTTTGTTATCAAAGTCTCAGCAGCAACAGCAAGTCAAACAAGGTTGCACTGTGTAGCTGTTTTCCCCTGTATCCTAGGGTCAATATGGGACATGTCAAGTTCATGTTCTTTGAGGTAGTGAAAAAATTTCTAATGGATGTAAAAGTTGTGTGATTTCTGGTGAGGACTATAGCAACAATATGAGTACTAAGTATCTAGGTTCACATTCTAAATTACATGTGGCCAGTTTCTTTTTTTCATTTCACAGGTCATTTGAAACTTTTGAGATGGAAAAATGATATTTTTATTGCACAGATTTACGGATGGATTTTCTTCTTAAAATCTGTAGCCAACACCAAAAAAAATCATCAGATTTATCCATGCTAATGTGCCCATGCCAGCTCAAGCTCTAAGCTAAATCAGGCTTTTGATAGATTTTAAATATCCCAGTCAAGAGAACCTCTGATAGCTGAGATAACCTATAAGTTGAGTCAGTGGCAAGAGGGCTTTGAGCACATTGGAAGTGAATTTGGGTCCAAGAGGAGCACTCTTATTTAAAATGACCACTAATGTAATAACTGAAAATTCCAATAACTGTGTTTAATGTAGTCTCCAGCAGCCTCCTTAGGAATTGTAGTTTATAGAGCCTATCACATCTCGTATAGTTTGCTGGAAAATATGCATGAAAGCTCTGCCTTTGTATCTGAAATTTGCACTCTAGCCTCTAAGACTAGTTTAGGACTGTGATCTGCCTATTTAAGAATCTTAATCCATGTTTCAAAGGATATGGTAGGTAAAAAGAAAAAAGTTACCTTAGCCAATGATGACGTCCAGAAATTCAGACACAGATCATTTGCTGATATGGAGAGATTTTAATCTGATTTTAGACAAAAAACTGAGTGGCTTTGAATTAAATTCCTCATCCCGTAAAATGTCACTGAGACAGTCTGTCACAATATTTCCATTTGCAAAGAGCTCTGGACTAGCAACAGAATGAAATGCATATTTGTGATGAGTTGTAATGAAGAGGGGGCAATGGTGGTTTCATGGCATTGTCACTGGGCCAGAAATGAGACAGCGAGGCATAGTTTTTGAGATCAGTCTTTAAAAGTCCCAAGTATTTGGCTTTAAATTAAATTAATGAATCTGGAATTAAAATCACTTAATGATGACCATGAAACCATTGTCAATTGCTGCAAAACTCCATCTGGTTTACTAATATCCTTTAGGGAAAGAAATCTGATATCTTTACCTGGTCTGGCCTACATGTGGCTCCAGATTTAAAAGAGCATGGTTGAAATAGCCTAGCAAGTAACTCACCAATCAGTGATAGACAACAAAACTGGCCTTGCTAATGAGATCTGTGTTCCATTGTAAAATTTTTAGAAAGCTTTCATACATTTTGGCAGCATTAGCCACACTCGGGATGAAATAGGCATTACAGAAAGCCTAGCATTGCTTTTGAGTTTATGGTACAGTGTTTTGCTTCATGAAATCATTATAAAATATAGATATTTAGAAAAGTGAGACTAATGGGTAAACTATTAGTTTAGTCCCCAAAAAATTGTGAACACAATTGAGTCAAGTTTTTCTATAATAAGATACAAGATGAAGAACAAAATTAAATGCACTTATTTTTCTGATTATGTATGTTTATTGAAATATGAAAAAGTCAGTTTGCTGAGGTAGGGTGCCTTACAGTGAACTCTATTAGTTAAAGTTGTTTCTGAACACTTCATCTTAAATGTCTTTATTTACAATGTTGATGGAAGTGCAAGCTGGTAACATCATAAGGAGGTCAACAGGACCTTAATAAATAATAGATCAAACAGTCCATTTCCATAGCCAATGGTACAAAGGGACGAGAATGATGTAGAGCATTGATTAAAAAGGAGGAGGCATTAGAGTGTTCAATTCAGTATTAATATTTCAAAAGCAGAACAGGTCTGGAAGAAAAATATAGTGAAGGAAAGATAGATGAGATTTTAAGAGAAATAGAAGGCAGAAAGAAAATGGTAGAAATGATATTTTTATAGTCTCCAGCAATAATTAACAACCTGAAAGAATGAGAATCACATTTTTAATTGTTCCATTTCCCAACAAGTGAAGTTTTATTTTTGGCGGTTATTAACATTTGTCACAGAAAGGAGAAACTAAGCGCCTGTAGAGAGAGAAACAGTGTTAACATTTTGAGTCAGGTAAAACTTTAACGATGTGTTTATTCGAGATTTCCAGCATTCACAGTAATTTTCTTAATCTTTTTAATAATAATCACATTATAAAAAGAATACATATTTTGTCAATGATTACATCTGTGTTGACTTTAATGGCAATTAATATGCAAATACAGCAAGTTATTGAAAAGCATGGGGAGGTTAAGTGAAAGCTGTCATTTGTGTGAAGTTAAAGGCAAAATTGGCACAAATTGTCCAGCAATCTGTGAGGAGTCATAACTCATGAAGTATGTCTTTCTCATGACAATTTGTGCATTAACATTAGTGTGCCCCATAAACAGACCAGTATTATTCTGCAAATGCTGAAAATATGTTGCTGGAAAAGCGCAGCAGGTCAGGCAGCATCCAAGGAGCAGGAGAATCGATGTTTCGGGCAAGAGCCCTTCTTCAGGAAAGAGGCCTTCTTCTTCCTGAAGAAGGGCTCATGCCCGAAACGTTGATTCTCCTGCTCCTTGGATGCTGTCTGACCTGCTGCGCTTTTCCAGCAACACATTTTCAGCTCTGATCTCCAACATCTGCAGTTCTCACTTTCTCCTCGAAGATTTTAACCTACTGCGAATCCTCTTGCAAGGATGCCTTCCTTGAAGTGGCTCTCTTCCTCCCTCATTCCTGAAGAAGGGCTCATGCCCGAAACGTCGATTCTCCTGCTCCTTGGATGCTGCCTGACCTGCTGCGCTTTTCCAGCAACACATTTTCAGCTCTGATCTCCAGCATCTGCAGTCGTCACTTTCTCCTTATTCTGCAAATGTTCCACCAGCACATTAACTACTGTAATGATTAACTTCAACAAATCATTCTCGACACACAGTGTTAACATCCAGTTTCAAACTGCGCATCAGGAACTATTCTGCATTAATGAAACAAGGAATTAAGAATTCTTATAAATATATAAAAAGGGAACTAATTGCAGATTTTTTTCTTGTCAAACCTACAATATTATGACTGAAGTTAAAGAATATGTATGTATAGGCTCATGTGAAATTCTGCTTTGATTTGAGTTATGAAGTTATTAAATGGTGAAGTGATTTTCTGTTCTTATTCCCAATGATATTGTACATTTCTACTGCAAATGTCAAGCATTCATTGATTTTCCTAAAGACTGGATTAGAGACAACAACGGCTTTAGAATTCATAGGAGCTTAGGCACAACAAAAGGTGACTCAGTCCACTGAGTTTGTGCTATCTGCTTGTTACAGCAATCCCAAACTCGTCTGACTGCCCAACACTCTTCTCATAAATTTCTGTGTTCCTCTGCTTCAAATATTTATCCACTTTTCCCTTAATATATTCAATGGTTTATGTCTAAACTATTCCCTGTGGCAAAGCATTGCTGTGTTCCAATGCATCGTAGTGCACAGAATAGTTTCCTCACCCTTTCAACTATATATTAGGAAGAAGCTCTGATTGGGTTTTGTCAGTTGAAATTGAAATTCCAGGCTGGGATCTTAGATTTAGTTCACTAGTTATACTGCAAATATCTTTTGATGAGTACATGGAAACCCAGGAATATTAATATGAAACATGCCCTTCCGCTGGGAAGAATGAAAAACCTACCACATTATTCTATGGGTGCTGAGTTTAAGTAACAGGAATTTCTGAAGCTGAGCTACTTCAAAATGAATGTTAAATTTCTGTAAGGTTAGTGCTGCCTTTCTTTGTTATCAACATTTTCATATTTGATTGTATGTTCTCAAAGCAGAGTTATTATAACTTGTTTCAGAATTTGAATGTTCTGTATTACTATATTTTTTTAAATCTAATCTGTTCTATAATTAGGTTACAATTCTCAGATGATCAATGACCGGGAAAAGTTATCAAAACTCTATGGGGAAAAGACTAATTCTCTTAGATAGGTGGGAAAAATATAAAGACAAAAAAGCTGGGAAGTAAAAAGGCTTGCTTTTCATGACCTCATGACACCTCAAAGCATTTTGCAATAAATTAAATAATTTTGAAGTGTTTTCACTGTACGGTAGCTCAGTGGTTAGCACTGCTGCCTCACAGCACCAGGGTCCCAGGTTCGATTCCAGCCTCGGGCGACTGTCTGTGTGGAGTTTGCACGTTCGCCCTGTGTCTGTGTGGGTTTCCTCCGGGTGCTCCGGTTTCCTCCCACAGTCCAAAGATGTGCAGGTTGTGTGAATTGGCCATGCTAAATTGCCCATAGCGTTAGGTGCATTAGTCAGAGGGAAATAGGCTTGGGTGGGTTACTCTTCAGAGGGTCGGTGTGGACCTTTTGGGCCAAAGGGCCTGTTTTCACACTGTTGGGAATCTAGTCTAATCTAATCTAATTAACAAAAGAAGCTCTGTTATCAATTTGAATAGAGCAAGATCGAACAAATTGTTCTATGATCATGATCAGTTAACCAGTTTTGCTGTTATGCATTTAGGTGCAAACAATAACTGTAACAAATTTAGCCTGCTGGACCTCAGAATATGAGTTCCCTAACTGAGGCTGTTAATCTGGTCCAATCAAGAAACTTTGGCTAGCATATAAAAAAGGTGAATGTCAGAGATACTAACACTTTGGTGTCTGACTCTGAGACTATACTATAGTCAAGGACAGTTCTTGTGTCAATAAAGGGTGACTTAAAGACAAGATATCGGCATTTGTGGAGTTATCTCAGATTTCCCCTCTATTTCCTTGCATAAGTGCCACATTATCTTTTCTTCCCATCTGAGAGGTGAGATTGCTTGGTTTAATATTTTATGCAAACAACAATGTAATATTCCTTCAGTATTGCACTAAACATCTACCAAGACTTTGTACTCAGGGTTCTGGAATATGACTTAACCCCACATCTGTGCAATTTGAGGCAGATATGTGAACATTGTTAATATGTTAAAATATTAATGTTCACAATGCAATTTGTTCATCTCCACTTTGATCTTGTACCTGTCTCATCAAGAATATGTTTCAGAAATGGAAGAAAGAGTTGTGCAAGCTATTTTCTTTCCTGCTGGGTAAGGGGAAGAACATTCAGTTCTAGGACACCATGGTGGTGATTTTGATGAAGACCATTAGGAATTTTGTATTTAAAATCTAGGACAAGAAAGTACCAATATACAGATTCACACTTGGATTAATGTTAACAGGTAACTGTTCAGGGACGGAGTATCAACTTAAACTGCAGCTGTCTTACATGTACAGAAACCTGAAGAATGAAGCAGAAAAACAGTATGACCACCAGATCGGCAATCAAACAACTTTCAACATGTAGAAAGTAAACTACAAGTGCCTGGGCATACACCAAGGTAGATAATGAACATTTTGGGATGCTGCTATAAGCTCATTTTTAGATCGGTTTGTGGTCATCAACTGGGTTTTAACAAAAAGGGGCTTAAAACAATATTGTCTATTGCATCTTAGTAATCAGGTACAAGGTATTTTCGTAAGGTAAACATTATTATTAAGACTAATGGGAAATAAGTCTTTATTCTACGATTACTGAACTGTTCTGCCTATCTCCAACCTCACCAAAAACCGTATGGCATCACCAGATTGGGTAGAGTTTAATACAGTCTCTGACGTTAATTCTTTCAGATCCATTACTATTTACAACATCTTTCCCAACATTTCTTTTCCCACAGTTAACATTCATGTATTCATGCATATATTTACACTGACTATTACATCATCTCCACAAGTCTCCAACCTCATAAACCTAAGTCAGATGAACATGTAGGAGAAAGTGAGGACTGCAGATGCTGGAGATCAGAGCTGAAAAATGTGTTGATGGAAAAGTGCAGCAGGTCAGGCAGATTCCTGAAGAAGGGCTTATGCCCGAAACGTCGATTCTCCTGCTCCTTGGATGCTCAGATGAACATGCCACAATTCTTCGAGGATGCATTTTCTTTGCCCTTGGAAAACCGGTCATACTTTGGCTTAAGCATTATTGGCCTTGATCTGTTCTTGATCTGAAAAGTTCCTCTCCATTGCAGGATTTTTGTTTTCCAGATACTTTCTATGAGAACACCATCCTTGCTAAACTAAACAATTTGGCCATTCCCTGATATACAGGAGTCTTAATCTCTTTAATTTATTTCACAGAGGATCTTTTCACTGCTGCATCAAATGGTTTCCCCATAATATCCTCTGAACTTTTGATTCTGCAAATTCCTTACATTGAATAAAGCTATTCCGTTGAAACAATTATTTTCAAATTTCTAGTACCTCAGAATAGGATGACAAAGAAGACAATGATGAGGGCCATGGAGGCAGAATGTCCCTATCATATTCTTATCACCTTTCATGATTGCACTGTACTTCATTGCTACCATTATATTGGACAGTAGATTATTAGAGACTGGAATGTTAATGCTAACATATCTATCATTCTATTTAAATGATGCCCAGAGTGTTCAAGCCTTTGTTCAAGAACTGCATTGTTTTAGTTGATTGCTATACTCAATAGAAATCCTGGTGTAAATAGTCTCAAATCTACACTAGCTATCGACTTATGACATGCACATCTGAGGATTTGCTGCAAACTATCCACTGGTCCTGACCAGTGTATTTAAACTGTTGGTCTGAAAGAAACTGGTAATACTCATTCAGTCAAGCTGTGCAGGCTGTCTCTCAGTCTTTGAAGATTGGTTGGCGTTTCAGGATGTATAGTTGTTGATTTGGGCTTCTCTTCTTGTCATAGTCATAGTCATAGAGATGTACAGCATGGAAACAGACCTTTCAGTCCAACTCATCCACGCCGACCAGATATTCTAACCTAATCTAGTCTCATTTGCCAGCACTTAGCTCATATCCCTCTAAACCCTCCCTATTCATACATTCATCCAGATGCCTTTTAAAAGTTGTAATTGTACCAGTCTCCACCACTTCTTCTGGCAGCTCATTCTACACACAAACCACCCTCTGCATGAAAACGTTGCTCCTTAGGTCGCTTTTAAATCTTTCCCCTCTCACCCTAAACTTATACCCTCTATTCCTGGATTCCCCACCCCAGGGAAAAGACTTTGTCTATTTATCCTATCCATGCCCCTCATTATTTTATAAAACTCTATGAGGTCGCCCTTCAGCCTCTGACACACCAGGGAAAACAGGCCAAGCCTATTCAGTGTCTCCTTATAGTTCAAATCCTCCAACCCTGGCAACATCCTTATAAGTCTTTTCTGAACCCTTTCAAGTTTCACAACATCCTTTCAATAGGAAGGAGACCAGAATTCCACACAATATTCCAAAAGTGGCCTAATCAATGTTCTATACAGCCACAACATGACCTCTCAACTCCTTTACTCAATGCTCTGACAAATAAAGAAAAGCATACAAAAAGCCTTCTTTGCTATCATATCTACCTGTGACTCCACTTTCAAGGAACTATAAACATCCACTCCTTTGTTCAGTAACACTCCCCAGGACATTCCATGAAGTGCATAGGTCCGCTCTGATTTGCTTTTCAAAAATGCAGCACCACACATTTATCTAAATTAAACTCCAGCTGCCACTCCTCAGCCCATTGACCCATCTGATCAAGATTCTGTTGTACTCTGAGGTAAACTTCTTTGCTGTCCATTACACTTCCAATTTTGGTGTCATCTGCAAACTTACGATCTAAACCTCTTATGTTCATATCCAAATCATTTATATAAATGATGAAGGGCAGTGGACCCAGCACCAATCCATGTGGCACACCTCTGCTCACAAGCCTCTAGTCTGAAAAGCAATCCTCCACCACCACCCTCTGTCTTCTACCTTTGAGCCAGTTCTGTATTTAAATGGATAGTTCTGCCTTTATTCCATGAGATCTAACTTTGCTAACCAGTCTATCTTGAGGAACCTTGTTGAACATCCTATTGAAGTCTAGATAGATCTCATCCACCACTCTTCCTTCATCAATCTTCTTTGTTACTTCTTCAGAAAATGTAATCAAGTTTGTGAGACACAATTTCCCAAGCACAAAGACATACTGACCATTCCTAATCAGTCCTTGCCTTTCTAAATACATGTAAATCCTGTCCCTCAGGATTCCCTCCAACAACTTGCCCACCACTGGTCTATAGTTTCCCACTTTTCCTTACGAACCTTCTTAAATAATGGCCAACTTCCAGTCTTCTAGCACCTCACGTGTGATGAACGGTGATATAAATATCTCAGCAACGGGTCCAGCAATCATTTCCACAGCTTCCCACAGAGTTCTAAGGTATACTTGATCAGGTCCTGGGGATTTATCCACTTTTATGCGTTTCAAGACATCCAACACCTCTTCCTCTGTAATGTGGACATTTTTCAAGATGTCACCATCTGTTTCCCTACATTCTATATCTTTCATGTCCTTCTCCACAGTAAACAATGACGTAAATTGCTCATTCAGTATCTCCCCCATCTACTGCAGCTCCACACATAGGCTGCCTTACTGATCTCTGAGGGCGATAAAGTGAGGACTGCAGATGTTGGAGATCAGAGTCAAAAAGTATGATGCTGGAAAAACACAGCCAGTCAGGAAGCATCCGAAGAGCAGAAGAGTCGATGTTTCGAGCACTCCTGATGAAGAGCTTATGACATAACTACATTAGATGACACCAACTGACACCCTTCATATAATTCATAGCTCCCCACTTCCCATACCCCCACTTGATCTCCAACACTCCGAGCACACTACCTAGTTAATATTATGGTTGCCCTTGGATTCTGAATGAATGTTATTGTCATGCAGTCACTGAAAGTGTGTGTGTGTGTGTGGACAACGTTTATGATCGGATGTCAGTTAGAATACAGTGCCTACCAAATAGAAATCATCGCTACATTGAATAAAAATGAAAATAATTTTCCAAGTTCACACGAACAGTGATGCACAAACCATGCCAACACATTTCTGAAAATTGAATTGCTGCCCATTAAAATCAATGAACGGAAAATCACAGGCAATGAAGAACTACGACGACAGAATAGATGGTGGCGAAGCGAATGTGCATTTATCGAGTCATATTGCTCCATTGCTTTTAACATTTAGTTGTTGCACTTGTTTTATTGCTTGAGTTTAGTTTGACAATCCAAAATCATTGGATTGGTTAGTCACACTGCCCTTTTCATCTTTTATTTAGTTTTATTTATTTGTTTGTTGCCTTGCAAGTGTATTTATTTTCAGTCTTCACGTTCTTTGTGAATGACAAACTGAACTCAGAATTAAAAATCACACAACACCAGGTTATAGTCCAACAGGTTTAATTGGAAGCACACTAGCTTTCGGAGCGACGCTCCTTCATCAGGTGATAGTGGAGAGCTTGATCGTAATACAGAATTTATAGCAAAAGCTTGCAGTGTGATGTAACTGAAATTCCTCTACAAAATGCAACAGCCAACACATTAGAATGCCCAACAATCATTGTACCAGACATGCTAAACTATCTACACTATAATATCTGATCATCATTGCATTGTAATATCTAACAATCAGTACAAAACAGTAGCCGGAAAGTCCACATCATTTTATTTTACTTCATTCTGGGTTATGGACCAAACTGGAGGTGCCATTGTCAGAAATGCTGCTTAGAGACCCACCCTTTTCCTGAGCCAAGCAAACCATCTCCTGATAGGAATAAAGGCCCCGAAAGGATTCAATGTATAATTTCAGTTACATCACACTGTAAATTTTTGCTATAAATTCTGTGTTACGATCAAGCCCTCCACTATCACCTGATGAGGGAGTGTCGCTCCGAAAGCTAGTGTGCTTCCAATTAAACCTGTTGGACTATAACCTGGTGTTGTGTGATTTTTAACTTTCTTCACCCCAGTCCAATACCAGCATCTCCAAATCATGAACTCAGAATGAATTAGTAGTGTTGAAGAGGACAGATAAGTACAAAGAGTAACACTTCTGCACGATAAGTAAATTTACAGTATAAAAAGATCTTTTAGATAATCATGCCAAACTTGAGCATATCTTTCAGGTTTATTCAGTCCTGCAACAGATATATATATATATTCATGTAGTGCCTTTAACATGGTAAAATGTTCCAAGGAATTTTCTAAAACAACACTTGACACTAAATCACACAAGGCAATACCAAGACAGGTGCCAAAAGCTAAGTCACAGAGATAGGTTTCAAAAAATGTGTTAAAGAAGGAAAGCATCCAGAGATGCTACCTGACCTCCTGTGATCTCCGGCATTAGTTGTTTTCAGTACAAATTCCAACATCTGTAGTAATTTGCTCCTAACCATGAGCATTATGTCCAGTCCAGGGGACGGGGAGCTTTTAAGGAGGGAATTCCAGAGTATAATGCCTCAGAAACTGAAGACACAACAAATAATTGTAGAATAATCCATGTCAGGAATACTTAATCTGTCAAAATTATGTGAGTGAAGGTATCTCAATCATAGCCCTGTCAGAGAAACAGAGATAAGATGATTCAAATGGCCTCCTTCAGGCAGTACTATTCCCTCTCGGATCAGGTGTTTATACGCAGAACACCATTTCTTGCCAGCATTCCCCTGAATAATTGCTCCTCCAGGCGCAACATTGTATCTTCAAATGAGGCATTTTAAAAACTCTGGGCTCAGTATTGAATTGAACACCTTCAGATTGTGAACCCATTTCTTCCTTTTTCTTTTAGATTTGTTTGCCACACACACTCCAAGCACCCACCAAACCCCCCTCCCCCACATTTGCACAAATGCTGCCCCCTCCACATTTCACTTCAGCTCATCCAGACTCGAAGCATCAGCTTGCTTTGTCTCCATGGATGCTGCCTGACCTGCTGTGATCTCCAGCGTTTTTATTCTCAGTACAGATTCCAGCCTCTGCAGTAATTTTCTTCTACCATCAGCATTATGTCCAGTCTGATCACCACATTACAGAAAGAATGTGAAGGACCTTGACAGGATGCAGAGAAGATTGACCACAATGGTTCCAGGGACAGTGTAATTCAGCTGCATGTTTAAGTCTGAGGTGTGGGCTCCTCCTTGAAACAAACCAGGTTGAAGGTAGATTTTAATAAGCTGCATAAAATAATGATAAATTCAGATAATGTACACAAAGTTAAGCTCTTTGCATAGGCTTGCAGAGGAACAAAGATGTAATGTTTTTTAAAAAAAGGATAAAGTAAGGACTTCTGGAAAGATTATTTAACAGACTGATAATTAGCCAAAGGAAATTGAGTAGGCACTTGAGAGCAATAAATCTGCTACACTGCAGCGATGAAGCAACGAAATGAGTATGACTGGATTGTTCTATATATATCCAGCATAGTCTTGATGGGCTGAGTGGTTTCCATCAAAGTTATAACAGACATGCCACAATAGTGCAGAACGAGCCAAGACGGGTGATGGAATGTCCAATGTTCAGTTCCTCAACGCCCCCATAAGGCAAGGATGCTGACCGTGATTATCCCAAGAGACCGACTGACTGTCCGTAAATGGAGAATGTGTGTATTCACTGCTCAGAGTGTGCTCTGAGATGTTGGAGGTCCAGAGGAGCAAGCATCTAGCTCGAATTCACCAGGTATCCACACTGACTTTCAAGTTGGGAATTCTCAGCCTCTGGTTTCTATCTGATAGGTAGAAGAATAGGTAACTTAAAAGAAATAAGGTAAGATTAACAAATAATGATGATTTCAATGAGTGAGAATCAATGCCAGGCGCTCTCTCTCTATACATAAGTGAGAATCCCATCTCACCATTTAGCATTTGATTTGAAAATGGGACTTTTGCACTCGATATCGAAAAGTCTGGCCCTGGAAAAGCACAGCAGTTCAGGTAACATCTGAGGATCAGGAGAGTAGACGTTTCAGGCATAAGCCCTTCACCAGCCCTTCATCTCATCTGATTTTTCAATTTTGTCATAATGATCTATATTATTCAAGGGTTGTGAAGATTCAACCCAATTTCTGCAATATTTAAAGTGTTATGCAAATGCAAGCTGCTGTTTTTTTTTCTGGTCTAGATTCTCATCGCATTTTTGCCAATAATTTGAAACACCTTTTTTCTAGCTCAAGAAATCTTGCAAAAATTGTCTCTTTTTTTTAAATAAAAGAAATCTCCATCCATTACAAACAGGATGGCATGATTTAGAATCGTTATTTTTCATATATCACCTCATTTTCCACAAACCAACATATTCCCTGCTTCGCATATGTGCTGAGGCACTTGTCTCGGTCTATTCAGAGCTTCATGAATTCATGTAACAGGGGGACTTTTGGGGAACTTGAAAGTTAGAGGTCATAACCATGAGGTAGTCACTGTTAAATCCAATAGGAAATTCAGGGGAAATGCTTTTATTCAGGCTACCACAGGCTACCACAAAGAGTGGTTAAGGTAAATTGCACAGATGTACAAAATGAAAGCTGGATCATTATATGAAAGAGCAAGGAGGTAGAAAAATATGCAGATAGGGTGAAAGGAATTAGTACGTTGGCTCATGTAGTTTATAAACCTAAATAGACTAATTAGAATGAATGAGCTGTTTCTGTTCTATATAGCTGATAAAGCTCATTAAAAAAACCCAAAGCCAACTGGCTGGAAGAAGTCCTGCAAAAGTAAGTGTTACAATTGCTTTCATGAAACCCGGAGGTACTATAAATGATCCATCTGCCTTCTGAACTATTTCCTTTCCCCTCACAACCTCCTATTCTGAACTCTTCTGCAAATTAGTCAGCTTTAGTGTTGCAGGAAGTTGGTTATATGTGGGTGCCCATTCTGGGTGTGCAATGTATTGTTTTGGCGAATGAAGCCTAACCGAGCCTGTTGTACACCCTACACCCTAATGTTTAAGTTCTAGCCTGATGACTGCCATTTCGAAAATCACACATTCCTTCTTATCTGTTACAGCAACCAAAGCTTGTCTGGTGGTAATAATTTAAATTCTTTATAAAATTGGACAATTCAGTTCACTTGTTCAAATTAGAAGAAGCTTTCTATTAATTTTCTCTGTTAATTATCTGTTACAGTTCCAACTGCTGGGCTTGAATGACATAACAATAACTTCATAACAGTAAGCAGGTGCCACTCACATAAATAAATATTCACAGAACTCAGGTGGAGCACAGGCCAAACATGATGTTGAAAAAACATTACCACCAACAGATTTTAATGCTAACATTTGAAAAAGAAAACTACAATGACAAGCCCATCAAAGTGTTTATAATTCTATTTCACACTGAAGCTCATAGAAGTTGCATTTTTCACAAAAAAAATGTTATTGTCACTGGAGGAAGATGAAACTTCAATTTGACAGCTCTGCATATAATCTCTTCAGCAGCAGAATTTTCCCCTGTATACACTTACAGTTGGCAGGTGTTCTTTTCGCTACGCAAACTAGCTTTCCGCTGTATGAGTCACAACTTTGCTGGGCAAGATGAATTTCATTGTTATGAGGTGATGTCAGGATAGAATATTTTGTAATGCAGTTCGAGCTTTATTCTGTTAGAAATTATCAACTGATGGTGGTCAGAATAGCATGATGAAACCTCACCTCCTTAAACAGCACAGTAAATAATAGAAACAATGGAGGTCATGGCTAGCAAAAACAAGATTGCACAGCATATTGTAGAGCTGTCTGATATTCATTTTGTTCATACTCCTTTAAAATAAGTTCAGTAAATTCATCTATTGAGTGTTCAGGCACAATAATAGCTTTCTTGCCTCGGCATTGTAAGTTGGTGGATTCATGATCTTAATGTCAGATTAAGATTCAAGCTGACACTTCCAGTGCAGTACCAAGAGAGTGTGATTGTTTCTGAGATACCATCTTTTGGAAAAAGCATGAAACTAAGGTGCTGTATCTAGCCTTGGTTGAAGGCATCAAAGGTTGGACAAAACTATTTTTGAAGAAGAGCACAAGGTTTTTGACCCTTCTTTATCTGTCAACAAGAAATTGAAATAGAGCATCTCGTCATTATCCTATTGTTGTTTGTAGGATCAAACTATGTACAAAAGAACTGATTTGACTGCAAAGTATTTTCCAAGGTTCTGAAGCTGATAAAGACACTACTTATATGTCTTTCTTTAAGGAGATAGAGTTTAATAGAGTAGCACTTATAACTGCTACTTTGTCTTCCTGTATAACAGGAAAGGATCACTAACATAAGATCAAGAGACCCTCAACAATATTCTCATAACAGTGTTATCTACCATAACAGGATGGCAGAGCTTGAGTGGGTATCACTGAGAGAACATTAGTCAGAGAAGGAGCCAAGGAACAAAAATATTTTCACCCAATCTGTTAGAAGTTGTCATTATATTTAATACTTAATGTCAGACTAAAATAGCTGAAGGAATAGGTTGGTGTTGTAAAATTAGCTTTCCTGAATTTGAATAAGGTTTCATTTCTTGAGAATTTAATCAGTGGAATGATTATTCTTGGCTGATGGCAGTTAATGTTTTCCTAAAAGCGCAAGGTCTCTGCAATTGTGGGAGGGTAACTCGATAAATACTTACAAACAAATAACCATACCACAAAGCCATGTTGGAACTTTTATTTAACCTTGTCAAATTAAATTGCTGGCTGAAATATGTACCAAAGTCAATTAGTATGTGGAAGTGGAACTGAGTTTGTTTGAGTAAGAAAAGTAATATTTCTTTGTCTGGCAAGAAATCTGAACCAGTTAGATGAAATAGCAATTATGAACAGTTCATTATAAGACCAATGTGAACAATGGAGACCTTGAGGTTAGTCCAGAAATTAGATGGAAGGATAATATGAAAGCAATTATGAGGAACATTTGAGGTTCAGGTTGAATCAATTAATAGCAGTAGATTTGTCTGTTGGTTCAAGGACTAATGGCAGGTGCAAAACATTAAAACTGGGCTTTTCCTCAATGTTTAGAAAAAGGGATCAACATATTCTTGGTATTTTAAAATTAAATACACTTTGTAGGAATGTACAATCTGTGAATAATCTATTTGGGTCTATCATTGTAAACAGGTATGAAATAAGAGATTGTTGGAAACCTCACTGAAAAAGATGGCAGAGAGACACTCCTCAGGATAGATCCAGACAGAGGAAGGGAAGTAACAGGGAAGAGAAAGAAAAGAAAAAAAACAAAGGAAATGAAGGGAAAAAAAGGAGGGAACTAGGGTAATGAACTCGAATGGAGGGAAAGGGAGGATGAAAAAGCAAAGGGAGAGAAAGGAAGGGATGTATAAAGAAAAGAAGGGAGGAACAATTGTGTAGGCATATATAGCTACATTCCTAAACTCTAATTAATCCCAAGATTCCTTCCATGTTTGCAGATGATCCTGATTGATTAAATAGTTGAAAACAAAAACACTTCAGGATCTTTGTTTGTCATGAGGGCTGGTTGCTAAATTGTGGCCACAGTCTTATTGGCACATCTATACCCTTCTGCTCCCTGTGAGTGTAGGAATATGAGATAGTTGTCATATCTTTACATTTTTGCAATAAGGTTATCTGTGGTAAAGGTTGAGGAAGTAACCTGAGTTCATATACATAAAACAATTTGATAGAGGGGAAGAAACCTGTGCATAATGAGGAATAAGCTTTGTTAAATAAAGCCCTAATTGATGTTTGTAATAGTAATTACATCTAACTGGTTCTAATTCCTTGCCAAATGGTGAAACTGTCAGAATTCTCCACCAGGACTCCACTGAACCTGACAGCAGGTTCAGGAGACTGTACATAGGCAGAATAATGCAGAAATCCAGAAGTACCATCACTCCTGATGAAGAGCTCATGCTCGAAACATTGACTGTCCTGCTCCTCGGATGCTGCGCTGAAATTCCTTTGACTTGTTCCCTTTTGAACTGGCCTGTTGACTGGCTCACAGCACTCAGACACAGTATTATTTTCCTGAAATGCAGGGGTGACTAGTGGATGGTTCTCTGACTGTTGCTTTCACACCACACTTGATTAAAATCCAGGCTTTCCCTCATGTGGACCTGAACCCACAGGCACCTCAGCTCACAAGATTGCACAGACCAGAGGGGAATCTTCATCTTAACCTCCGAGTCAGAAAATTCTTTGAAAAGAAACATGCAGACATATCTCTCACTTGCACTGCTATTGTCTTTTTCATAGAATCCCAACAGTATGGAAGCAGGTGATTCAGCCCATCGAGTCCATACTTACCCTCTGAACAGCATCCATGCAGACTCACCTCCTACCCTATCCCTCTAACCTTGCATTTCCCCATGGCTAATCTATTTAACCTACACATCCCTGGACATTTTGGGCAATTTAGCATGTCAATCTATCTAACATACATATCTTTAGACTGTGAGAGGAAACCCATGCAGACATGGGGCGAATGTACAGACTCCACACTGACAGAAGCCTGAGGTGGGAATCAAATCAGGGAATCATAGAATAGAATCATAGAATTGCTACAGTGTGGAAACAGACTCTTCAGCCCAACAAGTCCACACCGACCCTGCAAAGGGTATTCCACCCAGATCCATTCCCCTATTACTCTACATTTACCCCTGACTAATGCACCTTAACCTACACATCCTTGAACACTATGGGTAATTTAGCATGGCCAATTCACCTAACCTACACATCTTTTGGAATGTGGGAGTAAACCAGAACAGCCTGAGGAAATTTACTCAGACAAGGGGAGAATGTGGGCAGCACGGTGGCACAGTGGTTAGCACTGCTGCCTCACAGCACCAGAGACCCAGGTTCAATTCCCGCCTCAGGCGACTGACTGTGTGGAGTTTGCACATTCTCCCTGTGTCTGCTTGGGTCTCCTCCGGGTGCTCCGGTTTCCTCCCACAGTCCAAAGATGTGCAGGTCAGGTGAATTGGCCATGCTAAATTGCCCGTAGTGTTAGGTAAGGGGTAAATGTAGGGGTATGGGTGGGTTGCACTTCGGCGGGTCGGTGTGGACTTGTTGGGCCGAAGGGCCTGTTTCCACACTGTAAGTAATCTAAATCTAAATGTACAAACTCCACACAGTCAGTCGCCCAATGCTGGAATTGAACCACTGAGCCACCATATTGTGTTTTTTCTTGATCATGTTCACAGTCTGCTATTCTTCCAGAAGATTACAGTTCAGTTTGTAGTGCCTTGTTTTCTTTGAAACTTCCTTGAAATTTTGTGTGTGATATTTCACACTGTAAGTAATCTAATCTAATAATCTACTCTAATCTAATATTCTCGGATTTCTCTGAAGGCATTACTGAATTTACATTCAGGCAACTTTTTACTGTATCTCCTGTTGGTAAAACAAAATGTGTTGCAATTAAAAGTTTATTATGTCCATAGATTATCTGGGGTTGTGACTCATGGTCATGACATAAAGCAAGACCCACAAAGCGATGAAAACGTCTGTTGTAATTTTGTTATTCTCACTTTAAACACCCTGATAGAAATTACACTTTGCTGAGTGTGGAGTAACCTGCTTTTCAGCAGTACACTAAATCTACCGTTACTGCTAAACCCTCACAAACCTCGTTTTATATTTACAGGATAAAAAAATGTCTTCATTATCAGAACAAAATTTTGCAATTTTCTTTTTCAAACTTCCTCATCTTTCATTTAGCTATCATAAATGTTTACTTCAACACCTGAAAGTGTGGAGATTATTAGAATCCTTGCGTGTCTGCACTGACCCTCCAAAGAGAAGATGACCCAAACCCAACCCCCCCACCCCCAACTTATCCCTGTAACCCTGCATTCCCCATGGCTAATCCGCCTAGCCTGCATATCCACGGACACCATGGACTCAACCAAACCTAAACCCAAACCCCCACCTTATCCCTGTAAATTTGCATTTCCCTGGGCCAAACCACCTAACCTGCACCATCTTTAGACTGTGGGAGAAAACTGAATCACACAGCAGAAACCAGTGCAGACATAAGGAAAAGATGTAATCTCAACACATACAGTTGCCCAAGGGTGGAATCAAACCCGGGTCCCAAGCTCCGGGTTTGATTCCACCCGGAGGCAGCAGTGCTAACCACTGAGTCACTGTACCACCCAATGATTTTTGTTAAGTGTTTTTAATTTGTTGCCATGTTTTGTATAAGTATTTCAGTCTGCTCTACTCTTTTCTCTTGCTGACATCACTGGCATATACATTATAAGATTTATTTGATGTCAGATTTACATGGTCGAGAGTGTGGTGCTGGAAGACCATAGCAGGTCAGGCAACATCCGAACAGCAGGAGACGATTCGGATATAAACTCTTCATCAGGAATGAGAAAACGCTTATAAAGCGCAGTGAGCCTGACGTGATTTGAGCACACAAATCTCAGATCTGGGGTCAGATGTGCTATGGTGGCACCACAAGCCCTCATAGCCCAAAATGTCAATTCTCCTGCTCCTCGGATGCCGCCTGACCTGCTGTGCTTTTCCAGCACCACACTCTTGACTCTGATCTCCAGCATCTGCAATCCTCGCTTTCGCCTGCCAGATTTACGTAGCTGTCAGGAAAGGGAGATTTTTTTTAAAAACATGCAACAGAGGTCTCTTGAAATGTGCAAGCAGCTTTCTTTGAGTTCGATTGTAAAGCTTGTTTGAAAAACAGTCCATGGTTTCTTTATGATACAAAGAGCAGAAACATTATTGATCCACAGTCACCCAGCTCCATCTAGTCTATGTCAGTTTTTATAGTCTATTTGAACTTGCTCTTGTCTTTTCTCCCCTAAATTAACCATCTTTTCCCCTCTGCCTCATTTGATTGTCCTGCTTTACCTTAAACACATTGACAGCATTCACTTAGACCAATCATATGGTCATGAATATTACATCCTTACCAGACTTGAGAAGCTTCTTTTGAAGTTTCCATTGACTATCTTGGTGATGATCTTGCTGCCCAAATGAAACGTATCCATCCATTTCTTCAAATAAATAGCAAAATGGTTTGTTTTTCCAATTTGAAAATAAAATTAATACTATAGGTGAAACAAGTAAAAGTTATCATTAATAAGTTAAAGCAAATAATTTTGAAGAATCATCAATAATGTAAGGGATTTTCACTTCTTTTGTGCATTCTTTCCTGAGTTTCGGGCATCTCAGGCAGTGTCAGTATTTGTAGCTCATTCCTCATTGCTTTCGTGAAAGTAGTCTTTAGCTAGTCTAGAATCACTGCGGTCTATTAGTGGAGTTTGGTATGGGGGTATTTTGGTAGTTGGAACACATTTCCAATTCAAGACTGTGAGTGGCTTGGAAGGGAACTTTCAGATGATGATGTTCTCTTGTATCTGCTGCACTTGTCCTTCTGGTAATTGTTGTGGATTTGGAAAATTTTATCCAAAGAGCATTGGTGAATTTCTTCAGTGCATCTGTAGATGGTACACATTGATGCAACTGAGCAGTGGTGGTGAAAAGAATAAACTGTGAATGTATTATCAATTAAGTGGACTGGCTTTGTCCTGGATCCTGTCAAGATTCTTGAAGGATTTTGGAGCTGCACTCATCCAGACAAATGAAGAGTGTTCCATCATACTTCAGACTTGTGCTATATAGATGGTGAACAGGCTTTGAAGAGCTAGGAGATGAGTGAGTCACAGTAAGATATCCAGCCTTTGACCTGCTCTTTTTAACCAAAGCATTTATATGGCCAGTTCTGTTCAGTTTCTGGGTAATGGTAACCTATAGAGTGTTGGCGATGGAAATTTAGTCATGTAAGTACGATTGATACGTTAAGGGGAGATAGTTCGTTTCTCTTTTGTTAGAGATAGTCATTGTTTGGAATACAAACATTAGACAGCAAACTGATGAAAAGAAAACACAGTGAGATACCTCTTGGAAGGTGACTGCATTGGGAAGATCAGAGATTTAATTCTTATTCATAACAGAGAAACATGACTTCAACTATGTTAAATATAAGTGTTTTCTAATTGTTGTCTGTTGCTGGTATGGGGAGATCATCTTTGGTTGTGCTTTTCAAAGCTTTCTGGTTGTCTTGTTTGTCATTTTGTGGATTCATTTCATCAGCCAGGTATATGGAGTGACAAGCAGGGAGCCTCAATTATCACAACAACACTCCCTGGGCTGTAGTATTAAACATCCATTAATAGGAACATTAGGAGCGGGGTTGTTGATAATTCTGCCCTATGAACCCACGTTGCCATTTATCATGATCATGGCTGATCTTATCCTGGTCGCAACTCCACTTTCCTGCTTGCTCCCCATCACCCTTTATCCTGCTTTTCATCAGAAACAAATCTATTTCTTTCTTGAATCTATTAATTGATTTTGCCTTCACTGCACTCATGAAATACAGGGCGAACTAGCCATTTGAATACAGAACTGGCTCAAAGGTAGAAGACAGAGGGTGGTGGTGGAGGGTTGTTTTTCAGACTGGAGGCCTATGAACAGTGGAGTGCCACAACAATCAGTGCTGGGTCCTCTACTTTTCATCATTTACATAAATGGTTTGGATGTGAGTATAAGAGGTATAGTTAGTAAGTTTGCAGATAACACCAAAATTGGAGGTGTAGTGGACAGCGAAGAAGTTTACCTCAGATTACAACGGAATCTCGATCAGATGGGCCAATGGGCTGAGAAGTGGCAGATGGAGTTTAAGTTAGATCAATGCGAGGTGATGCATTTTGGGAAAGCAAATCTTAGCATGACTTATACAATTCATGGTAAGGTCGTAGGGAGTATTGCTGAACAAAGACACCTTGGAGTGCAGGTTCATAGCTCCTTGAAAGTGGAGTCACAGGTAGATAGGATAGTGAAGGAGGTGTTTGGTATGCTTTCCTTTATTGGTCAGAGTATTGAGTACAGGAGTTGGGAGGTCAGGTTGCGGCTGTATAGGACATTGGTTAGACCACTGTTGGAATATTGCGATCAGTTCTGGTCTCCTTCCTATCAGAAAAATGTTGTAAAACTTGAAAGGTTCAGAAAAGGTTTATAAGGATGTTGCAGGGCTAGAAGATTTGAGCTACAGGGAGTGGTTGAACAGGCTGGGGCAGTTTTCCCTGGGGTGACAGAGGCTGAAAGGTGACCTTTTGGAGGTTTAGAAAATCGTGAGGGACATGGATAGGATAAATAGACAAGGTCTTTTCCCTGGGGTGGGGAGTCCAGAACTGGAGGGCATAGGTTTAGGGTGAGAGGGGAAAAATATAACAGAGATCTAACGGGCAACATTTTCATGCAGAGGGTGGTAGGTGTATGGAATGAGCTGCCAGAGGAAGTGGTAGAGGCTAGTACAATTGCAACATTTAAAAGGCATCTGGATGAGTACATGAATAGGAAGGTTTTGGAGGGATATAGGCCGGCTACTGGCAAGTGGGACTGGATTGTGTTGGGATATCTGGTCGGCATGGACAAGATGGACCGATGGGTCTGTTTCTGTGCTGTACATCTCTATGACTCTATGGCTCAAAGGAAACTAAAACTGGATACAGTATCCCAAAGGTGGTCTGAAGAACACCTTATATAATTGTAACAACACTCCTTTACATGTGTAATCCAGTCCTTTAGCAATAAATGGCAGGGTTCATTTTGCGTTTCTTATTATCTGCTGCAACTACATATTTACTTTCAATGATTCATGCACAAATTGCTCAGATCTCTCTGCACTGACTCACTTTGAATCTGCTTCCCAAATAATAATTTGCCCTTTTATTTTCCTGACTGTAATGGACAACCTCTCACTTGTCCACATTGAACTCCATCTACCAGATTCTGGTCCATTCTCCTATCCTAGCAATGCCCATCTGTAACCTTTTTACCTCTTCATCACTGCCTACTTTCCCACTTATTTGAGTATCATCCCCAAACTTTTTATTTTACGCTCTGTCCCTGCTTGCTAATCATTTGTATAGATTGTACATAGTTAGTTCTAAGAACTGAACCATGCAGCACCTTAAGAATTACAGTTCGCCAACCATAGAAAGACCCATGTATCCTGACCCTCTGCTTTCTACCAGTCATAAAATCCTCTATTCAAGCCAATACTCTACATTTAGCCTTGTGGGATCGACCTTTGGATCAGTCTTTTACTCAGCACCTTGTCAAATACCTTCTGGAAAGCTAATTTTATCAGTTCTATCTTATTCCCATTATCTACCTTATGTATGTCCTCAAAGACTCCAGCAAGTTTGTCAAGTATGACTTGCTGTTTGTGAAACTGTGCTGATACTAGTGAATTCAGGTTTCTTTTTCTAGGAGTTTAGTTATCTCCTCCTTTATGTTTGACTCCAGCAATTTCCCCACTACAGAAGTCAAATTAACTGGTCTATAGTTTCCAACATTGTAGCCTATTTCTTTTTTTTTAATACGGATGTCACATTAGCATGTTTCCAATCCACTGGTACCTTTCCAAAATCCAGGGAATTTTGGACAATCATAACTAATGCATTCACTATATCTGTTGCCACCTCCTTTAATGCCCTAGGGTTCAGGCTATCAGGGCCTGGGAAATTATCTACCTTCAATCCCATCAGTTTGCCTCATATCTTCTCCTTAGCTATAGAAATCTCACCAAGTTCCTCTGTAATAATTGTGGTTTTTGGGAAGAAATCGACACCTTCCGCTGTGAAAACAAACACAAAGTATTGGTTTGGTGTCTCTGTCATTTCTGAATTTCCTGATATTACCTCACCATTTTCATCCTCTAAAGGGACATTTACTTTCACTGTTCTCTTCGTTTTTATAGACTTATAGAAGCTTTTGGTATCAATGTTTATGACTACTGATAGTTTCTTTTCACAGTTTGTCTTGGATCTTCTGAGTTTGCTTTCGGTAACCCTTTGCTGACATTTAAAGTTCTCCTAATCCTCCAGCATGCCACTGACTTTTGCAATATGATATGCCCTAGGTTTTGCTTTGATGTAATCTTTGACTTCCTTATTAAACCATTGACGATATTTTACCTTTTTACAATTTCTTTTCCTTTCAGGAATAAACTTTCATTGAGAGCCATTCACAGGTAAAGGAATGGCTGGAAAATGGGAAGCCTTCAGAAATGAGATAACAGGAATCCAGAGAAAGTATATTCCTGTCAGGGTGAAAGGGAAGGCTGGTAACTATAGGGAATGCTGGATGACTAAAGAAATTGAGGGTTTGGTTAAGAAAAAGAAGGAAGCATATGTCAGGTATAGACAGGATAGATTGAGTGAATCCTTAGACGATTATAAAGAAAGTAGGAGTATACTTAAGAGGCAAATCAGGAGCACAAAAGGGGGACATGAGGGAGCTTTGGCAAATAGAATTAAGGGGAATCCAAAGGAGGTTTACAAATACATTAAGGACAAAAGGGTAAGTAGGGAGAGAATAGGGCCCCTCAAAGATCAGCAAGGCGGCCTTTGTGTGGAGCTGCAGAAAAAGGGGGAGATACTAAATGAATATTTTGCATCAGTATTTACTGTGCAAAAGGATATGGAAGATATAGACTGTAGGGAAATAGATGGTGACATCTTGCAAAATGTCCAGATTACAGAGGAGGAAATGCTGGATGTCTTGAAACGGATAAAGGTGGATAAATCCCCAGGATCTGATCAGGGGTGTACCGGAGAATTATGTGGGAAGCTAGAGAAGTGATTGCTGGGCCTCTTGCTGAGATATTTGTATCATCGATAGTCACAGGTGGGATGTCGGAAGACTGGAGATTGACAAATGTGGTGCTACAGTTTAAGAAGGGCGGTAAAGACAAACCAGAGAACTATAGACCAGTTAGCCTGACCTCGGTGGTGGGCAAGTTGTTGGTGGGAATCCTGAGGGACAGGATGTGCATGTATTTGGAAAGGCAAGGACTGATTAGGGATAGTCAACATGGCTTTGTGTGTGGGAAATCATGTCTCACAAACTTGATTGAGTTTTTTGAAGAAGTAACAAAGAGGATTGATGAGGGCAGAGCAGTGGATGTGATCTATATGGACTTCAGTAAGGCGTTCGACAAGGTTCCCCATAGGAGACTGAATTAGTAAGGTTAGATCTCATGTAATACAGGGGAAATTAGCAATTTGGAAAAAGAACTGGCTCAAAGGTAGAAGACAGAGGGTGGTGGTGGAGGTTTGTTTTTCAGACTGGAGTCCTGTGACCAGTGGAGTGCCACAAGGATCGGTGCTGGGTCCTTTACTTTTTGTCATTTATATAAATGATTTGGATGCGAGCATAAGAGGTACAGTTAGTAAGTTTGCAGATGACACCAAAATTGGATGTGTAGCGGACAGCGAAGAGGGTTACCTCAGATTACAACAGGAACTGGACCAGATGGGCCAATGGGCTGAGAAGTGGCAGATGGAGTTTAATTCAGATAAATGCGAGGTGCTGCATTTTGGGAAAGCAAATCTTAGCATGCCTTATACAATTCATGATAAGGTCCTAGGGAGTATTGCTGAACAAAGACACCTTGGAGTGCAGGTTCATAGCTCCTTGAAAGTGGAGTCGCAGGTAGATGGGATAGTGAAGAAGGCGTTTGGTATGCTTTCCTTTATTGCTCAGAGTATTGAGTACAGGAGTTGAGAGGTCATGTTGCAGCTGTACAGAACATTGGTTCGACCACTGTTGGAATATTGCATGAAATTCTGGTCTCCCTCCTATCGGAAAGATGTTGTGAAACTTGAAAGGGTTCAGAAAAGATTTATAAGGATGTTGCCAGGGTTGGAAGATTTGAGCTACAAGTAGAGGCTGAACAGGCTGGGACTGTATTTCTGGAGTGTCGGAGGCTGAGGGGTGATCTTATAGAGGTTTACAAAATTATTGAGGGGCATGGATCGGATAAATAGGTAAGGTCTTTTCCCTGGGGTCGGGGAGTCCAGAACTAGAGGGCATAGGTTTAGGGTGAGAGGGGAAAGATATAAAAGAGACCTAAGTGGCAACTTTTTCATGCAGAGGGTTGTACATGTATGGAATGAGCTGCCAGAGAAAGTGATGGCGGCTGGTACAAATGCAACATTTAACCGGCATTTGGTTGGTTGTATGAATAGGAAGGGTTTGAAGGGATATGTGCCAGGTGCTGGCAGGTGGGACGAGATTGGGTTGGGATATCTGGTCGTCATGGATGGATTGGACCGAAGGGTCTGTTTCAATGCTGTATATCTCTATGACTCTATGACTCTATGAGAGATATTTAGTATATCATGTCCACACTGTATCTGATTATTAGATTGACTATTCAAAGCTTACCACTGTCAAAAGCTGCCTGCTTCTCCATCTGTGGTAGAAAATCAATGCAAACCACAGCGGCTAGCCCTTTATAATAACACAAAGGTCTGTACATTAAGAAAGCAATGTAACCCAGACAGAGGCAATGGAAGTGTCAAAGCACTGACATTGTGTGTGAGTTGGTGTGACAACTGGCATGATGAGGTGGCCGGGCTGATAGTTTGCCAATGCTGGTTTGTGTGGAATGATCTGTCAGGGATAGTGGCCTTTGGGGCAAGCTGAAATGTTGCTGTGGCAATGCAGTTGGATGATGGCCCAGACGAGCATGTGCAGTGAGCTGTGGCAACCAGGTATCTGCTCTGAATTATACATCAGGAATTTGCAGCGAATCTTTTCTTGATGGAGAACAGAAGAGTTGGAAGTGATGCATAAATAATTAATAAGATACAAATGTATTGCAATAAGGTAGTCGTCATTCAGTGCTAAGATTCTGAAGTCACCACTTCACACTTGAGAGAAAAGAAATCGAAAAAGTTTTTTCAATGTCAGGAATCTGATCTTTTTCTTCATTTTCACCATATTTATTCCCTTTCTTGCAAATATCACAAGGCAGAAAAAATTCAGCTTGTTGACATTGTTTCTCTATAGATTGTAAGTCATAAGCAACCAATAAGCTGTGGAAGAGGTCAGTCAAAAACCCAAACCTATTGTGTTGTAATGCATCTGCCATTTTTGCACAGAGTGTGAGATAAAACACAGCGATGTTGACCAACAGAGGCAGCATCAAAGGCTGCAAAATTTTGAGTACAGCAGAATATTTAAGAATTGTTTTAGAACATAGAACATAGAACATAGAAGAATACAGCGCAGTACAGGCCCTTGGGCCCTCGATGTTGCGCCGATCCAAGCCCACCTAAACTACACTAACCCACTATCCTCCATATACCTATCCAATGCCCTCTTAAATGCCCATAAAGAGGGAGAGTCCACCACTGTTACTGGCAGGGCATTCCATGAACTAACGACTCGCTGAGTGAAGAACCTACCCCTAACATCAGTCCTATATCTACCCCCCCTTAATTTAAAGCTATGCCCCCTTGTAATACCCGACTCAATACGCGGGAAAAGGTTCATACTGTCGACCCTATCTAACCCCCTAATCATCTTGTACACCTCAATCAAGTCACCCCTAAACCTTCTTTTCTCTAGTGAAAACAGCCCCAAGTGCCTCAGTCTTTCCTCATACGATTTTCCTTCCATACCAGGCAACATCCTGGTAAACCTCCTCTGCACCCGTTCCAATGCCTCCACATCCTTCCTATAGTATGGCGACCAAAACTGCACACAATATTCCAGATGCGGCCGTACCAGAGTCTTATACAACTGCATCATGACCTCAGGACTCCGGAACTCAATTCCTCTACCAATAAAAGCCAGGTTTTGTTTCAGTAACAGACTGAATGTGGAAAAGGAAACCAATCAGAACATAGCACATGCCAGAATTATGATACAACAGAAAATGCACAAAATACTCTGTAGATCAGGTAGCATCTATAGAGAGAGAATTAGAAATAAAAAGAATAATTTTAATTGACCCTTCCACCACATGTTACCAGAGAGGGTTGAGGTGTTAATTTAGTTGAAAAAGAATGTGAAACATAACAAACATGCCATGACCACGTTCACATAGTTTAACTACACTGTTCCAAGTAACCCACTAAAGTAAAGGTTGAGCATTATTTAAGTTGCTTCAATGAGATTTCATTCCTCAGAGTTTGGGGGCCATTATATTCTCCCACATTTTCTATTTCCAGTATCAGCGTTTTGGACAACTGCAATCTGCATGTTCTTTTCCACTATATTGCCAAGACAAGTTATACTCAACCTAGCTGTTCCTCTGTTCACTCATTTTCAGTAAAATAAAACAGTTAAGTGATCTACATCAGCCAGCAAGTCACCAAGAGGTTTCTGGTTTCACCTTCAAAATAATTGAGATGTATCAAATATAGATTATACAATCACATAGAAAGATATGAGACACCCCATAAATATTCCTTATCTAAATATGGGATAACATAAACCAGATTTATGTCTATGTCACATTCTGTTCCTTCGGTGTATTACATGAATGACGATCACCATGGCAAATGAGATAATTTCCTAGGGAAGACATTACGAAAGGATTCAATCCACCACTGACTCTAACTGTGAGGCAACATAATGCTTCTACCATTTGACTGCTACACCAATGAAAACTACTGTGATAGATTTGTGTTTGTGTGTTTATTTTTTGTTTTAACTTATTATGTGATATTAAATTAGCAAATGACAATTGCTGCAGGATAAATGTATCTGCTGAGTTTATGAATACAAAAGTAAACGTTAGTACAAACCGTATATTCAGTAACCATTGGACACTTTCTGCATGAATTGTTTCTTGAAACCATGAAACTTTGGTTGCAGAAAACTACTAAAAGAAATAATTACCCAAATAAATGCAGTTGCATTTATATAAATAATAAATACATACTGGACATTATCCTATAATATTGTGTTTATAAATAATTAATGCTTGTTATTATTGTACATGTTATGCCAGGAGTTTTGAAACAATATTAATAACAATGGTGCCTATGTTTCATTTTATTCTCAGAATATATGACATGTATATATTTATTTAAAATGCTTTTATTTATTAAATTACGATTGATGGATGGATCTTTCTCAGTACAATGTTGAAAAAACTAGTGTATTTTTCTTGTTAATTACTTGCCTACTGCGAGCAACTCTGTTGGATTACCACCCATAGCAAGGAGATACAGATTATAGTTACTTTTAATTTTTGAACATTTGGCTTTTATTTGTCTTTCTGGGTGGCATAGTGGCTCGCTCAGTGGTTAGCACTGTTGCCTCACAGTGCCAGAGACCAGATTCGATTCCATCCTTGCATGACAGTCTGTGTGGAGTTTACACCTTCTGCTCATGTCTGTGTGGAGTGTACCACTTTCCTCCCACAGTCCAAAGACGTGCAGGTTAGGTGGGTTGGTCATGCTAATTTGCGCATAATATTCAGGATTGTGCAGGCTAGGTGGAATATCTCTGGGGAAATTCAGAGTTATAGGGTTAGGTGGTCTGGGTGGGATGCTCTTTGGAAGGTCAGTGTGACCTCAATGAGCCAAATGGCTTGCTTTTTGTACCACAGGGCTTCCATGATTCTTTCTTATTGTCCTTTCCCATTTTGTTTCTTATTACTTTATTGTCCTGCCATTGAAATGGATCACATTTATGGGCAATTCAATCGCCAAGTGGAATATTGAAAACTGTCTATAGCAATTTAATGAGTGTACAGCTCTCATAGTAAGGTGTAAATTTACTTACCATGTCTCCCACTGTCAGTAATGAGGTGTTGAAAATAAATTCTGAAAATAACACTTCCAAACATCTTTTAGGATGAATGTTGATCAGCAATTTGGAGTAAAGCATGGACAGATCTTTGTCACTAATTACACTGTGCTAACTATATTACTAATGTATTTAAAAAGGGACAATAGAATTTTCATCCTGAATTTTTGACATCTCAGTATCAAAGAGAATTTGCATAAAAATGGGAGGAGGGAGAACTTGAATCAGGTAAATTCTGACAGCTACATGTCCCCCATCAATTAATTGTGCATGGATTTGACATCACAACTACTATTTTGACATTGGCAACAAACACTCAGGTATATCTTCTCCATACCTTCTCTTCTGTCTATATGATGCTTCCTGTAACCAAGATAGCTGAGCAATCATTTGCTTTCAGCTTTAGCTGTCTGCTTGGGTGACATCTTTACAATGTCAGAGCTTTTATAAGGGTTATTAAAAATCGTGCTTAACTAGGAACCGGTTAGATTTTTAAAAATCTGTCTCTTTAAAGGTGTTTGGAAATAAAATGATTACCTGGTAATGAAGAACACAAATTATATGTTCAACTATAGTGCATTCCTGCACTACTGGGAATGTGTATGTCACCAGCATTGCAATTTCCTTTTATATTAAGTATGTGGATTATGTTTGCTCCCTCAGGAAATGCGGGCATTGCTGGATAGGCAATCACTTATTGCCATTCCCTAATTGCCCTTGAGAAGCTGATAATGGACAGCCTTCTTGAATCGCTAGAGTCCACTTTCTGTAGATACACAACCTCTGTTTTTAGGAAAGGATTTGCAGGAGTTTAATCCATCAACAGTGAAGGCATGATGATATGGTTACAATTCAGCATGGTTTGTGACTTGGAGGGAACTTATATGGTTCTCATGCATCCCTCTCCTAACCTTGTCTCTCTAAGCAGTAGAGATTGAGAGTTTGGGACATTCTATCCGAGGAGCCTTAGTGGTATTGCTGTGCATTTTGTGGATGGTACACACTGTTGCCATTGTGCAAGGATAGTGGAGGGAGTGATTGTTGAATTTGTTGGATGGGATGTCAATCAGATGAGGTACTTTACCTTGGATAGCACTGAACATCTTAAGTGATGTTTGTTGTATGTCCGCTCATCCAGACAAGTGAAGAGAATTCCATTACAGTCCTGATGCCCCTGGAGGTGGTGGACATGCTTTGGGAGGTCAGGTATTTTTTTGTAAAATTTCTAGTCTCTGACCTGCTGTTATAGCCACAAGATTTATATGGCTTTTCCAGTTCAGCTTCATTTAGGAGCAGCATTTTTTGAGTTATTAGATGTGTGTTCCCATGCAGTTTGGATGAACTAACAATATGGTTGATTAATTATTCACTTTGAATTCAGAATAAAGATTTTCAAATGTCATAGCATGCTCTGAAGCAATAAGCATTTTACAGTCTAAAGTTTTCCAGAGTGATAATCGAATTTTGGCTGTCATTGAAATAAATATTGTGTGTGTTCCTTAGACAGTTTGAATTTATCTATCCAAGTAGGCAACACAGCAGTAAGAAATTATGCTTCTTGGCAATGAGTGTGTGATTTTGCACTTTATTCCCAATCAGATTTGAGTTCAGTGTAGAGATGCATCCACATTTCCCAGTCACCTGTGGAAACTTCCACAGAAGGCTTAGTTACCAGCTTTCATTTCCATATTCATGACTGTCCATTGTTATATTTGCTGTCAGCTGTGGTTCTTCAGACTGTGGGTGCCATAGGGGCATATGTGATCTAGTGAGTGAGAATCCCATATTCTGGTCTAATGACAAGAGTCTTGTCGTATAAATCTGGAAAGTAAATCTGTAAATCTCCCCTTAATATTCAATGAAATAATGTATTTAGAAAAGATTTATAGAAAGCAAAAGGGTAGATTGGCATACTGTTTTGTGGAAACATTGCAGTGTTCAAAAGAAGGGCTATGCTTGATGAGGTATGGGCAGAATTCATTTGGCCAGAGTTGAGAGGCAAAAAAGATGTGATCATGCCAGTATTCTGTAGACTGCTAAATAGAGAATGAGACAGAGGAGCAAATCTGTAGACAAATCACAGAATTGAAGGAACTATAGAGTGGTGACATTGGGGAACTTTAGTTCCCTAAATATTGATTGCGATAATAGTACATTAAAGGATGGGAGGAGAAGGAATTCTGAAATGTATTTAGGAGAACTTATTTCATCATCACATTATTGACAGACAGGGAACATAACCAGCTGGATTGCTCCACGGAAAGCCAATCCAAACTGAATAGACCAAATGGTCTTCATCTTTGCCATAAATGACTCTATGACTAGAAGAGACAATGTAATGCGCACAATTTTCTACCTCAGTTCCAGACACTGAAACATTAAATTCTCTACTTTCAATGACACATGCAATGTTTCTTTTATCCCAGTTTTCCACCTCCTCAGCATCTTTTTTCCTCATTTCTTCCAGCTTGGTTTATTTGATACAATGTCCTACTCAAACTATAAATTAATCCTCTTCTGTCAAGGTCACTGCAGAATTTTGTACTTACTTCAAATGTCCAGCAATCCTTGCATTTTTTTTTCTAGGGATTATCAAGAAATATTGCTCCTTCATTATTAATTTATTTTTAAAAATAAAATTCCTTCATATTACCTTCTCAGTTGTGCCAGAAGGATGAACATACATTTACATAGCAAAATCATCTGACTGAGCTGTCCAGATTCCTGAAAATCTTGAAAATTTACTATATCACATTTTCAGGCAGAATGGCTTTAGCAGATTTCCAACACTACCTTACATCTCATTATTTAAAATTGGTGGCAACATGTCAAGAAATAGAGTCACTGGATTCATTTCATGTTAGTCACATTTGCCAAACAGCTACATAACGTAAAATGGCCTTCAAAATGCATAACATCCATTAAAAGAAAACAGTCCCATCTTCCCGGTCCATTAATTTTGCTTTGGTGAATAATGCTTAGAGGATTTTAACAGAGCAAAGTATTTTCTTAATTTGCTTGAGATACTATCTGCTTTGTGAAGAAAGAGAAAAGGTACAATTTAAGTGTAACTCCATGAAGAGAAGGAGACATAATTGCTCACACAGAAACAATATTTATATCAGTTTTGGTGTTGCAGGAACAATATAAATGTTCTCCATTTAACAATATTGCCAGCAGGGCTCTACATCTGACCTTTTGATTTCGTATTACACATCCCTCTTGTGTGATGAAAAATATGACAGGCACGCTCATGGGAACTACATGAATCTGCAGCACTGTCAAACTACAGCCTCTTCTTTCTCTGTGAAAAGCAGCATTGCAGTGCCTGAGCTATCAATGTTTTGAGCGTTAGTGTCAGTGAGGCCTGGGCCCCACTGAATCCAATTTTCTGAAGGGAAGCATTGAAACCATTTAAAATACACTGTCATGCACTGAAATATTATATCCAAATACTCACTGGGCATTGTTAAAAGAAAATTGCAGAATACAGTTTGTGCCAAAACTATGCATGCTGCGCCTCACAAATCCCAAGAAGATACATGCAAAGGGAAGCCTATGTAGCTCATAAATGTTTAACAACTAGGATTTTCTTTTTGTATTTGCTTATGCCCACCCAATGTTGTGTTGACTTGACTGTTATCATCTCTGCATTTGACAAAATAAGAATAATGCACTTTCTGCAATTTGAATTGTGAATTGAGAATAAATATAACTCTAATAGTTGCAGAATTATAATGTCGATGTTTTAGCTATAAAATGCTCCATCTGGTCTTTGAAAAATTTGCACTGCTTGCCTCTTGGTCTCAAATAAATCATTCCAGCTACACAAAATCAATCTTTAATATTATAGGCCTCGCTTTGCTGAATATTCACAGACACTTAGATGTACGCAGAACACTTAATCGGAATTTATTTCCACTCAGTCAATGTGGTATGGAGGTTTATTATATTCCATCTGGACCATTATCATCATAGCACCTCAATGGCCTACAAGGTCATGTGCAATCTGGGAGCTGAAAGTAGATGCTGATCTCATCTTCTGCCATAAGTGCTTATATTTTATGAAGTGTCATCGTACAACTTAGGAGCTGTATGAAATTTGCCTTTGCACTAATACAGGATTTTATGTGTTTGTGAAGAAAAGTTCGTAACATGTGATACAGGGGTCCCTGGTTTATGAATGTCTGACTTACAGATGCTTGTACTTAAGTACGCAATCCCATATCGGGGTGTAATTTTAAAGACCCAACAGACAAACATTTCATGTGCTTACGACAGCTGATTTACCTGCATTGTGTTCCAACTTGTGTACGAATAAACTCACAAATACACATCAGAACTGAACCCATTCATGACCCGGGGACAGCCTGTCTTTTTTTTAGAATTTTCTTCAATTTCAATTCTACGCCTAAAGACAGGTCCAATTCACAGTGTGGATCTTGTAGCAGGACAAGAAGGCAGGTCTTGAACCCTGTGCTGTTGTCAACAATCTGATACAGACTAGCCATTCAGTCATCTGGCTTCCTCAGAACGATAAGAGAGGTTCCCATTTCTTTCTGCTGCATGAGTCTCTCCTATTCTTTTCACATGCTATTAATGTGTGAGTGAGCGATTAATACTCAACCAGTTTGATCACATTACGAACACACTTTTTTTGACTGTTACGTCCTGGAGTGAGACTTGAATGTGGAATTTCCGGGTCAGAGACAGCAACCCAACCACGTCATAATAAGACCTCCTACAAAATGGGATACATTGTAATCATAACATAGTTAGTTGTGCTGAAATTCCTCTTTATGGCTAAGAATCAACAAAATAGAAAGTCGTATTTTTATCCAAGTTCCAAAGAAGAATGAGAAACAGAAATTGCTGTAAAAGGCCAGCATTTCTAGCAGCATCTATGGAGAGAAATCAGACTTAACGTTTCAGCTCCAGTGACCCTTCTTCAGCTTTGTTTTTGTTTCTCATTTCCAGAATTTGTAGTTCTTTTGACTTTTAATTCCAAAGAAGCATTGTTAGACTCAAAACTTTAACACATTTTTTTCTCCCCACAGCTACCAACAGGCGCACTGAGTTTCTCCAGCATTTCTGTTTCTTTATTATTTCAGATCTCCAGCATGTGGAGTTAGTTGCTTTATGCAGTTTCAGCTAAACAGTTAGAGAACAGTAGTCAGCAAACCCTTGGAAAATAAGAAGTACCTGAGTTCACGTGAATGGAGCAGTCTTGCAAAAGTTCAGCTACTTACCATAAAGAGATGAAAACATTTTATGCTAATCATCCAGATTTATTGGCCTGTTGATTTTATATAACAATAAGTCTGATAATTTTTCTAGCAACTGCATTAGGTTGAGATTTGAGGGCTTCCAATTGAGAAGGTCACAGGGACTTGGGATGACAGCAAGATGAACAGAACACTCTGTAAAATCTGCTTCTGCTGTGGATATCTCCATTTTGCTGTGTTGTTTGTGTCTCGGTTGACAGCTCAATCATTTGATTCAAAGATTTGTGGGTTTTCACCCCAGTCCCCAAGACTTGAACTAGCTAATACACTGCTGAGGGTATGCTACACAGCCAGAGGTATTGTTTTGTTAGATAAAACATTATATGGAGGGACTGAGATAGCCACAAATGATCCAATGAGACAAATTGAAGGGAATGAAGGAAGATAAAAATGAAACTAACCTTTCAAACCTGTTCCATTACTCTGTGATATCATTCACTGTACAATCCACACCTCTTAGCTCCACCTAAAATCTCAACTAACAAAACTGTATAAAAATCAAATGTAAAATGATTAATTAACTAATGGTAAAGAATGTTATACGTTGAACACCTTTTGTGTGAAGAACTATTCTCTATGTGTGGGATGTTCCAGGAATTCTTTCCATCGTCTGGCCAATACTAAAAAAACAAAATAACTGCAGATGCTTTAAATCAGAAACAAAAAAACATAAATTGTTGGAAAAGCTCAGCAGGCCTGACAGCATCTGTGGAGAGAAATCAGAGTTAACATTTCTGGTCAAGTGACCCTTCCTCAGAACAGTTCTGGCCAATAGTTATAGTTTGACCAACCTCAAAAATAAAGAAATAAAGATTACCTGGTAATTATTGAACTGCTGTTGAGACAAGCTTAATATGTGCAAATTGATTGTTTTGTTTCCGAGATTACAACTGTAATTACACTGTCTAAAATATCTTATTCTTTGTATCGCACCTGGTTCTGAGGTTGATAAAGGGGTATTTAAGTACATGTCTCCCTTTATCTCTCTGAGAAGGTAATCCAGGTATCCGGGATTCTCCAACACCATTTTCGGACTCAATTGGACTTTCTAACTACGGTACTCATAGTATCAGCCAGAACTGATTTAATGAGGAAGTTTGAGGTTGCTTAAGTTGCTGCCTACTCTGGTACTCCTGCCATCATATCTAAGCCAGCTCCCATCCCACATTCCCTCTATCCACATAATTCCTTTCAGCCTGAAAGCCAACTTTGCTCAAGCTGCTCTATTTTGCAGCTGCATGTAAGGGAGTAGACTGCCTGTGCACCCACTGTCCATTGACTCAACTTTCGAGGCAGAGCTGAATTGTTCTGGGCTTTCCAAGTTGATTGTCAGCTGGCCAATCAGGTATTTATTATCCAGCCACAATGTCAGTTTATGGTAAGAATATTGAATTGCATTGAGTGTACAGCACAGAATTAGACAGTGGCTATATCAGCTACTGCTCAGTTGGTAGTGCACAGGAAACAATATTTTTTCCATGATGGGAAACAACCAACACAGATGCTTTCTAATCAGGCTGTTCAGAAATGTTATTCTTTAACCCTGGTAGGGCTTGAACCCAGGCCCAAGTCAAGACTGTGGTGCTGGAAAAGTACAGCAGGTCAGGCAGCATCCGAGGAGCAGGAGAATCGACGTTTCGGGTGTAAGCCCTTCATGAGGAGTGAGGCTTGTCGGCCGGGGGGCTGAGAGATAAATGGAAGGGATGTGGGACTGGGGGGTAGGAGCTGAGAATGCAATAGGTAGATGAAGGTGAGGGAGAAGGTGAGCAAGATATTTTAAAGAGGAGGGTGGAGTGGAGAGATGCGAAAGGTGATGGGCAGATCAGGAGAGCGGCGCTGAATTGGAGGCTTGGAACTGGGATAATGTAGGGGGAGGGGAAATGAGGAAACTGTTGAAATCCACATTGATTCCATGTGGTTGCAGGGTCCCAAGGCGGAATATGAGGCATTCTTCCTCCAGGCGTCAGGTGGTAAGGGTTTGGAGATAGAGGCGGCCCAGGACCTGCATGTCCTTAGTGAGTTGGGAGGGGGATTTGAAGTGTTCAGCCACAGGGCAGTGGGGTTGGTTTCAGCCACGGGGTGGTGCCTACCTAATCCACAGCTAAGGACACTACCATTGTGCCACAAGAGCTCAGATTGCCCCTTAGTCAAAAAGGTGTTTCATGCCACATTTCCTATATTTGAGCACAAAAATCTAGACTGTTACTTCAGCATGACACAATGCAGTCCTGCAATGTTGAAACTGCCATTGTTGGGATGTGATATGAAACTAGGTTCCCATTTGTTTGCTCTGGTAAATATAAATAATCCTATGCTGCCAGACCTGCTGAGTTTCTCCAGCATTCTCTGAGGTTGTTTTAGATTTCCAGAATCTGCAGTATGTTGCTTTGATTATTGTAAAAGATCCCATATTTCCGCTGCAGCCGGTGTGGCCTCCTCTATATTGGGGAGACAGGCCGCCTACTTGCGGAGCGATTCAGAGAGCACCTCTGGGCCACTCGGACGAACCAACCCAACCACCCTGTAGCACAGCATTTCAACTCCCCCTCCCACTCCACCGAGGATATGCAGGTCATTGGACTCATCCACCGCCAAACCACAACAACGCGACGGTCGGAGGAGGAGCGTCTTATCTTCCGACTGGGAACCCTCCAACCACAGGGGATGAACTTGGACTTCACCAGTTTCTTCATCCCCCCTCCCCCCACCTTGTCTCAGCCGAATCCCTCCAGCCCGGCACCGCCTTCCTGACCTGCAGTCTTCTTCTTGACCTCTCCGCCTCCATCCTACTCCGACCTATCACCCTCACCTTGACCTCTTTCCACCTATCACATTTCCAACGCCCCTCCTCCAAGTCCCTCCTCCCTACCTTTTATCTTCTCCTGCTGAACACTCTCTGCTCATTCCTGAAGAAGGGCCTGTGCCCGAAACGTCGAATCTCCTGTTCCCTGGATGCTGCCTGACCTGCTGTGCTGTTCCAGCAATAAAGTTTCAACTTTGATCTCCAGCATCTGCAGACCTCACTTTCTCCTAAAAGATCCCATACACTCACTTGACGACGAGCAAGGCAGTAAGACCTGGCTAATGTTTATCTGTCAAATTAACATTAATGAAGTGTTGCTTGTTGGAAAATTTTTCTGTGTTAATGCTGTTTAAACATGCATGCTTCCTGAAGTGACAACCCTTTGGAAGTATACAATTGACTGTATAACATGTTTGGAAAGTTGTGTGTAACAAAATATTATACATATGTTTATCTCGCTTAATTATTTTAATGATGTGGAGGTGCTGGTGTTGGACAAGTTGAAATTCACACAACACCAGCTTATAGTCCAACAGGTTTATTTGGAAGCACTAGCACTCTTATCGTTGCTTCTTCATCAGGTAGCTATGGAGCAGGATCATAAGACATAGAATTTACAGCAAAAGACTACAATGTCATGCAGCTGAAATGATAAATTGAACAAACCTAGATTGTAATATTGCAACAACAATGATGTCAATGATAAGGAAAAGTGGGAGAGGTGATTCACAGACAACTGCTCCAATATTACTTCACATTATTGTTTAAAACCAAAACTCCCGTCTTCAGCCTGACCTTGAATGCATTCATAATATTATTCTTCATAACTATTCATTCCATACTGACAGCCTCTCCTTCAGCCTAAGGATCATAATTACAGCAGATGCTCAGATGTGAGCTCTTTTACATAAAAGCTTTTGGCAAATAATCATACTTTACTAACACAGAACTTTGCAGTACAGGAAGAATGTTACATTATGTGAAAAAAAAATGCTGTTTCTATTTCTGTCCTGATATCCAACCATGAGTCAAAGATAGCTCTTGCATGCTGCCTACTCAAAATGACTCATGGAGGCCTGGGACCCGTTTGTCTGATTGTTCTTTTCTACCCTTGAATGTGAAGCAGCCAAAATTTCTTTAATCTTCTGATACATTCCAGTTGTAAGCCCAGTAGAAACATGTTATTAAGGGAGAAATAATGACTGATCCTGGCCTTCTTTACATTCTGCCAGAGGGCTTTGTTTGAAGAAGATTTTGATCTTTTCAAAACATTGTCATAGTGGCTGTGGACAGGCGGTAGATGCTCTTGTGCTGAAAGTTTCTTTGACACAGTAACTGGGAATCCAAACTGGAATAATTAATGAAACAAATCACACTGATCTATTACTGAAAGTTAAGGCTTATGTGTGTTCCAGGTTATACCAGGCCTGGTCTGCCAAAGATCTAGAAATGTACTGCTAATTCTTTTGTCTATTTACATCAGGGACACAAAGGATACTGCCTAAAATCTCCCTGTGGGAGTCAGATTGCTTGACCACCACCTCACTCCTGCTGTTTACCAACAGACACCCATAATGCCACCCTCCCACTTTCAAACTTTGAGGACAACACTTTGTGGGTGGCACGGTGGCACAGTGGTTAGCACTGCTGCCTCACAGCGTCAGAGACCTGGGTTCAATCCCCGCCTCAGGCAACTCTCTGTGTGGAGTTTGCACATTCTCCCTGTATCTGTGTGGGTTTTCTCCGGGTGCTCCGGTTTCCTCCCACAGTCCAAAAATGTGCAGGTTAGGTGAATTGGCCGTGCTAAATTGCCCGTAGTGTTAGGTGCAGGGGTAAATGTAGGGGAATGGGTCTGGGTGGGTGTGCTTCGGTGGGTCGGTGTGGACTTGTTGGGCCGAAGGGCCTATTTCCACACTGTAAGTAATCCAATCTAATCTAAATAAAAACACTGCCTGTAGGTACTCCTAGCCTTACCTCAATGCCTATTAACATTAGAGATACATTTCTATTGGCACAATTATGATCTCACCACCCCCGCAGTGTACTGATCAGGAAATGAGGCTTTTAAACGCCAACACGCTTTGTTAAGAATGAGGAATCACAATCTCAGAGAAGAAATTATACACCAATGAAACTTTGACAGAATTTTAGCAAAATTTGGAAAAGTGTCAAATTTTGATGAGCTTCATGGAGGCTTTCCCTCTGTAAGCCCTACTTGGCTACTCACCTCATTAAAAGTTGACTGAATGACAAAGGATTGCTTTTAAGCTATCCTCTATGTTTTTGAAGGCAACATTTTATGGCCACATATCACACATATTGCAACTAGCTTTATCATCAAGACTTTGTAGACTCTGGGATTTTACTCAGTGGAGTATCAAAGGATGAGAGGGGATCTGATTGAAACTTAAAGAGTGGACATTAAGAAGATGTTTCCATTGGCAGGAAAGATGAGGACCCAAGATCACAGCCTAAGAGTAAAGGGAAGACCCTATAGAACAGAGAGAAGAAGAAACTTGCTTAGCGAGAGAGGTGAATCTATGCAATTCATTTCCACAGAAGGCTATGGAGGCCATATAATTAAGTATACTTAAAACAGAGATATATAAGTTCTTGATTGCCAAGGAAATTAAAGGTTACGAGAAGCAAGCGGGAAAATGGGGTTGATAAACCTACCAACCATGATCGAATGGTGGGACAGACTCGATGGGCTGAAAGGCCTAATTTCTGCTCCTATTGTCTGAGGGTCTTATGGTCTTACTTGTCCTAAATTTATGATTAATCACATGGAACTTCTACCAAGAGGTCTGAGGGAGGAGCAAAGGACTTCTGGGAAGGTGAGTCTAACCATTTAAAACACTTACTTCAGGCGTCGGGGCCTCCATTTGCCGAGAGGTGCAAGGGAGGAGCAGAGGACTTCTGGGAAGGTTTTAAGTGGGTGAGATCTAAACTGGAGACCCTACACCATAGGGCCTCCCTCCCACCCACCTCCTCTAACCTTACTAAGAGTCTGTAAACTAGGTAAGTTTTCAGGTTTCTCTTTTTTTTCTTCTCTTCCTTTGTTTAGTTTTGTGCGGGCTTTCAGAGTGGCTGGTTATGGATGTTAGGGCAGTTGCATGTTCCTCCTGCAGAATGTGACAGGTGAGAGACACTTCACATCTCTCTGCCGACTACATCTGCGGGAAGTGCACCCAACTCCAGCTCCTCGAAAACTGCGTTAAGGAACTGGAGCTGGAGCTGGATGAACTACGAATCATCCGGGAGGCTGAGGGGGAAATTGAGAGGATGTACAGGGAGGTGGTCACTCCCCAGACACAGGGTAAGAACAGTTGGGTTACTGTCAGGGGGAGGAAAGGGAACTGACGGTCAAAGCAAGGATCCCCTGTGGCCGTTCCCCTCAGTAATAAGTATACCATTTTGGATACTGCTGGTGGAGATGGCCTACCAGGGGTAAGCCACAGTTGTCAGGTCTCTGGCACTGAGCCTGGCACTGTGGCTCAGAAAGGAAGGGGGGGAAATAGAAAAGCGCTAGTGGTAGGGGACTCAATAGTTAGATGGATTGACAGGAGATTTTGTGGTCAGGAACGGGACTCCCGGAAGGTATGTTACCTCCCCGGTGCCAGGGTCCGGGATGTCACCGATCGGGTTTACAAGATTCTGAAGGGGGAGGGTGAGCAGCCAGAAATCGTGGTACATATTGGCACCAACAATATAGCCAGGAAAGGGATTGAGAATCTGAAAAGTGACTACAGAGAGTTAGGTTGGAAACTGAAGAGCAGGACACATAGAATAGTGATCTCAGGTTTGCTACCAGTGCCACGAGACAGTGAGGTGAGGAACAGTCAACAAATGCAGCTTAACACGTGGCTGTGAAGCTGGTGCAGGAGAGAGTGCTTCAGATACCTAGGCCATTGGGATATATTCTGGGGAAGGTGGGACCTGTACATGAAGGACGGGTTGCACCTGAACTGGAGGGGTACAAATGTCCTGGGTGGGAGATTAGCTCGTGTGATTTGGGTGGGTTTAAACTAGTTTGGCAGGGGGGTGGGAATCAGAGCCACATGTCTGACAGGGGGTCAGTTGCAGATGGGCAGTGACAGGATGTATTGAATCTATCAGGAAGGTTTCTCACGTGATGAAACAAAGGGATCGGTTAAAGTGTGTCTGCTTTAATGCAAGGAGTGTCCGAAATAAGAGGGATGAACTTAGAGCATGGATCAGTACTTGGGGCTACGATGCTGTGGCCATAACGGAGACATGGGTTTCACAGGAGCAGGAATGGTGGCTTGATGTTCCAGGGTTTAGAATGTTAAAAAAGTACAGGGAGGGTGGAAAAAGAGGAGGGGGTGTAGCATTGCTAATCAGAGAGTGCATTACAGCTACAGAAACAAAGGTTGTTGATGAAGGTTTGTCTACTGAGTCAGTATGAGTGGAGGTTAGGAACAGCAAGGGAACAGCCACCACATTAGGGGTTTTCTACAGACCACCTAATAGCAGTAGAGAGATTGAAGATCTCATAGGCGAGCAAATTCTGGAAAAATGCAGAAGTATCAGGGTCGTTATTATGTGTGATTTCAACTTTCCCAATATTGACTGGAACCTCCTCAGTGCAGGTGGTTTGGGTGGAGCCGTTTTTGTCAGGTGTGTTCAGGAGGGTTTCCTTACTCAATACGTAGACAGACCGACGAGGGGAGAGGCCATTTTGGATTTGGTGCTTGGCAAGGAGCCAGGACAGGTGTCAGATCTCGCGATGGGAGAACACTTCAGTGGAAGTGATCACAACTGCCTCACATTTAGCATAGCCTTGGAGAGTGAAAGGAGCAGTTACCTAGGGAAGATATTTAATTGGGGAAAAGCAAATTATGACACTGTCAGACAGGAGTTAGGAAGTACAGACTGGGAGCAATTGTTCTATAGAAAGGGCACAGCAGACATGTGGAGACTATTTAAGGAGCAGTTGTTGCGAGTAATGCACAAATTTGTTCCTCTGAGACAGGTAAGAAGGGATAAGATTAAGGAACCTTGGATGACGAGAACAGAGGAACTTCTCGTCAAAAGGAAGAAGGCAGTTTACGTAAGGTGGAGGAAGCAAGGATCTAGCACAGCTTTAGAGGATTACAGGCTTGCTAGAAAGTAGCTCAGAAATGGACTGAGGAGAGCCAGGAGGGGTCATGAGAAAGGCTTGGCAAGAAGGATTAGGGAGAACCCAAAGGCATTTTACTCATACATGAGGAATAAGAGAATGATCACGGAGAAGGTAGGGCCGATCAGGGATCGCGGAGGGAACTTGTGCGTGGAGTCTGAGCAGATAGGGGAAGCCCGAAATTAGTTTTTTGCTTTGGTTTTCACCAAGGAAAGGGAAGTTTTATAAATGAAAACTTAGAGGAGCTGGGATACAGTCTTGACCAGATCAAGATTGATGGAGTTGATGCGCTGGAAATTTTTGAAAACATTAAGATTGATAAATCCCCAGGGCCAGACCAGATTTATCCTAGGCTGCTCCGAAAAGTGAGAAAGGAGGTTGCTAAGCTGCTGGCGAGAATATTTGCCTCTTCTCTCTCCACAGGAGTTGTACCAGAGGATTGGAAGGAGGCGAATGTTGTTCCTCTTTTTGAGAAGGGTAATAGGGAAATCCCTGATTACAGACCAGTCAGTCTTACGTATGTGGTCAGCAAAGTTATGGAAAGAATTCTGAGGGATAGGATTTATGACTATTTGGCAAAGCATAGTGTGATTAAAGGCAGCCAGCATGGCTTTGTGAGGGGCAGGTCTTGCCTCACAAATCTTCTTGAGTTCTTTGAGGAGGTGACAAGACAGGTCGATGACGGTCGAGCAGTGGAAGTGGTGTATATGGACTTCAGCAAGGCATTTGATAAGGTTCCCCATGATAGACTCATTCATAAAGTCAGGAGATATGGGATACAGGGAGATTTGGTTGTTTGGATTCATAATTGGTTTGCTGACAGAAAGTAGAGAGTGGTAGGAGATGGAAAGTATTCTGCCTGGAGGTCAGTGTTGAGTGGTGTCCCGCAGGGCTCTGTTCTTAGGCCTCTGCTTTTTGTAGTTTTTATAAATGACTTGAATGAGTAGGTTGAGGGGGGGTTAGTAAATTTGCAGATGACACAAAGGTTGGAGGTGTCATCAATGGTATCGAGGGCTACTGCAGGCTGCAGCACAACATAGACAGGATGCAGAGCTGGGCTGAGAAATGGCAGATGGAGTTCAACCTGGATAAATGTGAAGTGATGCATGTGAAGTGATGCAAACTTGAATGCTGAATTTAGGATTAAAGACAGGATTCTTGGCAGTGTGGAGGAACATAGGGATCTGGGTGTGCAAGTACATAGATCTCTCAAAGTTACCATGCACGTGGATAGGTTGTTAAGAAAGCAAATGGTGTTTTGGCTTTCATTAACAGGGGGATCGAGTTTAAGAGCCGCGAGGTTTTGCTGCAGCTCTACAAGTCCCCGGTGAGACCACACTTGGAATATTGTGTCCAGTTCTGGTTGCCCTACTATAGGAAAGATACAGAGGCTTTGGAGAGGGTGCAAAGAAGGTTTACCAGGATGCTGCCTGGACTGGAGGGCTTGCTTTATGAAGAAAGGTTGAATAAGCTGAGACTTTTCTCTCTGGAGAGAAGGAGGAAGAGAGGAGACCTGATCGAGGTGTACAAAATAATGAGTGGAATAGATAGAGTCAGTAGCCAAAGATGTTTCCCCAGGGCAGGATTGACTGGTACAAGGAGTCTTAGTTTGAAGATATTAGGAGGAAGGTATAAAGGGGATGTCAGAGGTAGATTCTTTATGCAGAGAGTTTTGAATGCATGGAATGCATTGCCAGCTATGGTGATTGAAGCAGAGTCATTGGGGACATTTAAGTGACTGCTGGACATGCACATGGATAGCAGTGAGTTGAGGGATGTGTAGGTTAAGGTACTATATTTTACATTAGGATAAAACCTCGGCACAACATCGTGGGCCAAAGGGCCTGTTCTGTGCTGTACTTTTCTATGTCTATGTCTATGTCTATCATGCAGATTATAATGGGATCTTGGTCATATTGGCCAATGGGCTGAGGAGTGCCTGATGGAGTTTAATTAAGACAGATGCGAGGTGCTGCATTTTGGAAAAGCAAATTGGAGCAGGACTTATACACTTAATGGTAAGGTTCTAGGGAGTGTTGCTGAACAAAGAGACCTTGGAATGCAAGTTCATAGTTCCTTGAAAGTAGAGTCACAGGTAGATAGGATAGTGTATAAGGCATTTGGTATGCTTTCCTTTATTGGTCAGAGCATCAATTATCAGAGTTGGGATGTCATGTTGCAACTGTACAGGACATTGGTTAGGGAACTTTTGGAATATTGTGTGCAATTCTGGTCTCCTTCCTATCGGAAGGATGTTGTGAAACTTGGAAGGGTTCAGAAAAGATTTACAAGGATGTTGAGAAGTTTAGAGGATTTGAGCTATAAGGAGAGGCTGAATAAGCTAGGGCTATTTTCCCTGGAGCATCGGAGGCTGAGGGGGTGATATTGTAGAGGTGTATGAAATCATGAGGGGTATGGATAAGGTAAAGCGACAAGGTATTTTCACTGGGGTGGGTGAATCCAGAACTAGACGGCATAGGTTCAGGGTGAGAGGAAAAAGATATAAGAGACACCTAAGGGGCAACCTTTACATGCAGAGGCTGGTGCATGTATGAAATGAGCTGCCAGAGGAAGTGATGGAAGCTGGTACAATTACAGCATTTAAAAGGATATATGAATAGGAAGGGTTAAAAGGGCCAAGTCTTGACAAATTAGGTTAGAATATCTGCCCAGCATGAATGAGTTGGACTGAAGGATTTGTTCCCGTGCTGTATATCTCTATGACTCTATAACAGGTTGCAGAGTTAAAGGAGATGCAGTAGCGCTTTAAAAAGATTTTGATTCAACAGTGAAAATGGTTAATGTGCTTGAAAATATTGCAAAGCATTGTTGCAGAGGCACATATGACTCATAGGTTCAGAAGCAGTTTTGCTCAGTTTATGATGGAAAAATCAGTTTGAAGTCCCTGGAAAGCTTAGAGAACTTTAGTTTAATGTAATTTGATTCCAAATGTATTTGTTAAGAATATTGAAACCAAATCTACATAGGTTCATGATCAGGTTCATGTACATAATATGTTTTTTTTAGAAATCGAAATTTGAAAACTGACCATAAATATGAGGCTGATTTTCACCAGAAATGGATTGTGTCTACTTCAGCAAGTTCCATGGAGAGATTCTCTAAGTAAGAACTAGTGAGATTTCTTACACTATCCTGTAAAACTCAGTCCAAAGATGTGCAAGTTAGGTGAATTGGCTGTGCTAAATTGCCCGTAGTGTTAGGTGCATTAGTCAGGGGTAAATGTAGGGGAATGGGTCTGGGTGGGTTGCTCTTCAGAGGGTCAGTATGGGCTTGTTGGGCTGAAGGGCCTGTTTCCACACTGTTGGGAAGCTAATCTAATCTAATATCAATCTCAATGGTGCTCCTCTTACCAGCGGTAGAAATGCTCAGTACTCCCATGATTCTCAGTGCTGGCACCATATTTAAAATGTGGCTGTGCACAAACCAAGCTCTGTCTGTCGGCAGCTGACCTGCAAGGTTCCTGGATGTGATGAATTTACCATGGAGATGAAATCCAGAGGAAAGCTGGCACTCTGATTTGCCAGCAGGGACCTGAAGGTCTCGCTGGATGGGTTGTTAGGGAGGACTGTCCTCTTCCCTCATGACTGTCCATGCCAACATCCCTGCCAGCCCAGTTCAAAATGGCCATCATGGTAAGTGCAAAATGCACAGCCTGGAGAAACACCCAGCGATGCTGTAAGAAGGTCAATGACCTCCTCCACCCCTACGCCTTCTGCTGTCTGCTACCTCTCATTCTCTTTAACTCTGCTACTGTACACACTTGCCACCAAGGCTCATATTCTGTCACTCTTATTAGCATATTCAGCATCTTTCTTCCCTTGCTCTCATCCAACCAAGCCTCCCAGAATAGTAACCCTGCATGGTCTCTACACTACCTATTCACTCACTCAGGACAATTCACCACCTTTTCCTCATTTGCATCAGCTCTAACAGTTATGCCACCCACCTTCATCTCATATGATCGCTTCCTTTGTCTCACTCCTAGAGAAAATGGTCTGTTATAGGGTAAAAGGAGCCAAGATGGATAATGGAGTGACCAACGTTAATTGCTTTACACCCTACGAGTAGGAGGTCTGTGCCCTAATTGGAAAGAATTATAACATGTTTACACAGTGATCACATCTCTTTGCTCTAGCAACCAAACAAGAATCTTTGTTCGAATAAAAGCAAAATGCTGTGAATGTTTGAAATCTGAAAGATAAACAGAAACTGCTAGAGAAATGCAGCAGATCTTGAAGCATCTGTGGAGAGTAAAGAAGAAGCATTGTTCATTGTGCTGTTGTCCCATTAACGTTACTGTGAAAATATCCTCAGTTAACATGACCAAACGTCTATCTCCATTTCACAACTCTCTCTTTTGTCTTCTGCAGGCACCAGTGGAATCTGCACAGTCTTTTTCATCAAGAGGGTGGCCCTACAAGATATCCCCTTCTCCACCACTGAAGAAGAAGCCACAGATTCCTTGGAGGATGCATCAAAAAGGCTGTCTCTTGCAGCATCCATAAACTCAGATACTGATACCTCAGTGGACTCCCAGCCATATTGAGTCATCTTGCTAGATGTGCTAGTACACTGCTCCCCAGTCAATGCCAGATTGGTGTAACTGTCACTGACTTCCATCCCATAGCATCCCTTATACTCCTATATTGTATAAGCTCCTAACCTTATATATTGATTGTATTCACAATTGTTGTCTTCTCTGTATCCCAGTTCACTGCCTTCAATCCCCATGTGTGAACTAAAAATTAAGTGAATAGCATCTCAGGACCAACTCAGATGTTCCACCTCGCTGACTGACCTGTAACAGTAACAACTCTAATGCACTGTTCACTGAAACAATGGAATGTCCTGACACATCAGACAACGATGCTGCCTAGCTCATACACCACCAACAGTAACATCTCCTCACTCAACATGTTCTCCCCTCTTCCTCTGGCTATCCTCCTCATGGTGAATGTCTCTGAATTGTTGCTGCAGAGAGAAAAGTGTGGGTAGATGAGTGGTGAAAGATGTCCATGGACTTTCTCATCCAGTATTTAATTGCTAAGCTGGGAAGCAGGAAGAAAATTTCTCTTCAGAGCCAACCTGTTCCATTATTTTCACTTCTCGCCATTTCCCTCAGTCAAGCAAAAGTTGACCATCAAACTTTCTCTCCCTCTCCACACTCTATTTCTCCTGCCCATTGACTTCCTCCAAGGCTATCCTGATCCTGAGAAAAGAAATAACTATCTCCAGTTCTTGCAGGCACCAAGACATTTCCAAGCTTTAACAAGTTCTGAAGCTCCTCCAATGTCCTTAAACATTCTAATTGTATATGGATTGCAGATGTTGTTTGTTGATGTTCTCATTTTGTTTTTGATGTGTAATGACTGATATTTTAACTAAACCATGATATATGCTTACTACATCATATTTGGGAAAGGAAGGAAACATGGTGAACACAAAATAAAACTATTGATACAATTTAAATGTGAAAAACACCACAACATTGCAGAAATTGCTTGCCATGGGATATAATTTGCATTCAGCTTTTTCTTCATTTATATTCTTTCTTGTTTTGATCTCACAACAAAGCTTAGTGTGCTTTGCAACTTCCTATCAAATTCTTACAGAATCTCTACAGTGAAAAGAGAGGCTGTTTGGCCCATCAGGTGTGCACCAAACACCTGAAAAACCACCCAGACCCGTCTTCATTCTGTATTTAACAAGGCTACTCCACCTAAACTGCATATCCCTGGACACTCTAAGGCAAATTAATATGGATAGTCCATCTAAACCACACATCTTTGTCTGTGGTAAGAAATCAGTGTACCAAGTGGAAACCCGCGCAGGACAAAGAGAATATGCAAGCTCAACACAGTTGACTGAGGCTGGAATTGAACCAGGGTCCCTAGCACTGTGAAGCAGTAGTGTTAACCATTGATCCACTATGCCAACCTACTCCATGTCACTCCATTCATTATAAGCTGAAAACTGAGATTTTTATATCATAGCCAATAACGTAATTTAGTTCTACTTGCTATAATTCTCAAAGGCAGTACAGCACAACAGACAATAGAAGTTTGTGAGGGGTGATGAACTTCAAAGTTTCCAAGCTTTCATCTTGTATATGAGGAAGCAGTCTGAATTCTGAGGAAAGGGAACAGCAAAGACTATTATTCAGGCCTGCATCTGAGCAAGGATGATGAAGATATTGTTGTTATTCGATGAGTTTTGATGGTGGTGATAACAATTTGTTTTCAATTGAGTACAAAAGTGCTGCTGCATTAGTTGCTGCTTCACATCATCATCCCAGCTTGTTTCCCTATGTACCATAATTTATTTTAATGGAGAGTTCTGCTGTCAAATCGCTACCTAACAAGACTAGACAGTGTAAATACAGAAAGGATGTTCCCGATGATGGGGGAGTCCAGAACCAATATTCACAGTCTCATGATATGGAGTCGGACATTTTGGACTGAAATGAGAAGAAATAGCTTTACCCAGAGAGTGGTTAACCTGTGGAATTCTCTGCCTGAGAAAGCAATTGAGGCCAAAATATTAAAAGTTTTCAAGAAGAAGGTAAATATGGATCTTGAGGTGAAAGGAATCAAAGAGTATGGGGTGAAAGTGGGAGCAGGTAGGAAGATCAGCCATGATAATATTGACTGGGGAAGCAGGCTCGAATGGCCTATTTCTGATCCTATATTCTGTGTTTCTATGGCAAGCTTGAGATTTTAGGGAACAGTCCTCAACATATGTTTTGAGGCATAGAAGGACATAAAGGCTCAAGCTTTGCTAAAGTTATCAAGGTATCTAAATGTTTTGCAGTGTTACTAATGTGCAAATCAGCCCAGAAAAAAACTTATGGTAAGGAGGGGCTACCCTGCGAATTGCAAGTTGCTATAACTTGCTGACAAGCAACTCACACTGCATTAAGAAAGGATTAATTTTGTGAAAATGGTGTCTCACATAAGTTGTTGAATTTGTGCAATAATTGCCCATTAAGTAAATTACCAAAAGTTAAATTTAGCAGTTAACACGCTAAGTATTCTTTTAATGATGAATGTTATTTCTGTCTCCCCGAAATTACGCAATGAGAAGTGTGGAATCTCATTCCCTTTCATTGTGAACTGCTGTTGGAAAATTTGAAGAATGTCAAATTTTAAGACCTTTCTAACAAAAAAAAACATTGTTTTCTTTTACATCCACTATTTTTTATCCTAATTTCTATTTATGCTTCTGTTCCTGATTTGAAATAAATTCATCCCTTCTTATTCATGGTCCCTCTCACGATCATGCTTACTTCATTTCTCAATCTTTTAATCTCATGGGATAAACTGGTGGACACACAGTTTCTTTTTGTGTTGTTCACCTGGAACCTAAATGCTCTGTTGCTCTCCACCAAAGTAGCATGTACTTAGAGTCATAGAGTCATAGAGATGTACAGCATGGAAATTGACACTTTGGTCCAACCTGTCCATGCCGACCAGATATCCCAACCCAATCTAGTCCCACCTGCCAGCACCCGGCCCATATCCCTCCAAACCCTTCCTATTCATATACCCATCCAAATGCCTCTTAAATGTTGCAATTGTACCAGCCTCCACCACATCCTCTGGCAGCTCATTCCATACACGTACCACCCTCTGCATGAAAAAATTGCCCCTTAGGTCTCTTTTATATCTTTCCCCTCTCACCCTAAACCTATGCCCTCTAGTTCTGGGCTCCCCGACCCCAGGGAAAAGACTTTGTCTATTTATCCTATTCATGCCCCTCATAATTTTGTAAACCTCTATAAGGTCACCCCTCAACCTCCGACGCTCCAGGGAAAACAGCCCCAGCCTGTTCAGCCTCTCCTTGTAGCTCAGATCCTCCAACCCTGGCAACATCCTTGTAAATCTTTTCTGAACCCTTTCAAGTTTCACAACATCTTTCCGATAGGAAGGAGACCAGAATTGAATGCAATATTCCAAAAGTGGCCGAACCAATGTCCTGTACAGCCACAACATGACCTCCCAACTCCTGTACTCAATACTCTGACCAATAAAGGAAAGCATACCAAATGCCTTCTTCACTATCCTATCTACCTGTGACTCCACTTTCAAGGAGCTATGAACCTGCACTCCAAGGTCTCTTTGTTCAGCAACACTCCCTAGGACCTTACCATTAAGTGTATAAATCCTGCTAAGATTTGCTTTCCCAAAATGCAGCACCTCACATTTATCGGAATTAAACTCCATCTGCCACTTCTCAGCCCATTGGCCCATCTGGTCAAGATCCTGTTGTAATCTGAGGTAACCCTCTTCGCTGTCCACTACACCTTCAATTTTGCTGTCATCTGCAAACTTACTAACTGTACCTCTTATGCTCGCATTCAAATCATTTATGTAAATGACAAAAAGTAGAGGCCCAGCATCGATCCTTGTGGCACTCCACTGATCACAGGCCACCAGTCTGAAAAACAACCCTCCACCACCAACCTCTGTCTTCTACCTTTGAGCCAGTTCTGTATCCAAATGACTAGTTCTCCCTGTATTCCATGAGATCCAACCTTGCTAATCAGTCTCCCATGGGAAACCTTGTCGAACGCCTTACTGAAGTCCATATAGATCACATCTACTACTCTGCCCTCATCAATCTTCTTTGTTACTTCATCAAAAAATTCAATCAAGTTTATGAGACATGATTTCCCACGCACAAAGCCATGTTGACTATCCCGAATCAGTCCTTGCCTTTCCAAATACATGTACATCCTGTCCCTCAGGATTCCCTCCAACAACTTGCCCACCAACGAGGTCAGGCTCACTGGTCTATAGTTCCCTGGCTTGTCCTTACCACCCTTCTTAAACAGTGGCACCACATTTGCCAACCTCCAGTCTTCCAGCACCTCACCTGGGACTATCGATGATACAAATATCTCAGCAAGAGGCCCAGCAATCACTTCTCTTGCTTCCCACAGAGTTCTCGAGTGCACCTGATCAGGTCCTGGTGATTTATCCACCTTTAACCATTTCAAGACATCCAGCACTTCCTCCGCTGTAATCTGGATATTTTGCAAGATGTCACCATCTATTTCCCTATAGTCTATATCTTCCATATCATTTTCCACAGTAAATACTGATGCAAAATATTCATTTAGTATCTCTCCCATTTTCTGTGGCTGCACACAAAGGCCACCTTGCTGATCTTTGAGGGGCCCTATTCTCTCCCTAGTTACCCTTTTGTCCTTAATATATTTGTAAAACTCCTTTGGATTCTCCTTAATTCTATTTGCTAAAGCTACCTCATGTCCCCTTTTTGCGCTCCTGATTTCCCTCTTAAGTATACTTCTACTTTCTTTATAATCTTCTAAGGATTCACTCAATCTATCCTGTCTATACCTGACATATGCTTCCTTCTTTTTCTTAACCAAACCCTCAATTTCTTTAGTCATCCAGCATTCCCTATAGTTACCAGCCTTCCCTTTCACCCTGACAGGAATATACTTTCTCTGGATTCTTGTTATCTCATTTCTGAAGGCTTCCCATTTTCCAGCCATCCCTTTACGTGCGAACATCTGCCTCCAATCAGCTTTTGAAAGTTCTTGCCTAATACCGTCAAAATTGGCCTTTCTCCAATTTAGAACTTCAACTTTTAGATCTGGTCTATCCTTTTCCATCACTATTTTAAAACGAATAGAATTATGGTCACTGGCCCCAGAGTGCTCCCCCACTAACCCCTCAGTCACCTGCCCTGCCTTATTTCCCAAGAGTAGGTCAAGTTTTGCAGCTTCTCTAGTAGGTACATCCACATACTGAATCAAAAAATTGTCTTGTACACACTTAAGAAATTCCTCTCCATCTAAACCTTTAACACTATGGCAGTCCCAGTCAACGTTTGGAAAGTTAAAATCCCCTACCATAACCACCCTATTATTCTTACAGATAGCTGAGATCTCCTTACAAATTTGTTTCTCAATTTCCCTCTGACTATTGGGGGATCTATAATACAATCCCAATAAGGTGATCATCCCTTTCTTATTTCTCAGTTCCACCCAAATAACCTCCCTGGATCTATTTCCGGGAATATTCTCCCTTAGCACAGCTGTAATGCTATCCTTTATCAAAAATGCCACTCCTCCTCCTCTTTTGCCTCCCTTTCTATCCTTCCTGTAGCATTTGTATCCTGGAACATTCAGCTGCCAGTCCTGCCCATCTCTGAGCCATGTTTCCGTAATTGCTATGATATCCCAGTCCCATGTTCCTAACCATGCCCTGAGTTCATCTGCCTTCCCTGTTAGGCCTCTTGCATTGAACTAAATGCAGTTTAATTTATTGTCCCTGCCTTGTCCCTGCCTGCCCTGACTGTTTGACTTATATCTGTTCTCAGCTGTACCTGTCTCAGATCGATCTCTTTCCTCACTATTTCCCTGGATCCCACCCCCCACCTTACGAGTTTAAATCCTCCCAAGCAGTTCTAGCAAATTTCCCTGCCAGTATATTAGTCCCCTTCCAATTTAGGTGCAATCCGTCCTTCTTGTACAGGTCACTTCTACCCCAAAAGAGATTCCAATGATCCAAGAATGTGAATCCTTCTCCCATACACCAACTCCTCAGCCATGCATTCATCTGCTCTATCCTCCTATTCCTGCCCTCACTAGCTCATAGCACTGGGAGTAATCCAGATATTACTACCCTTGAGGACCTCCTTTTTAAAATTCTACCTAACTCTCTGTAATCTCCCTTCAGAGTCTCAATGTTTTCCCTTAAAACCAGAAAAGGCACAAGTATGTTTACTGAGCATGGCACCACTACCTGATTCTCCCCTCCAATAGAACATGGGTCAAAATGACTTATTGAACAATAAAATACATATTCTTTCTTTCATTTGTTCCAGCATAATATACTAATATGATTTACTTTGGAGTTTGCTCGCCAATCCTTTTTTGGAACATGACTGTAGTTCCACTGTACTACTGGGCCAAAGCTCCTATGGAATAGATGAATAGATTAGTACTTTCTATGTCACAGTTTGTACTAACATGATGCCCCTACTTGTTTAAATGTAAGCGAGCATCAAATCACTGTACTGAGGCAGTAACTGGTATCAAAATGTCAATGTTTTAAATTAATAAATTTAACATGGAGTTAAATTACAACACAGATGGCACACCATCTTTTTACGTCATGCACCTTATAAAGTAACTATGTCAAATTCACTTTTTATTGTCACTGTATACGCATTGTTAGTATTACAAGCAAAAGTGTTTGTGAGTGCTGTAGAGCTTTGATTATTCTTGGCTTTATTTTACATTGCCAAATTGTTCTCTGCATGAAGTAACTGCTTCATGGTGTTATAACACTGAATCCATGTGTTAATGCTGCTGAGCTGTTAATTCCCTCAATTGGTATTTAAATGCATCTCACACGGTGCTTCAAAACTCTCACATTGCACTTGAGTTGCTCTGAAAACTACAGCACATGAGTAATGCCAAACAACATAATTTTATGGACAACAGAACATCAATTTAAATATTGAGAAAGCACTTTGTGATCAAGTCGGAACAGAAATGGAATTAGTGCACTGCTTGCACTACATTTGGCAGAAGATTGGAATCAATAAAATTAAAGATTGCAGAAGGCAAACAGTCAAATCTTACCAGAATCAAATGCAACAAATGTGCTACAGCAGAAACAGCTGTCTGGGAATAACAGAGGTGCAACAGTCTCAGGAGTCTATGGCTAAGTAGAGAACTTAATGAGAGAGCTGTGCAATGTGCTACAAGAGAAGCAGCAAACTAAATCCAAAACCAATTTAATCCATGAATAATAATAGGAAATGATAACACCATGTGTCTTTGCAAGAATCCTTCTCTTGCTATATAACTAATGTTACAAAGCTTAAATCCAACACAGATTACATACACTTCCTTCTGCCATGTCAACACTTTTTCCAGTTAATACGGAACAACTTTTCCAAATGCTAAACTTGTTAAGAGTGCAGAAAATCACTGACAATACTCAAGTTGCTTTGTTCCTTTTCATAGTCTCGTGTATACAAAAATGGAATTGCTTTCATAGCTACAAGATGATTTGTCACTCAGAATAAAGCAGATCAGTCCCTAGCTGTCAAAAAATACATAGCTGATTAAATTTTCATCAAGGAAATGAGAAGTGAGAGTCACGAAAGTTTGCAATTGTATGATTGTCCTGAAGGACGCCATCCACCCTATTTTACACGTGGTGGAGGGGGGAGTGAGTGAGCTAGAGACTTGTATGCGACCTCAGGAGGCAGACCAAGGCAGCAGCAGAAGTACAGATGATATGGTCAGTTGTTTAGAAAGCTCCACCTCAATTTCATTGGAAATCAGGCCAACACAATTAATGGTTGCAGACCTTCTACCCCACCTCCTCACCACACTCCATGTCAACTAATATGTTTTATCCACCTCCATGTCCCCTCAAGTTATACAAACAAGATAATACCAGAAAGAAAGCTAATGAAGTTAAAAAGAAAATCAACCATTCAAAAACCTTTTGAAAACCAAAAATCCTGTTAATTTCCTGTAAAACTGTCAATCAAGCACAACAGTGAAGTTCTGTTTAAGTCTACCATTCCAAATGTCTGGTCCAAGTGCATCTATTGTCACGTGTTCTATGATTTTCAAAGATACAGATTTATTGTGGATATAGAATCCCAAGAATGAAATCTTTGGCTACTACAAAATGTCTTTTATATAAATAACTGCCCCAAGATTTCAGATCCTGCTTGGACAATTTGAGATTTTTATAAATATTTATGATCAAGTATTCTGTCTATTTCTGACAATCAATAAAGTTCTTCAGATGTGGAGAACTAAAGTTCATAGATTTATTGAATATGCAGCAGATTTAATAATCTTTCAGCATAGACTTAAAATACTTAGCACACCAATCACATCTGATTGTTGATATCTCAACTGTACTTCAGTTAAGAAGACAGTATTCTGCTTGATAAAAAACAACAAATGAATATTCTTCTTAAAAATTGCTATATTTCATAAGTATTTCTCTAAATAATGACTAAATAGCAATACACTACAGTTCTATACGACATGATTACATTAAAAAAAATGTAAATGCCTCGTTGTTGGGTTGAATCTTATCAGAAGTTAAGTTAGTGTCACGTTTGGCAAATTTTATGAAGGATTCTGTCCACATTTCAGAATTGTTTTCTGGCCTGCATTCCACATGCTGTCTTCAATCCTCATAACTGGGCTCCCATTTTCACTTCCACAGTAATGATTCCCACCAGAATGACTTTTAGTATATGGAACCCTAGGTTTGACCTTGGCCTAACCATTTGATCACTATAGACAGACAGCTCTGAGCAATAATTAACTCGACTCCGATTGATTTCTATGCAGCATCCATATATTAGATATTGGGTTGATTTTAGAACTGAATTTTCTTAGGATTTACTGTGTGGCTTGAGATTTCATTTAATGGCTATTACAGTCATACTTAACTTTCCAAAATTCTTTTCTGATAATGAAAGAAAGAATTACAACAAACATGAAGGTTACAATACCCATTGAACTTATCTGGTGTCAAACACAACTTATTATCTGTGTGCAGTTTTCAAAAATAAAATGTATTTGTTCTTAAAAAGAGAATGATAAACCAACCCTCAGGCAAGGAGTCAATGGTCATTCAATGTTATGAATGGTTGTCCTATGGATATTGGCTGAAAAGTTTTAGACAATTGATTGACAGAGAGAAAGTAGCCTGCCCTAGAAAGATAATACAGCAATAACTGCTGGGAGAAGGGGGAAGGGTTTTTTTTGGAGAGGAATTCTCATCAAGCAGGCCTTGAAGGTTATAGTTTTCATCAGATGGTTGCCCCAGAGAGCAGCCCTCATCAGGAAAATGGGAGATGGAGCAGGATTAGCAGAACAAGACTGAGGGAAGAGTTCCCTAACACCTTGGTGAGAGTGCAGGATACCGCCTCACCACTTTAATAGGACTAAAACACACTGCGCTGATAGCCTGTTTGCCCCCTGATATCATCAAACCATCCCCAATTGTCACCGTTTATATTTAACTTATCTAATTAAGTAATGTATCATATATAAACTGCTGCTTCTCAACAAACTCAATAAACTTTTAGAAAATGTTATAAATCATTGACCCTTTACATTACTGAGGGCATTATTGCTAAGTTTGCAGATGATGCAAAAATAGGTGGGCGGGACGGGAAACATTGAAAAAGCAGGGAGATTGCAGAAAGGATTGGATGGATTCAGAAAGTGAGCAAAGAAGTGACAGCTGGAATACAATTTGGAAAAGTGTGAGATTATGCATTTTGATATGAAGAATCAGAGGTATAGACTATTTTCTAAATGGGGCAAAGCTTCAGAAAGCTGAAGCATAAAGGGACTTGGAAGTCCTATTTCAGGATTCTCTTAAATTTGACATGCATGTTCATTTGGCAGTTAGGAAGGCAGATGCAGTGATAGCATTCATTTCAGGAGGGCTAGAATACAAGAGCAGAGACATAGTGCAGAGACTGTAAAAGGCTCGGGTCAGATCACATTTGGAATATTGTGAGCAGCTTTCGGCCCTGTATCTAGGGTGTCCACAGCAGGTTTACAAAGATGATTCTGGGGATGAAGGGTTTGTTATATTCGGAGCAGTTGAGGACTCTGGGTTTGTACTTGATGAAGTTTATAAGAATAAGAGGGATCATATTGAAACTTACAGAATACTGAGAGAAGGATAGAATGGTATAGAGAAGATGTTTCCATTAATAGGAGAGAATAGGACCCAAGCGCACAGTCTCAGCGTGAAGGAACAACACTTAGGAGCTGAGTTGAGGAGTAATTTCTTCATTTTCTGGATTAGTGGTGCTGGAAGAGCACAACAGTTCAGGCAGCATCCAAGGAGCTTTGAAATCGACGTTTCGGGCAAAAGCCCTTCATCAGGAATAAAGGAGTAATTTCTTCAGCCAGAGGGTGGTAAATCTGTGGAACACATTGCTGCAGAAGGCTATGGAGGTCAAGTCATTCAGTGTCTTTAAGATAGAAATAGATAGGTTTTTGATGAATAAGGGGATCAAAGATTATGGGAATGGGGTTTCAAAACATGTCAGACATGATTGAATATGGAGCAAACCCAATGAGCCAAATGGCCTAATTCTGATCCTATATCTTATGGTCTTATGGACTGAATTCCCACTGTTCCCCAGATGTTTGAACTGGACTCACAGGGCTGAAAAAGGGGGCATGAAAAAGGACATGTGAACAGAAATAGGCAGAATTCAAAAATATTTCATAAATACATTAAACAGAAATGGTTAACCAGGGAAAGAATAGGGTCCAATAGAGACCATAGTAGCCAACATTTGTGTGAAGCTGCAGGATGCTGGAAAGGTGTTAAATTAATACTTCATTTCAGTCTTCACTTTGGAAAAGGATAATATAGGTACAGAATTGATGAAAAAGGACTATGAGGAACTTGCACAGTTTGACATAAGAAATGAGAATGTGTTAGAGGCTCTATCGGATTTTAAAATGAACAAACCCCCCGGAACAGATGAATTTCATCCCAGGCTGCTGTAGGAGGTGAGGCAAGAAAGTGCAGGGGCCCTGACACGTATTTTTAATTCCCCTCTGGGCACAAGGGAAGTGCCAGAGGAATGGAGGATAGCTAATATGGTTTCACTTTTCAAGAGGGTGATAGAGATGAACTTGGAAATTACAGACTGACAAATCTCATGCCAATGCTAAGAAATCTTTGGAGAAAATTCTGAAGGAGAAAATTAATATCCACTTGGAAAGGCATGGGTTAATTAGGGATAGTCAGCATGGTTTTGTCAGAGGTATGTCACACCTAACAAATCTTTGAGACTTTTCAAAAATGTAATAAAGTGAGAGGATGAGGGAGGTTAAGTTGATGTAGTTAAATGGACTTTAGCAAAGCTTTTGACTAAATCCAACATGTGAGCCTGATTGAGAAATTTAAAGTTCGTGGAATTCAGGGAAACTGGATGAGATAGATCAGAAACTGGCTTAGCCATAAGACACAAAGAGTAGTGGTAGAGAGCTGTTTGATTCACTGGAGGCCGGTGTCCAATGGTGTACTACGCGGATCTTACTGGGACCCTATTTGTTATATACATAAATGATATAGATTAAAATGTGTTGAGAATATTAAGCAAATTTACAGATGACACTAAGATTAGTAGGATGGCTAATAGTGAAGAAGATGGATGCAGGTTGCAGGAAGATTAGATAGATTGGTCAGATGGGCAGAGCAGTGGCAGATGATACCTAACCCAAATAAGTGCGGGTGATGTACTTTGGAAGAAGAAACAAATGAGATATTATTTATTGAATTGGTGGACACTGGTAGCTTAGAGGAACAGAAGGATCTTGGGATAATTATTCAAAGAAACCTGAAGTTGTCAGGAATGGATAGTTGTGAATAGGGTAGTTAAGAAGGCATATGAGACAGGTGCTTTCAACGGTCATGGCCCAAAGTATAAGAGCAAGGAGGTAATGTTGGAATTGTGCAGAGTGTTGATTAGGCCACAGCTGGAGAATTGTGTGCAGTTCTGATCACCTCACAATAGGAAGGATGTGATGGCATTTGAGGGGGTACAGAAGAAGATTCACCAAGACGTTGCCTAAGATGGAGAAGTTGAACTATAGGGAAAGATTAGATAGGTTTGGCTTGTTTTCTTTAGAGTAGGGTAGACTGAGGCGGAACATGATTGAGGTGTATGTGATTATGAGGAGAATGGACAGGGAGACTAGGGATCAGCTGTTCCCCTTTCTTGAAGAGTCAATCACGAGGTGGCATAGTTTTAGGGTAAGGGACAGCGGATTCAGTGGAGATTTGAAAAAAAAACTTTTTCACTCAGATGTTGGTGGGAATCTGGAATGCACTGCCTGGGAAGGTAGTGGAGGCCAGAAAACTTACAATCTTTAAAAATTATTTTGATGAGCACTTGAAATGTCATAACATTCAAGGAAATGGGACAAGTGCAAGAAATTGGGATTAACGCGCCATTAGTGGTAGCTATGTAGTGAGGGTAGTGCAGACTCGATGGACCAAAGGACCTTTTCTGCATCGTGTAGTCCAATTGAACTATAACCTGGTTTTGTGTGATTTTTAACTTTGTCCACCTCAATCCAACACTGGCACCTCCACATCGAGCAGATGAGACAAAGATGAAGATATTGGGAGAATGGAATGACATTTTTACAGGAAGCAGGTGTGATGATGTGTAGTCCAGGTAAATGTGCGAGACAGCGGATTTGTTATGGTTATTGGTGGCCAGCTTATCCCAGAAAAGGAAACAGAGATGTCAAGGAAGGAAGGGAGGAGTCAGAGATGGACCAGGTTAAGTGAGAGCAGGGTGGAAATTGGAAACAAAATTGATAAATTTTTCCATTTCATCACAAAAGAGGGAAACAACACTGATGGTATTGTCGAAGTGCCAGAGAAAGCCTTGTGGGGAGGGACCTGAATTGGAGTGAAACAAGGCATGTTCCACAGACCCAACTTGGGCACTTTCAGCTATACCAGGTGCAATGCGCATTTGAGATAGATTTTTTTTTTAAGTAACATTATGGTTCAACTTACTGGTAAAACAAACTTACATTATCATAAAAAAGACACATGAATGAATGCAAATTGTCAATATTTTAGAATGATTTTTATTTCATTAATAATTATTCATTGATACATTTAAGAATACCATACTGCTTCAGCTGCACCAGAGCAGCTGAAAAAGGGAACACTTAAAAAATAATTAGGTTTAAGTTGTAAAAGTCTTCTTGAACATTTATAAATAGCTCCAATTAGTGAAAATTCAACAAGATGAGTGTGGTCAGACATTTCTGTGCTGGGGCTGACTTCCATGCTATGTTTATAAACTAGTGCAAATTAAATGTATTAAATTTGACAAGCATCTGACTTAATCTGCACTTGAATTTTCCTGTTCTTTTGCACTGTTTTGGCTAATCTTGAGCAAATTATGGGTGGCATGGTGACTCAGTGGTTAGCACTATTACATAGTGCCAGGGACCTATGTTTGATTCCAGCCTTAGGTGAATGTCAGTGTGGAGTTTGTGTTCTCCCTGCACCTGTGTGGGTTTCCTCCCACAGGCTAAAAGTGTGCAGACTAGGTGGATTTGATGTGGGAAAGTGTGGGGCTACATGAGTAGAATGGAGGGCTGAGCCTGGGTGTGATGCTGTTGGGAGGATCACTGCAGACTCACTAGGCTGAATGGCATTTTCCTGCACTGTAGGGATTTTAATTTTGCAAAAAAAACAATTTAGCATAACCTATTGTTAAGCTACCCTTCTATTTCTGTTATGAAGCAGCTTTCCTCTTACATTTATTCTAATTGAAGTTTCATTAACTGAAGCTATCGTTTAGAACCCTGAATTGGATTAAGTATTATTTAACAGTAATTTGATTATGTGCTGTCCTTGCAGCTACAGATCCATGAAACAGTGATTGACAGGGCTGAACGTAACTCACCCTTCAAAGAATCTTTGTTTCAGACAGAACCTGGTGGCAAGAGGAATTCTGTCTAACTTCCATTACCAGGCTGTGGCTTTCCTTAGGGTTTATATCAATATAAACTGCATTGCTTATCTTAAGTAAAGCTCCATGCCTTTTCCCATTTTCTGCATTTTTTTCTGTCTTCGTCTAGTGTTTTGATGTAAAAATAGCTTTTCTACCTCTTCTATGTCTCTGCTTAAGAAGTTAATAATCCATTGTTACCATGTAACTACAATGTGGAGATCACAGTTTAAGAATAAGAAGTCACGCTTTGAAGATGGAAAAGAGGAGCCTTTATTTTCTACTCAGCAACCCATTAGTCTGTGGAAGTCTCTGCCTCAGAAAGCAGTGAAGGATGTATTGTAGAATTTATACAAGATTAATTTTGACAGACACGGAGTCAAGGGTTGTGGGGATGTCTCATTATGCCACAGAAATCAGTGAGGTACTATTCATTTAAGACAGTTAGATGATTTAATGATATGCAATGCTCTAGTTTTGCAGTCTGTGAATCTATCAGGCCAGTTGGCAACTTTCAGCTCGTCAGCCAATTAACTGTACATATGGTTTAACAGTAAACTAAGAAGTAGCAGCACCCAGATTGCATGTGTATCTTTAAGATATCATATTGATGTACATAATTAGTGTTAATACATTCCATTTCAACAAGAACCCAGTCTTTATGGTAAATGTTAGTGGAGTAACATATAGAAAACCATGTTGTATCATGGGGACAGACAGGAAAATGGAGTTGAGATTACAAAATTATCAGTCACAATCTTACTGAAGGGCTGAATTCCTCTGCTTGCTCCTCAACCCAGATTCCTATGATACCTATTAATTTTTATCTTCAAGCAGGAAGCTGTTTGAATCTGAAGATTCAATGGCATAGCATTAATTCAAATGTTCAACAGCCACTATTTTTGGGATCCTGTAGTTTCTTTAAGATGCCACAACTTAAGCATGGTTCCCCACTTAACAAACAAAGGCCAACAGCTAAAATTCATGCTAAATAAAAGAAAAACATGGGCAGAATTATATCAGCATATTTCATTTCAAATTCTACTGGCGATATGCTCCATTAGATCTAAAGCACAAGTTGATGTATGGGAACTGACCTCCAATGCTCAGGAGACGGTTGGACTTGTAAGCATTTTTGCATGCTATCCTTCATCCTTGCTCTCTACCTAATCTTTGAACTCACGATCAATATATTTAGGATATGATACCTGTTGGTGGCTCTAGGTTTTTGTGACAATTGATAAAGCAATTTCCTTGCTTGCTTATGCATTCTGCTTCATGAATAGTTATATTCTTCTATGTTTGTGATAAGAGAAAAGTGCACATTGTCTGCATGTCAATTAAGCAGATTGCAGCAGCAATACCATTAAATGATGTTCTCTGTTGTTTTTGCAAAGTTGAGTTTGCACCATTTTTCTGTTGAATAATGCTACATGGTATAGTATCAGTTACCAGAAATTGGGAAAAATTGAGGTGAATAATCCTAAACATGAGGAGAAAGTGAGGACTGCAGATGCTGGAGATCAGAGCTGAAAAATGTGTTGCTGGAAAAGCGCAACAGGTCAGGCAGCATCCAAGGAGCAGGAGAATCGACGTTTCGGGCATAAGCCCTTCTTCAGGAAATCTTGATTCTGGATGCTGCCTGACCTGCTGCGCTTTTCCAGCAACACATTTTTCAATCCTAAACATTAATATTCCATTACAGAAATAAAAGTGGGCATCCAATTCAATGTCAACCATGATGATTATACTGTAAGTAGAATGAGAAGCTGATTTTTCCTGTCTGCAATTAGAATGTGGTGGCAAGCAAATTTCAACTCCACCATAGTTCAGGGCAAGTTATCTTCTGTAATCTTCCATCTTTTACCTTGTCAATTATGCAATAGAGTTGTAGGCCATGTTTCTCAGTGAATTGAATGGTTAATGAGATGTCACTGGGGGACTTCCCTGCTTTCACAACTCCATGAAATACTTCAATCACAACTGCACACTGTTTCAGATGCAGCAGTCCAGAAGCTACCTCTTGCACTGTGGTGTTTACTCTGACCCAATGTTACAGAAAGGAAACTGAACTTGCTCCCCACCCCCTGGAGAGGATCTTGAAATGTTACAAATGGAGAGTGTTACGACACGGGGTCAACTCTCCTGCTTAATTTAAAACCAGGAACACAGAAAGGTTTATCCCATGCAGTAATCTGTAAAACTTCGAGTGGCCAAGAAGTATTTAAAGTAAGAATTAATAACTTTATTTCTTAAAGCATAAAATAGAAAAAGTAAATAACAACTATGTACAAGTCCTTACTCTAAACTATCTTTTGCCTTCCCTTCTATGACACCAGTCTGTTAAAATTCCCAATTAAGATATACAAAATAACACTTCTTATCTCAAAACCAGGCAGTTTTCGATTCTTCTATTTGGATCTTCTTGTGTTTTCTTCTTCTTAGGGATTCTGCTTCACAGGTTACTGATCAAAAAAGGTACTTTTAAGAGAGTTAGTTTTCAGGCAGACTTTTACCGGCTGGGGCTTGGCAGTTCTCCTTCCAACTGTTCAGTTTTCCCCTGATCTTATACAGAGCATCGGATTGTATCATTGGCTTTTAAGATTGTCAATATACTCAATTCAAACTTGGCTGGAAGTTAGTATTTTTTTAGGGAATAATTTAAACTGATTGGTTTAATTTGAAGCTGTTTTTTGTTGTTTGCAGGCAACAAGTTAATCGAGTTGTTCGACCAAATGTTACATTGTTACCTTATGGAGAACACTTGGTGCTGTGTCCAGTAGTTCTGCTGCCTTTAACTCTCTTAAAGTACACTCACATCTTCATAACACCTTACCCCTTAAGAAAAGAAAAACACATTACCATAACCTACAGATAACTTTAATATAAGTTCACCTTAACATCTTCCCATATACCTGCATATATAACAATAAATAAAGACAAATCTCATCTAAACTCTATCAGTTAAATCTGTGATAACACATCTGTGACTACATTCTTCTGACCTGCAACATGTATGGTTTTTAAATTAGAAGTCTGTAGCATAAGACTCCAACAAAATAGTCTCATATTCTTATCTTTAAAGCATTCTAAGAAAGTGAGTGGATTGTGATCCATGTACACAATAGTCTCTGACATTTTGCCCATGACCAAAACATTAAAATGTTGTAAATCCAGTACCATACTCAATCGTTCCTTTTCGATTGCAGAGTATTTCCTCTGGTGGATGTTGAAGAGTAACCAAATGGCAGTTCAATCTCTTCCTCACCTTCCTGTAGGAGTACAGCTCCAATTCCTACGTCACTATCATCAATGGTGCCTTTAAAAGGCTTTGAAAAGTTTGGTATAGATAAAACTGGTTTGGTGGCTAATATTGATTTCAAATGGTCGAATGCCTTCTGGCATGGCTCTGTCTACTGAAACTTTGTGTTCTTCAGCAAATCGGTTAATGGTGCCACTATACTACTGAAGTTTGGAACAAACTTCCGATAGAATCCGCTGAGTCCTAAGAATCAAAGCACCTCTTTTCTTGTGGTAGGTGGTGGAAATTCCTCAATGGCCTTTGTCTTTGTGTTCCATGGGGTCAACCTTCCTTGACCAATATTATATCTCAAGAACGTCATCACTGCTTTCGCGAATTCAGTTTTATTTAGGTTTATCACCAGTTTTGCTTCTCATAGTCATTCAAATATCTCTGCCAACTGTACTATGTGATCTATCTAGGACTTACGAAAGATCACTACATCATCCAAATAGACTGAACTTAATCCAGCCACACTCTGTTCATGAGTCTTTGGAATGTGGAGAGTGTGTTCTTTATTCCAAAGGGCATCAATTTAAACTGATATAGCCCATTTGGGGTTATAAATGCAGAAATTTATTTCGCCAACTCTGATAAAGCTACTTACCAGTAACCACGCATTAAGTCCAACTTGGTGATGTAACTGGCTTGTCTGACTTTCTCAATACAGTCCTCCAATCGAGGAACTGGATATGAGTCTGATTTTGTAACCGTGTTGGCCTTCCGATAATCCATGAAGAATCATTGAGTCCCATTCGGTTTGAGAACTAAGATGCTCGGCGACCTCCATTTGCTCTAGTTTGTTTTGATGATGACCTCATCGAGCATGGCCTGCACCCCCTTTTGGACCTGTCTGGTTTTGAGAGGATTAAGTCCATAGGGGTGTTATTTTATCAGAGCAGTATTTCCTACATCTACTTCATGTTCAATAGCATTAGTCCTCCCCATCTAATTCTTACATATATCCTTGTACTGCAGTAACAAATCTTTCATCTGCGTTCTATGCTCCTGAGACAGATAGCTTACTAACCTATCCCACTCCTCAAGGACCTCTTCATTTTTTAATCAATTTTGAGGCACCTCAAAACCACATCATCTGGATTTGATTCCTCACTCTGCGGAGCAGTAACTGGCACCTGTTTCTCCAGTTCTATCTCCCTGGTAGAATATGGTTTCAACATTCACATTATATACTCAATAACTTTTTTTCTCTATCAGGCATCTTTAATAAATAGTTCACCTGACTCAAACGTTTTCTCAATTTGATAGGGACCACTAAACCTGACTTTGAAGGGATCTCTTATCACTACTAGCATGTTTTCCCTTCGGGAAAACATCCAACTCTCAGAGTTTTTATCTGCCACCTCCTTCATTCTAAGCTGTGCCCTTGTTGGGTGTTGTTTAGCTAACTCACCTACTCTGTTAAATCTCTCCCTCACCTCCAGTATATGATCTAAGTGTGAGATCTCTGACTTTGGTCCTATCAATTTTTCTTTAAATAATTTCAAAGGGCCTCTCACTTCATGCCTGAATATTAACTCAAAGGGAGTAAACTAAGTAGATTTATTTGGGGCATCTCTAATGGCAAACAATATGAATGGGATGCCTTTATCCCAATCATTTAAGTAATCCTGACAGTATGTTCTTATTGTGGTCTTCAAGATCTGATGCCACCTTTCTAAAGCTCCCTGGGATTCAGGATGATACACACTGGATTTAAACTGCTGTATACCTAAGCTATCCATAATCTCCTTAAACAGCCAAGCAGTAAAATATAACCCTTGGTCCAACTGAATCTCTCTGGGTAGCCCATACTGTGTGGAGAAAGCTACTACTCCACTACTACACTTTTTGCCTTTGATAGTCCATAACGGAATTGCCTCCCGAAATCTGGTAGACACATCCATTATGGTTAACAAGAACTGGTTCCCAATTTTAGTTCTCAGGAGGGGACTGGCACAATTAATTATAACCCACGTGAAAAGTTCTTCAAACGTGGGAATTGTCAACAAAGGTGCTGGTTTTATTACCGCCTGTGGCTTACCTATCATTTGATATGTATGGTACATAAGGCAAAAGTTAAACACATCTTTGTACATTCCAGGCCAATAAAAATGTTTTTGTTCCTTATCCTGGTCATTTGTGCCCCTAGGTGACCTCCTACAGGTAGTTCATGTGCTACCTGTAACACTTTCTGACTGTATGCTACCGGCAACACAATCTGGTGCACTTCAGCACATTTCTCTCTGCACTTACCTGCCGTGACCTCCATTTCCCCCTTAGGATTTTATCTTTCAGATAACAACCCTCTGGAATATTCTCTGCCTCCTTTTCAGAGTACACACCCACATATATATCTTTTATCATCTTGTCTTGCTGTTGCAAGTCTCTTCGCTTTTCAGGACTAAACACTTCTGTCTGACCTCTGCCTGTTCAGGTTTTTCCTGCACCATTACATCAAACAGGGTATCTGCTAACTGAACCTCAACCCTTCATCTTTCTATTTACTTTGTGCTGTGACTTATGATAGTGGGATCCGGTTACCACACAGTCTGGGAAAATACCGGATATTTCTGTTTTAACTCCTGCATTTTTTTTGGTCTTCCTTGGGTTTCTACACAAGAAGAGGTGTCACTCCCACCTTGGATCCTGCCAAATCATTCCCAAGAACAAACTGAATTCCTGGAACTGACACTGCCAATCACTCCCACTGTAACTTTCCCAATCTTAAGTTGGCACTCCCAGCTGATCTTACATAGGGGAACACTAAATTTCTGTCCATCTCTCCCACAAATTACCACACTCCCAGGTAACAAATCAGAAAGATTGCATATTCGCTCAACCCTTACTATCAGCTTTAGATCCTGTCTCTCTCACAATTATAACTTCTTGTCCTTCCCTCTGTCTTCTTTCTGAGTAAACTTTATCTAAATTCTTTGTGGAGATCAGGTCCTAATTTCATACCCAGTCCCTGCCCAGGCTGTGTGCTCTCCTGCAGCTCCTCGGCTCTCCTTGGTGTCTCCTTTACTGTCTTCATTAATGCCACTAGCTTAGCTTCTATCACCACATCTTTTCCCACTGTACCTTTCTTTAACGACCAGCACTGTGTCTTTACATGTCTTTCCACTTTACCACAGTGGAAACACCTGAGGCTTTTTACCTCCTTTCTACCCTCTTGGGCTTCTTTTTATCCTGTGGTTAACTCTTACCAGTGCTCTCTAACCCTGGTTTAGTAGTGTAGGATCTCCCCTTCTCCCGACTGCTATCCCTCACAGGACGAAGTTCTGGTTGGAAGTTTGTCTTATGCATCAACATGTACTCATCTGTTAATTCTGCTGCCCTTCTCACTTCCTAAACTTTTTGTTTGTTGACGTGAATTCTTACCATCTCTGGAAGTGTTTTAAACTCTTCCAGCAGAATAATCTCTCTGAGAGCCTCAAATGTTCTATCTATTTTCTAAGCATGCACCCATCGATCAAAATAACTATGTTTAATTCTTTCAAACTCAACATAAGTCTGTCCTGGTTCCTTCTTTGTGTTTCTCAACTGCTGTCTATATGCTTCTGGTACTAATTCATAAGCATTAAAATAGCCTGTTCAACCTCTTCAAAATCCCTTGACTCCTCATCCGACAGCATGGCAAATGCCTCACTAGCTGTGCCTACCAGTGTAGTCTGAATTAGCATTATCTATAAATCCTCGGACCACTTCATCTGCCTAGCCGATTTTTCAAATGAAATAAAGAAGGCTTCAACATCCTTCTCATCAAAATGTGGCAAAGTTTTGACATATTTATATATATCACTACCCTCTCTTCTCATCTCTATCTTGTTAACTTAACTTTGCTGACTAAGTTGCAACTTCTTAAGTTCAAATTCTTTTTTTTTGTCTCTCCCTTTCTTCTCTCTCTCTTTGCTCAGCTAAAAACCTTCTCTCCTTCTCTTTTTCCTCTCTCTGTCTCTTTTTTATCTTTCTCTTCTCTCTTTCTCTTTCCTTTCTCTCTCCCCTCTCTTTCCTCTCTCTCTCTCTCTCTTGTTTCTCTTTGAACTCCATTTTCCTCAATTGTAATTTAAGTTTTTCTATCTCTACTGTTATTTCTCTGACACACCTAAGTGTTTGAGTAACCCCTTTACAATTTCAGCTTTACTTTTGTCCTTGGTTAAACCCAATTCGAACTTATTTGTTCATTCTAGAATTATGGTCTTTTTCTTTCCTTCTAAACTTTCTTGGCAAAATTGAGAATCATCTTCAAATCTCAGAACTTCTTTAGCAATTTTAAGAGGCATTTCTCTCACTTTTAATTTAATCAACCACAAGTCACTGAAATTAAACAAATTGTCCCACCAATGTTTCATTTAAAGATCTAGGACATTAACCTGTAAATGTTTAAATCTGCTAGGATTTTTTGTACCACCAAATCTACTTAAATCTGTCTAAACCAGTTCAAATCATGGCTCTCAGCCCCCAAACTGTTATGACATGGGGTAAACTCTCCTGCTTAATTTAAAACCAGCAACACAGAAAAGATTTATTTCATGCAATAATCTGTAAAAATTCGAGTGGCCAAGAACTATTTAATGTAAAAATTAATAATTGTATTTCTTAAAGTATAAAAGAGAATAATTAACTAACAACTATGTACAAGTCCTTAGTCTAAATGATCTTTTACCTTTACAACACTACTTCGATAAAACTCCCAACTTAGATTTACAAAACAACATTTATTATCTCAAAACCAGATAGCTTTCGATTCTTCTATTTGGATATTCCTGTGTTTTCTTTTCTTCTTCTTAGGAATTCTGCTTCATGGGTAAATGCTCCAAAAATGTAATTTTAAGAGAGCTATTTTTCAGGCAGTCTTTTACCCACTGGGGCTTGGTAGTTGTCCTCCCAACTGTTCAATTTTTCTCCAGTCTGATTACCCAGAGCATTGGATTATGTCATTGGCTTTTAAGATTGTCAATATACTCAATTCAAACTTGATGTGAAATTAGTATTTTTCAGGGAATAATTTAAACATATTGGCCTAATTCAAATCTGTTTTTTGTTGTTTCCAGGCAACGAGTTAATTGAGGTTGTTCATAAAAGTGTTACATTGCTACCTTATTGAGAGCACTTGGTGCTGTGTCCGGTAGGTCTGCTGCTTTTCACTCTCTTAAAGTACACCCACATCTTCATAACAAGAGATGGTTAGTCCTCTTCCCAGCTGACCATGCAAGAGACTATGCACCAGCACGAGGCAACCTGAGCAGAGACAGCAATATATCCAACACTGCTTCCTAAGTGAATAGCAATGGACATTGAAGTTACTAGTAGTGAAATCATCACTTGCACTCGATGAGGGGTAGTGATGCTACCTTCTCTTTGCTACGTCACATTCATGCTAACATTCATATTCACTAGTCCTCTGGACTACAGTACTCAGAATAATGTGCATTATGACCACTGATTGGCTCTCATCAACCCCATCACTGTCTACAACTACCAACCCTTCCTGGTCTCAGCGCTTCCTCCTCACCCACTGAGCACCTCACTTCCTCTGTTGCTCATTGATGTTTATTAACTTCTCAACTAATTGCATCATATTGATTTCCTCCCCACAGCTCATTGCAAGACATTCTGGACCAGACTCAGGCCACAACAAGTGAGGAGGTGGTGGACATCAGATTCATCATTCCCGACATGAAGAAGAAAATGGGGTTTACCAGGGAAAACCAGGAGTGTCCATGTCATGATAGCAGAAAACTAATGGACTACCAACCAATTTTGCATTGTTTCTCATTCATTACTACCAGCACAAACTCTTTGAATATGCACAAGATTTTATAATTCTCTCTATCCCCTTAGTTAGGCATCAGCAGCATGCAGAGAACCTCTAGAAAGAAGAGGCCTCAGCCTGAACACTTAGCTCCACATTTGCCTCTGAGGAGGAAGCCAGTAAAAGTTCAGCAGACCAGAAAGACCTTCACCTGCACCCTCCAGCTGCTCAGAGACTTTGCTGGGTACTCTATCTGGGACACAACCTGATGAGCGCATCACAGACATGTCATCACAACCAGTGAAGAGATATCGGATTTCACTGACACGCAGAGGACTTCCTGAGACTGGGCCTCTGCTCAGCTCTACGAAGAAGGCATTCCTCTGTTCTAACCTCAAGTGTATTGGTCAACCTGCAGAGGCAGGCAAAAGAACATCTAGCAAGAGTTCTGTAGGCACTCAGTACACATAGAAAATAGGAGCAGGAGCAGGCCATTCAGCCCTTTAAGCTGCTCTGCCATTCATTATGTGTATGGCTATTCTTCCAACTCAATAGCCTATCTCCAATTCTCCCCCCATTCTTTGATCGCTTTAGCCCCAAGTGCTTTATCCAACTCTTTCCTGAAATCATACAATGTTGTGGCTTCAACTGCTTTCTGTGCTATTGAATTCTACCAGCTCACCAATCTCTGGGTGAAGAAATTTCTCCTCATCTCTGTCCCAAATAGTCTGCCTTGCAACCTTCGACTTTGGTTCCACTTCTGGATTCTCCTGTATCAGAAACATCTTTCCAGTATCCAAGCTGTCCACTCCTGTTCAAATTTCACAGGTTTCTTTGTGATACCTCTTATTCTTATGAACTCTGATAAATATAATCTTAATCCATTCAAACTCTCCACATTTGTTAGTTTTACCATTTCAGGAATCGGCCTAGTAAGCCTTCACTGTACTCCCTCTATAGCCAGAACATTGTTACTCAGATAAGGAGACCATGACTGCACACAATATTCCAGGTGTGATCTCCGCCCCGCCCCTCCAACCGCCACCAGGACAGAACCCCACTGGTCCTCACCTACCACCCCATCAATCTCCATGTACAGCGCATCATCCGCCGTCACTTCCGCCACCTCCAAACAGACCCCAGCACCAAGGATATATTTCCCGCCCCTCCCCTATCAGCTTTCCGTAGAGACCACTCCCTCCGCGACTCCCTTGTCAGATCCACACCCCCCACCGACCCAACCTCCACTCCCGGCACCTTCCCTTGCAACCGCAGGAGGTGCAACACTTGCGCCCACACCTCCCCCCTCACTTCTCTCCAAGGCCCCAAAGGAAACTTCCATATCCGCCACAGATTCACCTGCACCTCCACCCACATCATCTACTGCATCCGCTGCAGCCGGTGTGGCCTCCTCTATATTGGGGAGACAGGCCGCCTACTTGCGGAGCGATTCAGAGAGCACCTCTGGGCCACCCGGACGAACCAACCCAACCACCCTGTAGCACAGCATTTCAACTCCCCCTCCCACTCCACCGAGGATATGCAGGTCATTGGACTCATCCACCGCCAAACCACAACAACCCGACGGTCGGAGGAGGAGCGTCTTATCTTCCGACTGGGAACCCTCCAACCACAGGGGATGAACTTGGACTTCACCAGTTTCTTCATCCCCCCTCCCCCCACCTTGTCTCAGCCGAATCCCTCCAGCCCGGCACCGCCTTCCTGACCTGCAGTCTTCTTCTTGACCTCTCCGCCTCCATCCTACTCCGACCTATCACCCTCACCTTGACCTCTTTCCACCTATCACATTTCCAACGCCCCTCCTCCAAGTCCCTCCTCCCTACCTTTTATCTTCTCCTGCTGAACACTCTCTGCTCATTCCTGAAGAAGGGCCTGTGCCCGAAACGTCGAATCTCCTGTTCCCTGGATGCTGCCTGACCTGCTGTGCTGTTCCAGCAATAAAGTTTCAACTTTGATCTCCAGCATCTGCAGACCTCACTTTCTCCTCCAGGTGTGATCTCATCAAGACCCTATATAATTGCAACAAGATATCCTAGTTCATGTACTCAAATATTCTCACTATGAAAGCCAACATATATTATTTGCCTTCTTTACCACCTGCTTTGCTTGCATGCTTATATTCAGTGACTGGTATATGAGGACATCCAAGTCTCATTGAGCAGTAAACAAAAAAAACCAAAGAACTGCAGATGCTAAAAATCAGAAACAAAATCACTAGACAATCAGAAATTGTTAGAAAAGCTCAGCAGATCTGACAGTACCTGTGGAAAGAAAGCAGAGTTAACATTTCGGCTTGGTCAGCCTTCTTCAGAACATCCATTCAAAAAAAAAAGTTGCTTCCTGCTTTTGCTCCCAATCTGCTTCTACCAGGTATTTTTTCATTCACTTAGCTTTCATTCACTTCACACTGGAACGTCTCTGCACCTTTCACATAGCTCACTCTCCCACCCAGTTTTGTCTCATCTGCAAATTTGGAGATACTTGGAGATAATTTATTTCTCTCATCCAAATTGTTAACATATATTGTGAATAGCTGGGGTCCTAGAACTGATCCCTGCAGCACCTGACTGGTCACAACCTGCTATTCAGAACTTTATTCCTAATTTTTGTTGATTCTGCCAAGCAGTATTCTATCCATCTCAATACTTTACCCCAACCCTGTGTAGTTGAATATTACTCAGTAATCTCTTAAGTGGGACTTTGTCAAGGACCTTCTAATGGTCCAGATAATCTATAACAATTTTTCCCCCCTTACCAACTCTACAAGTCATATCCTCAAAGAATTGTAGTAGGTTTGTCAAGCATTACTTTCCTTTCATAAATCTGTGCTGGCTCTGTCCAATCCTGCCACTGTTTTCCAAATGCTACTAAATCTTTTACAGTGGTCTTGACATTTTCCCCACTATTGACGTCAGTCTGACTAGTCAATAATTCCTGAGTTTCTCACAGATTACCTTTTTAAATAAAGAGATTACATGAGCTACCCTCCAAACTGTCTGAACTGTTGAATTTTGGAAAAAATCTATCCATTATTTCTAGGGCAACTTCCTTAAGTAACCTGGAATGAAGGATGGAGGATGTTATTACTGTGGTGTCACTAGCATCTGAGCACCTGACAGTCTCCATGCAAAAGGTATTGACTGCCTTTGAGACCAAGATATATCAAAATGTTCTGTGGTTTCTGGATCTGTGCTCGTAACCGCAAGAATGTTGTTTTGGGTGACCAGCATTAATGGCAAGGTGAGAGGGGCCCATCTTTGTTTCTTTTTAAGTAAGAGCAAAACCATTAGGAAGTCTGACAATACATCTGCTAATTCAGTTCTGTGAACAGCTGAATAGGGAAAGTCAGAAAGATAACACAATGTTATTAAAGGGATTCCTGTGCCTTACATGCTTAACAGTTAAGCTGAAAGTTATGCCTCGCACACTGAAACATTACAATGTCAGAACATGTAGCTGTGAGATATTTGACCTTGTCCAACTGCATACTGCACCGCCAATCAGGAGTAGGCTTCTGGCAGTAAGTCTCCAAGAAATGCAAATCCCCACCCTCAAAAGAAAAACATATTTTTCTCCATATCATAGACTATGGCTTTGTATATTTAGTTCTCTATGTGCGGGAATCACAGATACAATGCATTGTCTTCCAATGTTTTAATGTGGAATTTCATTGCTGTATTAAAACATTAGGTTTCACTTTAAAGTTCTTTGTTAAATTAAGACTTATTGAGCTTTCATGACAAGGTATCAGTCAGTGAGTATAATGTGATGCTCATGGTGACTTGAAGCCTTGATTTGTTATCTGCATTCTTTGACAATTACTGAACTCCAATGAAATGAGATTTAAACACTGATTAATGACTTTTTAAATCAGTGATGGCATGAATATTGTGATGGCATAAATCAGTGATGTCCCTAGCAGCATCTCAAAATCGAAGTTCATAACTCAAACTTTATAGAAAAATATGTAACTTGCCTATCTCACTTTGCATGTGGTCACAGCCATTTTGTGAAGTTATTGCACGGTTGACTTTCAGACGACATGGTGAGGTTCTAAATTTGTATTAATATCAGTGACTTACAGGCTCTATTGTGGTTCTCTCATTTCCCTCACTCTTGACACTTCCTGTTATATTGCTGTCCTTGTCCCTATATTTGCAGGAATTCAGAAGAATAAGGGAGATTTTAAAATTCAAATGGGACCAAACAGGCTAAATACAGGAAGAATGTTCCGAATAATTGGAGAGTTCAGAACCAGGGTTCATAGTTGGAGGATACAGGGGCTGAAATGAGGAGACGTTCCTTCACCCAGTGAGTGATAAGCCTGGGGAATTCTCTGCCACAGAAAACAGTCAAGGCCAAAGTATTGAATGCTTGGAAGAAGCATTTAAATATATTCTTATGGCAGAGGGATCAAAGGGAATGGGAACTGGATTAGATGATAACTGATGATCATAAAGAATGCTAGCACAAGCTTAAAGGATCAAATGGCCTCCCTATGCTCCTATTTTCTGTATTTCTATGTGGTCCTGATGACTCCTCATCCACATCCAAACAACCATCCCCCAACTCACCTCTTTATATCACTACTAATGAATCTGCTTTATCTGCAGATCTCAAGAGTCTGAAATTCCCATGCCATGTTGGTCCTGCACTCTCCTATGTAGAAACCAGAGTAATAAATGATCAGCATGAATGTGCCCTTCCAAGGCTCCTAGTCTCCCATAATTCACTGTGAGGTACCACCCTATTATCGGCAATTGTTCTGTGCCATAGTCACTGTTCCCTCAGTGGTTCGGTATAACGATGACCATCCCCAGACTTGATCTGTCCACTTTTCTCAGTGTCTTAGCAATCAAATTCCCATGACTATCAAGTCTTCAAACCCCAGATTTATTAACAGGACTGCACTGGCTGAACACTACTCATCAAATGATTTGTCAGGACAACTGTCCTGAACTGATTTTTCAATGACATGCCAACTCACATACATGTTGTCCCCACATTGCTTACAATTGACCCAGAGTTCTCGCAGTCAAGACCCTTGGGCTGTAGGTGAATGAGCATCTTGAGTAACTATAGTAGTACTCCCTGACAAACTGCAAATCCACCATCACTATTAATCACTCATCACCTTTGACTTTTAGACATCACCATTTATTTCAAGCAAACTCAGTGTGTTTAGCATGCAAGCTGCTGGCACATGCTGTAATTCCATAACATTTTTGTAACCCAAGCCGCACAATGAAATGTCCACTCTCTCTCTCTGACTGATACATATACTCTCAGTGCGCTCCATTGATAAAAGCTGCTTACCTCCACTCAATGCTAAAAAGCTGTATAACCCTCAAAGGCTGGATTTATCTTGGCCAGCTCAAAGATGTCATACACCAAAATGTGAGCTAAGACACATAAGAGACCTTTGTTCCTGTAAGTGCAAAACATTCAGTATAACTATATGAGTTACCTAACTGTCTATATGGTCAGAATGACTTGGCAGAAACATATAAATTCTGGTAGTGTCTTAACTCCAAAATAAATGATTAAAGCTTTGATGTCATGGCGGAATCAATACAAGAGTAATGATGTTTTGAGATTTTTGCTTTGCCAGTTGTCAAGTGTGGAAGAAGGGTCCAAGAAGGGTGTGGTTATTAACCATGGAGGCAGTTTGTAATGAAGAAGCAGTTCTGTTTAGAGAGAAGCTAAATGGCAGGCAACGGAATTCCATGAACTGCAATAGACACTGGTGAGACAAGTCACCAGGTATCCACTTTGTTTTACCATTTAGGTTTTTAACACTGTCTAGTTTCTCAAATTGGAATTGTGATGTTGATGTGGCAAATCTGGGTGTTAATCATATGCAAGTACAATGGAATGTATTTGTCGCCTCTCCCTGGTAAAATCCAAACTTGTCATCTAAGGCTTCAGGACTAAATTGGGTGATTTCGTTCTTAACATCAAGAGGTAGATATTTTCATTCTTGCCCAAGTGAGTCATCACACTGTCATTCATCTCACTGCACCAGAGGGGTGAAAGTACCACCTGACAGTTCAGCCTGCATTCACATAATTAGTTAACCTGTTTTGAATAGTCATCAAATAATCTTCACACTATGAATATTTGTCTGCTTTCACAGTTAATAATTAGTCTCCAGAAAGCTTGATATTAGACAGGAGTGTTGATGTAGCTTGTAATGATAGCCTCCCAAAAATATCGCCTAATTGTTAATTTAATGCAAGTATCATTTCATTGTTTATCCTTCTTCTTAGCTGTGTGATCTTGCAGCAAACAAAGCAAAACTACAAAATTGGACACATTGTTGTATTACACAACAAGAGCAGGAGCACCACTCCATTAACTCCTTATTGTCTCAGCTGTACCCAACAATCAGTTAGTCCAATTTTGGCCAATATTATTTGGGTGAATATCTGTCACCTATTACACCTCTACAGGCAGCTCATCCTTTTAAAGTCAGAATAATGTCAGGTCACTGCCAGCGGTCGGAAGACAAGAGGGTGTGCAGAATGAGAGAAGGGCCAAATCCAGGTCAAAACTGGGCCTTAGGAAAGCTATGGAGATACGTTGCACATCAAACCTAAGTAGAAGGCAGCTCATCACTATGTTTTAGGTTTGTAAGAAATTATAAACCTAAGAATATTATAGAATTATGACATTATACGATGCGAGCATTATAGAATTGGCAAACATAGTATTGTGAACCCGCAATTGAAGGTCATTATCTTCTTTTTATGTATGTCTCTCTCTTTCTTCACAAAATAAACATTTGGCCCTTCTCTCATTCTGCACACCCTCTTGTCTTCCGACCGCTGGCAGTGACCTGACATTATTCTGACTTTAAAAGGATTTTTACTTAGTGTAAATCTAACAGTCTTTACATAAAATACATCCTGCTCAAATTGAAGAGATTAGAAATGAACATGTGCCCAGTGATGGCATGCAAAATATACCTTCATGAGGTAACAGTCCTCTTTCTGATGTGAGCCTGAAGTATAGTGTGTTTCTTCCTCTTGTGGTTTTCTTAGGATTATACTTTGGCAGCTTTGCCCCTGCTTTAAATTGCTGAATTTGATATTGAAACTCTGCTCCAAGATGACCCACAAAGTGACCCATTTAACAGCCTTTGATCCCCAATCAAGAAGCAAACATTGCTGGTCACAGCCTGGTGCACAAAGCAGATGTTTTGTCTGAGAAGGAGAGTCAGGAGCTAAATCAGCTGCCTCAATTTCTCAAAGATCAGCAAGCTGTATGGAAAAGTTGCTCTTAAAATAGCTTATCATCACCTCCTGTACAACACAACCTTGTTAAAGTAGGAGTTAAACCCCATTATGCCCATCATATGGGTGTGAACTAATCACAAAGTGGACTAATTTCTGCGAGCAGAAGTCCTGCTCCTCAAGAGCAATTGAAAGTCATTGGAGCTGACATTGGATTGATTGTTTTTCTCAGGCAGTTGAGGCAGCCACTTAAAACAGACCTTCGGCTTCTTCCATAGTCTAATAAGGGACCTAATTTCTGTTTTAAATCCCATTGAGGAAACCGGGCTTCCCTAAGCAGAGCAGATGTTGTGTCAAATATGATTTTGTTTGGATTTAAGCCTAGCAAGCTGCTGCCATCTGTACATTTTTAAATATCATAAGAAATGGGTTTCAAGAACTCATAAGTGATATTAAGGTTGTTTATTACATTTGTTAAGAAGCAATGTTTTTGACATCTCCATCTTCCCTGCACCAGGCTGTGACCAGCAATGTTTGCTTCTTGATTGGGGATCAAAGGCTGTTAAATGGGTCACTTTGTGGGTCATCTTGGAGCAGAGTTTCAATATCAAATTCAGCAATTTAAAGCAGGGGCAAAGCTGCCAAAGTATAATCCTAAGAAAACCACAAGAGGAAGAAACACACTATACTTCAGGCTCACATCAGAAAGAGGACTGTTACCTCATGAAGGCATATTTTGCATGCCATCACTGGGCACATGTTCATTTCTAATCTCTTCAATTTGAGCAGGATGTATTTTATGTAAAGACTGTTAGATTTACACTAAGTAAAAATATTTCTCTCATGGGGTAACTGTTCCTTCATTATAATTAAACAGTGTAAATACAAATAAATTTGTTAGATTTGGGGCCTGATGTACAATCATATTGTTGAATAACTTATATTATTCACTATAAATAAAAAAATTATGTAAGGTACAGAGCAGGTTCTGTGTTTTTTTAAATTCTTTTAAAGAAAAAGGCTCTGCAATTAATGGATGTGTGGTATACCTTGGCAACTGTTTATGTATTTATACATGAGATGTGGGTGTCAGTGTCTGAGGCTTGCATTTACTGCCCATCCTTAATTGCTTTTAAGAATGTGAAAATAAGTTGCCTCTTTGAATTGTTGAAGCCCAAGTATTGTAAGTACACTCCCAGTGTTTTTAAGGAAGAGGTTCCAGGATTGCGACAACAAAGGCACAACAAAATATTTAACAGTCAGGATAATGGTGTCCCCATCAGCTCTTGTCCTCCTATGGGCCAAAGGTAAGGAGTTTTGGAAATACTGTCAAAAGACCTGTGATGAGTTGCTCATGAAGCTGAACACCTTCCAGGACAAAGCACCTAGCTTGATTGGTATCCAAACTAAGACATTCAACCTTGCCTCTCTCCACAACAGGGTTATAGCAATGTATGTCTTCCACAAGGTGCACTGCAACAAATTGCCAAGGCCTCCCTGCAGCATTTTCTAAACCTGTGTCTTTTATCACCTAGAAGGACAAGGGCAGCAGATACACGGGCACCACACTTGCAAGTTCCCCTCCCAGCCGCACATTATCTGGCTATGGAAATACATCACTGCTCCTTCAGCACTGCTGGACTTCCTTTCTAATAGCACTCTGAGGATCCTGACACTCCAGTGGCGACAGTGGTGCAAGAAGGCATCTTACCAACAGCTTCTCCGTTGCAATTAAAAATGAGCAATAAATGTAGACTGAGCTAATGATGGCCACATCATGTGAGTGATTTTTAAAAAATCCTCATGTACCCATGCAAGTAGGAGAAAAAAGTATATTTGAATTTTTTTATTGCAGGCTGTCCTTTATTAAGAAAAGTACTTACATTCATAAATACAAACCAGAAACGTCTCAACACTTTGTGACAGGTCAAAGCTTGTTGACAGGTTGATATTTCTTGGCATGTACTGACAGAGCTTGATATGTATAGTTCCACGTTGACATGATCTATTATGCACAATTGTCTCTACAGTTGACAAGTACCTACACATAGACTCAGAGACAGTTACAACACAGAAGAAGGCCATTTGGAGGCCATCTATCATGTCCATTAATTCCATTTTCCAGCTTTTGGCCCATTGTCTCAGAGATTATGGCAACACAAGCAAAGATGTAAGAAATGCTTAAGGCCTTCACAGGTGTTTCTGACTCAACCACCATTTCAGGCCGTGAGTTCCAAAGTTACCTACTCACTGAGTGAATAGAATTATCCTGAACTCTCCTCTTATTCTTAAAACTATGCCTCCTTGACCTCTTTATTATTAGAAAAAAATCCTTCAAATCTTTCCTATCTATCTCCCTCATAATCTGATAGACCACTATCAGATGCCCCCTCAATCTTTGTAGCTCCAGAGAAAACAACTCTCGTCTAGTAAATCTCCTCTGCATTATTTATATTCTTCCTATAATTTGGTGACCACAACTGAAACAGTACTTCAGTTGGGTCAAACAAGCATGTTATACAATTTCAATATAACTTATGCCCTTATACTCCATACCTCGGCTAATAAAGGCAAGTACCCCATGTGCCTTCTTATGCACCTTATCTACCTGCCTTGCTACATTCAAGGGTCTGTGGACATGCACACCAAGGTTTGACCTTCAGTACTTTCTAGGATCCTACCATTCAAACCGCTGTCCCAAAACATCCTTGACCCTCTCCTTCAACGGGCCTTGGGATCATTTCTGCATGGGTACCCAAGCTCTCCAAAGGGGTAGCCTGTTTCTCCAAGAGACATTTACTGAGAATAGACCTGTTCTTACCTGTTCTAATCTTGACAGTCCAGCAATTCAAAACGTCTATTGAAGTGGTAGCCTGTGGTCATTTAAATGACCAACTGCTTCTAGAAATTGTACATGAGCAAAAAATAGTCGATTCTCAATCCCACCCCTGTAAAAGTGAGGATGCAGAGTTCAAGAGAGGGAAATTGTGGTTCCCAACAAAACAATATAGGCTAAGACTCTTAAAATAATCCCACATGGCACGTTCCTGCCAAGTAACACCAGAATTGCTGCAATGGTGAGCTGAGGCCCTGAATTATTTTTGATCTAAAGAAAACAAAAGCATAAAATTAAGCATTAAAGATAAAGCTACCATAGTCCCATCACACATTCGAAAAACAGGAAGACAACCTTTGGTCAGATTAACCTGAGGGTCACCACTCCTCAGACAAGGAGGAAGGTGGGATCTTTGTAGTAAACCTCAGCCACTGTGGGAATTAAACACATGCTATTAGTATCATATACCAGCCGACTGATCTAACCTCTAAGTGCTCTGGTTTCCTCCCGCAATCCAAAAATATGCAGGTTTGGTGGACTCACCACGTTAACTTGCCCTTCGTCCAGGGATGCTCACGCTAGGTGGATTAGCCTTGAGAAATGTGGAGATACAGAAATGGGATGCCTTTTGGTGGGTTAGTGTGGAGTCGATGGGCCAAATGGGATGTTTCCACACTGTAGGGATGCTATGACCTCCCTATTCTTATGCTTAATCTGACTTGAAACATTTGATTGCACTCAACTAGCTTTCTTCATTACTTACTGTATCTGTATCCTATCTTTTATGATTCTTGCAGTAGGACACCCAGATCCCTCCACATAGCAGAGCTCTAGAATCTCTTACCATTTAGATTATGTGCTTCTTTATTATTCTTCCTGTCAGAATGGACAATGATGCAGTTTCCTATATTATGCAACATTTGCCAGATCTTTTCCCACTCATTTAACCAACATGGTACCTTAAACTGGTACCTACTTTTAATTTTATTTCCATAGTTTATTTATTGGATTAAAATTAACTGATTGACATGGCCAGACTTAAGCTTACATCTTTGCAGAATTACTGCCAGACCTTTACTATTAATGTCACCAAATCATAACATCCAAATCATATTTAGACAAAGCCATGAGAAGTGGGCGGCACGGTGGCACAGTGGTTAGCACTGCTGCCTCACAGCGCCAGCTACCCGAGTTCAATTCCCACCTCAGGTGACTCTCTGTGTGGAGTTTGCACATTCTCCCCATGTCTGCGTGGGTTTCCTCTGGGTGCTCCGGTTTCCTCCCACAATCGAAAAAAAATGTGTAGGTTAGGTGAATTGGCTATGCTAAATTGCCCGTAGTGTTAGGTGAAAGGGTAAATGTAGGGGAATAGGTCTGGGTGGGTTGCGCTTCGGCGGGTCGGTGTGCACTTATTGGGCCGAAGGACCTGTTTCCACACTGTAAGTAATCTAAATCTAATCTGATTCTGTAGCCACATGGGAAACCTGAAACCTGAATATCCCCAAAATAACATACCATCATCATACTGGAGGTAGACAAGCATTGCTGCTAAAGGCAGACGCCACATTCTGGAAGCTATTTTGTATGATTTATTTCTTACATGTGGATTTTCAATGGGAAAACCTTTATTGTGATATAAAGATGAGGATCACAAATGCATGAATATCGGAGTATCTATAATTCTGATACAGCTAAAGGTATTTATTTCCTACATCTGGGGAATCATTAGGATATAGAAGATATAGAAGAAGATTCTGGAGAACATGAGATGGTTACACATGGAGAAAAGTGAACTAGGAGAGCTAGTAAAATGTCACAAATCTGAGTGAAATTTTCAATCCCTTTGCTATTGAAACAACCATTCACTGGAACACTTTGATTATTCTGAGGCAGTATAGAATTGACCACATTTTCTTGCAAGGTTTATGAAGCCATTTTTGGACTTTTCTTTTTGCAATCTAATGTTTGATGGGTAATATACGCTGAAGGTTACCACTGTTCCTGCACTGCTGAAAAATTCTGAAAAGGAAGATGTTGACCTCACAATCTGATTGGCACTACATAGTGGTTGCTGAAATTGAATTGTCGCTATTCGTCAGATGCTGTCAGCTTTCTGTCTGCTCCAAAGCTGAAATCTCCATCTCTTTCATCTTTATCACTCTGTGTTGCAACTTGACATGGGACAGTTCTATTGGTATTAGGAACTCTGAAGTGACACCAAAAAGCCAGTACTTTTGTGCTGAAATAATTCTTTGTGTCAGGACTTCATTAACCATTGCTCTGTTGAATAAATGGGCATTTCTTTTAATTAGAAAAATACATTTGTTCATGTTTAGGCATTTTTTTTGTTTAGAAATCTATTTATCAACCACAACCAGACAGTAATGTTTTGAGCTGTACATATAATATATGTGGAAGAAATGATTTTCCACCTGGCTTTCATTTTTCAAGGCATTCATGCTCACTGTCATGTGAATAATGGCCACTGAAGCACGAGACAACTATTAACAACAGAAAGCTTTATCACAGCAAAAGATTAACACAATAATCATTTGTGTAGGTGAATTAAATCACCAAATTAGTCATTCATTTGGAGCTGAATCAATTAATGTAAATTATGCAGCAGGTTTTGATGTTAACAGAACCTCACCAGACATGTTAAAAACTGGCAGGCAAGTATGAGTGAGTTGCTCAACCTATCGCAAGCTTGACAGTGACATCTCAGGACATCAGAAGCAGTTGGTCAACCTGAGGCTTGCAGTCTCTAAGTCCCATGGGATTCCAATCATCACCAACACATCCAGGCATCCAATGGCAAGAAGGTAAGTTTTTAAGTTTCCCCTTCTTCTGGGGTTTGAGACACTGGGACAAGGATATCAGGGGTTTCACGGATAAGGACAGATGAGGCTTTCAGAGGCCACTCTTTTCCTCCATCCATGCCTCTGGAAAAAAAAATGCACCAGCTTATCCGATATCAAGAAAGTTACTCCCTCAGGAATTTACTGATGTTGCTGAATTGTTTTAATCATTCAACCTCATAATCCATCTTTTATTGTGAACATCTGATAGTGCTATTAATGGGATTTCTATAGTCTGGTGATATTTAATACATTTCTGAAATATTATTGATTTTTTTTTCACAACTACAGCTAGTTCTCTTATAACGCTGTAGATGTGTACCAGTGAAACCTTGCTTAATAGAAAATCGCTTAATAGAAATAATGGGGTCTAAGGGAAAAGTGGATTTAGGGGCAGACCAGCAAAAACAAAATTACTCATGAGCACTCAAAAATCACCCAAAAGCTTAATACAAAGTATAATACAGCCTAAATGAAGGCTTAAATCATATTCATTAATGAAACAAAAGTAAATTTAATGCATACATTGGAAAAATATTGTTAATGCTGGGACAGAGGGTCATCATCATCACCACCTTCAGGTGCAGTAGTGGTTGCAGAAGTGGATGGCTGTGGTTGATTGTCTTCTCACTGTTTCTTGGGGGTTGGTTTAGATTGTGGGATATGTAGGTGCAAGATCAAATTAGCAAGGCGAATGGTATGTATAAGAGTAATGCAGTCCTACAGGAATTATACAGGACTTATATAGGAATTATACAACAATATTCTTGTCTCAGAGGGAGAGCAATGAACATTCATGAATTTAATTTTTGACATGAAGTTGCCCAATGTGTAGTACTGTACCGCTCACAGTCTCTGACAGCAGCTGACATCAGCGCATGTGTAGAACGAAGCATGCGAAATGATCGCTGCTGGAATCTCGCTATTACTAACAGATGTAAGCATGAAAGTTGAACTCTAGCCTCCGACATCTCAATGTTCTCCTCACTTGTCCATGCTTTTATCAAACCCTGAAGCCCTCTGGAGCACCCTATTATGATTCCTGTGCAGCCCCTGTATCTACCCTTAAATTGCACTGCTGTCAATTGATCCCCTGACAAAGGGACAAATAAAGCCAATGCAAGTGCTCAGATGTGTGAGAAAGTTAAAAAGTGTAATTGATCAGAGAAAAATTGAAATTGTTGGAAAAGTTGTAAAACCATGGCACAAAGTGAAAAATGGTCATTGCTCAACAGTGAGAGGTGGAGGTGGACAAAACCATGTGTTGCACAACAGAACTGGCAGATGAGTCAATGTAGAAGCGGTACATTCATCAAGCGATGAACATCAGGACGCCGACAACTTCAAGGAATGCATGTTTACCTACCATTGGGTTTCCGTAGCTGAAGCCTCATAACTTCAGAAATGCTCCAAGATTTTGCACTTCAGGGCAAAAACACAAAAATAAAAACATGCTCAACAGCATTGACAAGGTCGTGGACTGTATCCATTGACAAGGTACACTGTAGCCATTGACTAGATGGTGGATTGTACCCATTGACAAGGTGGGGGACTGTACCCAGGGACAATGTAGTGGATTGTACCCATAGACAATGTGGTGGACTGTACCCATTGACAAGGTGGTGGTGGACTGTACAATCTATCACCTTGTCAGTGTGTACAGTCCACCACCTTGTCAGGGGGCACTATCCACCAAATGGTCAAATGAGTACAGTCCACCACCTTGTTAATGTTTACAATTCACCATCTCATCAATGAGTGCAATCCAGCACCTTCTCAATGTGTACAGTCCACCACTTTGTCAATGGGTACCATCCATAAGTTTGTCAATTGGTACAGTCTGCCACCTTATCAAAGGGTACAATCTACACTCTTGTCAATGGATACAGTCCACCACCCTGACAATGGGTACAATCCAACACCATGTAAATGGTTACATTCCAACACATTGTCAATGGGTAAAGTCCACAACCTTGTCATTGGGTGCATTTCACCATCTTGTCAATGAGTACAGTCCACCACTTTGTCAATGGGTATAATCCACCACTTTGTCAATGGGTACAATCCACCACATTGTCAATGGGTAAAATTCACCACCTTGTGAATGATTACTGTCCACCTCCTGTCAATGCTTACAATCCACCCACCTTGTCAACGGCTACAGTCCAACACATTGTCAATGGGTATAAGCTACTTCCCTGTCAATGGGTATTGTCCAACACCTTGTCAATGAGTACGGTCCACCAACTTGTCAATAGGCACAATGCACCACCTTGTCAATGGGTAAGATCCACCATCTTGCCAATGGCTACAGTCCACCACCTCAGCAATGGTTACAGTCTACTATCTTGTCAATGTGAATTGTTTGATCTCTGGGTATCTCTGCACCTCTCCCTCATGCTGCACACTTCCTATCGGAAAGATTTTGTGAAACTTGAAAGAGTTCAGAAAAGATTTACAAGGATGTTGCCAGGGTGGGGCTGTTTTCCCTGGAACGTCAGAGGCTGAGGGGTGACCTTCTAGAGGTTTACAAAATTATGAGGGGCATGGATATGATAAATAGACAAAATCTTTTCACTGGGGTCAGGGAGTCCAGAACTAGAGGGCATTGTTTTAGGGTGAGAGGGGAAAGATATAAAAGAGACCTAAGGGACAACTTTTTTCACACAGAGGGTGGCACATGTATGGAATGAGCTGCCAGAGGAAGTGGTGGAGGCTGGTACAATTACAACATTTAAAAGACAGTTGGATGGGTATATGAAGAGGAAGGGTTTGGAGGGAGATGGGCCGGGTGCTGGTAGGTGGGACTAGATTGGGTTGGGATATCTGGTCGGCATGGACGGGTTGGACCGAAGGGTCTGTTTCCATACTGCACATCTCTATGACTCTATGAGTCTATAATGTGTTAAGTCCACCACCTAGTCAATGGGTATAGTGCATCACCTTGTCAATGGGTAGCGTCCAACACCTTGTCAATGGGTATAATCCACCACATTGTCAATGGGTGCAATCCATCACCTTGACAATGGGTAGAGTCCACCACCTTGTCAATGGGGATAATCGACCACCTTGTCAATGAGTCCAGTCCACCATCTTGTCAATGTTTACAATCTGCCATCTTGTCAATGAGTACAACTGAACCCATTGAAAAGGTGGTAGACTGTACACATTGACAAGGTGGTGGATTGTACCCATTGATGAGATGGTCGGCTTTACGCATTGACAAGGTGGTGGACTGTACCCATTGACAAGGTGGTGGACTGTACTCATTGACAAAGTGCTGGATTATACTCATTGACAAGGTATTGAAATGCACCCATTGACAAGATGGTGGATTGTACCCTTTGACAATGTGGTGGAATGCACCCATTGACAAGGTAGTGCAATGGACCCATTGACAAGATGGTGGAATGTACACATTGACACGATTGTGGAATGCACCCATTGACAAGGTGGTGGACTTTACACATTGACAAGATGTTGGAATGAACCCATTTGCATGGAATTGGATTGTACCCATTGACAAGAGTGTGGATTGTACCCATCAACCAGGTGTTGGACTGTACCCATTGACAAAGTGGACGATTATACCCATTGACAAGGTGGCGGATTTTACCCATGGACAAGGTGGTGGCACTACCCGTTGACAAGGTTGTGGACTGTTCTGATCAGCAAGATGATGGACTGTACCCATTCCCAAGGTGGTGGACTGTATCCATTGACAAGACAGTGTACAGTACCCATTGACAAGGTGGTGGATTGTACTCATTGACAAGATGGTGGATTGTACCCATTGAAAAGTTGGTGGACTGTACCAATTGACAATTTCATGGATTGTACCTATTGACAATGTGTTGGACTGTGCCCATTGACAAGGTGGTGGATCTACCCATGGATAAGATGGTGGACTGTACTCATTGACAAGGTGGTGAATTGTACCCATTGAAAGGGTGATGGACTGTACCCATTAACACAGTGGTGGATTGCACCCATTGACTAGGTGGTGTATTGTACCCATTGACAAGGTGGTGGATTGTACCTATTGACAAGGTGGTAGACGGTACCACGCTTGTCCATGTGCAATGAGATCAGTAGAAAAAGATTGTGAGATTATCTGGAACTAACCTTCAACATTTTTCAACAGTGCAAGGCCATTGTAAGTTGTAAACAACTTGAAATTTAATCACTATTCTCATGTTTGCTGTTTGATTGTCTATTCATTTGGGATTCTTTGTTGACACAAAGAATAGCTTCAACAAAAATGTATGCTACTTTAAAAGAAGCTACAATTCTCTGCAAACAACTTTTTTTATTCATTGTTCATTCTGTGTGACAGAATTCTGTCGAATTAAGCCATGTCCATGGTCATCATATATCTTCCCATTTTATCTCAAGATTCATGTCTCAGAGCCACGTGCAGGTCCCTGAAGTTGCTTTTTTTGCAGAGATTCAAATTCTGTATTAGCTGCTTGTATTTTGTATTATACTGTGTAAATGCTGTATAAATTTTAATTTGCTCTTTAATTTCTTCATTCATTTGGTGATCATCTTAAGAATGAGCCTGGCATCACCCTATAAACACTCTTTTGTTTGACATAGAAACTGAAAGACTGAAAGACCAATGGACCAGCACAGAATGAAAGCATTAGAGCTGCTGCCAGAATATCAGGCATTCTTTGGTTCATTGCACGTGTGACGTGGACCTTACTGGCAAGGCAGCCTCTATTGTCCACCCCTTCCAGGTTTGACACCCCTGAAGACCATTTCAATTGTTTGTTTGTCTTCTTCATGACTTCAGCTTGTAAATTCTCAATAAATCTGTGCACACAGGGAGACCGTGTTAGCTCTCCAATTGTGAGTAGTGTAACTGACCCCAAAATCCTCTTCAGTGTTGTCCAAAATGCCCTGCCTAAAGTTTGCCACCATGACATCATGCTCCATGAGATGAAATCTTTGTAAATGTCAAACTTGTCGTGCCACTTCAACAACCTGAAAAGAAAGCACTTAAAAGGGTGAAAACTGACCATACTGGAAAACAACAATTAGTGTTCATGGAACTGGTATCCAGATCAACAGGATCCTGGATAACATGCAGCATTAAGAACAAACATTGTCTTCACTTACTCAACAACCTCTTCACACATCACATCCTGCTACCACACACTCACTACATCAAGAATACAAGTCCTCAAATGGTTAATTTGTGAATCCACACAAGGCATGAACAATACTGCAACCTGTTCCATATGTGGAAGATGAAGGTTCATTTAAACTGTGATTGTGGCCATGATTCTCAACATGACAAGACTCTCTGTTCACTAAAAATGTTGCAGGTGCTTCCTCATATCTCTATTAGAATGGATCAAGATGCCATTGAAAGGCCAGAGAAAGCAGATTTTCCATTGTATCCTTTTTCAAAGATACAGAAGTTACCCATTCCAATCCAGCCTTAAGAAGGTAATGGAAAATGAAGCAAATTTTTGAACCACTGCTGTCCATGGTTGAAGATTTATTTCTCGTGCTGTTAGTTAGAAACTTTGACTAATCAACAGTGAATTGTCGGTGATACATCTGATATGTTAAATAGATAGCTAAAATACTGAAAAAGGATTATTTTGTTGAACTATTACATGTGTACAAAATGATAAAAGATTAAAATGCGTCTAACCACAACAAGCTGATTGCAAATATTGCCTTCATTGACTGGTCATTTAGCATTGTACTTTATTTCCCATTTGATTGATTTAATTGTATGCCGAAGCAATTTGGAAATAATGTCACATCCCCACAAGAAATAAATAAGCTGGAAGGCATCTTCCCCATTCTGCATTAATGGAGACAAATGACAACTTCATTACATGTCCTGTAAGATCAAAGTAATTACTGTTGCTGTCACAGTGCTGTGCAGATCACGGGGTTTAAGATAACTCCATCTACATTGAAAAGGGCTGCAGTCCGAAATGTATTTTTATTTTTCTTTGCAGAAACCGCCTAGGTTTTTTGAAAAATAATTACCATTTCATTTTCTTAAAAACATTAATACACATAAGGAGTTATTAAGGCATTATGAGAGAAACTAATATGAGTGCATTCTGTAAATAAGACCAGGAATGATGGACGTAGTTTGACTAACATATAGACAATTGATAACAATATACTTATTGGTCCATATTAATCTAAGTAGGCTGTAAAAACTGTTGCTTATTAAATATTACTATTCAAACAGAAAAATTATGATGCATGGCTTCATTTATTTACTTCAGTGTTACCTCACATATTATAATTCACCTCATTTGAAATATCCAATTTATTTTGACTTTGTTGCTAAGTTTTACTGCAATAATGTCCTTTTACTTAAGGAAATGTAAATGACCATTTCACTGGATTTTCTTTTTACAAAACGTCTTGTTTCCTCAACCGGGCACTTATCATTTGCAATATATTTGCCAGTCCTGTCAAAAAATGATTCTCGAAAACAAAACAAAAACTGCTTTGTCATCATTGTTAACTTTAAAGTTGTGTCTCAGTTGGCAGCACCCTCATCTAGGTAAAAACAATGACTGCAGATGCTGGAAACCAGAGTCTAGATTAGAGTGGTGCTGGAAAAGCACAGCAGTTCTGGCAGCATCCAAGGAGCAGTAAAATCGACATTTTGGGCAAAAGCCCTTCATCAGGAATGCAGGCAGAGAGCCTGAAGGGTGGAGAGATAAATGAGAGGAGGGTGGGGGTGGGGAAAAGTAGCAGAGAGTACAATAGGTTAGTGGGGGAGGGGATGAAGGTGATAGGTCAGGGAGGAGGGTGGAGTGGATAGGTGGAAAGGAAGATAAGCAGGTAGGACAAGTCATGGGGACAGTGCTGAGCTGGAAGTTTGGAACTGGGGTGAGTTGGGGGAAGGGGAAATGAGGGAACTGTTGAAGTCCACATTGATGCCCTGGGGTTGAAGTGTTCCGAGGCGCAAGATGAGGTGTTCTTCCTCCAGGCGTCTGGTGGTGAGGGAACGGCGGTGAAGGAGGCCCAGGACCTCCATGTCCTCGGCAGAGTGGGAGGGGGAGTTGAAATGTTGGGCCACAGGGCAGTGTGGTTGATTGGTGCGGCATGTCCCAGAGATGTTCCCTAAAGCGCTCTGCTAAGAGGCGTCCAGTCTCCCCAATGTAAAGGAGGCCGCATCAGGAGCAACGGATACAATAAATGATATTGATGGATGTGCAAGTAAAACTTTGATGGATGTGGAAGGCTTCTTTCGGGCCTTGGATGGAGGTGAGGGAGGAGGTGACAGCGCAGGTTTTGCAATTCCTGTGGTGGCAGGGGAAGGTACCAGGATGGGAGGGTGGGTTGTAGATGGGCGTGGACCTGACCAGGTAGTCATGGAGGGAACGGTCTTTGCGGAAGGCTGACAGGGGTGGGGAGGGAAATATATCCCTGGTGGTGGGGTCTGTTTGGAGGTGGTGGAAATGTCAGCGGATGATTTAGTTTGTGCGAAGGTGGGTAGGGTGGAAGTTGAGCACCAGGGGTGTTCTGTCCTTGTTACGGTTGGAGGGGTGGGATCTGAGGCCAGTGGTGTGGGATGTGGACGAGATGCGTTGGAGGGCATCTTTAACTTTGTGGGAAGGGAAATTGCGGTCTCTAAAGAAAGAGGCCATCTGGTGTGTTCTGTGGTAGAACTGGTTCTCCTGGGAGCAGATACAGCGGAGGCAGAGGAATTGGGAATACGGGATGGCATTTTTGCGGGAGGTAGGGTGGGAAGAGGTGTAATCCAGGTAGCTGTGGGAGTCGGTGGGTTGTAAAAAATGTCGGTGTCAAGTCAGTTGTCGTTAATGGAGATGGAGAGGTCCAGGAAGGGGAGGGAGGTGTCAGAGATGGTCCAGGTAAATTTAAGGTCAGGGTGGAATGTGTTGGTGAAGTTGATGAATTGCTCAACCTCCTCGCGGGAGCACAAGGTGGCGCCAATGCAGTCATCAATGTAGCGGAGGAAGAGGTGGAGAGTGGTGTCGATGTACAATGTAGTGGAAGAAGCACCCTCATCTGTCAGTCAGAAAGTGCATGGTTAAATACCACTCTTGGACTTTGCCTGACTTTTCAATGGAGAACTAGAGGACTGATACATTGTTCAGATGTGATGTCAAACTGAGACCCATCTTCTCCATCAAGAGCACACAAAAGATCCAATAGTATCAGTTGAAGAATTACAGCAGACTTATTCCATGTTTTGGCTGATATCGTTGCTTCATCTGACTGTTCTAAAAGGCAATGGTTTTAATTGGAGGTTTGTGTCATACAGTCTAAGGTGAAGAAATCAAAAGAATAACTCTGCATCTTGGTCAGGTTAGATAACATCCATGTCTCCTAAGCGACTTGGTAACGATCAATGTCCAACTTGCTAATGTAATTTATAATCCAAACCTATCCTGCAATTAATTATATCTTATTAAGGAAATAATCTCTTCTACCACTGCAAAATAAATCATTATTTGACTCATCCAAGGAATGAGGAATGGTACCAGCTTACTTCTACCCACAAGTATTACACCAACAATAAAATAAAAATTCACTGATTATTATTGAATTGTTGTTTGTGGGAGTTTACTCTGCACATTTTGGCTGTGATAGTTCCTGAAACAGTCTACACATCAAAAGAAGCATTCAATTTCTGGTGACGGTTTTGAGATATCTGGTGGTCATGGAAAATGCTATTTAGATGCAAATCGTTTAGTGTTTTCCTGACTATATTTGTAGGATTACATAAATTCTCTAGTAACACATTGAACATTTCCCAACTACAGCCCAACTATGAAATAAAAATAATCTCAGACTTCAACCTGAAGTTGAGAGTAATGCAATCCTAGCTGATATAATTACTAGATAAGATAGGTCACAGACAAATCTGACATTGCAGATCATATTTTGTTTTGCTTTAGTTTTAACAAGATGGTCTGCACAAGAACACAATGTTGCAGATAAAACTGAAGTTTATTATCAGAAGAAATAAAGTTAAATTGGAATAAACCAGTGGAGGTACATTGTTGGAGCAGAATGACTAAATGAATCATTCAACACCTGGAATCCACTTCCACGATCAAGGAATTTATTGATTTCATACAGGTAGGAAGAAACCTCTGTGCATCCAGAGGTTTCTTCACTTAGCAAAAGAAAGACATATAATTCTATATATTCATTTTCAGCGTGCCTTTGATACTTACAAACCATTTGTGATACTCATTGATGACATACATATCCAATCAGGTTAATTATGTGACTGTGTGGCCAATGATGTACAATTCCAGGTCTTTCCTTGGGCTTTCACAATATCTCTTAATCAACGACATTGCAATACTGCTGACTTTTGCATCTGTTAAGCAGAGTGGGGTCTTTTCCTTCCTGTCTAAGGCTGTCTGTCCAGAGGAATTAAGTTAAATCATTTAATGTTAGTTTGTTGGTTGCATTTAGAATTTCAGCATATGTATACAGGTGTAGATGACATTGTGACAATTATCGAAACAGTCTTAATTATTCTGGGATCAGACTTTTCTTCTAATCTTTATGAAATAATAAACTTTGGTCTAGCTGGCAAAAGGGTCTCTATCAAAGCTTTTCAAGGATATTCTTTATCAAGACAATCTCTGTATCTAAAACTGACTGCCTACAGGAATCCAATTAAATCTCTTGATATCAGATACGATAAAACTACGATTACACACATACATGTATACATGCATATGTGATTACAGTCACCTAAAGGGTCTTAATTAATGTGAGTCAAGTATTTCCCCTTCTATCCCACAATGAATAGCAAACTTTAAATTAGTTTACAAGAAGGGCTACAATCAGCTCTTGTCTTATCAGAGCTGTCTTAGTGTAAGTAATGGCTATATTTTTTACTTCTTCTTAATAAGACGCTTTTTGTGTGTGATGCCAGTGGAACACTTTACTACATTATCTGGTTGCTATGAGTGTGAAGGCCACAATTCTAACTGTATAATTACTGCTTCAGCTAACAATCCTATTTAGCCATTTTGTGTCAACTGATAACCATGGGCAGCCATTTTATGTGAACTAAAAACCATCAGCAGCCCTAACGCTTCTAAAGGATTAGGAAGAATAAGAATGTCAATAATGTGGGAACTGTTTATGTTTAGGGAGGAATGTAAAGTGACTGTTATAAACTTTGTGACTGATTGTAGTCTCCTTTTTTATAAAATATATTTCTCACTGTTTTTATTCTGTTTTTTTCCCTAATAGAGAATTGTTTGGTTTACCATTGATATTATAAAAAAAAGCCAAAATAGAGCCAATAACCACAATGAAACAAAAGATCATCTGAAACAAACACATGAACAGTACAATCAAATGACTTGTTTAGATATTCTCCAATTAGCATTCTTCCTAGCATTTTTTAAAAATATAGCAATCATGATCTTTCATAGCATGAGAGATAAAAACAATTGATCCATATTAACAACTCCCAATTGTAAAAGATGACCTTCATTCAAAAACCTTGAGTTTAAAGACACTGAAAGAGAATTATGTCGATTATTATAATGTTTACCAAAATTTAAAAGGTACTAGTGGGAACGTTAACATAAGAATATCCGAGGGTCACAGAGCTTTCCACAGTACAAAAAGTTTCCTTAGCTTTGGAGAAAGAGATCTCCAAATTAATATTATCCATGGTAGGTTACATATGTTATTTGATTAGTCATTTCCTTACTTAATCCACTGAGGAAAACACTAACTAGTGAAGTGGGAACTCAGTAAAGTGTATACACCCCCCACAATCTGTTATCTCAATGGTATTACAATTATGTATCTTTTTCCTTGAGACATTTTCTTGTTTGGTGGATGTGCTGTCACTACTAGGTTAAAAAAGTACTAATTTTGTTCAACGGTTCCATCTCCCTCAGTAGACTTCAGGCCAATCCACATCCAAAAACAAGCTCTGAAAACTCAGCTCATGGTTTGTTAACTGGGTCCAATTCCAGCACAGCAGCAGAGAAAATTCACAACATTTTAAAATAAACCACACCATTTTCAAAAGCATATTTTGACCCACATCTCGATGATACTGTATGCATTAAATAGTTGCAGAATCTGCATATTTTCCAAAAACTAATCTTGTGTTCCCTGGGCAACACCCTATCTATGTTCGAAGTTTTGTTGAAATCCATCCATATATTTTGGAGCTTTATTATTTGCAAGCAAGCTTACTCATATACAGTGGTGATATTGTTCATTGAACTGACCAGTAAAGAGTTGATGTCATACTGCAAAATGAACTAACAAAAATGTTGATATTGAAGCTGCAGAATTAAATTGATGCTCAGCAGAATTATTTGTCATACTTTAGATTAATATTCTAAATTATGCACATTCCAATGTCTTCACTGGAACAACATTCTTTTACTCAGCTAACTGAAATAACCTCAAAAGATTGAGCTTTTCCTGATGACATTTTGACATGCGTCAATGCAAAATGTCAACATTAATAAAATATTCCACACTGAAGACATTATTCCATACTGGTTGAATATTAGTTGAACTAATTATATGAATTTATTAATGAAGAACAATCTCAAAGCTGCACTTGCTCTATTTTTTTTAAATATTGACGACCCGTTGAGAAGAATGCCATTATTGCCAACCACACTTCAAAATCATTAGACAAAGAACTAACAATAAAAACATAATGTCTGAAGAAAATCCTGTCTTGAATTGGCCTCTTCAAGTTGAAACATTACAGCTAGAATAATTTATTCTTTGAAATAAATAATGTAATAGACTTTTATTTAATTTGATGAGTCTGTCAGGCTGATTATTTAGCAGCAAATTTCTGCTCCCTTGCTTCTTCACTTTATTGAATTAAAGTCACATGCGTACTGCAGCAGCATTTTAATGTGTGAAATATTGTATTGGTAATTAATGCCTTAACCTCAAAAATGTTTTAGTGGTCTAAGGTATTCCTGCAATGGAATAAACTTTGAAGTTAATAAAAATATAGACAGAGTGGCTCATCGAAGCCCTCCAGAAACCAAATGAAATTAATTTTCAAAATTAAGCTTGTCTGGCGGCAGCAAGGTCAAATTGAACTTTTATATTGTATCATGAGTCAACTGCATCATTAATAAGATTTGAAGAGATACTTGGTAGGTAAAGCCAGGATGCTTCTACAATGAATTAATTTAATAACTACCATAGCATACGTTTAATTTGATGTGCATTTCATTTACATATTGAAATACATATCTTAATTTTATTCCACTAAATCCTTTTCACTCGAGAAAAATACACAAACATCAGGGTACCTTGTAGTTAGTTGGGATGTAGGAAGGCTGCCTCACTGTAGAAACACAGGAAAAAGAAACATTATTTCTCTCTGAATTTAGAGACAGAACATGCTTCTGTTTAAAACTGGTCATGAGTCATCCTGCTTTCAGCAGTTTTTCTTAATAGTAAAAATGCTTTAATTCTTGTGCTAAGTTTGAATGAAATATTTGGAGTGTTCTAAACTTAGTTTTATGTTCATTACAGAAACAGAAACTATTTTATCTGCTACTGTTACATCATCAGTTTTGTCTAAGGCTATGCAGTTATCAGCCACTCCTTAATGTCACTTATATTTCTCAGTAATCACATTAATGATAGTAGGACTTATAATCCTTTCTTTACCATTTTAGCTGCAGTCAAAAAACAAAGAATGCTGTCTTTTTGACCATTAACATTTCTCATCATTTTAGGAATCAACAATTTCATAAGCACTAGTAATTGAATAAAATGACAATGGTTATCAGATCAACTATTATGCATAAATAATAAATGGCACTTATTCTATATCATAGGCATTTACTGTTGGAAATTTTAAAAAGTTAGGATCTTATAGATTCATCATACAGAAAATGATTATTTCCTCTTCATGCAATTATATCCTACATTTATTACTTGAGTTACATCATTGGTGAACCAAATGCTGGAGGTCATGTGACTGCAATCTGTTGAATCTCAAAATCAGGAATTTATCATAATCTATATCATTCAATCAGGGACAAAATCAGATCTTCTATAAATATTATATTAACATGAGTTTTTGATTGCCTTGTTCACAAAAATGAATAATTACAGTATTCGTATTGGTAATGTCACTAGATTAATAATCTAGAAGCCCTATTTAGTGCTTTGAATTTGAAGCAAGTCCATAAAAAGAATAGGTATAAATTCTGCAAATGGTCTTGGCTTTGTATGTCCATGCAACTAAGTCACACCAACATTGGTCATTCAGTCAGAAATTTACCAGAGAATTGAGATACTTCTGAGTTTATGCAGAAATTGCAAAAGTCACCTGACCCTCAGTGGATAACTTAGATGCCTTTCAATATACACAAAAAAGTAGCCCCAGAAAATTATGTATGAACATAGTCCATGTTTAAACTTATGAATATGATTTGCCTTCACTGGGCTTGAAACACCTTCATGGCAGGGAAAAATAAGGAAACCTAGTTGCTTTTTATTAAATTGCTTCTTGAGAAAGCATGATAAATAGGAACATAGAGAAAGTAGGTAATTCAGTTGCTCAAGCATGTTCCATCATCAAAGAAATCATGGCTCATCTGTGAAACTAACTCCATATATCTGCCTTTGGCTTAAATTCCTTAACACCTTAACAAAAAAAATTACAATTGATATGACTACATTAGCAGCACATATTCATTGCACAATATACACATTGATTTTTGCAATTGCTATGCCCTGCTTTGTCAAAAATAGCCATTTTTGTTTTCCTATTTCAAACTTAAGACTCTCATCATCTTTTGAGATTGAGTTATAATTGACTTACTTTTGGTATTGGGCTCTGTTCTTAGGGAGGCCTCTGTTCAAGAACCTCACATCACTTATCTGTTTCCCCTTTCATGTGCTGGCTGAAAGGTTTGAAATTTCAATAACATCTGTTCATAGAGCTTTAGAAATTTTAATGCAAACAAATATATATGGCAGATTTTTCCCTTCAGTTACATGGTCAATAGGAAAAAAGTTGGAAAAATATGATAAAAGCAAACAAATCAAATTCTCAACATTGAAGAAAATCTTTTCAACTATCCCCTCAAGATTGAAATAGTGAGTTCAGAATTTCACTAATGAGTGGCAACCATTTTATTTTACATAATTGCATTTATTATCAGCTAATTTCATTTAATTTCTATACAGCTCGCAATCCTCCTCTTCTTCTCCAAGAAACAAGATACAGGCAATCTCAACATAAAAATCAAAATGGTTACCTTGTAAGTTAGCTCACTGCACGCCTCCTGGCCTTCACATATCTCTGACTTCCCCACAATTTCTCTAAGCACTCTATGGAAACTGTCATCTTCCAAAATCCATTCACATTTGTGGTTTACTGAAGAATGGGTAATTGTGTGAGAAAAATCAACTTGGGCCATTGCAGACCAATGGCATAAATCTCATTCAATTTGGGCAAGAAATTGGGAAATTTGGTCTACAGTCGTTTGTAGGTTTCAAGGTCAATAGGAGCTCATTTTGAATTCTTGACTTTCTGCAGGCCCAAATTTCACAGTAACATTCATTTCTGATTAAAAGTCATTGAACTGATCTGAAAAGTTAACTCAATTTCTCTTCCCCCCCCCCCCCCCCCCCCCCCCGAAGCTGCCTGACCTACTGAATAATATCCTCATTTTCTGTATATTTCATCATTCCAGCATCGGCATGATTTTGCTTTAATCCAGAACAAATTTGCAGTGACAACATAAATATTACAATTGCTGATGTTAATGGAGAGCATTCTTAAGTCTGCTACTTTTAATGCAGTTTATTTAAATAAGTTAAAACCCTCATTGACATAGTAGACAGAGAATTGTTATTGGAATGCATTAAGCAATTTCCTGCTATATATTGACAATAATAACTTTGAGGTTTATTAATTCTGAAAATAGATTTTTAGATATGATATACCAATGGATCTAATTAACCAGGAAATGTCACTATCTCTACAGTTTTCTTTGGTATTATTGTTTAATTCAGAAGTATTAATAATTCATTTTTGAATGACCTTATCATATCTCAGAGTGAAACAATGACAGTGATATATTTATGTAAGACCTGCTTTTATTATACTCATCATTTCTGTTTCTCACCTAATGTGGCTTAGAGACACTCTGTTATTTTATAAAAGTACAACATGTTATTCAGGTCTTCTGTGTTCAATTCTCTGGTCAAACAACAAAGTTGAAAGTGAAGCAGAATTTGAAGCTATCCAGACTGAGCATATTGCAAATTGCTTCAAGGAGCAGAATAAACAAATGTGCAATAAATAAAAACATGAAAAGTTTTATTTTGAGGTACAAGGGAGATTTCACCTGTAATATGTGTTCTCACATTTCAAATCTTTAGTCATTCCATCAGAATAAAAATTCCAATAACACCAAAGGTCACTTAAAGTACACTGGCTGGTCCATCAAGTCTCACAGACTATTGGACGATTTATGTTAATATTAGTGCATTGCTGTCAGTATAAATGGACTGTTATGAATTAAATCAGTTGTAGTCAAATAGAAACCCAACATTACGAAATATAACAACCACAGTCAATACAACCACCGGCAATGTTAACAAATTATAGAGATGTTGGAACAATTCATTTTCAATTTAGATTTTTTTCTGTGGCAATGAGCAGTCAATCCATCTGTTTTCTTGATATGCTCACACAAGTGTTTTTCTCTAGCAACAAGAAACTGTCTTCCACCAAAAGAGAAAATGCTAGAAAATCTCAGCTGGTCTGGCAGTATCTGTAAGGAGAGAAAAGAGTTGACATTTCACATCTTACTGACCCTTTGTCAAAGCTAAAAAAAAAGGGAGAAATAAGGAGGCATTTATACTAGGCTGAGAGAAGTTGAATCATGGCTCCAGAAGCAAAGGTAGCAATAAAGAGGTGATAATGATGGTGCATAGAGAGATTATAGGGAGATTAGGAGCTGTGAATGACCAAGGATGGAGCCAGTGCTATGTGACAAAATATGTGGGGGATGGGGGGGTGAAGCAGAGGCAAAATGGAAAACAGGGGAGAAGGTTAGCAAAGGGGGAAGAGGAGAGGAAAAAGGTGATAAGAGAGTGGGGAACGAGAGAAAGAGAGACAATCAAAAAATAAGAGGTACAGAACAGTGAAAAAAATATTTTAAAAAACAAAATAAATGAAATAAAATTATGGAGCAGAATAAAAACAGAGGGGTCGAGATGGGATAATCATCTGAAGTTGTTGAATTCAATGTTGAGACCAGCAGGCTGTAACATGCCTAGTCGAAAGATGAGTTGCTGTTCCTCCAGTGTGCGTTGAGCTTGACTGGAACATTGCAGCAGGCCAAGGACAGGCATGTTTTTAACAAGAAACTGTCTTCCTAGCTGCTATGTTCTGGACCAATCGTTTAGGTTGATAAGTGAGGTATTGATACTTGTGAAACATATGGGATGACAAATGTACAACAAATACTGTCTTTACATGTGTCAAAGATTATTTGCTGAATTTTGTGCAGGAGTACAAAGCAACTCTGGTTGCAAAGTCCAACAAATGATATTATTTAAGTTCAATGTAAGCTTCTATGAGTCTGAAACAAAAATAATGGAGTATATTGGAAATATTCAGCAAGTCAGGCAGCAGTTCTGATGAAAACCACTGATCTGAAATGTTAGCTCTCCGTCTCTCACCACAGGTGCTCACTTCCCTGCTGAGTACTTCCAATATTTTCTATTTCATCTTTTCCTTTTTACTTATGCGCACACCATTGGACCCTTAAATCTAGTTAACAATATGTTTGAATATTTCTCATCACAATCTTATGTTTTATTTGGCCAAGTGTGAGCTATTGTTGAGATTTTTTGGAGGGCATTCCATCATGAAGTCGAACAAGTTTACTCGTCGTTTCCTACCAAACTTATATCATTAACTACTTATCCCACCTTAAAGCATCTATCTTGTCTGATTCCACCCCATCTAAACATCTGTCACTCCTGGAATACCTTGCCACATAGCAGATCTCCTAGAATTAATCCCTTGCTTGTTGTCTTTATAAGTTTTTTTGTGCATTCAATCACAGGATTAGGGCATTTCTGGCTAGACCAACATTTACTACCTATCTCTGATTGATGTTGAGAGTAAACAACTTTGATGTTGGTTTGGAGTCACATGTAGGCCAGACCAGGTAAGGATGGTAGTTCCCTTCCCTCAAAGTGAACTAGATGTGATTTTCTCCCGACAATCAGTAATGGATTCATGTTCATCATTAGACTCGTAATTCCCCATTTTTATTGAATTGAAATTCCACCATCTGCCCTGGTGGAATTCAAACACAGGTCCCTGGAACAGTACATGAGTCACTGGATTAATAGTTCAGTGATAATACCATTAGGCCATTGCTGCCCAGACAAGCTCTGCCAGTCTCAGCCATCTTGAGGAATGACAGCAATGCAGGAAAAAGGTCCTTCTCCACTCTGCCAATGTAAGTTCCATCATCTTCTTGGTGACAACTCTTACTTTCACTGAATCTGCTACAGTACCCACCTCTCACTAAGACTCTAAAATTCTAACTATTATCTGCAACATTTTCCTTAACTCATCATCACCTGCCCCAACTCCTGACACCACTAACCCCATATGCTGCCTACTCATTCCCTTGTAATGCTACCCAATGGCTACCCACTGTTATCATCCATGATACCTGCATAGTTCTCCCATACTGGGAAGAAAACAACCCATGAAAAGACAGAAAAACTCAAGATAAGAGATGAACTTTCTGACATTCAGTTCTTTACCCCTTATTTGAATAGCCCCAGGTGGCTGATTAACTCTGTCAAAGCCTCTGATTCGTATCAGTGGCTGTCCACACACTGCAAAACAGAAATAATGTGAGGCTGGTAGCTCTGGCTGAGGGGGCAAAACACTCAAAGGAAAGTCAAGGCAATGGCCAGGTTGGCTCAGAGTGAGTCAGCACTATAACAATGAGTGAAAAACCTGGAGCCTGGTCCAGTCCATGAACTGGGTATGTGTTCCTGCACAGTGGCCTGACAGCAGCATTAAAATGATAGCTGCTGGTGTAGTCTGAGTTCTAGCATTAAAGTACAGAAGTGAATTATAACTAGGAGATGGGACATGTTCCAAGAGGGTTCTTGGTGGCTGCAAATATCAAATGCTAATATCCAATAGAGCGTGCCCTGAAATGTCAGTGCTTGGTGTCCAATATTAAGGTCCTTTGAAACTAGCAGTGATTTGAAGACATTAGGCAGCCACTCTAACTTGGATGTCAAAAATTCTCAACAATTCCGCCATTTCAGAAACCAACCTACCACCCATGCTTCTGTCCTTCCCCCTTCCCATCACTCACAACAGCATATTGGGTCCCCTTTGTCCTCACTTTTCATGTCACCAGCCTTTGCTTTCAAAGGATCATCCTCTGCCATTTCAGACAACTCAGTAGAACTCCACCACAAAACACATCTTCCCCCTCACTGCCCAAACAAAGACGGGGTGACTGCTTTGCAGACTGCTTTGCTCAAGCACGACCCTGACCTTCCCATAGCCGGTAATTTTAGCACAGCAACTGACTTGCATGCTCACTTGTCTGTTGTTGGAATGCTGCAAAGCTCCAGTGAATCACTGCACTAAATGGAAGAACAACATCTCATCTTCACGATAGTTACTTTACAACCTTCTGGATTTAATATTGAGTTCAACACCTTCAGATTGCGAACTTAATCCCACTCCTTTCCTTTCTTTTAGCTTTACTTGTTACATTCTCTGTCACCATGTCTTCTCTACTCTAGCCCCACTCCAGTGGACCATCTATTCTTTCCAGTTTGGAAGTTGGACACACCATTGTTCTGCCAGTCTCACATTCCAATTATTCAATCTGCACTATCAATGCCCTTTCTCCCCCCCACACCTCAGCCCCCTACTATTGAACAAATGGTGCCCCCTCAACACTTCACATCAGCTCTGATGAAGGGTCATTTAGATTCGCAAAATTAGCTTGCTCCCTTTCCATGGATGCTGCCTGATCTGGTGTGTTTTCCAGTCATTTTTGTTTTCAGTCTCAACATCTTACATTGAGTAAAATATAAGGCTGAACTTTAATGAGGGGAGATAGGCCGTTAATAAGGTATTAAACAAGATAAACTTCCCTTAATTAGCAACTAGTCACTGCTTAGTGAGAAACTCACCATGCCACTTGACAAAAACATAAAAGATGGTGCAACATCCTAACATCAAGGTAGACCTTACCAGACTTCTCATTTGAATCTGCCACACATCTCACCATAGCTCATGTCACTCAGACCTCTGTAAGATTCCACCAGTGTTTCCTTTTCTGAATCTAGTATACTCACTTAAATTTACTTAAATGATCTAATTTGCTTGTAAGTTCATTTTAGTAATATATTTATTTCTTAAAAAATGTTCTGCCTCTTGACTTTCAACATGGAAAGGACTTGAATCTTATGAATGCTCTTTTAATCTTATTGGCTCATAGTTTGCTGGTGGAAGGCAGCTTATGATATATTCAGCTATGAAACTCTTACTTTTTAACAATTGCCTCACAAATCATTTATGCCACATATGACTAGAATGTGATCAGATAACAGTGATCAAAATCTAGTTCAACAACATACTACTCCAGGAAACTACCACAAAAGCATTCTATAAATACATCTTCCAAATTTACCAATTTTAAGTTCTGTTTCAACCCATATGAAGATTGAAATATTCCACATCTATTACATTGCCTTTGTTGCAAACTGCTTAATGGTCTTTCTCATATTGGGCTACATTGGGGGGCACATAAATGATTTCCACAGATGTTTGTTTGACTCCTGTTATTGCTAATCTCTACCTATACAATTCTCTTTCCTTATTTTTCTGAGTCAAGATCCACCTCCTTTATAATCTTTTATTGTCAGGGCTACATCACCTCCTTTGTCATCCTTTATTATCAGGGCTACAGCTCTTCATTTACCCTATTGCCTATCTTTTCGAGATGTTGTGCATCCTGGAAAATGAATTATCTAAACATGATCACGTTGCAACTACATTTTTGTAATGATGCTTAGATCAAAACTATTTATTGCAATTCATAGCACTTGGTTGTCTATCTTATTATGGATATTCCAGGTATTAACATGAAATTATTTGTTATATTTTCACCTTTATTTCGTGCAAGCACCTTATTCGCTCATTATTTATATTAATATTAATTATGTTTTCTTGTTTTCACACACATGTTTTGACTCAAGTTAATTTAAAAAACTATTGCCCAAAGTTTTCCTTAATGGGTTTCCAACTCTTCTTTGATCTGAGCCTTCCTCCCCTTCTGTTTCTTTTATGTTATTTCTCCTTATTCTAACTCACATTTGCTGATGCACTGTTTGAATGTTTGTATCCTTTGTCACACACATTTCAGTTCTCATTATGCATGTCACTACCTTGAATGATTGCCTTTTATTTTCTCATTAACATTCCAAAGCTCCATCACATGATCAACTCCCACAGTTGTTTAGGTTTGAGCCCCTGTCTATCGTTCTAGTTAAACTAGTCACCAGGGCACTGGTGATCACAAATCCATCACATAGAGACCAGAATCATAGCATTATTACTGTGCTGATGGAGGCCGTTTTGCCCTTCATGCCTGCACTGGCTCTATTATCTAGTGATAACTTCAGGCCTTTCCTCCATATTGCTGCACACCATTACTATAAAAAAAATCCAAAGCCCTCTTAAATATCCAGGATGAAAGGAATCTAAAGAGGAAAGGGACAGAAAAAGCTCTGCAAAGAAGTAGGTTACTAATTTTAACATAGAAACATAAAACTAGGAGTAAGACTAGGTCATTCACATTTCACGTCTCTCCACCACAGAACAGGATCATGTTTGATCCTCTATCTCAATGGAAATTTCCTGCAGTCTCTTTGTACCCTTTGTTGCCTTTAATATCTAAAAATTATATCAACATCCTTCCTGAATATACTCAATACTTTAATGGCTACAGCTCTCTATGGTAGCAGATTCTGCAAGTTGACCATTTTCTCAGTGAAGAAAGTTTTCTTCACCTCAGTCTTAATTTGCTTACTCATGTCCTGAGATTGTGACCCCTTGATCATACCAGGTTAGTGGTAACCTTAATAATTTCCACTTCTTCAGTATCCTATGCCCTTCCATGCTCTATCATCTCCAATCTGTATCTGTTGCATTGCTCCCCAACACAGTAATAATCCTTTGCATCCCAGTATAATGCCTTCAATCCCGACAATTGATTCCCCACAACAATGACCCCTGATAATCCCACTTTGATTTCCAGCAGATGCCCGGCACTAATCATGGCCCACCCTGGAAATAATGAACTGAAGAACTGACCATGACCCAATGCCCAGACTGTAATGATAGCAAACTCTTGACCCTGAATACCTCAAGTACATAACTGGCAATATCCAAGACCCTGTGCTGAGAGCAGATGATGTCCTTTACTGATTGTAGTGGAATTTTCTGGCTGATGACAGACCTCCTGGATTTGACTGTGAATTATTTATTTTAGAACTTTAGGCCTGGTCATTTGGTTGAACCACTTTCAGGATGTTTGCCATCTAAACTACTGCCAAATGATACAGGTGTGAGTTTGACAAAGCACATATCCTCCCCCTTGACTGATCATTGCTGAAAAAATTGACAATATGCATTGTCTGCATTGAAAGGCAAGGCAAGTACTGTGAGTTGATAAGTTCTGAAAGAGGCAACAATTTGCCAAAAGGCAAAGCAAAGTATAGGTCTTGTGAGTATCCAAGTAGGTTCAAACTTAACGAGCACTAAGAAAACAAGCTTATAGCCCTGATAAACAGCTTGTTCCAAAGCATGAGGGGGGGCTCTGTTCATGTGAGAAAATTGCCTGGCAGACTATTTCAGTGAAAGGTGTCAGTGAGCTCCATAAGTGTGCCATTTAAGTGATGAGCAATATTATAAATTGTTGGAGATATGTCATGAGGTATGGAGAAGCTGGTGCTTGGTTGATGTCATCCTACAGGGAGCTTGCTTTCTCGACATTGAGAATCTCACTGCATTTTTCCACCAATCTCAAGTTGTTCAAGTGATAGGAAAATTCTGTTCATTATCTTTCAACTGTGTAAACAACAAAGCGGCCAACAAAGACTGAACCAAAACAAAATGTGATATGCTGAGGGCAAATACAAAATAAAGTAATAATCATGGACATGATTCAATCTTATCATAACAGTGTATATTTGTGACAATAATTGACAAGAAAAAATGAGCTAATTGAGCAAAAACATAGGAATTCACACTATAACAAACAACTAAAGGTACAAGGGAAGGCCTTGCATGTAGTTCAGATAGATTGGTAGTTATCTCTATTTCCTTTCTTTCCAGCAGTCTATAAAGCAAGGAAAACAATCAGGCAACTGAGTCATGGGAATAAAAAGATCATTGCTCACACTGCCCCCCCCCCCCCCCCCCCCCCCAGTAATGCCATTGACTTCATTAAAAGAAACTCTCAAATTGGCAACTATATATTATTTATAGAACAGCCGTGTGACGACATGGCCGAGAGGTTAAGGCGATGGATTGCTAATCCATTGTGCTTTGCACGCGTGGTTTCGGATCCCACTCTCTGCGCTACGAGCAGCACGGTGGTTAGCGCTGCTGCCTCACAGCACCAGAAACCCGGGTTCAATTTCCGCCTCGGGCAACTGTGTGTGGAGTTTGTACATTCTCCCCGTGTCTGCATGGGTTTCCTCCGGGTACTCCAGTTTCCTCCCACAGTCCAAAAATGTGCAGGTTAGGTGAATTGGCCATGCTAAATTGCCTGTAGTGTTAGGTGTAGAGGAATGGGTCTGGTGTAGACTTGTTGGGCCGAAGGGCCAGTTTCCACACTGTAGGGAATCAAATCTAAAAAAATCTTATCTAAAAAGAATAGGTTGTGGTCTCTCCAATTTTTTTTTCAAAATAGATCACCTGGATCCCAATAGTATTCGGTGACAGAAGGAAAATGGCACATCACAAAACTATTAATTGATTTTCCACTGGCCATTTTTAAACTTTGTTGGATCCTTTGCTTATGCTGGTGAAGAGCTAAAATCAGACTGAGGATCACAATGGAAAATGAGTTCAGGATTTGCAGGTTTAGTGCAGTCTAGCTAAGTGACAGCCACCAGATGTGTAAATTTATTGTTTAGGGTAGGAGCAGGATGTGGTTAATGTGGAGAGCCTGAGGAGTAGATTAGATTAGATTACTTACAGTGTGGAAACAGGCCCTTCGGCCCAACAAGTCCACACCGCCCCGCCGAAGCGCAACCCACCCATACCCCTACATTTACCCCTTACCTAACACTACGGGCAATTCAGCATGGCCAATTCACCTAGCCTGCACATCTTTGGACTGTGGGAGGAAACCGGAGCACCCGGAGGAAACCCACGCAGACACGGGGAGAATGTGCAAACTCCACACAGTCAGTCGCCTGAGTCAGGAATTGAACCCGGGTCTCTGGCGCTGTGAGGCAGCAGTGCTAACCACTGTGCCACCGTGCCGCCCATGTCTCCATAATAGCCACAACATCGAAATCCCAGGTACCAACCCACGCTGCAAGTTTAGATTAGATTAGATTACATTACAGTGTGGAAACAGGCCCTTCGGCCCAACAAGTCCACACCGACCTGCCGAAGCACAACCCACCCATACCCCTACATTTACCCCTTACCTAACACTAGGGGCAATTTAGCATGGCCAATTCACCTGACCTGCACATCTTTGGACTGTGGGAGGAAACCGGAGCACCCGGAGGAAATCCACGCAGACAGAAGGAGAACGTGCAAACTCCACACAGTCAGTTGCCTGAGGCGGGAATTGAACCCAGGTCTCTGGCGCTGTGAGGCAGCAGTGCTAACCACTGTGCCACCGTGCCGCCCTTATTCACCTACCTTATTTTGTATACTTTTTGCATTGAAGTATACACACTTCAAGCCACTTTCCTGTTAACAGACACCCTCCTTTGAGATTGATGCCATGTTCCTAACCTCTCTACACTCCAGGTCCTGCACCCTAAAGCTACAGTCTGGGTTCCCATACCCCTGCAGAGTTAGTTTAAATCAAAAACAGAAATTGATGGAAAAACTCAACAGGTCCAACAGCATCTTTGGAGAGTAAACAGACTTAACATTTCAAGTCCAATGGTACTTATACTGATGAGTGTGTGTGTGTGTGTATGCGCGCGTGCGTTGGAGGCAGGTCGGGGAGGTTGAAAAGTAAACAGGTATTTGGATAGGGAGTCCAGAAAAAGAGAGAAAAGAATGTTAGACAAACAAAGGAATTGTTGATAGGACACAACAATTGAGGAAAAGAAGAAAAAAAAATGCCAGATATGCGATTATAGGATTATGAGAGATTGAAAATAGGTTGGCTGTGCTGAAACCAACCCATATTTTGGAGTACAGAGGATTCTCAATTATCTGAAGGACACGGGCAGGGTGTATTTCGTTCAGTTAATCGAATTCTGAATAATCAGATACCGGACAACATAGTTTAGCGAAGCAAAGGGACCGTGTAATCTTGTCGGATGTTCCGATATTTGGATAATCAAATGCTGGATACTTGAGGTTCCTCTGTACGTGTGTGGATAAAAGACATGGAAGGGATTTTCATGCTCTACAATTATTAAACTTTATGCCGAGTCCTGAAGATTATAATGTCACTAAGCTTAAGCTGAGCTGTTGCTTTTCCATTTGCACTGAGTCTTGTAGGATCACGGAAACAAAAACAGACATTGCTGGAAAATCTTAGCAGGTCCAGCAGCATCTGTGGAGAGAAAGCAGAGTTAATGGTTTGGAGTCATTTTCCCTTCTTCAGAACTGATGGTGTCAGGAAAAGGATGGTTTTGAACAGAAAATGGGGTCGGGGGAGGGAAGAGAGTAAACAATAGGCAGAGACAGAGCCCAAAGAGAGAAAGAAACACAGTTGGACACTGGAATGGTAAAGGTCAGTCCAGGAGAATGAATAGATGCTAATGGGGACAATTAGTGGTTGATAATGGGTAGTCTGTCTGTGGTAGCAGCCCTGTAATGACAAGGTCTGGTGTGTGTGGGTGGGGAAAGGTGCTCACGCCCTAAAATCAGTGAACTTGATATTAAGTCTAGAAGGCTGCAGGGTACACAAGCAGAAAATGTGATGTTGTTCTTCCAGCATGCTCTGAGCTTTGACAGAACACTCAACAAGCCTGAGGCAGAGATTATGGTGAAAGACCACAGTAGTGTGTCGAAGTCACAAGCAACTGGAAGCTCAGAATCTTTTTTTGCAGCCAGAACGTAGGTGTTCTGTGAGGCGGGCACCCAGACCACGCTTCGCTCCCCCAGTGTAGAGTGGGCCACATAGTGAGCAACAAACACAGGAGACAAGATTGAGTGAAGTGCAGGTAAAGTGTTATTTCAACTAGAATGTATGCTTGGGACCTTGGATAGTGAGAAGGGAGGAAGTAAACAGGCAGATTTTACGCCTTCTGTGATTGCATGGGAAGGTGCTGTGTGGATGTGTTGGGAGTGAAAGAGGAGTGGAACAAGGTATCATGGAGAGAACAGTGCTTGCAGAAGGCTAAGAAGGGAGTAGAAGGTAATATATGTCTGGTGATGGCATCCTATGGGTGGCAGAGGAAATGGTGACTGATGATCCTCTGAATGAGTGAATTTGCACCTAATTTGCTGTTTCACCTGAAAAGTGTGCCTGCGGCATTAGATAGCAGGGAGAGAGGAGGTAAATAGACAAATGCTGTGTCATCTAAGGTTGCATAGGATGGTGATGTAGGGATGTTGGGAATAGAAGAATGGACCATGGTGTTCCGACAGTAATGGTGTTGGTAGAATGCTGACAAAAGGATGAGGGGAGAGTCTTTCACTTTCCCCATGACTACTTTATAAAATTATTGAGTTGCAAACCGAAATTACTTTTTTGAGCTCAAATTTTGAGTTGCCCTGGGATATCACAACTGGGCATGTGTTTCTTGCATGATACCCAGTTTAAGATTACAAACTGAGCCAATGGAAATTTCAATTCAACATATTTTATACAGAGACAATATACTTAAAAATCAATAAAACCAATTGATGCAATTTGTCAATTCATTAGATGCAGCCACTACCATCCAGAGGAACAAGGCCCAGCTGATACATGGGAACTGTGATGATACTATGGCTTTAAGAAATGTATTTTGTCCTTGTTTTTTTGAATGGCGTGAGGTTGAGACAGTGGTACTGATCAGTCTGTTTCAAGCCAATAAAGTAAACATCTTGTGGGATCTTAGTTTTTTTTTAAAGTTGGAACAATAGAATCAACATGAATGGGGGGAGTCAGGCTCCCACAGAACCAGGGTTTTACTTTAGTTTTCTGCAGTTGTGGTTTTGAATGTGGTTATGGAAGTTGTTACAACTCTCAGCTACAATTGAAAGCTTGAATTCTCTCTCACTGCCAGATTTTGTCTTGATGTTCTTTCCTCCTGGACTGGGGAAATATTGCATGTGAGACAATCAAATTTACTGAATTTACCTTTGCCAAGGGTATGTTTATGGGATGTTACAATATTGGATGTTACAATTAGTAGTTAAATAGTAGTTATTTTGTTAAGTTTTCCAATAGAATCAAATTTAGACCAATTATCTTCTTCTTTGGTTTGTAATTTAACTGTGGAGTAAGAATAAAGTGTGTTTTGCTTAAAGCTGAGAAGTGTAAACAATCAAATTATGTCTGGTACAGCGCACCTGACACTTGCCTGTAATTAAGGAAAAGTTAGGATCTAGCCTAGCCCCTCGATATATTTGAAGGGGGTTTGGTCTGATCCATAACAGAACCTATCACCTGGAAGCTCCTTCCAAGAAACAAACCATCCTAACTTGGAATTAGATTGCTGTAACTTGACTTAGGCGGGTTTGAAATCCTGGAACTCTGTCCATAACAACCACTCTGTGTGTTCCTTCAGGCCAAATGTTGCAGTGGTTCAAATTAACAGCTTCTCAATGACACTGACTGATCAGGTACTGCCTACAATGCTCACTTACCCTGAATTAATACATAACTAAATAAATAAGGAAGTTGGGGGCGGTGTGGGTATGAGAAATGGTAGCAGATAATTTTTGTAATCATCAAATTGATTTGCCCCAAAAGTTTGCTGCAAGTTGACTTGTAGTTCAAGAAGTGGTATATATGAATTATGTCTTGCTAGTCTAAAATATGCAACAGACTAATGGATTTCCTCACAATCCCTTTGCATGAACCCAATATGAGGCCAATGTAGTTAATATTGCTAATGTTGCAACTAAATAAAAAGTGCAAGATTTTTAAAACACAATTTTCTTTGCACAATATTGCAAATAGCAAATGAAAATATATCTAACTCCCAATGGACATTTGTGAAATGGGAATTTATTGACCATTCTTACTCTCCCTATTGAAAATGGTTGGCAATTTATTCTAGAAACTCAGCATGCCAAAATGCTAGAGCCCTACATTGCTTTTAGTTGGGGATCACCAGGAGATTGAATCAGTGACAATAGTAAGAAGGTGATGCATGACTAAGACAAGTTGTTGTGTGGCTTAGTCCGGCACATGGATGCAATAACATAGCTATGATCTTGTCTTTCTAGGTTCAACAAATGCTCTTGTAAAATCTTGCAAAATTAGACAAATTCCAACAGGTAAGTACAAATTAGCATGATTAAATAATTGTGAATAATTAAAAATGAATATACAGATATGGAACTCGTGTCTCTGACAAAGCAAGATGTGATTTTGCATGTTCTGTTACATTCAATGTAATCTATTCAGGGCAAACAGTAAAGTTTAGTAATTAAACATTTATAGATATATAAAATTTGTATTCTTAGAGGATTTCTTGTATTTAAATGCCGACAATGCCATGAACATTATTGCATTATTTATGTTATGATTCTCTGTGTGCATTTCAATGTTTGGTATTTTGCCGAGGATAGCTTTTTAACCATTCATGTTCAATCATGTTTACTTGTCGCCAGTACAATACATTCGAGAGATGTGGGATGAAGGTGAACAGGAACAAAACAATGTTGTCAGAAGTATCAGGTAACATCAGAGGTGTACATCTGCATCTGCCCGTATACAATTCTTTGCATCTATAGACTCAGGTCCAGCCCGAAAGTAATGACTAGGTATTATTACCCTACAAAGGTCAATCCACAGTTCTGTAACCTTCATCAATCTCAATGACAGCAATTGTTATCAAAATGGCATGGCCCTCTATATGAATGCCATCAGTTCCTATGTTAATTTCTTATTCCCTAAACATATAATTTTACAGAACATATTATCTAGAGTGAGGCAAGGCTAAGACGTGATCTGTAAATTAAAGCACTAAAGGAAAATTTAGCCAATTTTGGTTTGGAAAGGGTGATATTATAGGAGAACTTGCAACCATGCTTTTGGAAGTAACCCTTATTAATTACAAAAAATGAATCAGACAGAAAAGCTGAGGTTTAATCATGCAGAGAGTAATTCTGACTACATAGCATAATAGGTGTGTTGATTGGGAACAGAATCTGAACAAAATATTATTTGCTTTGAGCATTTGATATAAATCTAAATGGATATGATTGGATAACACACATTTGGTCTTCAGTTCTAAATATCTTCATCACATGCTATTTGTAAAAGAAATGTGACATTTTTATACATATTCTGCAAACTGAATTGTGGAATCAGCAATTATCAAAGTTAATTCTGTGAAACATCTGTGTTATTTGCCTTTGTGTCTCATTTCATTGTAGTCATGTCATCTTATGTGCAAAATCATTTCTGATAAAATGCTTGGTGATAAGGTTTCCAGGTAATTTTCTGCCAGTATGTGAGTTTCCCATTAATTCCATACCAAATTTCCAAACCTGTTTTGCTATGATCTTAGTCCAATTCTGTTTTATTCAATATTCTAATTATTGGGCCTGAAAGTTCCATTTAAATCCCAGTATGTCTATGACAGTCTGGGAGCTCTAACTGCCACAACTATGATTTCCTGATGTAGAACTGTTTTATTTTTCAGGATTACATTTTTCTGCCAAAGCAAAAATGAACAGTGTGCTTTTATTGAAGTGGGAGAGGAGAAGAGCAGAAAATATTTGCGAGGAAAGTAAAAAGTCTATGAATGGCTGTTTCTTGATTTTTTAAATTATATACAGTTATAGAGGCATAGATATGTACAGAACAGAAACAGACCATTAGGTCCAACTTATCCATGCTGACCAGATATCCTAAAGTAATCTAGTCCCATTTGCCAGCATTTGGCCCTTATCCCTCTAAATCCTTCTTATTCATATACCCATTCAGATGCCTTTTAAATGTTGTAATTGTACCAGCCTCCACCACTTCCTCTGGCAGCTCATTCCATATATGCACCACCCTTCGCATGAAAAAGTTGCCCCTCAGTCCCTTTAAATTTTTCCCCTCTCACGCTAAATCTATGCCCTTTAGTTCTGGGGAAAAGAGAAGCCTTGTCTATTTATCCTATCCATATCCCTCTTCATTTTATCAAACTCTGTAAGGTCACCCCTCAGCCTCCAACTCTCCAGGAAAAGCAGCCCTAGCCCATTCAACCTCTCCCTATAGCTCAAATCTGCCAACCCTGACAACATATTTGTAAATCTTTTGTGAGTCCTTTCAAGTTTCACAACAGCATTCCTATAGAAGGGAGACTAGATTGACCACAATATTCCAAAAGTGGCCTAACCAATGTCCTGTACAGCTGCAGCATGACCTCACAACTCTTATACTCAATACACTGACCAATAAAGGAAAGCTTACTCTGAAAGGAAGGTGGCTCAGTGGTTAGCACTGCTGTTTCATGGTGCCAGGGACCTGTGTTTAATTTCAGTCCTGGATTACTGTCTGTGTGGCGTTTGCACCTTCTGACGAAAGTGTGCACTGCACCTTTAAGAGAGAGTGAAAGCTGTTTTACATTGAGAGCTTGCAGGCAGCTGTCATGTGACTGACTAGCAGTCTCAAAGTGAACTGGAAAATTTAAAATATGTAACATTTTGCTGTGAAACAAGTACCTGAGTTTTGGTTGCTATTTTTACAACAATTGAAACTGAACCTATCAGTTTAAATTATACCCCAGGATACTAAAACTCAATCAATTTTGAATTTATTGTTTTGCCAACATCAAACCAATGTGACAAATCCAATGCAGGGGGTATAAAGAAGCAGACATTTTGACAATTAGACAGAGAGACCACCTGCCATTGCCAGAGTAACTGCCAGCAACACGCTTTCTATCAAAGGTACCTTTTTAACACAAAACATCTTTGCAGCAATAGACCGAAGATGACCCAGGGAGATCTACAGAGAGAGGAAGACAGACACTGGCTACAACAGCTGCTGTGTGGTTTTGAAATTAAGTTGATGTAATTATAATATGGGTTTCATTGACAACAGTATATTGCTATGGAATGGGAGGTAGACAACAAGCATTCAGGAGAATGGAGGCTTAGAGTTCTAAAGAGGTGTTGTTTAATGTTCACTTTAGAGTAAAATAAAAAAATTGATATTTTTTTCCTTAAATAGTGGCATTTAGGAATTCTCTGCCACTCATACTTTAACAGTTTGAGGGCTCCGGCCTGTGATTAGGACAGGTTTAGACAGATCCAGTATGAGATTTGGACAGATTTGAATGGATTCAAAGATCCCAACAAAATTAAATACTTGCCAATTAGTGTCCTAGACCTTTAAATAAAACATAGATGAGACACCTTTTTTTAATTTCAGTCACTTGTGGTTGGTTCAATTGAAAATGAGAGAAATAGCTCTTAAGATTGTGAAAGTGTTTCTGGGGTTTGAAGATGATTCCCAAGTTTGCCAGGAAATTTAAGAAAGACAGAAGAAGGACAGACTTTTTGAATTAGAAAATAGGTTAGAATTGGGTGTAACCAGTGACAAAAGGAAAGCTGAAATTATAAGGGAGTTAGTCAAGCAATTAGGTGTGTCAGAGAAACAGACAAGTGCAGTATAGTTAAATTACAATTGAAGGAAATGGAGTAAGAAGATAAAGAAAGGGAAAGAGAGAGAGAAAGAAAAAGAAAGAGAGGGAGAAGAAAGAGAGAGAAAGAGAGAGAAAAGAAAGCAAAAAGGAGAGAGAATTTGAACTTCCAGAAGTTGTGACTTAGTCAGGAAAGTCAAGTTAATAGGATAGAGATAAAGAGAGAAGGTAGTGATATATACAGATATATTAAAACACTGTTACATTTTGATGCATAAGATGTCAAAGCCTTCTTTATTTCATTTGTAAAATTGACTAGGCAGATGGAGTGGTCAGAAAACTTATGGGTAATGCTAGTTCAGATTAAGCTGGTTAGCAGAGCTAGTAAGGTATTTGCAGTGCTGTCAGATGAGGGGTCGAGAGATTATGAAGATGTCAAACAGGCTATTTTGAGTGCTTATGAACTGGTACCAGAAGTGTATAGACAGCAATTCAGAAGCATAAAGAAGAAACCAGATCAGACTTAGTTGGAGTACGAAAGAATTAAACATAGACTGTGTAGTAACAAGGTCCTACTATCATAAGTCCCAGCATGAAGTAAAAACTGAAGAGAAAGGTGAAGGAGTTAAGGTTCAGTTAGCAGACACCCTTTTTAACATAATGGTGTAGAAAACAGCTGAACAGGCAGAGGTTCAGGCAGAAATGTTTAGTCCTGAAAGGTTAATGGACTTGCAACAGAAAGGTGAGACAATAAAGTTATATATATGTTGCTGCATACTCAGAAAAGGAGTCAGAGAATATTCCTGAAATATTCTGTTATTAACTGAAAGATAGAATCCTAAGTTGAAAATGGAGATCGTGGCAGTTTAGTGCAGAGGGGAAATGGGCTGAAGTGCACCAGATTGTGTTGCCAGCAGCATACTGACAGGAAGTGCCATGGGTAGCACTTGAATTACCAGTAGGAGGTCACCTCAGTGTAAGGAAGACCCAGGCTAAGGTACAAAAGTATTTCCTTTAGCCTGGAATGCACAAAAAGTGGGTTAACTTTTGCTGTACCTTTCATACATGCCAAATGGTAAGTAAGCCAGAGGCAGTAATAAAACCAGCACCTTTATTGCCAATTCCCACATTCAAAGAACCTTTCACCCGGGTTATGATTGATTGTGTAGGTCCCCTCCCAAAAACAAAATATGGGGACCAGTACTTGCTAACCATAATGGATATGTCTACCAGATTTCCAGAGGAAATTCCATTATGGAGTTTAAGGCAAAAAGGCTGGTAGAGGAGTTAGTAGCTTTCTTCACATGGTCTGGGCTACCCAGAGAGATTCAATTGCACCAAAGGTCTAACTTTACTACTACTCTGTTAAAGGAAGTCATGGATAGCTTAGGCATACAGCACTTTAAAACAAATGTGTATCATCCTGAATCCCAGGGAGCTTTGGAAAGGTGACAGCAGACTCTGAAGATCATGCTGAGAACATACTGTCAGAATTACCCAAATGATGAGAATAAAAGTATCCCATTTGTATCGTTTGCCATTACAGATGCCCCATAGGAATCTAATCAGTTTACTTCTTTTGAGTTAATATTCAGATATAAAGTGAGAGGGCCTTTGAAATGAATTAAAGAGAAATTGACAGGGCCAAAGTCGGAGATCTCATACTTGGATTATGTATTGGAGGTGAGGGACAGATTAGATTGGTCAGTGAGTTAGCTCAGCAGCACCTGAAGAGGGCACAGCATAGAATGAAGCAAGTGACAGATAAAAACTCTGAAATTCAGATGTTTTCCCATGGGGATGATGTATTAGTATTTTGAACCAGTGATAGGAGATCCTTTCAAAGCCAGGTTTAGTACTTCCTATCAAATTGAGAAAAAGTTGAGTCAGGTAAACCATCTGGTAAAGATGCCGGATAAGAAAAGCCTGTCTCGGATATGTAATGTGATTATGTTGAAACCTTATTGTAATAGAGTGAAGAAACTGGAGAAACAGTGAGTTAATGCCTTACAGAGTGAGGAGTCAATTCCAGATGTCATGGAGTTTGATGTGCCTCAAAACACATTAAGCAATGAGGAAATCCTTGAGAAGTGGAATAGGTTACTGAACTATCTGTCTCAGGAGCAAAGAACACAGTTGAAAGGTGTATGTTGCAGCAGTATGAGAACATATGCAGGATTAATATGGAGAGGACTAATGCTATTGTGCATCACGTATAAGTAGGGAATGCTGTTGCGAGAAAGCAAAACCCCCATGGGCTTAATCCTTTCAAAGGCACACAGGTTCAGAAGGAAGTGGCTGTGATGCTCAACGAAGATATCATCAAACCGAGTCAAAGCGAGTGGAGTTCGCCAATCGTGTTAACTCCCAAACCTGATGGGTTTCAACGATTTTGTGTGGAATGTCAATGCCGTGCCAAAATCAGATTCATACTCAGTACCAAGATTGGAGGACTGTTTAGAGAAAGTTGGACAAGCCAGTTCCATCACAAAGTCAGACTTACTGCGTGGTTATTGTCAGGTACATTTATCAGAGAAAGCAAAAATAAATTCTGCATTTGTAACCCCAAATGGGCTATATCAATTCAAAGTGATGCCCTTTGGAATGAAGGATGCACCAGCCACATTCCAAAGACTCATGAACAGAGTTGTGGCTGGGTTAACAAACTGTGCAGAAAATGTGTTGCTGGAAAAGTGCAGCAGGTCAGGCAGCATCCAAGGAGCAGGAGAATCGACGTTTCGGGCATGAGCCCTTCTTCAGGATTGAGGAAAGTGTGCCAAGCAAGCTAAGATAAAAGGTAGGGAGGAGGGACTTGGGGGAGGGGCGTTGGAAATGCGATAGGTGGAGGGAGGTCAGGGTGAGGGTGATAGGCCGGAGTGGGGGTGGGGGCAGAGAGGTCAGGAAGAAGATTGCAGATAGGAAGGTGGTGCTGAGTTCGAGGGTTGGGACTGAGACAAGGTGGGCGGAGGGGAAACAAGGAAACTGTAGAAATCTGAGTTCATCCCTTGTGGTTAGAGGGTTCCTAGGTGGAAGTCCCTTGTGGTTGGAGGGTTCCTAGGTGGAAGTCCCTTGTGGTTGGAGGGTTCCTAGGCCTTCCTTAACAAACTGTGCAGTCTAACTTGATAATGTAATTATCATTAGTGAGTCATGGAAAGATCACATGGTGCAGTTGGCAGAGCTCTTTGAATGATTTTGAGAAGCAAAACTGGTAATAAACTGAAAGGAAACAGAATTTGCGAAGGCAGAGGTGATGTTCCTGGGACATTAATCGGTCATGGAAGGTTGACCCCACGGAATGCAATACGAAGGCTACCAAGGAACTTCCATGACCAATTTCAAAGAAAGTGGTACTTTGATTTTTTGAACTAAGCAGCTTCTACCAGAAGTTTGTTCCTAAATTCAGCAGTGTACTGGCGCCACTGACAGATTTACTGAAGAAGAACACAAAATCGCAATAGACACAACAATGCCAGTAGGCATTTGCCATTTTAAATGCAGTATTAACCATTGCACCAGTTTTAGCTACACCAACATTTTTGAAACCCTTCAAAGTTGCAATTGATGATAGTGATATTGGAATTGGAGGTATACTGCTACAGGAAGATGATGATGGAATTGAGCTGCCAATCGGTTACTTTTCAAAGTAACTCAACATCCACCAGAGAAAATACTCTATGATCAAAAAGGAATTCTTAAGTTTTGTATGGGCCTTACAACATTTTAATGTTTATGTGATGAACAATGTGTCAAAGATGGTTGTGTACACAGATCACAATCCTCTTACATTCTTGGAACGATTTAAAGACAAGAATACAAGACTATTTCATTGGAGTCTTATGTGACAGACTTTTAATTTACAAAATGAACATGCTGTGGGTTGTTAAAAATGTGATAGTAGATGTGTTATCATGGATTTATTGGATAAAGTATAGATAAGATTGAACAGATACCAATGTTATATATATAGAAATATGTATGTGTGTGCAGAAATGAATATGAACTTAGATTAATGTCCTATGTATTTCATTGTAATGGGGTTAAGAATTGGAAAAACAATGAAGCCATCTTTTCATTATGATGGTTCATTTTTTTCTTAAGTGGGAAGGTGTTATAAAGGTGAAGGTGTGTACTGTCCATCTTATAGAGATTGAAAGCTGTTTTGTATTGAAAGCTTACAGGCACCTGTCATGTTACTGACTAGCTGTCTCAGAGTGTACTGGAAATATGTAACATTTGGCTGTGAAACAAAAACCTGAGTTTTGGTTGCTATTTTTGCAACAATTCACATTGAACCATTCATACAGTCATAGAGGCATAGAGATGTACATCATGGAAACAGACTCTTCGGTCCAACCCATCTATGCTGACCAGAAATCCCAACCCAATCTAGTCCCACCTGCCAGCACCCGGTCCATATCCCTCCAAACCCTTCCTATTCATATACCTATCCAAGTGCCTTTTAAATGTTGCAATTGTACCAGCCTCCACCACTTCCTTTGGCAGCTCATTCCATACACATATCACCCTCTGCCTGAAAATGTTGCCTCTTAGATCTCTTTTATATCTTTCCCCTCTCACCTTAAACCTATGCCCTCTAGTTCTGGACTCCACTGCCCCAGGGGAAATGTTTATGTGATGAACAATGTGTCAAAGATGGTTGTGTACAATCCTCTTGCATTCTTGATACGATTTAAAGACAAGAATATAAGATTATTTAATTAGGGTCTTATGTTACAGACTTTTAATTTTAAAAATGAACATGCTATTTATCCTATTGTCTATTTATCCTATCCATACCCCTCATAATTTTGTAAACCTCTATAAAGTTACCCCTTAGCCTCCAACGCTCCGGGGAAAACAGCCCCTGCCTGTTCAGTCTCTCCCTATAGTTCAAATCCTCCAACCCTGGCAACATCCTTGTAAATCTTTTCTGAACCCTTTCAAGTTTCACAACATCTTTCCAATAGGAAGGAGACCAGAATTGCATGCAATATTCCAACAGTAGCCTAAGCAATCTCCTATACAGCTGCAATATGACCTTCCAACTCCTGTACTCCTTACTCTGACCAATAAAGGAAAGCATACCAAGTACCTTCTTCACTACCCTATCTAACTGTGACTCCACTTTCAAGGAGCTATGAACCTGCACTCCAAGGTCTCTTTGTTCAGCAACACTCCGTAGGACATTACCATTAAGTGTATAAGTCCTGCTAAGATTTGTTTTCCCAAAATGTCAGTATGGACTTGTTGGACCAAATGGCCTGTTTACACACTGTAAGGATTCTATTATTTCTATGATACTAAATGCCTTCTTCATGATCCTATCTACCTATGACTCCACTTTCAAAGAGTTATGAACCTTCACTCCAAGGTCTCTTGGTTCAGCAACACTCCCCAAGGCCTTACCATTCATTGTATAATTCCTCCCTTGATTTGCCTTTCCAAAATGCAGCACCTCACATTTAGCTAAATTAAACTCCATCTGCCACTCCTTGGCCCATTGGCCTATCTGACCAAGTCCCTGTTTTGCTTAAAGGTAACCTTCTTTGCTGTCCACTACACTTCCAATTTTAAGACCATAAGACCATGATACATAGGAGTGGAAGTAAGGCCATTTGGCCCATCATTTAATCATGGCTGATGGGCATTTCAACTCCACTTACCCGCACTCTCCCCATACCCATTAATTCCTTGCGAGATCAAGAATTTATCAATCTGTAGCAATGAATGAATTCCACAGGCCCACCACTCTTTGGCTGAAGAAATGTCTCCTCATTTCCATTCTAAATTGACCCCTTTAATTCTCAGGCTGTGCCCACAGGTCTTAGTCTCCCTGCCTAATGGAAACAACTTCCCAGCATCCACCCTTTCTAAGCCGTGTAAGTTTCTTGTAAGTTTCTATTAGATATCCTCTCAGCCTTCTAAACTGTAATGAATACAATCCCAGGATTCTCAGGCATTCATCGCATGTTAGGCCTACAATTCCAGGGTGAATCTGTTTGAATCTCCACTGGACACGCTCCAGTGCCAGTACATCATTCCTGAGGTATTGGGCCCAAAATTGGACACAGTATTCCAAATGGACCTAACTAGAGCTTTATATTACAACCCTCTTGAGATAATTGACAACATTACGTTTGCTTTATTAATCATGGATTCAACCTACAAGTTAACCTTTAGAGAATTCTGGACGAGCATTCCCAGATTCCTTTGTACTTCGGCTTTATGAATTTTCTCACTGTTTAGAAAATAGTCCATGCCTGTATTCCTTTTTCCAAAGTGCAAAATTTTCTATTTGATCACGTTGAATTTCATCAGCCATTTCTTGGACCACTCTCCTAAACTGCCTAAATTTTTCTGCAGCCTTTCCTCCTCCTCAGTACTATCTGCCTGTTCAGCTAACTTCATATCATTGACAAACTTTGTAGTCCCTTCATCCAGATCACTAATATATAAAGTGAACAGTGGCGGCCCTAACACTGAACCCTGTGGAACACCACTTGTCACCGGCTGCCATCCCGAAAAAGAACCTTTTATCCCAACTCTCTGCCTTTTGCCAGACAGCCATTCCTCAATCCATGTCAGTAGCTCACCTCAAACGCCATGGGCCCCCACCTTACTCGGCAGCCTCCCATGAGGTACCTTATCAAAGGCCTTTTGGAAGTTTAGATAGATAACATCCACTGGGTTTCCCTGATCTAACCTACTTATTACTTCTTTGAAGAATTCTAACAGGTTTGTCAAGCATGATCTCCCCTTACTAAATCCATGTTGACTTATTCTAATTCAACCCTGCACTGCAATTTAGAAATCTCATCATTAATTTTCTGACTTCCTTTGTCAGCCATGGCTGTTAAATTCCCTTCCCACACCCTCCCATTTAATCTCTCTTTTCTTTGGGATGAACTTCTGTACTGTATTCTCAATTACACCCAGAAACTCCTGCCATTGCAATATTCGTCAGTTCCTCGCTCATGCCCCTTTAATTACCTTTATTTAACTGTAACACCAATACATCTGATTTTGCCTTCTCTCTTTCAAACTGCAGACTGAACTCTACCATATTATGATCGCTGCCTCCTAAGTGTTCCCTTACCTAAAGATCTTTTATAAAGTCTGGCTCATTATATAGCACTGAGTCCAGTGTTGTGGGCTCCATCACAAGCTGTTCCAAAAAGCCATCCTGTAAGCATTGCATAAATTATTTTTCTTTGGATCCACTGGCAACATTAATCACCCAGTCCACCTGCATATTGAAGTCCCCCATGATCATCATGACCTTGCCATTCTGACATGCCCGATCTATTTCCCGGTACATCTTGTGCCCTGGTGCTGACCATTGTTAGGAGGTCGGTACATAACTCTGATTATGTTTTTTTTTGCCTTTGTGGTTCCTCAACTCCACACACACTGACTCCACCTCATCTGACCCTATGTCATTCAGTGCCATTGATTTAATTTCATTCTTAGCTAACAAAGCAACTCCACCCCCTCTGTCCACTTCCCTGTCTTTTCAATAAGCTGTAAATCCTTGGATGTTTAACTGGTGGCCCTGAATCCCCTGCAACTACATCTCTGTGATGCCTACCGCATCATAATCATTCATGATGATTTGTGCCATTAATTCATCTACTTTGTTATGCATACTATGAGCACTCAGGTAAAGTGCCTTAATGCTAACTTTCTTATCATTATTAGAGATATTGGAAATCATAAGATGTCCGAAGTTATTCGTCTTTTTTGCTGCATTCCTAATCTGCTTTGAGCTTAAACCTACTTGCACACATGCTATTCTGCTGCTTATCTTTCCATTTTACTCCATACTCCCTATTGCTTTCACTTTCCCTCCCCCTGGACTCAGAAGTTTAAAGTCCTACTGACCATCCTATTTATCCTTTTCACTAGAACACTGGTTCCAGGTTGGTTCAGGTGGAGACCGTCCCAACAGTACAGATTCCCCCCAGTTCCAAAACTGATGCCAATGCCTCATGAAATGGAATCCCTCTTTCCTACACCAATCCCTTAGCCACGTGTTCACTTCCCTAACTTCCTTATTTTTTTTCAATTTTGGTGTAATCTGTAAACTTACTCACTATACCTACTATGTTCACATCCAAATCATTTCTACAAAATCAGTGGATCCAGCAACAATCCTCATCGCTCTATCCTATTCCTACCCTTATTAGCTAGTAACACTGGGAGTAATCCAGATATTACTACCCTCAAGGACCTCATTTTTAAATTCCTGCCTAATTTCCTATATTGTCTTTCAGAATCTCATCCTTCCTTCCTATGCCGTTGGTTTCAATGTGTACAATGACCTCCTGCTGGTCCCACTCCCCTTTGAGAACATTCTGCACTCTCTCTGAGATATCCTTGATCCTGGCACCAGGGAGACAACACACCATTCCGATTTCTGACTGTCGACCACAGAATCATCTGGCTAGAGAGTTCCCTATCACAATTGATCCCTTGGAACCTGACATACCCCTCATTACATTAGCGCCAGTCTCGGTACCTGAAACTTGGCTGTTTGTGCTACATTCCCCTGAGAGTTCATTATCCCCTACATTTTCTCAAAATCTCAGCAAGGGTTGCAGCAATCACTTCCCTAGCTTCCCATAGAGTTCTTGGGTACACCTAATCAGGTTCTGGAGATTTATCCACATTTATGTGTTTTAAGACATCCAGCACCTCGTCCTCTGTAATATAGACATTTTTCAAGATGTTACCACTTATTTCCTCATATTCTATATCTTCCATGTCCTTCTCCACAGTATACACTGATGAAAAATACTTATTTAGTATCTCCACCATCTCTTGCAGTTCCACACAGAGGCTGTCATGCTGATCTTTGAGGGACCCTATTCTCCCCCTAGTTACCCTTTTGTCCTTAATGTATTCATAAAATCCCTTTAGGGTCTCCTTAACCCTATTAATTAAAGTTATGTCTTTTCCCTTTTTTGCCCTCCTGATTTCCCTCTTAAGTACATTCCCACTGCCTTTATGCTCTTCTAAGGATTCACTCAATGTCTGCCGTTGATTCCTGACATATGTTTCTGTCTTTTTCTTAAGCAAAACCTCAATTTCTCTAATCATCCAGCATTTGCTACACCTGCCAGCCTTGCTTTTCACCCTAACAGGAACATACTGTCTCTCGCCTCTCGTTATCTCATTTTCAAAGGCTTCTCATTTTCTAGCCATCCCCTTTACCTGCGAACATTCGTCCCCTGATCAGCTTTTGGAAATTCTTGCCTAATACTGTCAAAATCAGACTTCCTCCAATATCCTTTTCCATCGTTATTTTAAAATTAATAGAATTACAGTCAAAGGTCCCAAAGTAACCCCCCCACCAACCCCACTGACACCTCAGTCACTTGCCCTGTTTTATTTGCCAAGAGTAGGTCACGTTTTGCACCTTCTCTAGTTGGCACATCTACACACCGAATCAGAAAATTTTCTTGTACACACTTAACAAATTCTTCTCCATCTAAACCCCTAACATTATGGCAGTCCCAGTCTATGTTTGGAAAGTTAAAATCCCTTATCATAAGCACCCTATTATTCTCACAGATAACTGAGATCTCCTTAAAAAATTGTTTCTCAATTTCCCATTGACTATTGGGAGTTGTATAGTACAATCCCTATGAGGTGATCATCCTTTTCTTATTTCTCAGTTCTCCCCAAATTAACTTCACTGGATGTACTTCCAGAAATATCATTCCTAAGTACAGTCGTAATGCTATCCCTTATCAAAATGCCACTCCCCTTCATCTCTTGCCTCCCCCCTGCCCCCTACTTTTTTTAGCCTTCCTCTCACATTTATATCCTGGAACATTAAGCAGCCAGCTCTGTCTATTCCTGAGCCATTTGTCTGTAATTGCTATAGTATCCCAATCCCATGTTCCTAACCATGCCCTTAGTTCATCCGCCTTCCTGTTTTAGGCTTGTTGCACTCAAATAAATGTTGTTTGATTTATCAGTCCTACTTCATTCTCTACTTTGCTCCTACCTGCCCTGACTGTTTGACTTGCCCCTTTTCCCAACCATACTTGTCTCAGACTGATCTCTTTCCTCACTATCGCTTTGGGTCCCTACCACCCCAACCTTACTGATTTAAATCCTCCCAAGCAGCTCGAAAAATTCTCCCTGCCAGTTTATTACTCTCTTTCTAATTCAGGTGCAATCCATCCTTTTTATGCAGGTCACTTCTACCCCAGCAGAGATTCAAATGAAATATGAACCTTTCTCCCATGCACCAGCTCCTCAGCCATGCATTAATCTGCTCTACCTTCCTATTCCTATGCTCACTAGCCCATAGCACTGGGAGGAATTCAGATATTACTACCCTCAAGGACCACCTTTTAAATTCCTGCCTAACTTCCTATATTTTCCCTTCAGAATCTCACTCTTCTTCTTTTTCTTGTTGTTAGTTCTAATGTGTACAACGATGTCCTGCTGATCCCACTCCCCTTTGAAAACATCCTACACCCTCTCTGACATATCCTTGATCCTGGCATCAGGGAGGCAACACATCATTTTGATATCTCACTGTAGGCCGCAGTAACATCTGTCTGTGCCTCTGAACAGAGAGTCCTCTATCACAATTGATCACTTGGAACTTGATGTACTCTTCGTTACATTAGACTAGATTCCCTACAGTATAGAAACAGGCCCTTTGGCCCAACAAGTCCACACCGACTGCCTGAAGAGTAATGCATCCAGACCAACTCCCCTACCCTATACTTACCCCTGACTAATGCACCTAACACAATGGACAATTTAGCATTTGGCCAGCACATCTCTGGATTGTGAGAGGAAATCGGAGCACCCAGCGGAAACCCACGCAGACACAGGGACAATATGCAAACTCCAACACCCAATGTGGGAATTGAACCCAGGTCACTGTTACTGTGAGGCAGCAGTGCTAACCACTGAGCCACCGTACCTCCCAGTACATGAAACCTGGTACCTGACACCTGAAACCTGGCTGTGTGTGCTACATTCCCCTGAGAGATATTACCCCCCTACATTTTCCAAAACAGCACATTGTTTGAGATGGAGATAGTTTAAAGAGACTCCTGCACTACCTGCCTCCCTCTTCTACTTTTCTTGGAGGTAACCCATCTACTTGACTGTACCTGTGGTTTCTTGTGCATTCCTACAGCTACCATCCATCTCACCCCCAGCTCCTGTAAATTCCTCATTGCCTCCAACTGCCTCTCCAACCGATTCATGCAATCTGATAGGAATCTCAACCAAGCACACTTAACTACAGACATCATCACCAGTAAAATGGAAACTCTTCCTGATCTCCCACATCCAACAGGAAGAGTACATCACTCTATTCAAGGCCATCTTTGCAACTTAACAATCTACAGACCCAGAAAATAGCACAGTCTTACTGCTGTAAAAAAACTTTGCTCCAGGCTAACTTAGTACCAATGTTATGTATTTCTCAATTTTAGTCAACAGACAGATCTCAATAAAACATATAACCAAACCTTAGTTTAATTGGTGAACTTAAAATTGAAATAATTTTATGTCAGCCTGGTTTACAAGTGGTGCTAGATGGACCAATGTCCTCCTGATCTGAGAAAGCAATGACTAAAGCATCACATGATCTAAACCTATCTGAGGTCTAATAGAGTCATCATGTTCAAACATGAGTAATTATGCTCTGAAGCGGTGTCCTATCAGACAACTTTTAACTCTATTTCTCTTTCCACAACTGCTGCCTGACCTGTTGAGTTTCTTAAGCGCTTTCCTTTTTCGTTAATTATGTTATGTTTAGTCATTTCCATTCCCAAGGACAGAGTTTCAGGGACCAGCAAATCTACTTTTGAACCAAATCCACCCTGATCCAAGCAGTAAAAGTTATTCCAAATGCTGGTGTAACTTGGCTGGAGACATGTCAGACTGCTGGGAAGCTGGTTATTCCTGGTGGAAAGCCATACCTTATTACAGAGGTGCTTCTGCCAATTGACAGACATGAGCAGGGAGAACCAGAAGTTGAAGAGCTCACATTGACATCAACTTTTTCTAGTGTCCCCATGATCCCTTAAGTGCTGGTAACAGAGCTGAACTTCATTACCAGTGCTTTAAAATGTAGTTTCTGATCTCATGAGCCCTTTTAGACCAACAAAATCAATGCTGACCAAACATTTGGCACTTCTACAGAGTTATATCCATTACTGACCTCCCTCAATGTTAACTTGACTCCATGCATGTGTCCACATTAAGAACCTAAGCATTCTCTCACATACTTTTCTCAAGACGTTCCTGGCTTCCTGCCTTTGTGCTGTTCCTGTCTCTTCTCATTCAGGGTTACAGAGGGCTTCTGAAACCCATCCATCCTGGTAAAAGTCCTGCCAGGTCTGATGTTGGGCTTGTTGTTAGCAGCAAGCGTGATTCTCATTCCCCGCACTTTCCTATGTCCTATAAAATGGCAACTAGTGAAAGGGAGCCGAGACTACTACTCAATGGTCCTTCTTTTGCCATCCTGATACTATTTGGTGCCATTTCAGAATCACAAAATCTGCATTGGTAAATTAAACGATTAAATGTACACTTCTTTGAGTACTTTATTGGCAAGATGATTGCACTTTTTATTTTTACACCGTTGGCTGTTGTATTTTCTTTCAAACTATGTGGTTAGACTTAGAAATAGTTGAGGTAAATGTTCCTAATTAAGTAAAACATCCAGCTGGTTGCTCCTTAATTGATTCTGGCATTTTTTTTTTATTGTTTGTACAAGCATTGTCATCGTTATAACATTAATTCTTTACATTGCTAAAAGTATTGTAGCTCTGAAACAAATAGATAACAGCACATTGTTGCACATAGCTAGTCTTGCAAAAAAAACTGTTTGTTTAAACATTGAAACATATAAATAGGAGCAGGATAAGGATGTCTGTCCTTTGAGCTTGCTCTTCCATTCAATATGATCGTGGCTGATCATCCAATTTGAGATTGTTACTTCTGCTTTCTCCCAGACACTTTGATCCCTTTAGCAATAGAAACTATATCTAACACTTCCTTGAAAAAATCAATGTTTTGGACTCAACTGCTTTCAGTGTCAGAGAATTCTACAGATTCATCACTCCCTGTGTGAAGAAATTTCCTCTCATCTTAAATGTATCACTGCATCCTTAGACTGTGACTCCCTGGTTCTAGACTCCCTGACCATCAGGAATATCCTTCTGTATTTATCCTGTTTCAATTTTATAGGTTTCAGTGAGATCCCCCTTCATTCTTCCAAACTCCAGCAAATATGATCGTAAGTGGTCCAGTCTCTCTTCATATGTTAGTCATGATTTGGAGATGCCGATGTTGGACTGGGGTGTACAAAGTTAAAAAGCACACAACACCAGGATAGTCCAACAGGTTTAATTGGCAGCACTAGCTTTCGGAGCGCCGCTCCTTCATCGGGTGGTCACAACTTAATATGTTAGTGCTGTCATCTCAGGAATCAGATTTAACCAATAACATCTAATCGTTAACATGAATTAATCTTGCAGTGCTGTGCCTCACTGTGCATTCAAATATTTACAATATAGGCAGACACAAGTCTTTCTTCCAAACCTATTTGATCTCATCTTTTTACAATTTCAATAATTTCAATTTTCCAATGCAGTACTCAGTTTTCTTTTAAAAAGAACTAAAGTCCATATCTTTGAATGTTGGAATCTATATCATTACTAAAGATTTCTGGTGGATAGTGTTTATTAGAAGATTAAGCTGTGTTCCTAAAGCACATGTATATCACATTCAGACTCCCGATGTGAACTACAAAAATATCTCTGCCTGCCTTCATGACAACCAATTCTTGATGACAGATTCCAAGGATCACACTTTCCATTAGTTACACTTTCATCACTCAGTCAAAATAACTGCCTAAATTGAAAAATAGTTTTTACAATTTGTCATCACCACTGATGTTATTACATAGTGAGAACAAAGCTTGTCAGTCTGTATTTTTTTAACTATTTAGAAACCTACATTTGCTGTGGTTCTATGAACTTCCCACTATCTTGCATAATTATTAATTGTGCACACAGCTGACAGAGATAGCCTGAATTGGCTTTCAAACTGCTATCCACAAAGTGTGTAAATGAGGCCTATTGCCATTATTTGATGTATTTTTTTTTAGTATATGGCTGTCAGTTTAAATTATGTGGCCTCTGAAACTCCTGCGAGCGTTTTGTGCAAGCTTCCTCAGCTGAGCAACTGTAACAAAGCTCTTTTAACCAATGAAGCAAACATCAATTATAAGGGTTGGGGCAGATAGAATACTCTGGAAAAAACATTTCTTAATTTATCTAAAATTTGCTTTTTTTGATCCTCGATGTGTGTCCATGAGTCTTTCTGCCCTGTAAGATCTGAAGTAATGTTTTGGATATCTTTCTCTGACATGGTAAATATTACAGAACTAATTTCCAGGTGCTTTGGCTGAAAATGCCAAGAGACAGCTGAAGCCTGGTGACAGCAAGAACTCGCGGAGCTCCTATTCTCTGTCTCAGAAAGGACACAGACACAGTATTCCAGCTGTAGAGTGCAATGTCAATCCATCACAAAATTCAAAGACCAGCAACTTCAATAAATAAAAATATAAAACACTAGTTGGATGTTATTGATAATCTTATAACATGTACCATGAAGACAATCTACTTGACCCTGCTTTTTCTAAGAACTCTTTCAAAATTTCTGCTGTGTCATCTTAACTATGTTACACGTCATGTTATTAAAAATAAGGAAAATTCTCAAATCATGAAACTGATCATGAAATCTGATTTGTTTTGCAATACGGAATGGTATAGTATTTAACTTTCCCTCAGGGAGGTATATACCGATGTTCAGAATTCTCATCTGTGACTGCAAAGCATATTGGCTACCCTCTGAACCAGAGAATCCTCTATCACAACCAGACATTAATTCTGCTTTTACCAGATTCCTGTCTTATGCAGATGTCTCATTGATATTGCTTTGGTCTGAATTGTGCCTGCCCACTTTAAAGTGTTTTCCCTTGTTTTTACAGTTAACTGGTACATTTACTTGTTGGACAGGGTCAGTATCTGCAGGACATCATTCCTATGCATTTCTCTGTTACCCGGCTTCCTGACAGTCACTGAATCAAAAATGTAAGAATGTGTCTTTTCAGCGGTTTGTGTTCCAGATAGAACTGTCCAAAATTCCTCTGCTTCCTTTAATTTTTCCCACGAAGAGGATGCTGCCCCTCCGTTTATCTGAACTGATCTGCTCCTCTAGTTATATTATTTACTGTGTAACCTTAAAAAGTTGCATCCAATTTGAAGCATTGTTGTGTTTCCCATTGCTAAGATAACAGCCTACACTTCCAGCAAGATTGCAGGTCACATACTCCTATGGACCTTCCTACTATGTCTGCTGTGTCCTTGTCCCATTAGCACACTGGTTGACTGTGTTCCATTAAGATAATGCGATAGGGTGAAAGCTTTTAATGACCCTGTTTAATGACCCTGTTTTTATGACCCCAATCCTGCTTGAACATACCACTGGTAGTGACAAATCATACAAGATCACACACAACATTTGCCAACTTTGCATGTTGGTTCTCAAGTGCCTATTGCTATATTTGGCATTCATCATCTGTGAGTGAAGGGAAGGGTGAACAAAGACAATGTCATAAATCTGATATGCAACAGGACTGATGAATGTGGAAGAATTTGGGGATTTTTTTGTGAATGAGGTCATATTTGCTGACCATCTGGATACTTTGCATCTTTGTTTTTGTATTCCTGTTGTCTTTAGTCCTAGTTTGATTATAGCTATGGTGGAATCTGGCAGGATTTTAGCCTTTCAACTAGAAGGCCAATTCTTGACATGAGTATAAAATTGGCATGAAGTAAATGGTGTCATATCTAAGTCTGACTTTCACCTGGTATCCGAATTGCTGAATTCATGGTTCATCGAGGAAAGTAGGCAGCTTTTGTTTTGAGCTAAGATTTGGTGACTTAATACTATCTTTCCTTAGCTTACTTTTGGATCAGGGCATGGCATTGATGTATTAGGTCATTGAGGGAGGTGTCTATCTCAACATTTTGAAAAGCTTGTTCATTTCTTCAATCATCTTCTTTTCATATCAGAAGTGCACTCAGTATTTTAACCTCATTCAATCTATGTCTTGCAGCTGAAAATATTGGAAATTTTTATCAATTCCGCCAAAGCTAAAGGAAGTAGCTGAATCAGATTCAGCAGAGCCAGAGCAATTAAAACAATGGAAAATCAACTTGATGAATGAAGCAACCTGATCCTATTAAAGAAATTGACTTATTTGCAAAATAGATAAAAATAATTAAGCTTGACGGATCAAGACATTGTAATAATTTAAAGCTTAACTAATAGGAATTAAATAAATTAAAAACAAAATAAATGAATAAGTTAAAGTTTGACTAGCTGATTAATAACATTCAAGAACTGAAGTCTGCCTCAGTTAGTATGCCAGTTCCAGCATTTGTAAATTGCAACTTGTGTGACCAGCAGGGCACTGCAGCTGACCTCTGCAGAGAGAACATTGGAGCAGCAATAGGCGATTCAACTCCTTAAGCTTGCTCCACTATCTGGATTATGACTGATCATCTACTGCAATGCTAAGTTCTCCCATGCTATCCCCATATGATGTCAATACTATCTAGAAATGTTTTGATCGCTGCCTTGGAAATGCTCAATGGCTGAATTTTTTAAACTACCTTCTTTTGGGGGGAGAATTCTGAAGATTCACACCTCTCCTCATATCATTCTTGAATGACTTTCCACTTAGTCTGAGACTGTATCCCTTGGTGCCACACCCCATAGCTAGTAGAACATTCTGGGATGTTGTGGAAGTTTTATCATTCAAGGATAAAGTGGGTTGGAGTTTAGTGAATAATGAAAATACACTCAGCTTCTTGGGCTTATTAAAATGCACATCTGCTGCCTAGAGTAGTCTCGAGTGGCTCTGCAGTACATATCCCACAAGGGATCACAAATCATAGCAGTGAGCACTCAACTTGACACTGCAATGTGCGAAAACACAGTGCAAAAAAAAGCAAGTCAGATGAATAATCATCTTCGTTTGCATGTTTCACATCTCACTGCATCCATCTTGTGTGACCATATACCACCAACAAGGTTTTGGCTTCTTCCTCATTATTCCTGGCCCTAACAGTAACATTGTGTGCCACCAATTTCACTCCCTCTCCTCCCAGTGCTTTCCACTGCCTTCTCTGTGGCTGGGTCAACTCTCTGGTCTGGAATTCTTTCCTCTTGGTCAGCTTCTCTTCCCTGCATTGTGCGTCTCCGTGTCCAGAGCACAGTTAGTGACATGTCAAGTGACACCTAAACCCTTGTCCACGCATCTCTATCACACTTTACGTCTGTTATTTTAATACTGGGTCTGAACATAAACACAAGGCAAACTTCCGCACATCATGGTCATTTCTTCCCTCCTCAGTATCCAAGGGCCCAAATACACCTTCCAGGTGAAGCAGCACTTTCCCTGCACTTCACACAATCTAGTCTACTGCATTCGCTGCTCACAATTTGGTATCCTCTACAGTTGGGAAATGAAACGTAGACTGGGTGACTGCTTTGCAGAACACTTGCATTCTGTTTGCAAAAAAGACCTTGAACTTCCAATTACTTGACACTTTAATACACCACCATGTTCCCTGGCCAACATCTCTGCCTCAGGTTTGCTTCAGTGCTCAGCGCAAACAGTAAGAACAGCGCCTCCTTTTCCACCTGAGGTCCCTGCAGTCTTCCGGACTCAATATTCATTTCAATAACTTTAGGGCCTGAGCTCTCCCAAGTCTTTACCTGTACCCCAACAACCAGGCCTTGTTATCACAAAGTTTACTATTACACACCACTTACTGTGAGCCAATAATAGTCCCCATTAACAGCCATTCACCCTTCGAGTCAGATCATTATCCATTCCTTTGTCTGTCCACCTGCACTTCTCTCTCTTCTGGTTCTATCCCCACCTATCGTTTATCATTAACCCCTCCAGCCTCCTTATCTTTTTCATATAAACTGACATTTTCCTTGTTAACATCAATTCTGAGGAAGGGTCACTCAACCTGAAGCGTGAACTCTTATTCTGTCCACAGATGCTGCCAGACCGATTGAGCTTTCCAGTAATTTCTATTTTCGTCCATAATCCAAAACTGAACTATTCCCAGCTGCTTGTTCCTGACCCATGTCCCTCCAAACCTTTCTTATTCATGTACTTACCCAAATGTCTTTTAAACTTTGGAATTGTACATATATCCACCCCTTCCTGGGAAAGTTCATTCCACACACAAATTATGCCTTCTACGTTCTCATCCAAATAATTTCTATAAACGACAAACAAAACAGTACCCAGAACCGATCCCTTTAGAACACTGCTCGTGACAGGCTTCCAGTCTGAAAAGCATCCCTCCCACCACCATTCTCTATCTCCTGCTGTTAAGCCAATTATGTATCCAATTGACAAGTTCACCCTGAATCCCATGTGACCTAACTTTACCAATTAGTCAACCATGTGGAACCTTGTCAAAGGCTTTACTAAAGTCCAAGTAAACAATATCTACCCTCATCAATCTTTTTGGTTGCTTCCTCTAAAACCTCAATCAAGTTTGTGAGATATGATTTTCTTTGCACAAAACCATGCTGACAATCCTTAACCAATTTTTGCCTTTAAATGTCCATAAATCCCATCGTTTATAATCATCTCCATTGCACAATACTTTTGGCACAGTATGCACATTATCAATGACCACCTGAAAGATTGCTTTTGAAGGTGTGACAATGGCACCTGTCCTTGTGGATCAGAGCAAACTTGCAATGGTCCCTTAGTTAATCTTATGGTTTCCTACCACCAGCCAGGTTACCTTGGTTTGGCAAGAGAGTCATCTTATACCATCTTCAAGAACGTCCATTTCCTACCTATTTCTGCTGGCCTGAAGCAGAGATGGAGGGAGGCATCACTGAAGAGAACTGTCTGCAGCAGTATTCAGACATTTCTGCAAACACTAAGTGATTCATCACCCATGCTGAACCAACACTCTGGCAGTGAGGACAGCATCCTTCTTTGAACAGTAGGATTTTTAATTGGTCACCATAAAAGCTGCATTGTCAGTTGATGGTGAGTTTTGCCAATGAACATCTTGCCCACTGCTAAATAACATGATTCATATGCACATCATTATGTTTAGAAGTTTTATTTGAATGACATGTGAAATAGAAAAAGGAGAGAAAGCAGAAGTGATGCACAATTCCAGTTACGCTGTCAGGAATAACACAGCATTGACAAAATTCCAGCCATTGTTTCGAGAAGTGTGAAGATTGGTATCTATGGATCGATATTTGGTGTACGCTGATTTCATTGTATGAGTTGTGAAGGTTTTATTTTCTTACACTATTTTTGGAAAACAAAGAAACTGCTTTAAACCAAGGTGACTGTTCAAAGAAACAGCAACAATTTTGAAAATCATGTTTACTGGAACATATAGTAGGTTGTACACAACGTCATTTTCACCAAGAATGATGAGAGCAGAAATAGACTTTACTCATCAGGACTGGGACTGAGAACTAAATATGGGGAAGAGGGGTGGGCATAGAGGAAAGGTAGGAGGGATGGCAAAAGGTGGGCAAAGGTAGGAGGTGATTGTGATAGGTCAGTGGGAAATGTGGAGCGGATAGATGGGAAGGAAGATGGACAGGTAGGTCAGGTCAAGAGGGTGGTGCCAAGTTGGAGGGTTGTATCTGGGGAGATTTGGAAACTGGTGAATTCAATGTTGATGTCATGTGGTTGTAGGCTCCTGAGGCAGAAGATGAGGTGTTCTTCCTCCAGTTTGCTGGTGGCCTTGTTTAGATGATGGAGGAGACCCAGAATGGATACATCATTGGGGGAGAGGGAGGGAGAGTTGAAACGGGTGGTCACCGGAAGGTGGGGTTGGTTGGTTTCTTTGATGTAGAGGAAACCACATTGAGAGCAATGGATGGAGTAAATGAGGTTCAGTCGGATTTGAAATGATCCTTTGAGACCTTGGATGGAGGTGATGGGGGTGGGGGGGGGGGGGGCATGTGTTTGGCACCTCTTATGGCAGCAGGAGAAGGTGCCAGGTGTAAAGAGTTGATGGGGAGTGTGGACTTAACAAGAGAATCATGGAGGGATCAGTGCCTGCAGAATGCAGATAGGGGTGTGGAGGAAATATATTTTTGGTGGCGGGATCTATTGTAAGTTGCAAAAATGGCAGAGGATGATACATTGGATTTGGAGATTATTGGAGTGGAATGTGAGGAACAAAGGGATTCTATCCTTGTTTTAATTGGGGGATGGGGTTTGAGGACTGAGTTTTGGGAAATGGAGGAGATGAAATTGAGGGTGTTGTTGATCACAGGTGAGGGGAAATGACAGTCCTCGAAGTACGAGGACACTTCTCACTAATGTGCCATAACCACCTCCTACTTTGCTCACCTATTGCCATCCAACCTACCTTTCCCTTAGCTCTATGACCTCCACTACTTGTTTTTCAGCCTCCTCCCACCTCCCCAAGTCTTGATGAAGGGTTATGCCCAAAATGTCGACTCTCTTGCTCCTCAGATGCCGCCTGACCAGCTGTGCTTTTCCAGCACCACACTCTTCGACACTGATCTCCAGAATCTGCAGTCCTCACTTTCTCCTAGTAATTTCTATTCCCTAACTGCCATTGGTTAAGGATAATCTGTTCATAATAAAGTGATTTTCTTACGTACAGAAACGTAGTGAAGTTTCTTTTAACCTGAGTTGGTCAATCAAGTATATTGGAAATTTGGATTAATTTAATTAATCTTTTTTCACATTTGTGATGACTCTGGGAGTAGTGGAGATTGATTTTCAGTGCACTACATTGAGTCATGACAATTCCTGTCCGCAGTAGTTAAGTGAAGGCCAAATGATTGGATAAATGGATAAGCAAGAGCACTTACTATTATGAGTGCTGCCAAAATTGTAAAACTCATTCAGTCTATGTGTAATACGTTCTTTGCTGCAGAGATAAGAAAAGGTGGAAATAATGGAGATTCTGGCTTTGTGATTGGAAATCTAGGCGAAAATTCAAGCCATGGAAAAGTGACACAGTTGATAGCTAGCTCCTGATGAGATATGTACATCTTTCCTTATTTTGTGAGTATGTCTCAATATAAAAATCAATTTTTCTTTATTATGCTTTGGAAAACAATACTTTCTTCTATAATGAAAAAAGTGTCATTTAAGTTTAACCCAAAAATTAGCTTTAACTTAAGACACAGATCTACACAGCTTTGAAGCAGTTGAGGATGAATTAATTTGTCTATCCTTATTTCCATGGTTTGCACAGCACAATGTTGCATTAACATGATCGCTGATTGTGCCCTAGGACATAAATTTATTTGTGACACTTCATTAACTTCAAAATGTACTTGTAGATTTAGCCGCACATCTGAAGTATATTCAGAAGAATGTATAAATGGGACATCATAAATTGAGCATAATACTGTGTCACCTTGACGGTCTAAAATATGAATAGGATTCTGGATTAGTGGTGCTGGAAGAGCACAGCAATTCAGGCAGCATCCGAGGACAGGCAACTCTCTCCCCACCCCCACCCTCCTCTAGCTTATCTCTCCACGCTTCAGGCTCTCTGCCTTTATTCCTGATGAAGGGCTTTTGCCCGAAACGTCGATTTTGCCTGTCCTCGGATTTTGCCTGTCCTCGGATGCTGCCTGAATTGCTGTGCTCTTCCAGCACCACTAATCCAGAATCTGGTTTCCAGCATCTGCAGTCATTGTTTTTATCCTCTAAAATATGAATTGGCTGGGCCTTTGGAGAGCAAAGAAACGCCTTTACTTTAAATGTTGCAAAGCTAATGTTGCTAGGTTTTATTGTGTAAACTAGGTTTTATTAAGTCTTGAAGAGTAAAATAACAATTGTTGTAATTATTACAAATGGAAATACTTCAATGGATTTTCAATACCATATTATATGCATTTTGAGTCGCAAAAGAAGCCCTGCAAGGTAATTTTCAATACATAAGTCACTCAATAACAATTAATTCCACTTTAGAACCAAGTAGAATCTTTTCAGTGCTAGGATTATTCATTTTTAATGCAAATACTAATTGGAAAACAACTAGTTAGCAGAAACATTGTTAACAACCTACATAGAAGAACTATTCCCAACTGAATGCAGTAATTACAGGACATATATTTTAAATAGATGACTTTGAACAACTTAATGAAGAATATTCTGAGTCTAATAATACATATAAACCAAATAAGGTGGCACATCACTTTATTCTCTCTCTTTTTAGCAATATGGCTTTGTTTGCTGAGCCATTTTTATGAGATTAACGGATGATTAATGATGCAGACTACTGAACAAAACATACTCACGTAAACGTTAATTTAACATTGAAAGGCCCCTAGGCCATCTCTTGAAAGCTGTTTCCAACAGTGGTGCTGCCTGTGGGGAGCACTGACTCATAAGACAACCAGATCCTATACTTCGTTATCTAAATCCTGGTGAAAAGAAAGGGCATTATTTTCTTCAATAACGTGGTTCTACCACTCCTTATTGGTAGAGGGTAGATTAAACAAGATAAGTACTATAATGTCCTTTTTCACATCTGAAAGACGTCAAGAGGCTTGCACAATTTTATTTGATATTGATACTGCAGGATTATTCATGTTTTTTTTCTGTTTCATGTGCTGTGAATATAACTGCTTCCTCTGCTGTTTGAGGATACACAAGGAAAAAGACAGGCTAAATATTAGAGCAAAAAGGTAAACTTAATCAGAGGAAAAGATTTACAGTCCAAGATGAACTTATCCTGCTTGATCTAAGAATCACAGGGGAGATGAAACCAATGAAACAGAGGTCTCACATTGGAGCTATGTGATATGATTCTGTGAAGATTCAGTCAATTTTCTTTGTACTTCCATCAGTTACTGGAGAAATAAGAATCCATTGGGTTTATTCAAAGCTCTGTTTTGATATAATTGCTGTCAAATAGGGGCAGGAATTTTGATGTTTTACTTCTTGTGCCGGATTGCATTTATTTAAAAAGAAATGAAAAAAACAATTGACAAAGTGATAACCAGCCTTCACACTATTTACCTTTATATTCAGCAGTGGATGACCACTGCTGCTCTAATACTGGGTACCCATCCAAAATTCTGCTTATTGATCAATAGAGATCTGCCAGTAGTGATAGTGCTCGTCAGTAATGTCACTTGCAGCTTAGATATCAAAAATATGTTTCATTTTATGTTATTCATTTGTTCCAATATTGCAAAAAAGCAAACAGAGCTTTTTTTTTGAAGATGGTCATCAAATAGGCAAGTGAAAATGTTACAATCTTGATGCATGAAAATGATTACTTAGTGCCAAACAGGCCGACAGCTTTTCAACTGCAAACAAAGAACGATGAAGATGCATTTTGGTATAAGATCAAGTAAAAGGGAGCAGAAGCTTTGCAGTGGGATTAAATTCTGCATTATCTTGCACTGCATAGGAGACTTTAATTGAACTTTGTTGGAGAATATGCGTACGATGAAAATTCTTGAACAGGAAATTCAATTATCTATTCCTTCAGGATAATGTAAAGTCTTGACTCGGAAAATGCATTACACATGCACAAAAAACCTATGTTGGTTTAATTGAGATTGATGAACTATCATTTTGGTCTCTACATATTAGAGTTTTGCTTCACAAGACAACATGACAATGGAAACTGAACAATGTCCTTTCAAACTAACTTATTCACATTCTCTTAGAACTATTTCAAATATTCTTTATTGCAGCATTCAATTAGTTGTGAAGTAATTTCAGGGCTATTGTCTCCTTTCAATATTGTACATGGCAGACCTTTTCAAATGTTGATCATTACACATGTAGCGAGAAAAAAACTGAAATCATTTCAAAACTAACCTTTCACTAGTTTGAGTCTTGGCCCCTTGTTCTTCTCTTGTGACTTAATTTAAGAAATTGTCGAGATTTAATTTTTGTATATGATTTATTATGTTGAATTTGATATATCTGCATAACTGTTTAGAATTAAATCTTGTGAGTGGAACAGTTGAACTATGAGACATAACGATCTCCCACAATTGCATTTGCATCATCACAATGTGCAAATTAATTTGGATGAAAAGATAAATTCATGATTGAAGCAAACATAATTAAAATGCAAAATTAACTTCTTATTGTAATATTGTTTATATCTCATCCATATCCAAGAACATGGTCTTCTCTTAACCTTGGAGAACCTTCTCAACATTAACCAAGCATCAAAACTTGTAACCTTCCTAAATTGCTTAAAATAATAGTGCCACATGAGGAAGGGATTCAATCAACATTTGAATGCTCTATTTAACTAGGGGAACATAGTTCCTCTGTTTACTACAGGCAGTGGGTATCTTGAATTTACTGAAAAAGCAGTTGTAAGTTTACTTTAAGTCTTTATAAAATCACATGTGGTGATTTTTCTGTCTGAATTGCACTGCCTCTAGACTCCTTCGCAGCAAGTATGTGACTCTTAATCTGTCAAATCTTCTGTCAGCTTTGTGCCATGCTCCAGTCACTTAAACCATTCAATGTAAAAGTGGGAAAAGAATTGTCTCTATGTTAGACTGCTTAAAATATCAAAGGAGTTGGGTTATACTTAATTCAGATGGCTTGCAATTTATTAACAATAACTATTTATATCGCTTCAATATCACATACTTGCATAATATGTTTTCTGAGCTTACATTAAGCACACGAGCCAATTTACTGAAGACATTACACTGACTATTGCACAGAGATGGTGACTGAAGGTGAGGCATGTCCCATTATACTTAAAGGTCACAAATCATAATGTTATGCTACTTGTTAAAACTACAGTGCTTGTGTAGTCTGGAATTAATGTTACATTACTACAAATTGTGCATCTTAATTCAGTGTAGAATAGCTAGTAGTGCTGATGAATAAGGACTTTTGATATTTATACATATATTAATACTCTGCCCTACCGAGTACAATCAACTGTGTTATTTTAGAACATTGCTCCTCTGTGTGTTTAGCAACAGTGTGCGCAACAAATTAACACTGTCCCTGATGCACTGTATTGTCAATGGGCCAATGATAAAAGCTTCAGATAATTTAGAAAATACCTGTAAGTTTAGAGTCAAATCTTTGGTGATTGAAATTCGGAAACATGTCTCCATGAAAAGGATAACAGAAGTTTGGAACTGTCTTCCACAAAAAGCAGTGTTGTCAGAAAATCATCGTAATTTTCTGACAGAGATTAATAGTTTCTTTTAGTCAAGGTCTTAAGGGATGTGAGACAAAATCAAGTATATGAAATTGGATCACAGATCAATTATCATCTTGCTGAATGACAGGACAGGCTTGAGGCCTAGATGACCTGGTCTTTCTCATACCACCACATGCAGTCTATAAATTGTGAATGCTGTTTACATAACGTTTGCTGTCACTCCAAAATTTGTAGTCAGAGGAAGAGGAAAGAGAATCTGGTCCTATAAAATTTGAACCAGGCTTCCATACAGATAGGACAGATAGCCTGAGCCCTGTGTTTTGCTCTGTGCTACCCCAAGATTTGTTCAACTGGTTTTAACTGGTTCAATAAACTTAAAAAGTCAATTTTGACTGATAAATATCTGCAAATACTTCCTGACACCTTCAAGGTCCTTCTCAGTTAATATCCTATGTAGCTTACTTCATAGATTAGAAAGGATGACACCAGGGTCATACCAATGATTGAAATATTCTCCACAGTGCAGTGCTTTGTAATCATTTCACAGTCCAATATCCCCTCTAAATTTTTAAAAGTCCTTCATTATTCTCCAGCGTTTGATCCATGAACCTATGAATTTCCTACATAGCTGCTGATGTTTTAATGATGCTGCATTGAAGGTTTATCCATTAATATCAATGTCTACATTCTGCAATTTTTCAGTTGCACCCTGTCAGTTCCAGCTGTAATGAATTTCTCTAAATTGCTTCTCATCAAAGTGCTCATTTCTTTGTGCACTAACATGTTCTCAAGCTAAAACTCTACCTAGTGTTTTAACAATAAACAATAGCCGTGTTGATAATTTTGCCTTGAATAATAGACTTATTTTTAGGGCCTAGAGCCCACTGCGATGATGGCTGACCTCATCGCAGCCTCAAATCCACTTTCCTGTCTGCGCTTGATAACCCTTCAACCTATGGAGCAAGTGAAGACTGAAGGTGCTGGAGATCAGAGTAGAGAGTGTGTTGTTGGAAAAGCGAAGCAGGTCAGGCAGCATTTGAGGACCAGAACAATCAACGTTATGGGCAAAAGCCCTTCATAAGGAAGCTGTCAATTCTCCTGCTCCCCGAATGCTGCCTGATCTGCTGTGCTTTTCCAGCACCTCACTCTCAACCCTTCAACCAATGATTAATTAATAATCTAACTTGTCCTCAAATTTACTCCATGTCCCAGCATTCATCATACTCCAGGCAGTGAATACCACAGGTTTGTGACCATTTGAAAGAAGTAATTTCTCCTCATCTCTGTTTGAAATCTGCTGTCCATTATCCTAAAACTGTGATCGCTCATTCTAGATTGTACTGCATGAAAAAAAATCGTCTCTACATCTACATCAGCATTTTATATGCCTCAAATAGACCTCTTCCCACTCCTTGAAACTCCAGATAGTACAGGCTTAAACAGCTCAATCTCTCTGTAAGATAAACCCCTTACCTCAGGTATCAGTCTAGTAAACCTCCTCTGAACTGCATTCAATGCAGCTTACATCCTCCTCAAGTAACATAAAGAAAGAAATTTCAGGATTTTGATCTTGCAACAGTAGTCAGGAGAGATTGGCTTATTATCTAAGATTCACTGTATTTTTATACAACCAATGTGATGAAGGAACCTGATGAAGGGCTTAGTCCAAAATGTTGATTCTCCTGCTCCTCGGATCCTGCCTGACCTGCTGTGCTTTTCCAGCACCACACTCTCAACTATGCATAATAATCAACCCATCCATCATACAGGATGCTCTACAGTGTACAGTGACCCAAATATTTCACGAAGATGTATACTTTCTATTCAAGATGTTATCAGGGGTGAACAGACAAGATGGATACAGAACATTCTCCCAATTCCTTCGTCAAAACGCCATCCCATTCTCCCAATTCCTTCGTCAAAACGCCATCCCATTCTCCCAATTCCTTCGTCAAACGCCATCCCATTCTCCCAATTCCTTCGTCAAACGCCATCCCATTCTCCCAATTCCTTCATCTCCGCCGCATCTGCTCCCAGGAGGACCAGTTCAAAATACGCACAACACAGACGGCCTCCTTCTTCAAGGACCGCAATTTCCCCCCCGACGTGATCGACGATGCCCTCCACCGCATCTCCTCCACTTCCCGCTCCTCCGCCCTTGAGCCCCGCCCCTCCAACCGCCACCAGGACAGAACCCCACTGGTCCTCACCTACCACCCCACCAATCTCCATGTACAGCGCATCATCCGCCGTCACTTCCGCCACCTCCAAACGGACCCCACCACCAAGGATATATTTCCCTCCCCTCCTCTATCAGCTTTCCGTAGAGACCACTCCCTCCGCGACTCCCTTGTCAGATCCATACCCCCCACCAACCCAACCTCCACTCCCGGCACCTTCCCTTGCAACCGCAGGAGGTGCAACACTTGCGCCCACACCTCCCCCCTCACTTCTCTCCAAGGCCCCAAAGGAAACTTCCATATCCGCCACAGATTCACCTGCACCTCCACCCACATTATCTACTGCATCCGCTGCAGCCGGTGTGGCCTCCTCTATATTGGGGAGACAGGCCGCCTACTTGCGGAGCGATTCAGAGAGCACCTCTGGGCCACCCGGACGAACCAACCCAATCACCCTGTAGCACAGCATTTCAACTCCCCCTCCCACTCCACCGAGGATATGCAGGTCATTGGACTCATCCACCGCCAAACCACAACAACGCGACGGTCGGAGGAGGAGCGTCTTATCTTCCGACTGGGAACCCTCCAACCACAGGGGATGAACTTGGACTTCACCAGTTTCTTCATCCCCCCTCCCCCCACCTTGTCTCAGCCGAATCCCTCCAGCCCGGCACCGCCTTCCTGACCTGCAGTCTTCTTCTTGACCTCTCCGCCTCCACCCTACTCCGACCTATCACCCTCACCTTGACCTCTTTCCACCTATCACATTTCCAACGCCCCTCCTCCAAGTCCCTCCTCTCTACCTTTTATCTTCTCCTGCTGAACACTCTCTGCTCATTCCTGAAGAAGGGCATGTGCCCGAAACGTCGAATCTTCTGTTCCCTAGATGCTGCCTGACCTCCTGTGCTGTTCCAGCAATAAAGTTTCAGCTTTGATCTCCAGCGTCTGCAGACCTCACTTTCTCCTCCACAGAACTGACTTAGTCATAGCAGAGCAAGGGTGGCAGTGGAAGGGTGCTTTTCGGAATGAAGGGCTGTGACTATTGGTGTTCCACACGGATCAGTGCTGGGACCTCTATTGTTTGTGGTCTACATAAATAATTTGGAGGAAAACATAGCTAATCTAATTAGTAAGTTTTCAGACGATACAAAGATTGGTGGGGTTGCAGATAGTGAGGAGGATTGTCAGAGGATACGGCAAGATATCGATCATAGAGCCATAGAGTCATGGAGCTGTACAGCACGGAAACACACCCTTTGGTCCAACCCGTCTATGCCGATTAGATATCCCAACCCAATCTAGTCCCACCTGCCAGCACCCGGCCCATATCCCTCCAAACCCTTCCTATTCATGTACCCATCCAGATGCTTTTTAAATGTTGCAATTGTACTAGCCTCCACCACTTCCTCTGGTAGCTCATTTCATACATGTACCACCCTCTGTGCGAAAAAGTTGCCCCTTACGTTTCTTTTATATCTTTCCCCGCTCACCCTAGTTCTGGACTCCCTGACCCCAGGGTAAAGACTTAGTCTATTTATCCTATCCATGCACCTCATGATTTTGTAAACCTCTATAAGTTCACCCCTCAGCCTCCGACGCAGCAGGGAAAATAGTCCTAGCCTATTCAGCCTCCCCCTTTAGTTCAAATCTTCCAACCCTGGCAATATCCTTGTAAATCTTTTCTGAACCCTTTCAAGTTTCACAACATCTGTCCGATAGGAAGGAGACCAGAATTGCATGCAGTATTCCAACAGTGGCCTAACCAATGTCCTGTCCAGCTGTAACATGACCTCCCAACTCCTGTACTCAATACTTTGACCAATAAAGGAAAGCATACCAAGCACCTTCTTCATTATCCTATTTACCTGCGATTCCACTTTCAAAGAGCTATGAACCTGCACTCCAAGGTCTCTTTGTTTAGCAACACTCCCTAGGACCTTACCATTAAGTGTGTAAGTCCTGCTAAGATTTGCTTTCCCAAAATGCAGCGCCTCGCATTTATCTAAATTAAACTCCATCTGCCACTTCTCAGCCCATCTGATCAAAATCCCGTTGTAATCTGAGGTAACCTTCTTCACTGTCCACTACACCTCCAATTTTGGTGTCATCTGCAAAGTTACTAAGTATACCTCTTATGCTCGCATCCAAATCATTTAAGTAAATGATGAAAAGTATTGGACCTAGCACCAATCCTTGTGGCACTCCACAGTTGGAGGCATGGGCAGAAAAATGGCAGATGGTGTTTAATCCAGACACATGTGTGACAATTCATTTTGGAAGGCCAAATACAGATGTAAATTATATAGTGAATTGCAGAACCCTTTGGAGCATTGATATGCAGAGAGATCTGGATGTGCAGGTCCTTAGATTATTGAAGGTGGTAGCACAGGTAGATAAGGCAGTAAATAAAAAGGCCGATGGCATGCTAACCTTCATTGGATGGGGCAAATAGAAAGTGAGGATACAGATGCTGGAAATCAGAGTCAAAAGGTGTGCCACTGGAAAAGCACATCAGGTCAGGCAGATCTGAGGAGCAGGAGAGTTGACGTTTCAGGCATAAGCTGCTAATCAGGAATGTTGGGGGGTTGATGGGGTTTAGGGGGCCAAGGGGGCTGAGAGATAAATGGGAGGGGGTGGGGCTGGTGCAAGGTAGCTAGGAATGCGAGAGGTAGATGAAGGTATAGGGTGATGGTGATAGTTAAGAGCGGATAGGTAGAACGGATAGGTGGGAAGGAAGATGGACAGGTAAGACAGTTCAAGAAGATGATGCCGAGCTGGAGGGTTGGATCTAGGATAAGATGGGGGGAGGAAATAAGGAAACTGGTAAAATCAACACTGATTCTTTGAGGGTCCCAAGGTGGAAGATGAGGTGTTCTTCCTCCAAGCATTGGGTGGCTAGAATTTACATGTCCTTGGTGGAGTGGGAGGGAGAATGGAAGTGTTTGGCCACAGGGCGGTGGGGTTGTTTAATGCATATGTTCTGGAGATGTTCTCTGAAATGTTCTGCAAGTTGGCGTCATGTCTTCCCTATGTAGAGGAGACTATCATTGAAAACAACAGACACAGTAGATGAGGTGTTTGCATGTGTACGAATATCTCTGCTGGATGTGGAAGGATCCTTTGGGGCCTGGGATGGAGGTGAGGGGGGGGAGGTGTGGGCGCAGATTTTGTATTTTTTGTGGTGGCAAAAAAAGGTGCCAAGATTAGAGGGTTTGGTGGAGGGTGTAGACCTAACAAGGAATGGTCTTTGCAGAATGCTGAAATGGCTGGAGAGGGAAATATATCTCTGATGGTGGGGTCTGACTGAAGGTGGTGGAAATGGTGGAGGATTCGTGTTGCATCCAGAGATTGGTGGGGTGGAAGGTGAGGACCAGGAAGGCTCTATCATTTTTGCAATTGGAGGGGTGGCGTTCAAGGGCAGAGGTGTGGGAAGTGGAGGAGATGCGCCAGAGGGCATTATTGATAAAATGGGAGAGGAAATCGCAGTCCTTGAAGTAGGAGGCCAACTGGGATGTTCTGAAATGGAATTGGTTCTCCTGGGCGTAGATACAATGAAGGCAGTGGAATTCGGAGTGAGGAATAGTATTTTTACAAGGGGGGGTTTGGGCGGAAGTGTAGACCAGGTGGCTGTGGTAGTCAATGGGTTTGAAGTAGATGCCCGTGTGAGTTGATTGCCGACAATGGAGATGGAGAGGTCCAGCAAGGTATGCTGAGATGGTCCAGGTGAACTTGAGGTCAGGGTGGAAGGTGTTCATGAAGTTGATAAACTGTTCAACCTCCTCCTGGGAGCACGAGGTGGCGCCGATGCAGTCATTAATGTAGCGGAGAAGAAGGTGGGGAAAGGTGCCAGTGTAACTACGGAAGATGCACTATTCCACATACCTGACAAAGTGGCTGGGGCCCATTCAGGTGTCCATGGCTATCCTTTTGGTTTGGAGTAAGTGGGAGGATTTGAAGGAGAAATTGTTGAGGGTGAGGACCAGTTCAGCCAATTGAATGAGGGTGTCGTGGAAGGATACTGGTTTGGTCAGTGATAAAGAAAGAAATGGAGGGCTTGGCAGCCTTCATCATTTTGGATGAATGTGTACAGGGACTGGATGTCCATGGTGAAGTTGAGGCGTTGGGGGTTGGGGAAGTGAATGTCATGGAGGAGGGTGTGGGTGATGTCCCAAGTGTATGTGGGGAGATCCTGGACCAAGGAGGACAAGACAGTGTCAAGGCATGAGGAGGTAAGTTTGGTGAGGCAGGAGCAGGCAGAGATGATGTCTGCTTCAACCTGTCCACCCCTCTAAACCACTCCAACCTCTCACCCTCACAACGCGTAGCCCTGCACTCACTGGCTCCAACCCCTACCTCACCATCAAACCAGCAGACTAGGCAGGGGCAATGGTAGTTTGGCACACCGACCTGTACACCGCTGAAGCTAGGCGCCAACTGACAGGAACCTCTTTCTACAGTCCCCACGGCCACAACCTCACCTCCCATTAATAAACCATCATCTCCAAGACCATCCACACCCTCATCACCTCAGGCATCTCCCATCCATGGCCTCCAACCTCATAGTTCGGGAGCCCCTCACCTCCCGGTTCTAACTCTTACATAAAATTCACAAACCTGATTGCACTGGTTGACCCATCATCTCCGCTTGCTCCTGCTCCACCATATTCAAAGTGGGTGAAGATATCTGGTTGAACCAGGTATGCTTTCTCAAACAGGCAGCACCAGTGGACCCTGCCTGTGGGTGCAGAGTAAGATTGTGGCCTTCATTTCCAAAGTTTCCTACAATAGGAACATTTGTGAAGAATTATGCAAACTGCTTGAGTGCCTGCTCAGAGATCAAGAATACTGATGAAGTCCAGGCTAATTATCTTGTTGACCATGTCAAATGGACATGAAACAAACATTCCCTCTAAGCTGTGCAGTTATGCAGTTGCTTCAAGGGTTCACGCACAGACATTAATGTGCAGATACTGACTTCCAGTTTCAGACCTTGGAGATCCACATAGAAGAAAATATTAGAGCACAGAATGTCATGACAGTGAGACTGTACACACAATTGAGGTGCAATGAAGCATACGCTAACTCCGGCAGGAATTCTTGGGCATGTCGATGAGGTTTGGATATAAAAGTGCTCTTTAGACTTGATTAAATTTTCAAAATCTTAGGTATCTCCTCAAACTTGCAATGCTGATGCAGTGATGAGAGGTATAAACAGAAATTGCTGTGGAGAGAAAGCAGTTAATATCTTGGGTGCAATGACCCTTATTCAGAATTCAGTTTCTGTTTGTGCTTCTGATTTCCAGTAACTGCAGTTCTTTGTTTATTTTGTACAGTGATGAGAGATACTGCCCTGCAGCAGAAAATGCAGCTTCAGCAGAAACTGCTGCTTTAGTCATCAACTGAGGAAACAAGGAAAGCATGGTTTACTGAAAATTTTAGCCAGAATGTCTCAGTACTAATAGTACTCTGGTGCACAAATACGATGTATCTATGAAAGCCATGATGGGCAGTTCAATAACCTGTAACCCAACTGCCAAATATTCCCATCAACCCATCACATGCTACCCTAATATGCTTCCTGTCAAAAGATTATAGGTTTACTTTGTGTTAAATGCAATTCCGTATTACTGGTCTACACACATACTAGAGTTGTTCTGTTTCCTCATATCAAACAATATGTATATCTCCTCAATTTGGTAGCGCTTCTATGGATTTGATGAGGTGGTTGTCCACAGTTTATTATTGAGGTCTCATAAGATAGCAATGGACCCTGTATCTATTTCTTCTAATTTATTAAATAGCTCTACAAATATTATCACCACTGCTGACCACGCTAGTTCCACTGTGGATTCCCAACTTTTACCAAATCCTTGAAAAGATCAGTTGATATGGACTGATGGAGTGTTATTGAACTGGACAGAATAGTTGTTATCATCAATGCCCGTTTTTTTTACTTCATATGCAACAACGCGGCTGTACAGGAAATTGGTTAGGCCATTGTTGAAATATTGCGTGCAATTCTGGTCTCCTTGCTATCGGCAAAATGTTGTGAAACTTGAAAGGGTTCAGAAAAGGTTTACAAGGATGTTGCCAGGGTTGGAGGAATTGAGCTATAGGGAGACGCTGAACAGGCTGGGGCTGTTTTCCCTGGAGCGTCGGAAGTTGAGGAGTGACCTTATAGAGGTTTATAAAATCATGAGGGACATGGATAGGATAAATAGACAAAGTCTTTTCCCTGGGGTGGGCGAGTCCAGAACTAGAGGGCATAGGTTTAGGGTGAGAGGGGAAAGATATAAAAGAGACCTAAGGGGCAACTTTTTCACACAGAGTGCATTTTCAAGTCATGAACTATTGCAAACATAGAGTTAGGGAGCTTATAATCAATACTATACTGCAGTGAATACCCAAAAATGAAATCATCAGCATTCTGCCCATGGCCCTCATGCCTGATTCAAAAATTTCTTCCAGTAACCTAATCAACTATTGCCCACAGGTTACTGCTGTTTCACTTGTCATTGGAGAATAAATTATTGTTAGATAACATTATCATTGATACCAGCTCTGAGATTAGGTACCTGGCCAAATCTACACTGTTAACAGTCTGTCTAAATAGCTGTGGGCATAACTGAGTTTTTGGTTTCCTTTTCGGTAAAGGTTCAATCATAATAATTATTTCTCTTCACCATCCTGACATTCTAATGTTCCATGTCTGTTGCTTCTCTCATGCCTCTCATTCAGGAAGCTCTAATTATTGTGAGGTTTTGTTCTGCTTCAGTAGCTTGGAATTTCCTTTTTTTAAAATGTTTACATTCCTACAGCCACAACCTGGGCATCGAGTGATTATTTGGTTGACAGGCTTTTGGAATTTGACTGCTTGTTTGTTACTTATGTAACTACAGTATATTAAGTCTCCTCAATTTTTCCCAATCGTCTACTGAACGTCCCATTTAACTCGGCATGGATGAGTTGGACGACAGGGACTGTTTCCTTGCTATACATCTCTATGAATCTGTGTAGGTGAAATCTCTGACCACAAACTGTTTGTACCTTCTTTGTGATATTATGTCAAAAAGTGTGGTGTTGGAGAAGCACAGGCGGTCAGGCAGCATCCGAGGAGCAGGGGAGTCAACATTTCGAGCATGAGCTCTTCATCAGGAAGATGTCGCAATTTTCAGGGATTGTGGGAAATGAAGACATTTTTCTAGTCTTTGTGTAATTTGAGATTTCAACAATTTATGGCTCAAAAATCATGAAGCAGGGATTCTTTATTCCACCAGCTTTACAAAGAGGTAAGGGAATTAAGGTTAACCAAGGAGCTATTCGCAGTATGTTCATGGAATGACGCTTGTGGGTTACAAAGACACAGGAATCCTTTGTCTGTCTGCTCCACCATCCCATCTACACTCCTTCTACCAAAGAAACCCAGTTTCTATTTCCAGCAGGGTCTTTCAATTTTTCCAGTTGTTCTGCTTCACGATTGCTACCTGCTGCTTGGTGTCCCACCATTCTTGGCTGGAGGTAGACATTTTGTTACTGAAACTCATAATATGCATGGTTACCCTACCCTTGCCTCCTGATGATGAGGGTTGATCCCAGAGTTACAGCAAGTAGGAGTTCTGCTCTCAGTGAGATGTGATGATCTAGAAAAGTATAATTTTAACAAGTTGGTTAATAGCTGGCATGAGTCTTGGAAACCAGCGATGGTGCAGGCAAGTAAAAGAACAAACCAATTCACTGCCACTCAAATGATTCTAGTTCTGTATTGGTTGATACACCTTCAGCATTTAGAACAAGTCAAAGACTCTTGTACTATATCTGCCAACCTCATAGCAGTCAATATATATGTTTTCCAAGGATGTTATATGTTTCTTAAAATGTTCAAAAACATATTTGGAATGTTCTTAATGTCACTGGAATATTGATTGATCACGAACTATGCATGAAAAGTGCGATTGTGGACAAACAAGAAGAGTTCGATGGACGATTAATAAGGCATGTCTGACCAACAGGAAGGAAACATTTGGATGATGGAAGAGACTTCACCAGCTCCAGGGATACAGAAATCAAATCCCTTTAGTTTGCTTGTACTCCTGAAACCTCTATTTTAATTGTTAGGCCACAGCCTCTCCAAAAACTGTGTCAGTGCCTGAAAAGTCTGCTGTGACTTTGTTTGAACAGTTGAACCTTTTCCCAGCATTTTCTGATGGGATTTCCAATACAGATGTTTCATGTTTAATGCTGTTAGCTCAATTGTATTGAGACCCCTAAATGCTATATTCAGCTCTATCTCCTCCATCCAGTCTTCAGTCATGATGCCATTGGGAATCTCTAGTCTTCTCTTAAATCTGTTCAGCTTCTCACTTATTGGTAAATAGAATATCTGACCTGGATTTCCATTGTCTTCCTTTGTAATCTCAAGCAAACTGACTTGGGGAGCCTCTGTTCGGTTTTGACCTAAATATTGAAATGCCTCTGTCAATATCTGAGCATCCAATAATCTTGGAATAGCTACAATCTCCCTCATGAATGCTGCTAATTACTAGTTCTCCATCATCTGCTCAATATTTAAACCTCATCTCCCAATAATTAATACCTGTGTTGTGGAATCCTGCTAACTACATTAGAAGTAGACTGTCACCCGTGAAATGCTGCACCAATGTGCAGTTGAGCCCTCAAACAACTGCATGCAGAAGAACAAAAAAGTCTGCAATAATCTCAACTGCTCTGAGTATGTGCAATAGTTGTTACATTGGGGTACCAGTTCAAACTACATCAAGGTTTCGATATATCTGTGACTATCTATCTGGACGCTTTTGATCTACTCCTGCAAAGGCATTATGGTATTGGTGGGAGTCCAGAGAAGGTTCATTAGACTTATGCTGATGGAGGGATTTTCTGACAAAGAGATGTTAAAGAGGTTGGGCATGTACTCATTGGAGTTTAAAGGAATGAAAGATACCTTATTAAGACATTACAAGACCCTTAGAGGGCTTGGCTGGATCAATGAGAAAAGATTATTTTCTCTTGCAGGAGAGTCTAGGACCAGAGAACATAATCTTAGAGTAAGGAATCTCCCATTTGAAACAAGATCTTATTTTTCTTTCTGAAGGTAGTCAATCTGCAGAATTACTTTTACCAATTTGAATCATTAAATATCCTCAATGTTAAGACAATCTGATTTTAAATCAGTAAGAGAATCAAAGGTTAGGTCAAAAAGCAGAAAGTAGAGTTGAGAATTATCAGATCAGCCATGATCTTATTGAATGGTGGAACTAATTCGATAAGTTGAATAGATTACTTCTGACCTTAATTTTGAAATTTTATGATCAGTTTCCTAATACAGGCAGTTGAGCATTTCTAAGACACTTTTAGGAAGTTTGCTTTGTTTGTTGAGAACCAACACTTTAGCTCCAACATATTATTCAAATGGACAAAGAGAGGAGATATATGGTCCATGACAGGTGAGAATGCAATACCAATTGCAAAGCCGTTCTGGAGAATGGAGTTGGGAGGGGAAGCAGTTTCGGAGTGGTGGAGTGCTCATCCTTAATGTCTTGCAGTCTTTGGTGATAACAGTCCTTTATAGTTATTTGGAATCAATTTGTTTGGAGCTGTTATGACACACCCTTTGTGAAGTTGAATTTGAAACTGGAACTCCTTGCCCAGAGGTAGGGATATTACATCACACCATAAGTCCCCTATTGCTCTTTGATATCAACAATTTTTGTTCTTCCCTCAAGCCTATATAGGGGAATGTCAAGAAGGTGATGGCTTTTGCCCCTGCGTTCTTGTTCCCATTCTCTTTCTCACTCTCATTCTCCTTTTCTCTCATTTTTGTTCTCCCTCTCTCTAGCTCCCTTTCTCTCACAGCCCCACCCACTCCCCACACCCCATGATATGTCTTATTTTTGGGGCTGGCAGTCAATGTTGTGTTTTGATCAATGGACGTGTACTTTTGATTTCAGGATGACCATTGTCCCTTATCCACATTCACCTGAGGGTTCATTTACTATTTTTTCCAGGAACAAACACGTCTCATTTTTCTAAAGAATATATTGATTATAAGATATATGCTGTACCAGATAAATTACTAACACTGATTCAATGGGACACTGTTATATCAATGATTGATTTGGAGATGCCGGTGTTGGACTGGGGTGTACAAAGTTAAAAATGACACAACATCAGGTTATAGTCCAACAGGTTTACTTGGAAGCACACTAGCTTTCGGAGCGACGCTCCTTCATCAAGTGATCGTGGAGGCCTCGATCGTAACACAGAATTTATAGCAACTTTTGGGATCTTTCCTGCTTGCCTGCATTTCTGTAGAAACTTGATGTCTGTGTCGATATGTGCAATCTTCTTGGAGATCCTCTCCACTTTAAGCCGGCGGTTAGTGGTGTGGATAGTAGTCATGATTTGGAGATGCCAGTGTTGGGCTGGGGTGTACAAAGTTAAAAATCACACAACACCAGGTTATTATCCAACAGGTTTAATTGGAAGCACACTAGCTTTCGGAGCGACACTCCTTCATCAGGTGATAGTGGAGGGCTTGATCGTAACACAGAATTTACAGCAAAAATTTGCAGTGTGATGTAACTGAAATTATACATTGAATCCTTTCGGGATCTTTCCTGCTTGCCTGCAATCCTGTAGAAACTTGATGTCTGTATCGATGTGTGCAATCTTCTTGGAGATCCTGTCCACTTTAAGCCGGCGGTTAGTGGTGTGGATAGTAGTCATGATTTGGAGATGCCGGTGTTGGACTGGGGTGTACAAAGTTAAAAATCACACAACACCAGGTTATAGTCCAACAGGTTTAATTGGAAGCACACTAGCATTCGGAGCGACACTCCTTCATCAGGTGATAGTGGAGGGCTTGATCGTAACACAGAATTTATAGCAAAAATTTGCAGTGTGATGTAACTGAAATTATACATTGATTCCTTTTGGGGCCTTTAGTCCTATCAGGAGATGGATTGCTTGGCTCAGGAAAAGGGTGGGTCCCTAAGCAGCATTTCTGACAATGGCACCTCCAGTTTGGTCCATAACCCAGAATGAAGTAAAATAAAATGATGTGGACTTTCCGGCTACTGTTTTGTACTGATTGTTAGATATTACAATGCAATGATGATCAGATATTATAGTGTAGATGGTTTAGCATGTCTGGTACAATGATTGTTGGGCATTCTAATGTGTTGGCTGTTGCATTTTGTAGAGGAATGCTTGAGGAGTCCAAGGCCCTGGGTTAATGAATATGATAATAGTATGATAATCTAAAGTATGGAATACAACTCACTCTACCTATCCCCCATCCCCCACCCTCCCTCTGCACATTGCAACCATCAGCACAACTGTTGGCTGGAAAATAATTATTAAATGAGACCATTTTGTTGTCAAATTTAGAGAACTGAAAGGGTGAATTTCCAGAGAACATTTCCTTCTAGTGCTTTGATGAATCACAAGGTAAATGGGATTTCTGTCAAAATTCTACTGTTGTAATCCCAGCCAATGTTAGTCCTGGACAAATCAGATCCCAGACTGCAATGTGGCTTGTTAGATCATATTTTATTTTAATTTAATGAAGTGGTTCCTCACTAAAATATGGATCTGCAATACTGCACATTTAAAAATGAAACAAAAAAGTTTGTGAATAAAAGAATGAAGATGAAATTACACAAACCAGACTGTCTACTTATAAAACAAATTCAAACATTGCTAAACACAAGGTAAAAGTATAATCTCAATAATTCCAAAACATCACTTTAAAAGTTGAAAAGAAAATGGCAGGCTTTTATATAGTGTCGAAAACACACCTCAGTGCAATACCCCAAAACAGCCTTGTATAACATACAAAAACACCACTCACACAGTACTCACACCAGACTCCATGTTACTAGCATCTCGATAAGTTTAGTTTATAGATTGGAACTGCAGATAGCTTCTTGCTGGAGCTATTCTTAAACATGAGTTTAAATGTTCTCCACTTTAAGTAACATCTTAAGGGTTTTATCCCAAAATTTGTGGTTTGGTATTATCAGTAATTGGTGACTTTAAAATAATTTAACCATATCCTTCCCTTCTCAGGTGCCTTGCCTGGTTTGTACTTCCATCTACAGCCAAAGGTTATACAGGACTGCTCAACTATTAAAGGAAAACTGAAAATAAATCTATGGGTGCTCTCTAAAGCTTAAAAAAACTTTTCATAACCTTCTAAATTGGAGCTGGTTTATCCTGTTTTGTTACTAGATCCACATGTTATGAACTCAAAAAAATCAAAAACCCCAACTTAAAATCAATTATATTAAAAATATATAAGTCTCACCGTCTGCATCAAAGCAGTCAGTAGAGTCATAGAGTTATACAGCACAGAAACAGACCTAGACCTTTCACTCCAATCAGACCATGTCAATCATAATTTCAAACTAAACTAGTCCCATCTGCCTCCGATTAATCTATATCCCTCCAAATACTTAAATGTAATAACAGTAAGAAATCTAGAAATAATCTAGAAATAAGCCTGAACCTCAGGAGCAGCTGCCGGATCCACGCTACTCTCAGTCCACCATTTTAGAAATTTCAGTAGTGGCAAAGGAATTATCAGGGTCCTTTAGATAATTATCTGAATACATCCAGGCTCAATAATATGCCACAGTTATAAAGCTATCCTTTTTTTTCCAAACTTGCTGACAGTTTTTAGTCTTGAGTTAACATTCCCAGCAGACAGGGTCTTGCTCAAAGAGAGATAAGATTCCACCATGGACTGCAAAGGTCAATGTTCCCACTTCATGGTCCTTGCCATTTTCGGGCTGTTAATCATAATGATTAAAAAGTCAGGAAAACTGCAATTCAAACACATTGACCTCCAAAACCAAAATGCAATCATCTGTGCTCAGGCAAGATATTGTATTGAAAGCGCTGATGCATATGACTTAGCCCATAAATGTTGAGCCCAATATTTAAAAAAATGACAGCGAACTAATATTTGGCCATTCTTAAATCTTAAAATATTGTTGTCGTACTCAATTACCAATGATATGCTAAATCTTTTCAAAATTACCACTTCTTATTCCAACCTAGATAAATTGTAGCAAATTGCTATATTAGCTTCTGCAAAATCTGGCATTCCATCACTCTGAAATCACCATTTGTGAGTTTCCAGCACAGGAATTGAAATAAATTATTATCACTTGAATTCACATTTCAGCATTGTTGTTCTTAATAACACAACATACAAAGAAATAGGAAGTGCGGTGTTTTATTTTTGTGACTTGGTACTGTAGCCGCTGTCTTTCTATTTCTTCATCTGAAATGTAAGGAATTCATCTTAGCACGGTCTGGCTTGCAGGCAAAAAAAATATTCTTGATCACAAAAACCCTGTGTTGCAGTTTTGTAAAAGTCAGTTTTCTGTTGTGATAATGAATGTTCTGGCATTTGTACACGGGAATAAGGGACAAGAGACCTCATTAAAACACAAAGCACAGATGAATTTTTTAAACAGCTTGAGGTCTTCCACACCGATATGAAGAACACTGGAACATTCAGCTACTTTTAGTTATGCTATCTCGACTAGGCAGATTGCTTGTTGCTTCTAATTTCTCTGCCAATGGATTTTGAATAGTTTACATAAAACATTTTTTATGTAAATTACTTAAGATGGATACAGCTGGATACCTGGTTGCAGTAATCTTTTCCATTTGTGCGTTCCAACATTGCTGCATGTTATGTGCCACCAAAGTAAGGATTCTGATGAAAAGTCTAATACCAACATTTTCAGATTGAGATATATCATGTTAGGGATAATCCTTGAAAAGTCAGATTCCAAAGACTATAAGTTTAATGGTTGCAGTTTTGTTACTGTGGCGACCAGTCATTGACAACCCTGTATGAAGATAATTAATGTAGTTTTACCAAAACAATAGAAATTTAGTATATGCAAAGGAAATAAATTCATTTATGTACACATAAGACACTTGAAAAGATCTCATCATGAACAGCAAAATAAACACTGAATCACTGTTTCTCTGCAATATGCCTTTCAGACACTCAACCCCAGTTTTGTGTCCTTAATTTTATTCATTAATATCTTGCAAAACAGATGAGGTCACAGATGAGGAATGTCTGCATATTCACCAAATGTGAATGATTGCATTACCATTTGTCCAGGGAGCACACAGACACAAGCTACCTTATGGAATGCTTTAAAAAGAATTCAGGCCTTTTCGAGCCATATCACCTTATACTATAAATATAGCCTGCTGAGTGCCAAAACTAAGCTGTCCATCTGCTGATACTAATATTTTTTCTCTGAACCATACTGCTTCTGTCTCATCTCTGCCTTTCTCTAGGTAGTAAATACTCAACTTAGCAAACAGATCAAGAATTGGCTTACCAGGTAGCTTGTCACATGTTTAGCTTAAGTAACATAATTCCTTGGAAATATTATTTCAAAATAAAATGTACTGACTCTTACAAAAAGAAAGCTCGCGACAGAATTGAAAACAAAATTCTACTTGCGCCTACTTTATAACTTAAATTCCAAAATCATAATAATAAAACTAAACTCTAAAAAATCATCACAGATGTTCACATAGAATGACTTGTGACAAAATATAAGAAGCTGTTAACAACAAAGAATGGGCTATGTATGGCAACTTAATTTCAGCATAGATAAATTTGAACTAATGTATTTTTTTGCATGGAAAATAAATGTTTGAATGGGATCATGAATAGAACCAAAGAGATTTATGAGTTCCAATACAGAAATCATTAATTTTTTCCCATTGTTTTTAATGTTAATGGTGGGTTTCCAGCACACCTGTTAAAAACCAAAGAGAATCCCACTTTAGTTATTTCCCAAAAGCTCAACTGAATTTTATAAGAATCAGGCAGATGCCATAGCACCATGGACTTTCAGTTGATTAAAGCCCAGTGTAGGATAGAAATTCAACTGACAGGGCTTATTATGCAATTCGAAGCTGCTAGCATCTTATGATCGATAGCAGGATAGCATGATGGTTATTGCCATTACAACAGTGGGGTCTTTATCAGAGACTGGTGGTAGAACCCTGGGGAGAGGCAAATGTGAGAAGAATGGAATTAACAGGTAGAGGTAGAGTTGTTGGTGAGTGTAGGTAGGGGATCAATAGAGATGGTAGGGATGGTTTCCAACATGGGCTCTGACTTCCTGATCTTGGTCCTTCAATCACCCACTCTTCCATCCCAGTATGCCACGAGCAAACCCAACAATTTTCAAGAGTGGTTGTCTCTCAAGCCAAGTATAATGTTGGTCACTGATAGAATTTCAATCAATCAGTTGGATTTCACCAAACATTAACCCAACATGCATGATTGGCTGGCGTGGTAATATCATGATGGCTGCATAAGGGGGAATTACATTTTACTAGATGATGATTAAGAAAGGCAAAACAAATGCTAACAATGCGCTGGAGTTCATTTCAAAAACATAGAAGTTATACTAAACCTATATCATATCTTGGGTAGACCACAGTTCTGAGATTGAATATTTGTCTTAGTCTGGAGGAATGTCTTGGTATGTGAATGGCCAAATTTTTCTATTTTTCTGGATGAAATTTGACTTGTTCACCAGTGTAATATCTAAGACCTCTCTCTAAACATGCTTCTTCCAGTCTGATGTCTTTTCTAAGACTGTCTTACTATCATGTAATGTAATTCTCAAATGATGATGTGATTCTGACATCATAGAGACATCAGACCTGAAAGAGATGTGTTAGATAATACACTGGAGAGGTGTATTTTTAAACTGATAATGTATAGATATAACTAAAGATGTTAGTGCATCCAGAGAGGAAGAACCTTACATAAAATTAAAGAATGAACATCCTCAGAGTATATGTGTAGATCCCCAGAGGTAATATAATGTACCTAATTCTGAAAATAACAATGTTAGCTTAAAATGCAGGTTAAAACAGTGGATCATCCCAACACTCAAATGACCTGGATAGATTCCTCCAATATTCAAGCTTGAGCATACAATCCTTCTGGAATGCCAGCTGAGTTTTCACATATCTTGTGTTGTACATTCTGCATCTGCTGCTTGATGGATGGCACTAGTCTGGTGCTCCACATGTAGGTCAGAGTGTTAAATGCCTGTTTCACCTGTCTCTAACAGCTGCTCATGCAATTATCAGGCATTCTCAACAGTTTGTGTGGTTTCCTGATAGCTGAACTGCACACACAATCCAAGGTGCATGTGTCTGTGCAAGATCAATGAGGTGATGCTGTACACTCATAGGCTCTGTCATTCTCCTTGGACATTAGCCAGGGACCCTCAGGTTATGGATGTTGCTGCCCCTATTTGCCCTGCAAGGGAAACAAAGCAAAAAGGATGTGCGGCAACAGCATCACTGGAGGTGAGTTCAAAAGGACTCATTCTGTTAGAATACTCACATTCGATATATGAATGTAAATGGCCTTCATCTGGAATGAGACTGAGAGTCTGAGGGCATCTCTACCCCCAAGGGTCCCACCCTCATTCCTGATGAAGGGCTTTTGCCCGAAACATCGATTTTCCTGCTCCTCGGATGCTGCCTGATCTGCTGTGCTTTTCCAGCATTACTCCAATATTGACTCTAATCTCAAACATCTGCAGTACCCACTTCCGCCTATATAAACATAAACACCAATCTACTGCAATGTTTTGAAGTCAGTGGTGTACCCAGTTCAATTGAACCATTGCAATATGAAATATAGTATAAATATATCTCATAGCATCATCTGCAAATTTAGAACTCGTGTTTCTGATTACAAAATACAAATCATTAGAGCAGCAGTTGTCCAAGCACCAATCACACCTTACTACTTTCTAAGCACTCTGAATGATTATGTTCGATTATCACTCAGTACTTTCTGAATGGTGTTAGCTAACATCCATTCTGTCAGTTGCCCTCGATCTCCATAATCTCTGACCTTAGATATTTGACTGTTGATGAGCAGATTAATTCCTTACTGAAATCCACCACAGTTACAGCTTCCATTCAGAACTGATTCAAAAGCAATGACAGTAATAGCAATCTGGATTCCCCTATTCAGCAGCAAACCTTAACTTCACTCTGTCATTGACTATCACAGTGTTTGATTGGTCACAAAGCAAAAGCAAAATCCACAACCAAATTAATATTTCAAACCAATTTTGTAAATCATACCATTCAATTTTTGCACACAAAGGTCAACTGATCATCTTTGTCATCTTCTTATTTCCTTAGTGCCCATCTTCCATATGCCTGTGTTCTTCTGGAGCACAATCTCTAACATCAAGTCCCAACTCCTCCAGAGGTGTGCCATAATGTCTCTGTACAGGTTGATTAGAAAATATCTATATTCCCTTTACAGCAGTAAAAATCAAACAAAATGGATATTGCAAAAAAAAAAATTCAGAGATCTCTGTTCTCACACAAATTATGTGCAACATTCAAACACAGATTCCAATTAAGCTAACAATTATTATAATTTTTTTAAGGTTTATTTAATGTCTCCCCCTTGGACAAATGTGCAAATTTAAACACATCTAATTATACACCATGAGGTGCTGATTATTTTCATTCAATGTGCCAGGAGAATTTTCTCTGCAACTATTTTGTTATTTGTTTTGTAATTGTGAATTTAAGCATCTTCTCTTCAAATGTAGGTTAGTTAATCTCGTTAGAACCATTACTTGTGTTGTCAGTTCTGCTGTTGCTACATTTCCATCGTATTACTTGATGTCTAAATTGTTTCCAGTAATTAGATTTACAAATTTCTCAACTCTTCTGTTAATGATCTTGTTGAAACCAGCAAACACACTCTTCAGTGGATATCTGAATAAATGTGTCAGTCAATGTTATGTAGTTCATTAGATATTGCAGTTGACATGCTGAAAATTCTTTTTAAATGTAGGGGAATTACTTACATTTCTAGACTTCATTTTCTAATCAAGCTATCCAGAGATGTTATCACATATCTCTGGAACAAATGTCTCCTGGCTCAGAGGTAAGGACATTATCATGCACTACAAGAGCCCTGTAAATATACCATTTGGAATCACAAACCACTCAATCCACCATTCTCCCACACTGGCTGTTTGTTAGGATCTGAACTCAAATCCCCAGCCACACTGGAATAATAATGTAGTGATAACTCCACTAGGCCATCACCTCCTGTATTACATTCATGAAGATAAAATATTTGAGATAAAGAATGCTGATGGCAATTTTCAATATGTTACAATAGACAATAATACCAAACAATATTTCAGCAGCAATTGTGTTGAAGTTATGGAGGTTGAATATACAAACATATGAATTAGTGGGCAGGAGTAGGTCGCTTGGACTCTTGAACCTTCACAATCATTCAGTATGATCTTTGTTGCTCTGTATGCCCACCTATCCTTGGTAACTTTGCACCCCAATTCTTACCAATTGTCCAAATACCTCTACTTTACAAATATTCAAAGTTTTCACAACTTTTCAAAGAAAAAGAGTCCCAAACGCACATGACACTCAGAACAAATTATGTCTAATTTCTGTTTTAAATGGGTGACCATCAACCTTGCAACAGAAAGGATATGTCTTCTAAAGCCACCCTTGCAAAACCTGTCAGGATCTGAGATGTTTCAATTAAGTTCCCTGATGCTCTTCTAAACTCCAACAGATACTGTCCAATCTCACCCCTTAAGAAAATCCTCCCATTCTTTTTATTAATCTGGTGAACTGTTTCAGCATTGTTTCCAATGCATTTATAGCCTTTGTTATCTAAGGAGACTGATACTATACTCCAGATGTGGTCCCAACAATGCCCTGGATAACTAAAGCATGACATTCCTACATTTGTATTCAGTTCCTCTCACAGTTAATGATAACATTGTATTAGCTTTCATAATTACTTGCTGCACCTGCATACTATCTTTCTTTTCGATTCATCTACTAGAATATTCAACCCAGAGCTCTGTGGTCTCCCACCATTGAGGAAAAATGCAGGGGCTTTTATTGTCTTGGAAAAATTAACATTTTAATGTTTTCCTACATTATACTTCATTTGCCAAACATTTGCTGACTCAATCATTGAACTAGTTGTAAGATATCAGCTTGGAGTGAGTATGCCTTGTTTGCAGTATAGGTCACATGACAACACTAAGCAAGGAAGGACATTGCAGAAAAACTGGATTAGAGTAGTACTGGAAAAGCACAGCAGTTCAGGCAGCATCTGAGGAGCAGGAAAATCGACGTTTCGGGCAAAAGCTCTTCATTCCTGATGAAGGGCTTTTGCCCGAAACGTCAATTTTCCTGTTCCTCGAATGCTGCCTGAACTGCTGTGCTTTTTCAGCACCACTCTAATCCAGAATCTGGTTTCCAGCATCTGCAGTCATTGTTTTTACTTCATTGCAAAAAAACGAAAGAGCTGGGGATGCTGGAAATCAGAAACAAACACACAAACTTACAAGTCTGGCAGCATCAGTGGAGAGAAAACAGAATTAATGTTTTAGATCCAGTGTCCGTTCTTCAGAACTCATTTGCAGTACATTTGTAGGACATTTGCAGTATTACTTTGCATCTAATAATTCCTCTTTTTATACAAAAAAGAAATCTGCACATATCTTTTACTCTGTGTTACCCAAGTTATCCATTATGCAAATGACTGTTCTCAGGCATTTGCAAAACTTCAAACTTTTGTTATTCTAATGAGTTCCTCTTTTGTCAGTCTCTTGACATGCAAACTTACATGAAAATTGTCAGCTTTCTGTCCAATGCCTGTTAATTGGAACGATATGTTTTCTGATCCAAAATCTTTTCAGCTGACTCAGCTGATTAATCCTCTTTGTCAGGGAATTTGACTTTTGAAACATTGTAAATCCCTTTTAAAATGATTCATTGATTTACAACCATTAGTCTGAACTTTATACTTGCTTCTGATGAAATGTATAGCTTTAGTAGCATGACTAATACCTGAAAATCCATATTTTGACTTGCTGTAGCATCAGACACTCGAATAAATTTTTTCTCTCAGAGTAAATACTGTTTCATCACAGAACCTAAACTTTACCTTCAAAGGGTTCACTTTTGGATCACCATTTTGTATAATTTTACACAAGTTTGTGAAGTTTGTAACATTGCTGGAATACGAGTGTCTATTCACTTAACACTTTTGTTGTGCTGTCTTAATCATTTAAGATATGAACTATTTTTTTCCTTTGGACTTGATAGTAGAACCTCTGTTAAGATGTAGATTGAATCTAAAGTCTTGTCTGACAACTGTCCAGTACCCAAACTTAATTTGTCCAAGTCGCCAACAAACAACTCTGTCGCAAGCATGTCTAATTTCTATAGACATTTGTCTGCTTCCAAGGAAACTGATTTATCTTCTTGCATTTATAATACTATTTTGCCCCATACAGGATATACTTTATTTTGTTTTAAAAGGTTTAACCTATTTCTCCACATTGTGGACAAGCTCACCTCTTGGCCAATTTAGGTGCAGCTGTTAATGATCAGAACTCTTGCATATGTTTATAATTTCTATATATTCATAATTACGAGAGAATAATCACAGCGATCCTGTATCTTTGAAGAAATCACTTTTTAGATATTCAACATTACAGGATTCTGCAAGTTGTGTTAATGCAGTCATGTATTTATTAACAGGCTCTTTACATCTTGTACTCTAAGGTTGAACACATACAATTCATACATTGTGGTCACTTGAGGTTGAAAGCCTTCAAGGATTCTTTCAGTTTTCAAAGAGATATAGAGTGTAATATACTTTGTAAAAGTCTCTTCCAACAGTGATGCAAATGTAACTGTTCATGATGACTCCAGTTGGCTAATTAAGGTACTAGAATTTCACAATTTTTCAAAACTCCTAGTGCCTTCATCCAAAACATTAATGTAGATTGAAAAGAGTTGAAACTCTAGCACTGATCTATGTGATACATCATTCATGCCCATTAAAAAGACCCATTTTTGTCTACTGCCTCCTTTTTCCTGTAAGCAAACCATCCTTCAATGCATACCAAACTGTTGTCCCCTTCCATTTCATGATTTACAGCTATTTTTGGGATGTTAATTAAAATTTGCACAATGAAGAATGATGCAAAATATCTATTTAGTTAATCCGTCATTTCCTTATTATGGATTATTACTTTCCCAGTCTCACTTTCTACTGGACTGACAGTTGGTTAAACATGTGTTTGTTCTTAAATATCTGTAGAATCTCTTACTATCTGTTTGTATATTTCTGGTGAACTTTCTCTCAATCTCAATTCTGCACCTCACCCTATCTCCATGCCGACTCTCATCACACCCCTTAGGCATTATTTACTTTTGTTCCATATTCTGTCCAGTTTTCTGATTGGACACATGTATTTGCGAAGCAGAAGGCTTCAAAAATGTTTTCCAACCACAACTGCACTTACAGAAAATTGCATCAAATCAGAAAATTCTTACTGTGTTAACTGTTTATCACAAAGATTGCCCAATTTGAATTCAAATGTAATTTTATAGGTCATTCTGCTGTCATACGACAGTTGTGTTCCTCTGCAACCTCATGCATAGAAAATCACACAATGGAAAACCACTATAGAAATCACACTGAAGAAGATCGCACTATGGAAAAACTGCTAGACCCTTTCAGCAGAAAGTTCCATTTATGTAAAAAATATCCATCAATTGTGTTGTAGTCAATTTGTGCTGACGAACCGTGTATTACAGAAGAATTATCTGTACCTGCCTCAGTTTGTTTATTGCTAAAATCCTCATGCATGCAATTACCCCTCTAAAATTGACTATTTGTATCCTTCTTGGTGCATCTTCCATGTTATACCTGCTGGAAAATTCAGATCATCCAAAATTCCAGAGCCCATTTCTTAACTCATATCTCATGACCTCCACCGATTACCATGGCGACCAGCACTGTTTTCTAGCTAAGCAATGTCTTGATTTTATGCTTCCCATCCCTGTTTTCAAACTACTCCGAGTAATTATTTCTCTCTATCTCTAATTCTAGCCTCTGAGAACATCCCTGAATTGAAGTATTTTGGCACAGGCGACTGTGCTAGCTACTTCAGTGCCATTAAGCTGTGGAATTTCTTCTCAAAGACTTGATTTTCTTACTCTTCTTTCATCCTTCAAGAGAATCCTGAAAACTTGCATCCTTTCTAAGTTTTATTTTGTATCTGCTCTGTGGCTTGGCGACAAATTTTATTAAATAATATCCCTGTGCCATTAAGTAAGTTGGAAGGACATCCAAAGGAAGTCAGAATGGTCCTTCTTAAATATCTCGATCAGGACTGTTGCTGTCATTGAAACCAAATCTGCTATTTAAATTGGAGTCCTGAGCCAGAGATGTAGTCATAAATTTCTCATTAAGCCAGACCCACTGGGAGGTGGATCACAGGCTAGAAGACACCCAGCAGGTACATCTGAAACATATTGTTCCCCTGCATGGAAGCTGATGCTACTTCATGGGGATACCATGGCAACTGGGTAAATACACATCAACTAAGCTACTCCTGGCACTATCCATTAATCTTGCCATCTCTCAGGACTGGCAGACATCACAAGGTAAGGATACGTTGAAGCATTGGATGGAGCCAGTATACATTGCTGACAGGATCTGTGTGATTATTTTATAGTTTTCATTCCATGGCTTCAATGAAAATAAATAGAAGCTGGGTTGATGCAAAATGGGCTGCTGATTTACTGTCAGCCATTTTACACTCTTGTATAATGCAAAGATTTGGCAGGAAAATTGAAGGCAATAAGTACAAAAGTAGATAAAATGATTATGAAAGCATATGGGATACTTTTTTGATTAGTCAAAGCATTGAATACAACACCAAGAAGAATTTGATTGAGCTGTATCTGATGTTAGTTGGATCAAAGCAGGAGCACTGTGGACAATTCTGGTGACTCAACGATAGGAAAGATATGAAATCTTAGCAGGACTTCTACACTTAATGGTAAGGTTCTCGTGAGTGTTACTGAACAAGAGACCTTGGAATGCAGGTGTATAGCTCCTTGAAAGTGGAGTCACAGGTAGATAGGATAGTGAAGAAGGCGTTTGGTATGCTTTATTTTATTGGTCAGAGTTTTGAGTAAAGGAGTTGGGAGGTCAAGTTGCAACTGTACAGGACATTGGTTAGGCCACTGTTGGAATATTGCGTGCAATTCTGGTCTCCTTCCTATCAGTTGTAAAACTTGAAAGGGTTCAGAAAAGATTTACAAAGATGTTGCCAGGGTTGGAGGATTTGAGCTACAGGGAGAGGCTGAACAGGCTGGGGCTGTTTTCCCTGGAGCGTTGGAGGCTGAGGGGTGACCTTATAGAGGTTTACAACATTATGAGGGGCATGGATAGGGTAAATAGACAAAGTATTTTCCTTGGGGTGGGGGAGTCCAGAACTAGAGGGCATAGGTTTAGAGTGAGAGGGGCAAGATATAAAAGAGACCTAAAGGGCAACTTTTTCACACAGAGGATGGTACGAGTATGGAATGAGCTGCCAGAGGAAGTGGTGGAGGCTGGTACAATTGCAACATTTAAGAGGCATTTGGATGGGTATATGAATAGGAAGGGTTTGGAGGGATATGGGCCGGGTGCTGGTAGGTGGGACTAGATTGGGTTGGGATATCTGGTCAGAATGGACGGATTGGACCAAAGGGTCTGTTTCCATGCTGTACATCTCTATGACTCTATGACTGTAGACAGGGTGCTGAGGAGATTCACAAGATATTGCCTGGGATGGAGTGATTCAGCTATGTTGCAAGACTAGATAGGCTGGTATTGGTTTCCTAAGATCAAAGAAGGCTGAGGGGCTATCTGATCGAGGTGGACAAAGGGGTATGGAGCACAGATAGAGTAGAAAGGGAAAAATTATTTCCCTTGGTAGAGAGTTCACCAATCAGGGAGAACAGATTTAAGATAAGAAGCAGAAAGTTTAAAGCGAATTTGAGGGAAAATGTTTTTATCCAGAGTGTGATGTCCATCTGAAACTCATTACCTACAGGGATGGTAGAGATGGGAACCTTTGAGACATTCAGGAAGCATTTAGATGAGCACTTGATTTGCCACAGATTATAAGGATGGAACCATGGATTAGAATAGATGGATGCTTGATGACTAGTGCAGATAAAATAGGCTGAAGGGTCTTTTGGTGTGTTGTAAGAACTCTGACATCATGATTCTAAGATTGATCAAAAATAATGCAAGGTGAATGTACCTTAAAGGAATCTAGTCCCTCTCAAAGGGAAACTCTAATCATGAAATAGAAGCTGCAGTAGACTCTCTGTAGATGACTTGCATAGAAAGTTGAACAATAAACAAGAGACAAATCTCTCAGTTTTGACTCTGTAATGGAAAGAAAATCCATGAGTTGTAAAGGAGTCAAAGTGCAATGTTTGTGGAGGAAACCTTCTAGGCACATACTAAGACAAGAAGAAAAACATGTGGCCAGGGAGGATATTCTTGGAGTTTAGCTCTATGGATCTACTATCACTGCTAGAAGAAGGGGGAAGGGTAAGAGAAGAATACAGATCACAGGAGGATTGTTGGCTTATTGGATAGCTTGCTGAAATGGGAAGGAACAGTCCTGTTGCTCTTGACCAACAAGCAATATTGTTAAGATGCACCTTATGGGTTCAAAGTTTGTGCGAAGATTTGTAGCTCGGGTGCTCGTTGTTGTGGTTCTGTTCGCCGAGCTGGAAGTTTTAGTTGCAAATGTTTCGTCCCCTGGCTAGGCGACATCATCAGTGCTTGGGAGCCTCCTGCGAAGCGCTTCTTTGATGTTTCCTCCGGTGTTTATAGTGGTCTGTCCCTGCCGCTTCCGGTTGTCAGTTTCAGCTGTCCGCTGTAGTGGTTGGTATATTGGGTCCAGGTCGATGTGTTTGTTGATGGAGTTTGTGGATGAATGCCATGCCTCTAGGAATTCCCTGGCTGTTCTCTGTCTGGCTTGCCCTATGATAGTAGTGTTGTCCCAGTCGAATTCATGTTGCTTGTTGTCTGCGTGTGTGGCTACTAAGGATAGCTGGTCGTGTCGTTTCGTGGCTAGTTGATGTTCATGTATGCGGATTGTTAGCTGTCTTCCTGTTTGTCCTATATAGTGTTTTGTGCAATCCTTACATGGTATTTTGTACACTACATTCGTTTTGCTCATGTTGGGTATCCGGTCCTTCGTTCTGGTGAGTTGTTGTCTGAGCGTGGCTGTTGGTTTGTGTGCCGTTATGAGTCCTAGGGGTCGCAGAAGTCTGGCTGTCAGTTCCGAGATGCTCCTGATGTATGGTAGTGTGGCTAGTCCTTTTGGTTGTGGTATGTCCTCGTTCTGTGGTCTTTCTCTTAGGCATCTGTTGATGAAGTTGCACGGGTATCCTTAGTAGCCACACACGCAGACAACAAGCAACATGAATTCGACTGGGACAACACTACTATCATCGGGCAAGCCAGACAGAGAACAGCCAGGGAATTCCTAGAGGCATGACATTCATCCACAAACTCCATCAACAAACACATCGACCTGGACCCAATATACCAACCACTACAGCGGACAGCTGAAACTGACAACCGGAAGCGGCAGGGACAGACCACTATAAACACCAGAGGAAACATCAAAGAAGCGCTTCGCAGGAGGCTCCCAAGCACTGATGATGTCGCCTAGCCAGGGGACGAAACATTTGCAACTAAAACTTCCAGCTCAGCGAACAGAACCACAACAATGCACCTTATGGATTTAGCACTGTTCACTTGTTGAGTTTCCAAAGAGATGGAAAACTTGCATACCTGAGCCCAAACATTAGATTCCAGATTAAAATGAAAGTGAACAACATAATTCAATTATTACACGAGCAACCAGCCTCCGAGAGTCGGTTAACGAAACATCCCACAGTCTGCCTTGTTTAAAACTTCAAGGTTTGAAGAAGATTGGATTTCCATTGCAGATTTTTTGAATTTTAATATTTGACCTAATCCCAAATGTAATCATTTTTAGAAGTCACAATTCAACTCAAAAATTCTTGTTCACTGCCAAGTACTTCTAATGACTTGTTACTTCACTTTGGATTGAAATCTTCAGTTGCTGCGTATTTCTGCTCTGCAAGCATCATATAGATGTATGTTTACTATAAACAAAATTTGAAATAGGCTCTCTTAACTTGCAATGAAACAAACCCTTCACTAGAAGCCCAGAAGTCTGGATTTTTTGCCAATGTACAATGCATAATATATACTGTTTAAGCAGTACCAGAGAAACATCTTGTCAAACATTTTATCTAATTCAACATAAACCATTTTTATTGGAGAATTTCCATATTTCAGAAAGATTAATGCTTTCACTGTATTTCATTGAGAACGGTAGGTTTATTTGATCTACCTGCCTTCTCCTTATGTTATTTTCTATTTTGTCTTTATTTTTAAGTAACCCAGAACCGAGCATTGCAAGTAAAATCAGCACATTGTTAGGAACAGCAGTCTTTAAATGTCAAACTGACATTATTGTGGTTTGTAATTCTCCTTAAACAAAAATTGGAAAGATATGTTATCAGAGCCTCATCCCCCCTTTACATAATCTGATGGATCAGCAATTTTCTGTCTTGATTTCTAAATGCAAAAATCATTTTAAAATGCTCCGCTTTGACTCTTGTCAGGTAAAAGGATTTGTGTTACTGAGTGCAATTCATTTAGTGCAGCTATTATCCAGCAAAAACCTGAACGTACATCCATCCTTGAAATGGTACTGTGTGCTTTGTTAACACATTTAATTTTTGAGAAATCTCTACCTTTTAGCCAATTGTGTTTTCATTTCACAGAAGTATGTGCAATAATTGCACTTCATGTGTTTGCCTTGGCAGAATCCCAGTACAAAGAGGTGATGAAGCCAAAGGTTTAGTAGTTATTAAAAATAATTTCCATTTAGCACAGTGCATGTTTTAAAAGTTTGTATTCTAATGTGATGCAGTGTTAGACCTCCACAAATGAGAATTCAATGCTCATTTCTTCCAGTTAACAAGGACAGCGTAATCACTTTTATCATTTGTTATGTTTAGAAAGATTGTTGGAATCAGACAAAACTGTGAATTCAAAGTATAAATATGACTGGCAATATTAATATTATACTACACCAATGGATGTCAAAACTTGGAGACAAAGCAGTGAGGTCATTCATAGAATTCTCCCTCATATTTATCATACTTTACAGCCCAGACCTAACAGTCCCTGGATTGTAAGAAGAAGTTCTGATGCACCAACCCATGCAGGAATTGCTTCAGAAGTTTGAACTTCTGACAGGCAATTCCTCTGCTACCAAGTCTCTGATATTGAGTTAGAATGAGAGATTTTGGACAGTCCTGACATACTTATATGGACAGTCACCCAGAAAATATTGGACAAAAAAATCCTTGTGCAAGTCTATGTAACTATACACTTGATGTCTTGTATCTCTTACCCTGAATCACTCCCCACCCCCACCCTGATTTCACCTTCAAGTATTAACTTTTACCTTCATCTCTCTGATATCTCCTTGTCCAACATGACTTTTCTCCCCCTCAGTGATTCGACTAACCCCTTTGACTACCCTAACCTCAATCGACTACACCCCACCCTCAATTCAACATAACTAGCTCCACCAACTGAACTACGCTCTAATCAGACCTAGCAAAAACCCCTCACGAACAGATTATCACTCAACCACACCTGACTAACTCCCACCACCTAGCTACCTTGACCTGACTACCTTTACTTGGCAATGACCCCAACATGGCATATTTCCTTAAAAATCTAACTCCCTATTCAACTATCACTAGCTGTCACTCGTAGCTAACTAACTACCACTCTCCGCCTACCTGACCCGCATACCATCCTATCTGCATTTACTTCATCCATCCTACCATCCTGCATGTTTATCCATTTGTATCTTTTAGCTACTAATATTCACGCTCAAAATTTTGACTTATGGCATAGATTGCTGTTAAAAACAAAAATGTCCAAGTACCTAACCCCACTCCAAATTTTCTAGTTCTGCAGTAGTTTTTCTATAAAACATAGATTACATTGCTGGGGAAGCTAGACTCTGAATACTTGACTAGAAATGCCGAGCTTAGTTGGGATAGGCAAAGGTAGAACAAATTGAAAATCCAAAAGAAAATGTGGGGCCATTATAATTAATTTATACATTACATGCTGTTACAAAAATATGCTATTATAAAATATTTATGCACAATGAGTAAAATTGAATGAACTCTTTATCAATTAAAAGGTTAAAAGCACCAATCTCCAATTTAAAATTAAGTAAATTTACTACAGCGAGCATAACCATGCAGGCTGCACAGTTGATCTTGTGTTTGTGGATTAACGAGAGTAAAAGTCAGATGGGATTGCTGTCTGAATATCTACATAATGATTGTTGCTGGAAAGTGTATATGCTTGACTGACATCTGAAAGAAGAATTAGGCTCTGTTCAATTATGAGTGTTGTGTTTTGGCCACTTTTCTAGTGGGCTTTCAGCTAGCCCATTTTGGAAAGTAATGCATTATGCATTCATGAATTTCGATTTGGACTGGGAGCAAGCAAGGTTTCTTAAGTTTATAAATTAAAGATCCCTGCCTTGACTTTAGACAGGTTGTTTGAGCCATTACTATTGGGAAAGGACAAAAGAAAGCTGGAGGAGATATGTACACTAATAATCTTCATTAGAGTCCATAAAGGTTAGATAATCCATTTTATTCAATGCACATGCATCCCTCATACAGGGTGATTATTTCAACAGCGGCAAATGTGTGGTAAATGTAATGATAGAAAATGGTATTGTGGAACTTAAGCAATGCATTCAAGTATTTGGAAGTAGAATAATAGGGTGTTACATTATAATAATTTGTTTCTGAATCTGTAAAGCAGAATTAGCAAGATACAATAGTTGTGAGATGTATTTCATAAACTTGCACAACATCATGAAAAGTAAAACAGTGACTGGATACCACATATGAGAAGTGAATGGCATGATGGATTTGTAGACTAATGAGAAAGGACAAAATCAGGCACAATCACATTGTGGGATTTGGGTGGTTGAAGGCAATAAAGATTGTGGGAGCACTGAAGGAAAATATTGACATCATCTGTTGCAGAAAGAGTCAGTTAATGTGGTAAGATCAGTAATGGAGATGGAGAGGTGTAAGGCCTAAAATAAGATGGAAAGCTGCAGTGGTGAGATTTAAACACAATGTGATTGGATGGAGAATGGATGCGTGATAGGAGGAGTTAGAAAGGATAATCAAGCAGCATTGCTGTGACCTCAAGTAAGATAGGAGAAGCTGAAAGATCAAGTAAGTCAGTTTGTAGTGTTTCAGAGAATATTTAGTAAGACATGATGACTCACTTACAGGTCAGGACATTAATTGCAAGCATGGGAGGCTCATTCCTTGTTGTTTTTGATAAATGAATCTCTCTACACCACAATGGATAAACTTTCAAATTTATTTTAAAAAGTTGATATCTTGATGCTAGAAGTACAAGTGCTCTTCTCAAATGGTAGAAAGTTTACAATATGCACAAGAACAATTCTACTTTTTATAAATTGACAGCCTATTAATATGTCCTTGACAATAATGTGATTAATAAATATTGTGATGCTAATATTCTAGATATAAGAATCCTTTAAAGCAAAGTCACCTTTATTGCAATAAATCTTTATTGAATCAAAGCTTATTGATTGCACGTTATTGACGTTTTAATGAAATGAGACAATCCAACAAATGCAGTCTTTCTCTCAGTAAATAGCTAACTCAATTTTATATCCATGACATTGATTCATAGATTGATTCTTATTAATACTCTGAAAATGTTGCATGTACTATTAAATTGACAAATTTTAGAAATATATTTTTGAAAAGAATTCCTTCCTTGCCTGAATATCAGTTAACAGTTTTAAAAAGTTTATAGAAATATGTCCCATCTGTGAGCAGATCTCATGGAGACAATGGATGTTTTGTCTTCAGCCTGGAGCCAGTTTTAACCCACATTGTTGCTTTTTGGTGAAGGAATGCCAAATTACAAGACAATCAGGAATTTGTGAAACAACAAACAGGCATTTCCTGGTTTCATGATATCAGAGGTGGGATGTCTCACCTTTCAGATATTGTATATAATGCTCCAGATAAGGCAAGACAATCCTGCACCAATATTCAAATCCTCTCACTGTGAAGGCCAGTGTACCATTTGCCTTTTTCACCGATTGCTTTACTTGCATGTTTACTTTCAGCAATGAAACCCAGGTCTCATTGCGCCTCCCTCTATACCAATTTATCACCATTCAGATAATAATCTGCTTTCCTGTTTTTGCTACCTCAGTGGATAACCTCACATTTATCCATATTATACTATATCTGCCATGTATTTGTCCACCCACTTAACTTGTCCAAATTACAATGAAACATCTCTACGTCATCCTCACAGTCTACCATCCTATCCAGCTTTGTGAAGTCTGCAATTTTGTATATTACATTTACTTCCCTCATCCAAATCATTAATATTTCTTGGAAATAGCTAGGGTCCAAGAACTGACTCCTCAGGTACCCCATAGTCCTTGCCTTGGAAAAAGACCCATTTATTCCACCTTTATGTTTCCTGTCTGCCAATAGGTTCTCTATCCATGTCAGTATAATACCCTCAAGCTCACGGTCTTTACTTTTACATGTTATTTTCATATGTGGGAATGTGTCAAAAGCCTTCTGAAAGTTCAAATAAACCATATGCACTGCCACGCCACCCCCACTCCCATTAGTAACACTACTGGTTATATCCTTAAAAAAAATTCCAAGATTTGTCAAACATGATTTCCCTTTCATAATGCTTCTTCCTGATCCTATTGCTGTTTCCCAAGTAATCTGTTATTGAACCTTTTATAATGGGCTCCAGCATTTTCCCATACTGATGTCACACTATGAGTTTATAATTTCCTGTTTTATTTCTCTGCCACTTTTTTCGATTCCTTCATCTTTTCTCTTGAAAATTATACCAATGTGAGATTAGGTTTCTTTCTTGTAGCCCTTTTCAGGGACAAACTTTTAAGCCTAGATCATCACATTTTTAAACAGTTTCATAGTCTACTGATTGTTCTTCTGACAAACTGGCATACACATTCATATCTATATCTGTGAAAACACTGTGAAATTAAGTTCTAAGTATATTTTTTGCCAACTTTCTTTATTCACAGAAGGAAAAAAGTGTGTCTATTTTAATATCCAAATCAAAATATAACATATAACATAACTTTCACCACAATACCACTTACGTGTCACATTTATATGGGTTTCAAAACGTGTCATCAGGGTTTTCAAATGTCTGAAGTGTATTGTTTTTCCACTTCTCAGAGAGATTTAGGATGGAATTCACTTTCTAATAGACTCTCCCCAACAGTGGCAAAAGTCTCACAATCAAAAACAGAAATTACTGGAAAAACTGAACAGGTCTGGCTGCAGCTGTGAAAGAAATCGGAGTTAACATTTCAGGTCACAGTTCTTTCGGTTTTTACATAGTGATAAAAACATTGCTACTTGTAGCTGATCTGACTTTATAAAATACATTTGTCTTAATTCTGTAATTTTTGTCAATGCAAGTGTAAAAAATACACTAACTTGTTTCATATCATCTTTTTTCAACTGGAATTGGGAAAGGAAAGTTTGTAGACACTGTGCCTTACCTAGTGCTTTGAGCTTTAGTTTGCTTTTTTGTGCCTTTTCTGTGTCTTCTTCCAGCTCTCAGCATCTTTCGACAACTCAGAATATTCCTTGGTTCCTTTTTTTGTAGTTGTAGTTCAATACAGCTCTTCAAAATTCAATCTCAACTCCACTCTGATGCCACATTACAAGCTTGCAGGACTAGCATGTAATGTATCTGGCTGTAAGATGGAGCCTCCAATTAAATTGTTTACACGACTATAACAAGCCAGGAGACACATTAGTAATGCAGTAAATTATGATCCCAAATGTTTTCACAGGCACCTATTTAGTGTTTTTTTTCAAAGGAACAAAACCATCCTTTGATTTATTGACTATAATATCCCAACAATACTCAAAATGATAGCTGTTCATAGTTTTATTGACTGTCAGTTTTGGAAGCGTGAGTTTTGTAACAAAAATAGTATCAATCATGATGTGCCAGAAAGAAGGCTGATTCACTGTCCTCATTCACAAACATGACTCTTAATACACTAAGTACTAAATATTTGAACAGCAACATATGTGTGAATGCTTACATCAAAACACATAAAATCTTTATATACCAAAGGTTCTCCATATGGTAACAATTCCTCTTTTCCCTTGTGCGATATTTCACAGAAGACTAAGTGTTACAGGCAATAGACATAGGGAATTAAGTTTTAAGATTGCAGTTAGTAGACACTGCTTTTTGCTCAAAAGCTTAAAATGGACCAACAACACAAATATGAAATAATTTAGAGTGTATTAATATATATGTGACAAGTCATAGCCACATCAATGGTGCATTGATGAAGTCTGAAATCCAGAGTTAGGTCTCACAAATCGAGAATGTTGTGGTGTTGTTAAAACAAGGGCTCTCATCCCATTTAGGTTAAGAATTATAAATCCAGTGCAAAGGTAAACTATATTTGAAAAATACTCAAGAGGATACGCTAGATTCCCTGGCTGTTTATTTTTAAAGCCTCAAAGTTTGGGAGAAGATTTGTAGCTCGGGTGCTCGTTGTTGTGGTTCTGTTCGCCGAGCTGGGAATTTGTGTTGCAGACATTTCGTCCCCTGTCTAGGTGACATCCTCAGTGCTTGGGAGCCTCCTGTGAAGTGCTTCTGTGATGTTTCCTCCAGCATTTATAGTGATTTGTATCTGCCGCTTCCGGTTGTCAGTTCCAGCTGTCCACTGCAGTGGCCGATATATTGGCTCCAGGTCGATGTGCTTGTTGATTGAATCAGTGGATGAGTGCCATGCCTCTAGGAATTCCCTGGCTGTTCTCTGTTTGGCTTGCCCTATAATACTAATGTTGTCCCAGTTGAACTCATGTTGCTTGTCATCTGAGTGTGTGGCTACTAAGGATAGCTGGTCATGTCGTTTCGTGGCTAGTTGGTGTTCATGGATGCGGATAGTTAGCTGTCTTCCTGTTTGTCCTATGTAGTGTTTTGTGCAGTCCTTGCATGGGATTTCGTACACTACATTGGTTTTGCTCATGCTGGGTATCGGGTCCTTCGTCCTGGTGAGTTGTTGTCTGAGAGTGGCTGTTGGTTTGTGTGCTGTTATGAGTCCTATTGGTGGCAGTAGTCTGGCTGTCAGTTCAGAAATGTTTTTGATGTATGGTAGTGTGGCTAGTCCTTTGGGTTGTTGCATGTCCTCATTCTGTTGTCTTTCCCTTAGGCATCTGTTGATGAAATTGCGGGGGTATCCGTTTTTGGCGAATACATTGTATTCTTCCTCTTTTTGCACTTCTGGTGTACTGCAGTGTGTTGTGGCCCTTCTGAACAGTGTCTTAATGCAACTTCTTTTGTGTGTGTTGGGGTGGTTGCTTTCGTAGTTTAGGACTTGGTCTGTGTGTGTGGCTTTCCTGTATACCTTTGTGGTGAATTCTCCGTTCGGTGTTCTCTGTACCATCACGTCTAGGAAGGGGAGTTGGTTGTCCTTTTCTTCCTCTCTAGTGAATCGGATTCCTGTGAGTGTGGCGTTGATGATCCGGTGTGTTCTCTATTTCTGTGTTTTTAATGATTACAAAGGTATCATCTACATTTCTGACCTAGAGTTTAGGTTGAATTTGCGGTAAGACTCTTTGCTCTAACCTTTGCATTACCACTTCTGCTATGAGTCCAGAGATGGGTGAGCCCATGGGGGTGCTGTTGATTTGTTCATATATTTGGTTGTTGAATGTGAAGTGTGTTGTGAGGCACAGGTCCAGTAGTTTGAGTATGCAGTCTTTGTTGATAGATTCCCGGTCTTGTTGTCTGTTCTGTATGTCCAGCAGGTTGGCTATTGTTTCTCTCGTAAAGCCTCTTCATCTTAAATACTGAGAGATCAATAGCTCTTTCTTGCTTGTTTTTTGAATTGTTATATCTTGAAGTGCTGAGAGAGAGAACTCTGTGCATGCCTGTATCCAAACATTTGCAGAACACTCTCTTGGGCACGATGGTTCCAGTCAGGCTAAAATAAGCAATGAAAACTGTATGGCTTGACTGATAGCTGCAGTATAGATACATTCTTTGTTTAAGTTGCAACCACGGGTTCATACACAGCACTTTTGTTTATTTGCTCTATTGAGTGATCCCAACTGATGTTATTACTGGACAAGTCAGATCCAGACCAAAACCTGGCTTGATAGATCATATTTTGATTTTGTTTTTGTCTTTAAAAAAAATGCCTTGCTCAAATACATGTGCACAATGCTACCATATTTATCTTTAATAATAAAACAGAAGTTGATTAATAAAATAAATTAAGATAAAATAGATTAAACCAAACCACTCCCTTACAGAGAGGGATAGCCTAATGGTGTTATTACTGGCCTGTTATTCCAAAGACCCAGGCAATGCTCTGAGACCTGGTTTCAAATCACACCATGGCGGTTGGTGGAGCTTGAATTCAATAAAAACTGGAATTAAGAGTCTAATCATGGTGACAAATTAATTGTTGGTGAAAAACCTGTTTAGTTCACTATTGTCTTTTGGGAAGGAATCTGTCTTCTGGCCTACATGTGGCTCCAAACGCTTGGCAACATGATTGATTCTTAACTATCTTTTGGGCAATAAATGTTGGTCTAGCTGATGAGGTTTCCATCCCATGAATTCATTATTGTAAGAAAATTTTAAGATTTTAAACACACACTAAAAGTATAATGTCATTAGTTTCAAATCACATTGTTATGCATTGGAAATTTAAAAAAAAATACTTTTGTATAGTACCAAAAAAGGTCACTCATACATTCCTCACACCAGCTTCCCTATATCTAAGACAGCTTTAGCTGCTTTATTAATAACCTTCCCTTCATCGTAAGGTTACAAGTGGGGCTTTTTGTTGGTGATTGTGCCATGTTCAGCACCATTCACAACTCCACAGATACTGAAGCAGTCAATGCCCAAATGCAACAAAACCAGGACAGTATTCAGTCTTGGGCTAAAACGTGGCAAGCAGCTTTCATGCCACACAAATTCTAAACAACAGTCATAGAAACAGAAATTCTAGGTGCAGGCCAGACCATTCAGCCTTTCAAGCTCGCTCTGCCATTCAAACTGATCTTCCAGCTCTGTATCCTATTCTCACTTTCTCCCCATGTTATTTGATCCCTTTTGCCCTAAGAGCTATTTCTTGAAAGTCTTCAATGTCTTAGCATCAACAGTTTCCTGTGGCAGAGAATTTTACATGCCTGCTACTCTCTGGGAGAAGGAATTTCTCCTCTCCTTTATCCTAAAAAGCTGACCCTTTATCTTTAGATAGTGACACCTGATTCTGGATTCCCCGGTCATTGAAAATATTCATCCTGCAACTATTCTATCTCATTAAAATTCTATAGATTTCTTTGAGAATCCCCTCATTCTTCAAACTCCAGTGAGTATAATTCAAACTGATCCAGTCTCTCCTCATATGTCAGCCCCACCCAGTGTGGTTGTATCAGTGCTCTTGTTGCAGCAAGATATCCCTGCTTCAGTACTTGAATCCTCTTACTATGAAGGTCAATGTCAATGTACCACTTGCCTTCTGGACCTGTATGCTTACTTTCAGTGACTGATCAACAAGAATACTGAGGTTTTGTTGCACTTCCCCCTTTTTCCTAAACTATACCCATTGAGATAAAAATTTGTCTTGTTTTTGCAATCAAATTTGATAACTCCAATTCTTCCACATTATACTGCATCTTCCATGTATTTGCCCAAATACTTAAACAATCTAAAATCACTCAGAATCTTCTCTGTATCTTCCTCACAGGTTACCTTCCCAACCAGCTTTGTCTCATCTTCAAACTTGGAGTCATGATTGTCTTCAATGAGAAGCAATCAAACCATTGTTCTTTGACTTTCAAGGATGTTACCATCATTGAATCCCCAATCCATATCCGGGGTTGGGGGTGGGGGGGGAGGGGCGGGGGGCGGTTTGTGGTGTTCATTACGGACCAGAAACTGGACTAGCAGCATAAACACAGTGGCTATAAAAGGAGATCAGAGACTAGGAATACTGCAGCAAATAATTCACCTTCTCACTCCCCAAAGCCTGTCCACCATCTATAAGTAATCCTATCAGTGCACATTTTAATTCTATGCACCTACAGAATTTTGTGTTATGTTATTCCTAACAGTCACTGCATCAACAATGGGCTCCATATCAGATCCCGTGGTGAGCTATACATATGTGAAACATTGTATTAACATGACTGGTTAGAAATTTAGTAGAATCCTTCACACGAAGCAGTTATCCTTCGTGCAAAAGATAAATTACAAGGAGCCCTGAATATTGAGTGCTAAACACAGTTCCAACAGCAAGAATACTGTGTGAGGATTTCCAATCAGGTTGGTGGAAAGAGAATGTGACCTTGCCAAAGCCAAGGTAAGAAATAAACTGCTTCAGACGTGCCTAATTGATGTATGTTGTTTACCTCATCTAACTTATAACTTAAATAACATATAACTTGGATACAACTATCTAGCTTGTATACAACTATCTAACAATTAAGTGTGCAGATATTTTTGCTAGTCATTTGGGGAAATAGAATTAATCTGGAGATACAAGACAGGCAAGCTGTAATGTTACTGCCAACATATCCAATGTTGCTATTGCTTCTTCAAAAAATCAATGCACTGGAGTTTTGAACAGCTGAGAGAGTCAGGTATTAGCACATACCAGCTTGGGCAATCAGGCATAAGATTTTCTGAGAATCACATTGGTATTACAAATCTTAAGATTAAGTTTGAGCTTGTGCATGAAGCTATGCTTATATCCCTTCTCATCCTGTCAATGCACGTCTTGTTCTATTTGGCTGTAAAGAACTCTTATTTGCAATTCTGAAGGTTTCAGTAAGGATAATGCATTCTGATCAATGCAACTGTGCTCTTATCAGTCATTTATACTGTATCTACAGAATTCTCTCCCATATCTCCCCTCCACTGAATTGCGAGATGAGATCATTGAAAACCACCACTGAAATTTTGTGTTTTTTTCATTTATGTGAAAAAAGATCAGAAAATTGAATGTCAACTGATCTTAAGGGTAACGTTAGTTCAGTTGGATTAATGACTGGTTTGTGATGAAGAATGATGACAGCAGTGTGGGTTCAATCCCCATGCTAGCTGAGGTTATAGTGAAGGATTCTTGTTCTCAATCTTACCCCTCACCTCAGGCAATAGTGACCCTTAGGATAAACCAATAATTATCTTTCTCTAATGAGAAAGCAAATCTGTGGTTTTCTGGGACAAACATGACAACCTTTTTACTTTCCAAAAACAGGAATTAGCTTGGCAGCATTTTTAACTTTTAATGCCAGATTTATAAAAGAAAGGTGACTGCGAATTAAATACTTTGTTTTACACTTCATTGAAACTGGGAAATAATATTAAATTAGGTATAAAGCAACATGACTATTCTGCAATTACATTTTTTTTCAAATATTGTGATTAAAGAATAAAATTTAACGGCAATTTTAAGCCGAAAAATGAATTGGTGGGGATTTAAAATGTCTGTGCTCTGGCCCAAAAGTGAAACTGGTTCTAATGTGCTCGTTTGTGTTAAATGTAAGCACACATTAGAAGCTGGCAACTAACCCATTTGCCAAAGTTGGGCATTAAATTATTGTATAAGGCAGGCACTTACTGGTGCAATTGACACCCTTAGAAAATATTAGTAAGGTGTTTGCAAAGAGTTTTCATGTTGATTTCAAGTTAACTAATGGACTGTACCAATCAGAGAAACGGAGGTGAATTCAAGTTGTCTGCTCAGTTGGATATTCAAAGTTTACATTTTTTCCATCTGAATCAAACCTTACTCACTGCCTCAGTTCTCTCCAGCAAATATGAAAAAGCAACTACTTGTGCAGATTCAGCATTTTCCAACTGTTGTGAATTTGAAACTGGCAATACTGGACTGATGATGATATATCAAAGGAAGACATTTACATTGCATGGCAGTGACAAAGTGCCTGGACATGTGATCTGCATGCTGAAGACAGGGAAGTGAAAAAGAAAGGGCACTGAGGCTGCAGGAGGCACTGCCCAGACCTCAGGATTTATAGACAAATACTTAGCTTCCTGGGATCTATGGGGAACATGTCCTCGACAGGCTGAGTATGTCACAGATAGTGACAATAGACAGCAAAATCCTCTGAGGAGCATGGGAACAGGAGTAGGCCATTCAACCCATCAAACTTGTTTCACTATTCAGTTCCATCATTAGTAAACAATGCTGCCTTCCTGTGCTATCCTTATACCGCTTGATGGTATGAGCATCTAGAAATCTATTAATTTCTGCCTTGAGCATACTCAATGACACATTCCACAGACCTCTATGGTAAAGAATCCAAATCCTAGAAATCCTTCCTCATCTTAGATCTGAGTGGTCTCCTAAATTTGAAGCTATAGCCAAGATTTTTACAATGATGGAATGCTTTTCCACTTCTACAAAAAAGTGGAAGGAGTCTGGAATCCAAAGGCCCCTTTCACAAGCCTGTTGTATCTATTTATTTAAAGAGGGAGAGATGTATGTGATTGGGGATGGTCCATTATTTTTAGTTTCCCTGTTCCTGGAGACAGGTGTCCATTTAAATGATCAGCTGCATACAGGAAATTGGGGTTTATGGAGTGAGGGATTTGGATTGTAACATTTCAACTAGGGAAGAGCTGACCTGTCCTCAGGGCATTTCTTTTGAAAAGCCAGGCTACCTTTTTGGAGAGGAAAGGTAGCCCATTAGACCAAATCTCAGGGCATTTTTCAAGAAGATAAGCTACTCTATAGGATTGTGATACATAGAGATGCTTTTAAATAAGTAGTATCTCAACTCTTGTGATTGACCTGAAGAAGGTGGTAGTGAAGTGTCTTCTTAAACTGCTACAGTCCATTTGATGTAGATACATCTACAATGTCTTTAGGGAGGAAGTTTCAGAATCTTGACACAGTGTTAGAGAACAATGATGATATATTTGCAAAGCAGGATGGTGGGTAGCCTGGAGGGGAATTTAAATGTGGTGGTCCCCATGTTCCTACTGTCCTCTCCGTTCTAGATGATTAAGGTTGTAGGTTTGGAAGATGTTGTTCTTGGAGTCTTGATGAGTTCCTGGAGATACACTCACTGCTGCCCCTGTGCATCAGTGGTGAATAAAGTGAATGCTAGAGTTAGTGGATGAGGTGTCAATGAAACAGGTTGCTTTGTCTGGATAGTGACAGGCTACTTGAGTGTTGCTGGAATTGCAGACATTCAGGCAAGTGGGGAGCATTCTACCACACTCTTTACTTGTGCCTTGTAAAAAGTGGACAGGTGTTGGTGAGATGCATGAGTTAGTCACTGAAGAATTCCTAGCCGCTAACTTGCTGTTGTAGTCTTTGTGCTAACATGGCTGGTCCAATTCACTTTGTGGTGAATGCTAACTCCCAGCAATTCAATAGTGGGAGATTCAGTACTGGGGGTGTTACCACTGAAAGTCAAGGGGAAATGGTTAGATTTTCTGTGTTTGAGATTGTCATTGCCTGGCATTTGTATGACTCAGATGACTCATCTGTCCAGTCTTGAATGTTGATGTTGTACATGACTACATTGTGTTTTAATATAAGAGGTTGGGAATGTTGCTGGCTATTACAATTATAAGCGAAAATTCCCATTTCTGACATTGTAGTGAAGGGACGGTCATTGATGACATAACTGAGGCCAAGGGCATTATTCTGAGGAACTCCTGGAGTGGTCCCCTACAGTTGAGAGGATTGATATATTACAGATTTAATGATTGTAATACCATGTAACCTAGGTTTAGTGGTCAGATTCTTTCTTGTTGAAGATTGTCATTGTCTGGCACTTTTGTGGTGCAAAGATTACTCACCATTTATCAACCCAAGGCTGGATATTGTCCAGATCTTGATGCATATGGACACAGACTGCTTCAGTATCTGACGACTCATTATTGGTGCTGAATATTATGCAACCATCAGTGAAAATCCCGACTTCTGACATTGAGATGGAGGGAGGATCATTGATTAAGCAGCTAAAGATGGTTGGGTGGACACTACCTATGGAGCTCCTGCAAAGAAATCCTTGTCTCAAATGACTGATCTCACACAACCGGAACCATCTTTCGTTGTGCTAAATTTGACTCCAACCAATGGAGAGTTAACTCACTGATTCCTAGTGTCAAAATTTGTTCGGGCTCCTAAATGTTGTCCTGATGTCAAAGGCAGTCACTTTCTCCTCATCTCTGGAGTGCAGTTCTTTTGTCCATATTTGAATCCAGGATGTAATGGTCATGACTTATATGGTGCTGGCAGAGCCTTAACTTTGCAGGTTGTCAATGAGATGTTCAAAAAAACGTGGAGTAATAGGACTAAAAAAAGGTAAGTTTTTCAGGTCTTTGTATCAATCAGTTTTTTTTTAAAGTATTGACATAATCAATAGAAACTAAAGGTCTGAAATATTTTCTATTTTCTCCCATGAAGACAGACAAAAGTAATCTATTTCAATATTCTTCTTCACAAATTATCCCTCCTCTGTCACTAATGGATCCAAGTTGTCCTTGCTAATCTTTCCATTGGGCTGAGCTCAGTGATCTATCTAATTACTCCAATGGGATAAATTTAAACATACTAGAAGACAATTTTGCTTTGGTTTCTTAGAGTCAGTATCTGCTGGGGTTTTTTAGCTGTCTGTGGCGAGAAGTGACCAATCAAAGACAGGGGGCTCAAGCTTGCAAGATGAACGGACAGACACAGAAGAAAGAAAGCGAGACTGCCCACTTGGGGACCTCCAAGCTCAGCACCTCCTCTTTATCTGTTCTGACTGGCTTGGAGAAAATCAGTTTCTTAAAACACAAAAGAGGGTTAGTTAACCCTCACATGATCTTTGCTCACAAACTGTCAGTATTACAGCATTTATGCACAAGATTAAGACATCATTGGGCAATGCAATATTTTATGCTCATTCCGAATTGTCCAAAGGGTGGTTAAGAGTCAACCATATTGCTGTGGGTTGGGAGTCACATGCAGGCTAGACCAGGTAAGGACAGAAGTTTCCTTCCCTAAACAATATTTGTGAACGAGATGGGTTTTTCTGACAATCAACAATGGTTACATGGTCATCATTAAACTCCCAATTCCATATTTTATTTTTATTGCATGCAAACTCCACCAACTTCCAGGCCAAGATTCAAACCCAGGTCCCCAGGGCATTATCATCAATTAAAAACAAAAATTGCTAGAAAAGCTCAGCAAATCTGTCAGCATCTATGGAGAAGAATCATTGCTAACTGATGGAAGGGTCGCTGGGCCTAAAACATGAACTCTGATTTCTGTCCACTGATGCTACCAGACCTGCTGAGCTTTTCCAGCAATTTCTGCCTTTGTTTCTGATATACAGCACCCACAGTTCTTTCAGTTTTTATTTCCCCAGAACATTACCTGGGTTGATGGATTAATAGTCTAGCAACAACACCAAGTCATCACTTCCTGCCACCCAAAGAAGGTTTTGGCAAGTTGAATAAATATGATTAAATTATGGATGGAAAAATGTCCTTCTCAGCCAGGGTTATTGTCCAAAGCTATTGTGTCAAATGGTTTCTTCAACACTGCCCAGCTGAATAAATGAGCTATAAACTGGATATTTTGTGGATAGATTTGAGGATGGCCCATTCACATTCCTCTAACATGATCAAATATGCCTCTGGATTCTTCTAAACAGCTTGATGCTCATCTAATGGTTTTTGAATATGTAGGATATGGATATGTAAATATTTGGCCATCTTGGACATTGTTGTTTAACTTATTCTTTCAATGCTCCTCTTCAGAATTTAGCCAAAAGAACCAGACCAAGTACAATAAATAAATTGATGTTTGATACAAAAACATGAGTTTTCTAACTGGTTGGTTACAACTAAACATCTCTTCTTGTTTCTTGCATCTGGTCAAGCTCAGTCATAAGCAGGCAAGTGATGATCTAAATGGACACTCTGAATATGTGTTAATATATGGCTGTGCATTCTCTGAAAGGATGAGTCCTGTGAGGAATCATGTACGTAGATGCTAGCAAAACTTACCGTATCTGTGAAGGCCCTGGAGACAAACAAAAGCTGTGTGATTTAATTGTGCTAAACATCAATCACAGTATCAAGTCTGATCATAGATCAACAACCGATTCAATAAAGTCAGTTGTCAGAGAAATTGGTCATTCTATCACTAGTTGTCCATGATTTCTAATATAAATCAACCTCCAAAATCTGCATGAATCATAAAATCATAGGAAATAAGAGTGGGAGTAAGCCATCTGGCTCATTGAATCTGCTCTTCCACCCAATAGAATCATAGCTGCTCTGATTGTTCTATTTAAGTCCACATTCTTGCCAGCTCCTCTCACACAAAGCTTGACTCCCTCATTGATCAAAGTCTGACTAATTCAGTGTTGAGTATTCTGTAACACAGCTTCCACTGGTCTCAGTGGAAGAGAATTCAAAACACTAACAGGTCTCAGTTAAGAAATTCCTAATTTTCCTATTAAGTAGGAGGGCCCTTATCTTAAACTGTGAGCACAGGTACTATTTTCCCTTGTGAGGGTGGTCATTAGAGACTCATATGAAAGCCTTACTTGAAGCCCGATAAAGACAACTACTTTATTCAGGCCAGGCATTTTCGCCATTTTATGCACAGGTTTTCCAATAGTGATTGTGTTGGGCTCCTCCATCCAGCAGTCTGGGGGGATTGTGCAGTTCTGTCTCTCTCAACACCTACCATGGATATTTTGGAAGCGTGTTTACCATCTCCACATGGTGACAGCGGTTTGCCCATAGTGAATGTTCTATAGTCATACTGTGCTGTATGAGCTGCTGATCATGATGAAAGTTGCTAATCTTTCGGAATCTACGGGGTTACATTGGTTTAGATAATAGAAATTGCTACAGAGGCTTTGAGGATGACCAGATGTTAGGCCTCACTGTTTTGGAGGACAGGATAGTTCTCTCGCTTTGCCAGTCACTTTTAATCCATCACCAGGAGATCTACTTGGAAACATAATGGAACTATATATTTACTTTAGCTATATATATACTGGTTATATATTCACTTCATGTATTGCGTGGATGAATATCTGACTTTTCTCAAAAAGAGACTTCATATAGTATCTTGCTACTCAAATTTGTTGTACTCACCTTTAACAGAAACTAAGAAAATGAAACACAGACAGAAGAGTAATAAATTTAAAAGAATACATGGGTTTGAAATTTACACTCCCATACTAGTGGCTTGAAGAGTAGGAAAGTGCGCCTAAAATATCACGTGCCACCAATGCAATTTTACAAGTGATGTGTGGTATCAGTTCCACCTATCTGACCCACCCACCACTCTGACCTGTGACTACCACCCCCCACCCGCATCCACCTATAACCTTCCAAGATACCTTCCTCCAGCCCCATCCCTCTCCCATTTATCTCTCAGCCCCATTGGGCTCCCCTCCCCCATATTCCTGATGAAGGGCTTATGTCCAAACCATCATCTCTCCTGCTCCTAGAATGCTGCCTGACCTGCTGTGCTCTTCCAGTGCCACACTGTTCGAACCACATGCCAGCAAGCCAGTTCAGTCCTTTAATTCCCACTTAAGGCACACTTTCCACCTTTCCTGGGATTTAACTAACTCATCAAATAGCCAACTCTGCAGTTTCCCTTGCATGGGCTGACAGCAGTCAGGGGGTCCTTTCTTAACTAACCATATTCATACTTTGGCGAGCCTTCCAAAGTATTACACGCCCCTCATGAGATCCCAAACTCTGCACACCAACCCTCTTCACACTGGACTGTTAGCTTGACACATAACACAACCCCGAGACATGAGAAATCATGTCATGACATTGTCTCTGGACTAAAACCCCAGGTGAACGATTTGAGGACATACTTTTGAATTCCAGCATTGGAGATGGTGAAATTTGTATTTAACAAAATAAAATCTGGAATTCAAAAGCAAGTTTAATGGTAACCGTGTAAGAATTGCCATTATTAAAAAAGAACACTTGATTGGTTCACTAATGTCTGTTAAGGAAGGAAATCTGCCATCCTTGCCCAACCTGACCTCCATGTAACTCCAGACCCACAGCAATGTGGTTGGCTCTTAACTGGCTGCTGAAATGGCCTAGGGAACTGATCATTTCAAGGATCATTAGGATGGGTAACAAATGCCAGCCTGCCCAATGACGCGTACAGCCCACCTAACTATTAAAAATAAACTCCAGTGCAGCCCATTTCCTCATCCCATGAGAGTACTATTAGCAGTGGCCACTGCTCCCAATGCAGAGCCCAGTACTGGAGAGCTGCCAGCCTCTGATTGGCTTTGTGTAGGGACTTCCTCTCAGAAATATTTTCAGGGCTATTGTAATTGGAGTCTTTGTACACACTGTAAATAGAGTTTTACAGAATGGTACTCACATTTGGATTGCCAGTGGTGGTGGAGTGAGCTGGAATACAGAGGTCAGTATATGTAAGTCACAGTAAGTCCTTGGTTTTCTAATCACAATGACTATCTGTTAGATCCAAACATATAGTGAATGAGGATCTGCAGTAGTCTCATTTATCTCAAACTTCACTCCAGAATTGTTACGTCTCACACAAAGCACAGAATAGATTTTCTACAGTTAGTAAAAATGGAAGTTATAATTGGGAGAGAGGCAGGTAATTTTTTGTAATTTTTACAAAATTCTGCTATCTCTACCTGTGAGAAAAGAAGATATTATGTCTAATATAATATCATTACCTCAATGTTGATTGCTCAATAAGACCAATCAAGGGCATGAAACACTGTTTTTCATTTTCTTCACTAAATTGTTCACTAATGTCACATCCAGCCTGAGTTTGATTTCATGAGCATGACAGCTGCAATATTCACTTTATAATGGTAGCAGATAAGGAGGTCATCTGTCCTTTTTTGTCTATTCACTGTCAGACCAAGAAACAGATACTCACTGTGTTGTGTTATCTCAATGCAACAGGAATAGCCTTTAATCAATTATGCTTACCTTGCCCAATGAAATGATCTACACTAAGGGGAAGATTTGACAGCTGAACTTGGGAGATATAGGCTGTATTTTGCAAAGCTGTTCATGTCACTAAATGTACGTCTTGTGTACCAAGAACATGCTGCAGTAGAATGGAAGCCAACTTGGACTGGAGCTTGAATCGAACAGTCCTTTGCAATACTCATGTACAGTTTCAGATGGATAGACATCCATTGCCTCACACACATCCTTGAAGGGACAGTCAAAAAAAATTATGATGTATTTCAGGCGGGTAGAAGGATTGGTATGGAGTGTATCAGCATGAACAAAAGCCATGGCAAAGGAGTGTAACAAGAGACAATAAAGTCATTTCTGAAAGAACCACCAAAGAACCACCACGACAGGCAACATGATATTGAGTGAATGATGCTTCTTTCTCTATGATACAGTAATGAGAAATTTCTCTTGCACTGGCCACAGTGATGGCTATCTTATCTAATTAGCCTTTTTTGTACCTTGTCATTGCAGTAAATGACTAACATAAACAAATACTTGTATCTAATGATTCATACAGAATATTCAAAACAGCTTGTTTGTAAATTTGCAGAAACATGTTTTAAATTATCATATATATTATTGTACAGCTACAAATGTGATTTAAATTCTGCTCTCCAGAACTGCATCTGTAATTTCAGGCAAATATCTGTCTGCTGAGTGAGCCTTGTGTCAGGGCATGAGAGCCTAATAAGTGCACTCTGCAGCTGGGGGCCTTAACATTGGCAGATTTTGTAGTTGCTAATGAATGGGCTGTTGAGCCATTTTGAAGCTTTGAAACCGGAATTGAAACTTTGGAATAAGCAAGTTAAAATTGACCAGTTTTCTGATATCAACAGCGAAAGGCCACTACGGAGGAAAATCTCAGATTTGCAAAATGTGGAAACACTTGGAGAATGTGACTTGAAAGACAATGGAGTCTTCAAAATGCAATCTGTTAAAATGTTTAAGCTTGGTGAGTATTGTAGGAGTGAGCAAAAATTCCTATCATCTAAAATGACAGGACGAGATCCTAGACCTTTCCAATAGTAAAACAATAGGCAGATCCCTGGACCCAGGCTGCAGCAAATGCACAACCGGGCCACAGTCATAGAGTCATAGAGATGTACAGCATGGAAACAGACACTTCGGTCCAACCCGTCCATGCCGACCAGATATCCCAACCCAATCTAGTCCCACTTACCAGCACCCGGCCCATATCCCTCCAAACCCTTCCTATTCATATACCCATCCAAATGCCTCCTAAATGTTGCAATTGTACCAGCCTCCACCACTTCCTTTGGCAGCTCATTCCATACACGTACCACCCTCTGTGTGAAAAAGTTGCCTTGTAGGTCTCTTTTATATCTTGCCCCTCTCACTCTAAACCTATGCCCTCTAGTTCAGGACTCCCCCACCCCAGGGAAAAGACATTGTCAATTTACCCTATCCATGCCCCTCATAATGTTGTAAACCTCTATAAGGTCACCCCTCAGCCTCCGACGCTCCAGGGAAAAAAGCCCCAGCCTGTTCAGCCTCTCCCTATAGTTCAAATCCTCCAACCCTGGCAACATCCTTGTAACTCTTTTCTGAACCCTTTCAAGTTTCACAACATCTTTCCAATAGGAAGGAGACCAGAATTGCATGCAATATTCCAACAGTGGCCTAACCAATGTCCTGTACAGCCGCAACATGACCTCCCAACTCCCGTACTCAATACTCTGACCAATAAAGGAAAGCATACCAAATGCCTTCTTCACTATCCTATCTACCTGTGACTCCACTTTCAAGGAGCTATGAACCTGCACCCCAAGGTCTTTTTGTTCAGCAACACCCCCCAAGACGTGACCATTGCTGGTTGTGTCCTTCACTGATTCCTAGAAATCGAGACATCTGATACCTGTTCAATTCGAATTCACCGTGGATCTGACAATAAAAAGAACAACTTGCAATTCCTTAGCGCTTTTTCGAACCACAGCACACCCCTCTCTGCCATCAAACAATGTCAATTAAATATTTCAAAGTTGCAATTTATGACCCACCACAACCAACTTCTCTTTATTCATGTATGAGATGTGGGTGTTCCCTGGCTTGTCCTTACCACCCTTCTTAAACAATGGCTCCATGTTAGCCAACCTCCAGTCTTCCGGCACCTCACCTATGACTTTTGATGATACAAATATCTCAGCAAGAGGCCCAGCAATCACTTCTCTAGCTTTCCACAGAGTTCTAAGGTACACCTGATCAGATGCTGAAAATTTATACTCCTTTACCCATTTCAAGACATCCAGCACTTCCTCCTCTGTAATCTGGACATTTTGCAAGATGCCACCATCTATTTCCCTACAGTCTATATCTTCCATATCCTTTTCCACAGTAACTACTGATGCAAAATACTCATTTAGTATCTCCCCCATTTTCTGCGGCTCCACACAACGGCTGCCTTGCTGATCTTTGAGGGACCCTATTCTGACCCTAGTTACCCTTTTGTCCTTAATGTATTTGTAAAAACTCTTTGGATTCTCCTTAATTCTATTTGCCAAAGCTATCTCATGTCCCCTTTTGGCCCTCCTGATTTCCCTCTTAAGTATACTCCTACTGCCTTTCTACTCTTCTAAGGATTCACTCGATCTATCCTGTCTATACCTTAGATATGCTCCCTTCTTTTTCTTAACCAAACCCTCAATTTCTTTAGTCATCCAACATTCTCATTCCCTACCAGCCTTTCCTTTCACCATGACAGGAATATACTTTCTCTGGATTCTTGTTATCTCATTTCTGAAGGCTTCCCATTTCCCAGCCGTCCCTTTATCTGTGAACATCTGCCCCCAATCAGCTTATGAAAGTTCTTGCCTAATACCCTCAAAATTGGCCTTTCTCCAATTTAGAATTTCAACTTTTAGATCTGGTCTATCCTTTTCCATTATTATTTTAAATCTAATAGTATTATGGTCACTGCCCCCAAAGTGCTCCCCCTCTGACACCTCAGTCACCTGCCCTCCCTTATTTCCCAAGAATGGGTCAGGTTTTGAACCTTCTCTAGTAGGTACATCCACATACTGAATCAGAAAATTGTCTTGCACACACTTAACAAATCCTTCTCCCATGTCCAGTGATACATGAATTTAAACAGCAAGGGCAGTAATTCTGCAAGTTCTCTCTCTCTCTCCTGAAATGACTTTACCATGTGCTTCCTTTGTTTGTTCTTCTTCCTTTTAAAACTGCTGTTGTTTTGACTTTTTTTTCAAAGTTCCAAAACAATGCAACAGCATATAAAACAGTAATTGCTGCTCCTGGAATTCGAGGGAATCACCTCCAACACCTAAAATACCTCAAAAAAAGGAGCAGTTGTTGCAGTCGTAAATTTTTGCCATCCTAAATTGAAGAATGGAGATTTCTGTCTGGGACTATTGTTCAGCGTGGAATTCCAATTTACACCTTCACACTAAAATAACAATCAACTGACACTAACAAGATTCTAACCTGTGACAGCTTTTACATCTCAAGGTACCCATCACAGACAATGTGGGGCCATGGAGATACCAGACATCCAACTTCAATCAAAATCCATTCACACATGCTCTTAATGATCAGGGAAACCAATCCACTTCAGAAGAAATACTGGAAACACAATGGACAACACAGATTTGAGGGAAGATAACAGGGCACAAGGTCATTAAAACTGCCATCCCCGATCTCATCTGTGATGGAGTCTTCTTTCAGCAACAAGTTTCTGAAGAAACAGCTTCTCCAAAGGCCTCCACCCCCAACAAGCAGCTTCCAGAGCAAGACCCAAGAGAAGTTGAATCAAGTGGTCAAACAAGTTTCAGCATGAACACTATCCAACCAAGAATAACTGGATATGACCTATTCTGAACCAAGAAAACCAATGGCAAGAATCTCTATAACTATGTTTCTCAGTTAAAAATCACACAACACCAGGTTATAGTCCAATAGGTGTAATTGGAAGCACTAGCTTTCGGAGCAGAGGAGCGGTGCTCCAAAAGCTAGTGCTTCCAATTAAACCTGTTGGATTTTAACCTGGTGTTGTGTGATTTTTATCTTTGTACACCCCAGTCTAACACTGGCATCTCCAAATTATGTTTCTCAGTGGTGAGCTTAAACTTCCAAGACCCAAAGTTCCAACCTAGCTAGCAGGGAGGGGAAAGCGAATGGTTACAGTGCATTGGGACCCCAAGGAAAGGAAGCATGATTAAAGATTCTGTAATTAAAACTGTTGTTTTATATTTTAATTGTGTCTAATCTAGCTTATTGTATATTTAATAGTATGACTGTCCTCTGTATTGTTGCTTTTGTCAATTTTGCTGTTTATTGCATTAAACTTTAGTTCTAGTATAATACTTACCTTTTGTATTTAAATAACCACAGAGATTCTTTTGCCCTGAAACACCTGTCTACTGTCTTCTTCATTTTACATTCTCTAAATAAGTCAAATGTCAAAACCAGGGATCCAGGGGTAATTTGAACCACTTTAAAAAATCAGAAAATAACTAATTGCAAACCAGAACCTTACAGCATGTGGGTCGTCATTTAAACCAAAACCTATACTTTTACTTTCTTTCCACTGATCTGAGAAAGCTGAGTCTGAGAGCATTTTTTGGCATTGTGACTATAACTGAAGCTCCTCTGGAGACAAAATATGGTGACTAGTTTTGAATGCAGACCTGCTGCAATGTCTTAAATGTAACATGATCTTGTTATTTGTATAACTTCAATTGTTGAATGGACTCAATTTGGTTGGTTTGTGATTAATGTTTACTCGAGTAGATAAAGGTTTTGATAAAGTGATTATTAGAACATCAATAAAATGAATGAGTAAAATAGGTCAACTTGACAAGCTGGAGATGAGATTTGTTCACTGGTCAATGAGGACAATCAGCATCTATTAACTTTCTCAGACCAATATTTATGCTGGTATTTTGGATCTGCTTCCATCATTTTTTTAGTGTTTCTTTTCATGACTCTTATTTTATTGTTCTGGATTAGAGTGGTGCTGTAAAAGCACAGCAGTTCAGGCAGCATCCGAGGGGCAGGAAAATCGATGTTTCGGGCAAAAGCCCTTCATCAGGATTCCTGATGAAGGCTTTTGCCTGAAACGTCGATTTTCCTGCTTCTCAGATGCTGTCTGAACTGTTTTGCTTTTCCAGCACCACTTTAATCCAGAATCTGGTTTCCAGCATCTGCAGTCATTGTTTTTACCCTCTTATTTTATTGTGTCAAATTGAAATGCCCTGCATGAGCTTTTTCGAAAACTCTCAGAAAATCTGTCCCCAACTCTTAAACATTCATTTAATCAGCTGCATCCTTCAAATTGGTCCTGATCAAGATAATTTGATTCCAACACCAATGTATTCCTAACAAATCTGCATTTGAATTTGTGTGTAGATATTTTTGAATTAAACTTTTCAGAGACTTGTTCCAGAGCAGGTGCGACTTTAGTTTGGTCTCTTAGTTCAGAGATCAGGACATTGCCACTGTACCACAATAGTATCTAGAATCTGTGTGAAGGTTCCAAAATGTGAGGCTTGATATGATAATTATGTTTAAACTGTCTTTTTTAATTTTATGGAAAATAAAGTCATGGAAAGTGGGGGTTCTTGTGACACAGTGGTAGCATCACTACCTCTGAACCAAAAGGCCTGAGTTCAAGTCCCACTTACTCCAGAAATGTGTAATAACATAACTGAACAAGTTAATTAGAAAATATAAAGTCATGAAGAGGGACATGTAGCCTGATATTAATTCTGTCCAATACAAGGCAATGTGATTTCATACTCAGGCTGTAGAGTCCCCAGGTGGAAAATTAGGTGCTATTCGTTCAGTTTGTCCTCGGCTTCGCTGGACCACTGCAGCACGTCTAAGACACAGATCTTGGCCAGGAAATGCTGTGATGTGTTGAAGTGGCAGGAGTTAAGGGTCTATTTTTGAGGACAGAACATAGTGAACACAGCACACCCACATTCTGTCCATCACCATATACCCTAGCCAACACCTTTGTTTCATGCTTGCTGCAGTGATCCGGTGAAGCCCAGCTCAAGCTGGAATACAGCATCTCATTTTCTGCTCATGAGCCCGATAGACTTCTGGATTCAATATTGAGTTTAGGACTTGAGCTTCTCCCACAATCTTACCCCAAATCCCACACACCAGGTCTTATTATCACATGGTCTGCTATTACACATCACCCATCGTTAGCCATTAACAGTCACCATTAATAGCTATTCATTCTCCTGGCTTGATTGTTATCCAATCCTTTGTCTGTCTAGCTGTTCTCCTGTCTGTTTGGGCTCGATCTATCCTTTACTGTTCTCCCCCTCTCCCTAACCTATCTTCTGCATAAAAACACCATTTTCCTAGCTACTATCAGTTTTGAGAGAGAGTGAGTGGACCTTATAGACCTCTATAGACCTCTATAGACGCCGTACAGACCCGTCGGCCCTCAATGTTACGCCGACCTGTCATTACCAATCTGAAGCCCATCTAACCTACACTATTCCATGTACATCCATATGCTTGTCCAATGACAACTTAAATGTACTTAAAGTTGGTGAATCTACTACCGTTGCAGGCAAAGCATTCCATATCCTTACTACTGTCTGAGTAAAGAAACTACCTCTGACATCTGTCCTATATCTATCACCCCTCAATTTAAAGCTATGCCCCTTCGTACTCGCCATCACCATACTTGAAAAAAGGCTCTGCCTGTCCACCCTATCTAACCCTCTGATTATCTTATATGTCTCTATTAAGTCACCTCTCAACCTTCTTCTCTCTAACGAAAACAGCCTCGAGTCCCTCAGCCTTTCCTCTATACCAGACAACATCCTAGTAAATCTCCTCTGCACTCTTTCCAGAGCTGCCACATCCTTCTTATAATGTGGTGACCAGAACTGTACACAATACTCCAAGTGCGGCTGCACCAGAGTTTTGTACAGCTGTAGCATAACCTCATGGTTCTGGAACTCGATCCCTCTATTAATAAAAGCTAAAACCCTGTATGCCTTCTTAACAACTCTGAATGTAAATTTCTCCAGCTTCCTCATTTCCCCTCCCCCCACCTTATCTCAGTCCCAACCCCCGGATTCAGCACCGCCCTCTTGACATGCAATCTTCTTCCTGACCTCTCCGCCCCCACCCCCTCTCCAGCGTATCACCCTCACCTCCTTCCACCTATCATATTCCCAGCGCCCCTCCCCCAAATTCCCTCCCCCCTACCCTTTATCTCAACCCGCTTGGCACACCAGCCTCATTCTTGAAGAAGGGCTTATGCCCGAAACATCGATTCTCCTGCTCCTCAGATGCTGCGTGGTCTGCTGTGTTTTTCCAGCACCACATTTTTCAACTCTGGTCTCCAGCATCTGCAGTCCTCACTTTCTCCTTCTTAACAACCCTGTCAACCTGGGTGGCAACTTTCAAGAATCTGTGTACCTGGACACCGAGGTCTCTCTGCTCATCTACACGATCAAGAATCTTACCCAAAACTTTAACTCTGATTTCTCTTCAGAGATGCTGCCAGACCTGTTGTGGTTTTCCAGAAATTTCTGTTTTTGTTACTGGTTTCCAGCATGTGCAGTTTATTTGACTTTAATAAAATATATGAAGGTTATGTGGGTTTTTCATTGGAGGTTGTGGGGTGTGATGGTGGAGAGAGAAGGGGGGTAGATAACCTTTCTTCAGTTTAGTCTAGTAGTTGTGTCCTGTGTAAACATTAGGTGGATTCAATTTAATTTGTTAGAGTTGATTTAAGAAAATGTTAAAATTTTTCATTAGTCAATGTGAAACCCATGTCTTTTTTAATTGTTCTCTATGGCAACTGTACCTGTAAAGCCACCAGTAGACATAGACATAGAGTTATAGACCTGCACAGTACTTGAAGATCTAAAATCTGGAATTAGACCATTGTCAGGAGTAACCATTTTTATGCATGTTTTTATTAACTACAAAATGGTTTCTCAATGCAAAGTAACATAACAAAATGGCTTCAGGCTGCAAATTAACACTGTATTTAAAATGGCTTCTCACCCTGCTAAAGGCTGCATTCATGCCTTGCTGAGCTAACTGAATTAAAGATATAGCATAGAATTAACTAAGCTAGATAGGACATTATTAACCATCCCAGTTAACCTTGAAATGCAGGTGGAAAGAGATAAATGTGTAGTAAATAACTTTGTTTTCCAAGAAATATCATTGGGTTAACCTGTTGTCCATTAAGTCATTTTATTACATTTTATTGGATTTACTCTGTAATTAAGGCTGTACTATTTCTTAAGAAACATATAAAAATTGTCTTTGTTCTAAGTGAAATTGTGCAGTTTCTCCCAAGGAACACAGAAGCTTTTAACGTGTGTTGCTGGACAAACCTGTGCCCGTCATCGTAATAAACTGTGAAATTTTGCTGAAGTAGACCATATTCCTATTGATTATTTGACCGATCACGGAACTGAGAGACCCCTCCCCGTAAGTAAAGATCTTCACACTGAAACAGATGATTCAGTCCAACTCTTCCATGCCAACCAGATATCCTAACCTAACCTAGTCCAATTTACCAGCACTTGGCCCATATCCCTCTAAACAATTCCTATTCATATACCCATCCAGATCCCTTTAAGAAATCATAATTGTACCAGCCTCCAACTCTTCCTCTGGCAGCTCATTCCATACATGCACCACCCTCTGTGTGAATAAGTTTCCTCTTAGGTCCCTTTTAAATCTTTTCCCCCTCACCATAAATCAATGCCCTCTAGATTTGGACTCCCCCAACCCATAGAAAAAACCTTGTCTATTTATCCCATTTATGCCCCTTGTGATTTTATAACCTCTATAAGGTGACCCCTCAGCCTCCAATGCTCCAGGGAAAATAGCACCAGCCTATCCAACCTCTCCCTATAGCTTAAACCTTCCAACCCTGGCAACATCCTTGGAAATCTTTTCTGAACTTTTTCAAGTTTCACAAGATCATTCCAATAGGAAGGAGAGCAGAATTGCACACAGTATTCCAAAAGTGGCATGACAAATGTCCTGTAGAGCCACAACAAGACCTCCTAACTTGTATACTCAATGTTCTGAACACTAAAGGAAGGCATACCAAATGCCTTCTTCATTATCCTATCTCCCTGCAATTCCACTTTCAAGGAACTATGAATCTGTGCTCCAAGGTCTCTCTGTTCAGCAATACTTCCCAGGACCATACCATTATGTGTAAAAGTCCTGCTAAGATTTGCCTATCTAAAATGCAGAACTTCACATTTCACTAAATTGAACTCCATCGGCCATTCCTTGGCCCATTGACCCACCTGATTAAGATCGCGTTGTAATCTGAGGTAACCTTTTTCGCTGTCCACTACACCTCCAATTTTGGTGTCATCTGCATACTTATTAACTCTACCTGCTATGTTCACATCCAAATCATTTATATAAATGATGAAAAGCAGTGGACCAAGCACCGATCCTTGTGGCACACCGCTGGTCACAAGCCTCCAGTCTGAGAAGCAACCCTCCACCACCACCTTCTGTCTTCTACCTTTTAACCAGTTCTGTATCCAAATGGCTAGTTCTCCCTGTATTCCATGAGATCTAAACTTGCTAATCAGTCTCCCATGGGGAACCTTGCTAAACGCCTTACTGAAGTTGATATAGATCACGTCCACTGCTCTGCCCTCATAATCTTCTTCAGTACTTATTCAAAACTCTTAATCAAGTTTGTGAGACATGATTTCAAATACACAAAGCCGTGTTGACTATTCCTAATTGGTCCTTGCCTTTCCAAATACATGTAAATCCTGTCCCTCAGGATCCCCTCCAACAATTCGCCCACCACTGATGTCAGGCTCACCTTACTAGGACGGCTTTTCCTTACTTCCTTAAATAGCGGTACCACGTTAGCCAAGTTCCAGTTTCCTGGCACCTCAACTATGACTATCGATGGTACAAATATCTCAGCAAGGGGCCCAACAATCACTTCCCTAGCTTCCCACAGAGTTCTAGGATACACCTGATCAAGTCCAAGGGATTTATGCATCTTTATGTATTTTAAGACATCCAGCATCTCCTCCTCTGTAATACGGACATTTTTCCCTGCATCTATTTCCCCACATTCTTTATCTTCCATATCCTTCTCCACAGTAAACTCTGATATAAAATATTCATTTCATAACTCCCCCTTCTCTTGCAGTTCCATCCATAGGCGGACCTTGATGAACCTTATTCTCTCTGCAGTTACGATTTTGTCCTTAACACATTTATAAAATCCTTTTGGATTCTCTTTAATCCTAATTGCCAAAGTTATCTCATGTCCTCTTTTTTTCCCTCATGATTTCCCTCTTAAGTATACTCCTACTGCCTTTATACTCTTCTAAGGATTCACTCGATCTCTACAGTTTATACCTGACATATGCTTCCTTCTTTTTCTTAATCAAAACCAAAATTTATTTATTCATCCAGCATTTTCTACACCTACCAGCCTTGCTTTTCCCCCTAACAGGAACATACTGTCTCTGGACTCTCGTTATTTCAATTTTCAAGGCTTCTCATTCGCCTCCAATCTACTTTTGAAAGTTCTTGCTTAATACTGTCAAGATTAGCCTTCCGCAAATTTAGAACTTTAACTTTTAGGTCCAGCCCATTCTTTTCCATAACTATTTTAAAACTAATGAATCATGGTCACAGGCCCCAAAGTGCTCCTCTACTGACATCTTAGTCACTTGCCGTCTAATATTTCCCAAGAGGAGGTCAAGTTTTGCACTACTGCTAGTAGGTGCATCCACACACAATATCAGAACGTTTTCGTGTACACACTTAACAAATTCTTCTCCATCGAAACCTGTCACAAAGCTGGTCATTTTTTCTAAAAGCTGTTCCTTTCTTCAAGGATGCTGTGTCTTTGTTTTTTTACAGAGTGGTTGTAAACAGGCCGGGCTCCAAAATGGCTGGGTTTGGTATAGAGATGAAAGGCCTTTTTGTTTATCTGTAAACAGATGAGTCTTTAGGCCAAACGTATATATTTTTAGAAGTATTCTGTATAATTCAAAGGGGAGTGGCCAGCTGTCTAGCTGAGCAGTTCAATCCAGAACTAGTAGGGAGTTCAGCAGTGGGCTGTGTGGAAACAGGCTGCTAGACTCTCTCTCCTTCTGCCCTTCTAACTTGGACCTGTAAACCTTTGTTTCATTTTTACTGCATTTAAGGGGTTTGCTTATTAGGACTGTTGTGTACATTCAGAACAGGATAATTAAGTCTAGTCTGGATAGACTGGGTTTTCAATTAGATTAGATTCCCCTACAGAGTGGAAACAGGCCCTTCGGCCCAACAAGTCCACACCGACCCTCCGAAGAGTCACCCACCTTATCACATTTCCCTCTGACTAATGCACCTAACACTATTGGCAACTTAGCATGGCCAATTCACCTGACCTGCACATCTTTGGGCTGTGGGAGGAAACCGGAGCACCCGAAGGAAACCCACACAGACACAGGGAGAATGTGCAAACTCCAAGCAGACAGTCGCTTGAGGCTGGAATTGAACAAGGGTCCCTGGTGCTGTGAGACAGCAGTGCTAACCACTGAGCCACTGTGCCACCAGATAGATAGGATTCTGTAGATATTCTTTGTTCTGATCTTTGTGTTTCATTCCGTAATTTTATGAATAAATTTTTGTCTGTTTTAAAACCTGGTAGTCAACTTGCTAACTTACGCTGGGTAATTTTCACTGTGCATGTACCGAAACAAATTGAAAAGGTATGGTCTGGGCTGCCTGCTTAAAAATGTTTTGAGTGGTCTGGCCTAGTCCATAACAAACCCTTAACACTATGGCAGTACCAGTCATTTTTTGGAAAGTTAAAATCCCCTATCATAACCATCCTCTCATTCTTATAGATAACTGAGATCTCCTTACAAGTTTGTTTCTCAATTTCCTGATGATTATTGAGTGGTCTATAATATAATCCCAATAAGGTGATTGTCCTTTTCTTATTTCTCAGTTCCACCCAAGTAACTTTCCCGGATCTATTCCCAGGAAAATCCTTCTAAGTACAGCCGTAACATTATCCCTAATCAAAAACATCACTCACCCTCCTCTCTTTGCCCCCTTTCCTATCCTTCTTATAGCATTTGAATCCTGGAACATTAAGTTGGCCAACCTGTCCATCCTGAATGTGTCTCTGTAATTGCTATGATATCCCAGTCCCATGTTGTTAACAATTCCCCGAGTTCGTCTGCCTTCCCTGATGGGCCTCTTGCATTCAAATAAATGCAGTTTAATTTATCAGTCCTACTTTGTTCTCTGCTTTGTTCCTGCCTGCCCTGACTGTTTGATTTGCTCCTTTTCCCAACTATACCAGTCTCAGACTGATCTCTTACCTCACATTTGCCTTTGGTACCACCTCCAAACATTACTAGTTTAAATCTTCCCCGTCAGTATTTTAATCCTCTTCCAATTCAGGTGCAATCCGTCCTTCTTATACAGATCACTTCTCCCCCAAAAGAGATTCCAATGATCCAAATATGTGAACCCTTCTCCCCTGCATCAGCTCCCCAGCCATGCATTCATCTGCTCTATCCTCCTATTCCTACCTTCACTAGCTTGTAGAACCAGGAATAATCCAGAAATTACTACCCTCGAGAACTCCCTTTTTAAATTCCTGTCTAACTTCCTTCAATGTGCACAATGACCTCCTGCTGGTCTCACTCCCCTTTGAGAATATGCTGCATTCTATCTGAGATAGCCTTGATCCTAGCACCGAGGAAACAACACAGCATTCTGATTTCTCACTGCCAGCTGTAGAGATGTCTGTCTGTGCCTCTGACTAGAGAATTCTCTATCACAATCGATCACTTGGAACCTGACATACCCCTCATTACATTAGAGCCAGTATTGGTACCAGAAATTTGGCTGGACAGGTACATTCTCCTGAGAGTCCATCACCCCCTATATTTTCCAAAACAGCATACTTGCTTGAGATGGAGATTGCCACAGGAGACTCCTGCACTACCCCTCCTTCCTTTCCTGGAGTTAACCCATCTACCCGACTGTATCTGCGGCTTTTCTCCCTTTCTATTACTGCCATCAATCACACCCCCTAGCTCTTGTAAATTCCTCATTGATTCTTACTACTGCTCCAACCAATCCATGTAATCTGATATGATTCACAACCAAACACTTTTACTGCAGACATAATCATAGTAACATGGAAATTCTCGCTAATCTCCTACATCTGATTGGAAGAGCACATCACTCTACTAAAGGCCTAATCCTAACCCTCAATCTAACCCTAATCCTAACCATAACCCTAACCATAACCTACTAAAGGCCATCTCTGAACCTTAACGATTATCAGACACAGAAAGTAGCACAGTCTTACTGCTCTAAAGACCCTGCTCCAGGCTAACTTAGGACCCATGTTTTATATATTTAAAATTTAATCAAGAGACAGACCTCAATAAAGCAGTTAATCAAAAAAGAACCCACTCTACTCACTATTGTCGATTTAAAAAAAAACAAAAAATTTACACTTGAAACCATTGCAATTAGCTGCTCCTATGTAGTGAGTTCTCCCTCATAGGTTCCTCCAAGGTCTCTTGTGAATTTTTCTGTTTGTCAATTTTTCTTAGACATCTCCAATTTTCAGAAGTACTTGAACTCAAACAGCAAAGGCAATGTTAAAAATCACATAACCCCAGAGCGCCGCTCCTTCATCAGGTGATTGTGGAGGGCACAAATCTAAAACACAGAATTTATAGCAAAATCTACAGTGTGATGTAACTGAAATTATACATTGAAAAATACCTTGATTGTCTGTTGAGTCTTTCATCTGTTCGAATACCATGATAGTTTCACTTCTTTCATTTGTAAAGTTGCATTCTCAGCTTAGCTGTAACAATGGGTGTTAGCTAGACAATATGTTGCAGGTGTTAGCCCCCTGTGTTCTCTGTCTATGCCATGATGTTTAGATTGATTCCAATCTAAAAAGTGAGATAACAGAGTTTTACATGAATTCATGCAGTTTTTGAGCAAATTACAATGTAACTCTGCAAGTACAAATTCACCCCCCAAAATATATGTGTGCATGTGGGTATTTGTCTGTCTGTGTGTGTCTGTCTGGGTTGGGAGTTGTGAGTGTGAGAGGGAGTGTATATGTGTATGTACTGAGTGTAGAGTGTCTTAAGTCTGTGAGGGGGTGCATATGTGAGTGTGGGAGTGAGTGTGCATGTCTGGGCTGGGGGGTTGTGAGTGTCTGTTAGAGAGAGTGTATATGTGTGTGCATAATGTAGAGTGTCTAGGTCTCTGAGAGGGTGCCTGTGTGAGTGTGGGAGCGTGTGTGTCTGTAAGGCTGTGTGTGAGTGTCTGTGTGCGTGTCTGCGAATATGTGTGTCCGTGTGTATGTGCGTACATAGGAGTGCTTGTGTGTATGTGATTGCGTGTGTGTAGGATTGTCTGTGTGTGTGTATAGTGCAATGGTGGTCACCTGTAATGTGACATGAATCCAAGGTCCAGGTTGAAGCCCTCCCTATGGGTACCGAACTTAGCTATCAGTCTCTGCTCAGTCACTTTTCGCTGCTGCCTGTCCCGAAGTCCACCTTGGAGGATGGTCACCCGAAGGTCCGAGGTCGAATGTCCTGGACCACTGAAGTGTTCCCCAACTGGGAGAGAACACTCCTGTCTGTTGATTGTTGTGCGGTGTCCATTCATCCATTGTTGTAGCCTTTGCTCGGTTTCCCCAATGTACCATGCCTCAGGGCATCCTTGCCTGCAACATATAAGATAGACAACGCTGGCTGAGTCACATGAGTACCTGCATGTACAAGGTGGGAGGTGTCCCCACGCGTAATGGTGGTATCCATGTCCACACTCCGACACGTCTTGCAGCGCCTACTGTGACATTTATCCTCGATGACAACGTCTTAACCTTTGACAACCGGTTATTCATCCAGACACATGGAACAGCCATGGGGGCCAAATTTGCACCCCTATATGCCACCATCTTTATGCACAGGATCGAACAAGACTTCTTCTGTATGCAGGATCTCCAATCAATATTATACACCAGTTACATTGAAGACATTTTCTTCCTCTAGACCCATGGCGAGGAGTTACTGATAAAACTACACAGTGATATCAACAAGTTTCGTCCCACCATCAAACTCACCATGGACTACTCTCGACTATCTGTCTCATTCTTGGACACATGTAACTCCATTAAGGACGGACACCTCAGCACCACACTCTATCGCAAACCCACAGACAACCTCACAATATTACACTTCTCCAGCTTCCACCCAAAACATATTAAGACAGCCATCCCCAATGGACAAGCCCTACGTGTACACCGGATCTGCTCAGATGAGGAGGAACATGACTGGCACCTGGAAGTGCTCAGGGATACCCTCACAAGAACGGGGTACAATGCTCAACTCATCGACCGCCAGTTCCAACGTGCCACAGCAAGGAATCGTAACGACCTCCTCAGGAGACAGACACGTGCTGCAACCAACAGGGTACTTTTCATTGTTCAGTACTTCCCAAGAGTAGAAAAACTATGCCATCTTCTTCGTGACCTGCAACACGTTACCAATGAGGATGAGCACCTCACAAGACCTTCCCCACATCTCCACTGCTTGCCTTTAAACAATCGCCAAACCTCAAACAGATCATTGTTCGTAGCAAGCTGCCCGGCTCTCAGGACAACTCCATACAACCCTGTCACGGTAGGCGCTGCAAGACGTGTCAGAGTGTGGACATGGATACCACCATTACACGTGGGGACACCTCCCACCTTGTATGTGACAGGTACTCATGTGACTCAGCCAACGTTATTTATCTTATACGTTGCAAGCAAGGATGCCCTGAGGCATGGTACATTGGGGAAACCGAGCAAAGGCTACAACAACAGATGAATGGGCACCGCACAACAATCAACAGACAGGAGTGTTCCCTCCCAATTGGGGAATAGTTCAGTGGTCCAGGACATTCGTCCTCGGACCTTTGGGTGACCATCCTCCAAGGTGGATTTCAGGACAGGCAGCAGGGAAATGTGGCCGAGCAGAGGCTGATAGCTAAGTTCGGTATCCATAGGGAGGGCTTCAACTGGGACCTTGGGTTATTGTCACATTACAGGTGACCACCATTGCACTATACACACACACAGATACTCCTACACACATGCACATACACACACAGATGGACACACAGACGGACACACATATACACAGACACTCACACACAGTCTTACAGACACACACACTCTCCCTCACTCACACAGGCATCCTCTCAGAGACTTAGACCACTCTACACTCATGCACACACATATACACGCTCTCTCACAGACACTCACAGCCCCCCACCCCAGACACGCACACACACTCCCACACTCACACATGCACCCCCTCACAGACTTAAGAAACTGCATGAATTCATGTAAAACTCTATTATCTCACTTTTTAGATTGGAATCAATTTAAACATCATGGCATAGACAGAGAACACAGGGGGCTAACACCTGCAACATATTGTCTAGCTAACACCCATTGTTACAGCTAAGCTGAGAATGCAACTTTTAGAAAAAATGTTTTGTGATTTACACATGAAAGAAGTGAAACTATCATGGTATTCGAACAGATGAAAGACTCAACAGACATATCAAGGTATTTTTCAATGTATAATTTCAGTTACATCACACTGTAAATTTTTGCTATAAATTCTGTGTTTTAGATTTGTGCCCTCCACAATCACCTGATGAAGGAGTGGCGCTTCGAAAGCTAGTGTGCTTCCACTTAAACCTGTTGGACTATAACCTGGTGTTGTGTGATTTTTAACTTTGTACACCCCAGTCCAACACCGGCATCTCCAAAGCAAAGGCAATGGCTGTGCAGATTTACTACTGTGTCAGACAGCAGTATATGTTTCTTTCTCTTTCAATTCACTGACCATATGGTCTCTGACTTTGTCTCTCTTTCTCCTTTTTAAGGTGCTGTTGTTTTGATCTTCTTTCCCCAAAGTTCCCACGCAATGCAACAGCTTATAAAACAGTAATTACTGCTCCTGGAATTCAACAAAATCACCTCCAGCACCTAAAATACCTCAAAAAAGGAGCAGCTCTCAGCCAGAATTTATACCTGTCTTTCAGCTTGGGGTGAGATTTACAAACAAAGTACATTTTTCACTCGTCCTTAGTTGTTACACAGTAGTCATATATCAGCCCATATTTCACTAAAAGCAAGTGCTTGCATTCAACCTTTTGTAATGTTGAAAACATCCAGGCAATCATTTTAATCAGTGACTGTGTTTTCAACCTTCAAGTTATGATGATCTGTGAGTTTCAGGCCATCATCCAAATGGATGATTTTACATTTAAATAACTCTGCAGGCAGGTACATACATATGAAAACATCAGCAATTGAATATGTTAGCTTTGTGGTAAATGAATTGAGAAGCTAAAAATTTAATTTCAGCAGAACAGTGTCCATTGCAATATAGTAGGCTGAATTTTAAAATATAATAAGTAACTTATATCCTCTAGATACTGAACTAAAGTGTAGATTCTACAGTAATAGAAACATAAATGTACCTTAAAAATGCTTTTGTTATAAAATAAATATACAGTACCTGCTATGTAAACATTGCACGTACTAATTCTTATTTTTTCTTTTCCTTTCTCCTTGCTACTCTGTGCTATTATATGGCAGAGATATTCATTCATTTTAAGAGCTTCTTCAATAGTAGTCTATAAACTTGTGTAGCAGTGATTTGAACTCTGATTGGTCCTATCTGCAGGGAAGTGCTTAGCCTTTTATTGGCACTTGGCTTTGAAGGCAACTGTTCACTCTCTTTAAATTTTTGTTATGCGTGTCAGCATGGCGAATTCTTTGGATTATACTGTTGTTATCTTATGAATGTCTGGAGCTTTACAAGTCCTTCTTTCTGTTCAATGATAAATGGTTCAATAATGTGAAAGGTTACTTGGGAAAAACAACCGAACGGTAGCAGTTCATATTGTTTATTTGGAGTGCTGGTGCAGACATGATGGACTGAATACCCATCTCCTGCACCATAACTATTCAGTTATTGCTTGAACATTTCGGACACTTTTATCAGACACAATACTGTTTGGTTCCTTTCTTTTTCTGTTCTATGCTAGAATTGATACAGGTAATTATTTCTTCATTTCTAAACACATTGCTTTTACTGTACTGTATAAGGTCTCCCAACTGAAGCTATACTCATAGTTATTTAATTTCACGTTATCTTATGACTTTCACTGTTGTTTTTATTTTAATATTAGCTCAAATATTCCATTTTGGAGCGCTTTTGTCCTTCTAAGTAATTTTAACAAACTGAAATATTCTTTTTACATCATCCAACATATTTCATCTTGTCCAGACCTTGTTTACAAATTGTATGCAGGATCTGCATACCTTGTAAATTTTCTCCCTTTCTCTTTTCAAGGAGCTTTCTTATTTCGCCAAATGATTTCTTTTTTTTCTTTTCAGATAACAACCAGCCTATGTAAATCCAATTTACTTTTGAATATTGAGTTCACATTTCTGACATGATCAACAGTTCTTCTTATCTTTTATTTTCTTGAAGCCTTTTCAAATACTCCCAACTGATTGCTAAGCCAATCTGAAGGATACCTCCACAGGCCAAAGAGGTAATTGGGCTATCTAATTTACAACTCAGCCAGACACAGCTAGGGATGTGCAAAGCATGCCTTGAGTTTGAAACGTTGATTTTATTATGTCAGTTGTTCAAAACAAGACAGTGATAGCAAGACCTCAGAGGAGATTTCACTGTAATAATTTCTACTCAGTACATTTAACTGTCTGCAGCGCAATCATTTTCAATGAAGATGGGGGACTCCAGGTTAAAGGGTGGATGGGCTAAATATTTTAGTCTGATTTATTGTCACTTACATAAAATACGAAGTGAATACTTTTAAAATATTCTAATGTCTTCTCCACAGTGAGTGGATGGATAGTCAATGATTAGAAATTAATAATAACCGTGTTGGAATTCACAGAATCAAAGGTGGCTGGTAATTGTGCCATCCTTCATAAGGATTTAACAAAGATGAGCATTAAACTTATTTATTTCATAATAATAAAGCAAATCTACTCTGATTGATCTGAAGACAATGTGGTACCAATTAATAAGCAATCCTTACATTTGTTTGCAGTGATGATTAGTTGTAACTAATTCAATAATAGACGTACACAAAGAGGTTGGAGTGAAAGAGATCTTGAGTTGCAGTGGAAAAGTCCCTATCCCTGACTCAGAATTTCCGGGTGCAAGCGTCATCTGCCCTAGAAGTGTGTAACAATATTACTGAACAAGTTGCTTACAGTTACTACAATTGGTCTTGGGGCTCTGATGACAGTGATAATGTCCCTAATTCTGAGACTGGAAGCCTGAGTCCAAGACCCACTTGTTCCAGAAGCATGTTATAACATCTCTCAACAGGTTGATTAAAAATATCTAAAGAGATTGGAAATGGGAGATGATTATTTTTTGAGGTTTAGAATAACACTTACAGCATGGGATTAATCTCTGGTCAATCTGAAGTAGATTCGGATCTAACTCATGTCTCAACCCTGAAAATAGAAGGTAATGAAAACTGCCAAGAAAAATGTGTCTGAATGAACCATCATCAGACAGTGAGCTAACAAACCGCCTTTAGCACTCTGGTGGCACAGTGTGTGTGTTCCTACCTCTGGACTAGAAGATTCAAGTTCAGTTCCGATCCGCATAAAGGTGCATCATAAAATGTCCAAACAGATTTTTTTAATAAAGTGAAGATGTAGGTTGTCTAAATTATTAAACTAACCCTTTACAGCAGAGATAACAGATTTAATCCATTAATCAATAATGAGAAGATGAAATTTTGCTTCTTCTAATCGTTTTATTGATCTTGAGTAAAATAATGTTTGGAATGCCAGCCCACTTCCTTATGGGCGTGGATTGACATCACCATCTCAGCTCTTTTGCTTTGCTATTACACAATCTGCAAGGAAATCTAAAATAGTAAATGAAGATCAAGAAGGAAAGAGGGAAGTTGTATGTAATGTCTTTGATACCCTCAGAGCATTCCAAGCAGCTTCATAATTAATGAATTACTTTGCAATTCTTCCTGTATTGTGACAACCAATTTCCTCACAGGAAGATCCCGGAAAGAACAGCAGTTAATTTTGTTCTTTGCTGTTGACGACTGAAGAATATATCATGTCCAGATAATTGATGTGGTCTTAAATGTCTCCATGCTGGTTTCATAAGACAGGCAGCTCTGCAACAGATTTCAAACATTGTTTTAATGCTATTGTTCACTATTGTTTGCTGGTCTGCTCTCAGATTTTCCACTGTAACTCATGTTATTGAAATAGGGCAGTGACAAATGAGGATCTCATATTCGGTAAGCAATCCATTTCCTTACAATGTATCAAATGGAAATTAAAATGGGACAGGGCTTGCTAGTATTTCAAATAGATGATTCTCCTGAAATATTTTCTTTCCTTTGACCTGTAATTTTTCTGAAATTTATGCAAAAGCTAAGTGTATATGTCCAGACATAAAGGAGGTTTGTGTAAAATATAATCCATTTCCCTCTAAAACCAAACAGAGGACAGGAAATTAGATTTCAACCTCCAGCTGAAATGCTAGGATGCTCACCTGCCTGACAATGAAAGTAACAATTAGAAATGGAAATTGGAGCAACTATGTGGTATTGACTTGATTAACTAGTTTAGAAAATGATAATCTTTATTGGTGACTATTGTATTTTCACTGACATTTTTACCTTTGGAGGATTAGTGATGAAGTTTTCAAAGAATTAACATGTTGATTATCCATCTATTTGAAACAAGTCATGGTTTTTCTTTCAATGATTAACTAATCTTGCAGGGAAAGATTTTGGCTGAGAAGTAGGTGTGCCATTGACTAAGTTATAAGATCTATTGACAGCGCTTAGAGTTTGTTTAAGATATGTAAGACTTGACACATGGCAGTTATAGCAATTGTTTCAAAGTGCAATTGCACCATTACAAACTGAAAGGCAATCTCCTGAAACTAGACATTGTTGATTGAGCCAGGTTAACTTTCTGTGCTTGATAAACCTTATTTTGTACTTTCTTTACAAAACAAAACCTAAGGAGATGATGAAACTCTTCTGCCTGCCAACTTCAGTGAGATTGCCAAGTTCTCTCATATCCTACGTTGGAATTCCAACCAGCTCATAAATAGTTCAGTTACAAACATGAAATCAAGCAAGAAAAATATAATAACCTTGGGTGAATCATTATTCTATCTTGGCTTTTTACTTGTCTGAGCCTCTAATATTCTGCTGATACGTTTATTGTTAAGTTCTCACTCAGGTAGAGCTGTTAAAACACTATACCCATTCTCTACCTATGAGAAGGAGAATAATAAATGCAGGCCCGAGGATGTTGTACCTAAGTGCACACAGGATACGAAATAAGGTAAATGAGTTTATGGCACAGATTGAAATTGGAGGGTATGATTTTCTGAGCATCACAGACACGTGGTTGTGAAGGAATTGGGGCTCGAAACTAAATATCCAAAAACACACGTCTTGTTGAAAGGACAGGCAGAGGTGATGGAGTGTCCTTATCAGTACGAAATGAAATTACGTCAATAGCAAGAAATGATGTAGAATCATCAGGATTAGAATCTGTGTGGGTAGTGTTGAGGAACTCAAAGGGAAAAAGACCCTGATGCAACTTATGTACAGGTACCTTAGAAATAGTCAGAATGGAAGGCAGGAAATAAATCAAGTGATGAGAAAAGCATTTATGAAAGGCACTATTACAATAATCTGGAAGACTTCAATATGCAGATGCACTGGGAAAATCAGGTTGGTAGTGATCCCAAGAATAGGAATTTGTGGAATGCCTACAATTTTTTTTTGGCGCAGCTTAAGGTCAAACCCTGTAGGGAACAAGTAATTCTGGATTTAGTGATGTGTCATGAGGGAAACCTGATTAGGGACCTACAAGTGAAGGGCCCCCTAGGAGGCAGTGACCATAGCATGATAGAATTTAACCTGCAGTTTGAGGGAGAAGCTGGAGCCAGATGTAAAGGTATTATGATTGAGTAAATGAGGATGAATTTCTTCATCCAGAGGGTCGAGAATCTGTGGAAATAATTGCCTCAGAAGTCTGTGGAGGTCAAATCTTGAGTGTATTTAAGGCAATGATAGATTGGTTTTTGATTAGCAAGGGGATCAAAGGTTTCAGGGAGAAAGCAGGAGAGTGGGGTTGAAGGATATGGCAGCTATGATTAAATTGTGGAGCAGACTCAATTGCTGAAATATGCTCGTATCTTTTATGCTCTTATGATCTAAAGCAAAATTCTGATGAAAGTTACCCTTTTAAGATTTAGTTTATTTCCTAGCCTTTTTGAGGTCAAAACCATTTGGTCAGTGAAACATAAAATCACAATTCCCCATCAAGCCGACACTGCCACTTTTTTATAAAGCGTATCACAGCCAAAATTGAAAATTTGAAATCACTAAATGATTAAGCATTAGAATATTTCAAAAACAGCACAGACAGTCATAGTATTCTCATCGCACTACACATTTAGAATTCCAGGTCAAACCATGGTAACATGGTTCAAATCTCACCATGGCAGATGGTGAATCAAATAAAATCTGGAACAAAGAAATGGTCTACTGGTAACAATGTAACCACTGTTGATTGTCATAGAATCTTGTTCACTCATGTTCTTTAGGGAAGGAAATCTGTTGTCCTTACATAATCTGCCAACATATGAATCCAAAACCACAGCAATGGAATTTATTCTTAAATGCCCTCTGGGCAATTAGGAACAGGCAATAGATACTGGCCTAGCCAGCCAAGCCCACATTACACATGATTTTTTTTTAGAAAGGAAGTAGTTGATTGCTTTCTTTTATTTAGCTGGGCAACAATGTAGCAAATTCCCAGGATTCACACAATCTAGCAATGCAGCTCTCAGAGTCAACGATGCATCACTGGAGTTCATTTTGGGTCCATTTCAAAAGGAAGAATCCATTCATCATTGACACTTAACCTAATCTTTATGCATGAAAATGAATCTGTCTCAGTTACCTGTTCAGGGTGCATTGGCATGCATTAGATGAATACCTGAATGAAGTCTGTTTATTCACCCACATAGAATCGAGAGCAAAATATGAAAGGAATGACTGGAAGTTGACCATAACAAGTAGTCCAACTGATAAGTGTAGAAGACATCATCCTGGAGATGTAGCACATCTATACATCCTACTTTATTGAATTTGAAGAATCAGGGAACTTGCAGGTAGCTAGTCACAGAATTACAAATAGCTCTGTCACAAATATATTGACATAATGTAATCAATGACTGAACTACCACATAAACCATGTGTTTTTTGAGAAAGCCACCAACTTTGCATGTTAATATTTGACAACATGATGTGCTGGTTTGATTTTAAGCCGATGTGAAATCCAAAAATAATTGTCGCAGTGGAATAAGGTATAAACCAATAACACGAAAGAAGCCTTGAAGTTGTGGACAGGTAGCCAAGTACTTCAGAAGTCTTCAGGCAAATAGCATGTTGATCCTCAAGTCTGCAAAGATTTATTAAAAAGAGATTTATTTTTATTTTGAGAAAAATCCTTCACAATGAACAATGGGAGCTTATTTTGATAACTACAGATAGTGGTATGATTTCATCAAAAGACTAGTTTATAAGTTTTGTTTTGGAAGCAGATTGTCCATCTTTGATACAAGTTCAGAATTGTGAGTTCTGTTAAAAAACAATTCCTCTAGTTGTGGCAAGACAAAAAAAGCTGCGAGATAGTTTGTACGTTTTTATTGTGTATTTGTTTGAATATCCTGAATCTATTTCAACATGATTTCTAAAGCTGAATAACATTTCTAAGGAGAAAATATTACATTACACTTTTTTAATGAAAAGTACATACAATTGTACAATTCAGGTGGATTCATTATTACAACTGTTATTTTTAGTGAACTGACTATTTATAATTAGCGTTTGTATTTTATATGGTAACTAGTAATAGAATGTGATCCAGGAATCACATGACTCTTTTATGAACATAGGAACAGAAATAGGCCATTCAGCTGCTTGAGTCTATTCTGCCATTCAAAAGGATCATGGCTGATCTATGACCTAACTTGATATGCCTGCCTTTGCCCATACCCTTTAATACTTTTGCTGAACAAAAAAAATCTACTTCAGATTTAAAATTAATAATTAATCTAGCATCCACTGCCATTTGTGGAAGAGCATTGTAAACATTTATAAGGTCTTTGTGCATAGAAGGTCCTCCGAACATCTCTCCTGAATGGGCTGACCCTAATTTTGAAACTATGACCACAAGTTCTAGAATCTCCAATCAATGAAAGTTCTTCTTTCCTTTCAATCCTGTCTTTTCCCATTAATATATAAGAACAAAGAAAATTACAACGTAGGAACAGGCCCTTCGGCCCTGTACTGATCCAGATTCTCTATCTAAATCTGCTGCCTATCTTCTAAGGATCTGGATCCCTTTGCTCCCTACCCTTTCATGTATCTATCTAGATGTATCTTAAATGACACTATCGTTCCCACCTCTACCATCTCCATTGGCAACAAGTTCCAGGAACCCAGCACACTCTGCATGAAGAACTTTCTATGCTTATCTCCCCTAAACTTTTCCCCTCTCACTTTGATCTCATGACCCTTAGTAATTGAGTCCTCCACTCTGGGAAAACGTTTCTAGCCATCCACCCTGTCTACACCTCTCATGATTTTGTAGGCCTCAATCAGGTCTAGAAGACCTGGATTTCGAGAATATCTAGAAGACTACAACCAGATCATCCCTCGATTTTCTAAATTCTAGAGAAATCAGGTCTATATATAGCCATTTATAGCCATTCCTCATAAATTAACCTCTCGAGTCCAGGTATCATTCTTATTCATCTACTTTGTACTCCCTCCAATGCTAATATATTCCTCCTGAGGTGTGGTGCATGCTCAGAGTACTCCAAGTGGGTTCGAACCAGTTTTATTTAACTGCAGCATAAGTTCTTCAGCCTTATACTCCAGTCCTCTAAATATAAAGGCCAGGATTCCATTAGCTTTTCTATGTTATTTTCTGTGTCAGTTCATGACATTTGAAAGATCGATGCACCTGAACTGTCAAGTCTCTGGGCATCCACTGTATTTAGCATCATACCATCCATCAAGTACTCTGATCTATAACTTTTCATTTCAAAATGGTTAAGTTCACACTTGCTTACACTGAACACCATTGACCACAATTTTGCCTATTCACCTAATCCATCAATATTCCTTTGACTTTTTATGTTGTACTCTACACTGTTCACAATGCCATCTAAATTGTGCCATCAACAAATTTGTATATATAACCTATGTAATAATCCAAGTCGTTAATAAATAATGTGAATAATTGGGGCCTTAACACAGATCCTTGCATGACACCATTGGTCACATTCTGCCAATTTGAGTACCTACTCATTACCTCTAAATTCTGTTATCTGCCACTCCACCAATTTCCCTGCCATGTCAGTAATTTGCCTTCAGGCCTGTGGTTTCTACTTTAATCAACAGTCTCCGATGTGGGTCTTGATAAAATGCCTTATGGAAGTCCTCATAAACAGCATCCATAGACATTTCCCTGCCCTCTACTTTGTCACCTCTTCAAAAGTTCAATGAGCTTTATCAGGCACGACCTCCTTGTCATGAATCCATGCTGACTCTTCCTGGTCAGCTGAATTTTTCCAGGGTGTTCAGTTACCGCCCCCACCCCTCCTTGATTTTAGACATCAACAATTTTCGCACCAGAGGTGTTAGGCTAACTGGTCTGTAATTTCCTGGTTTTTCTCTTTTGCTCCTCTTAAAAAGCAGTGACATGTGCAATTTTCCACTCCAAGGGACAAGTCCTGTATCTAGGCAATTCCGAAAGATTATAATTAGTGAGTCTGCAATGTGCTTCCTTATTTCCTTTAGCACTCTCAGATTGAAAACGTCAGGTCCTGGGAATTTGTCGCTCTTTAATTCTATTTATATCCTCATTATTATGTTTTACTTAAGTTAATTTTATTCAGTCTCTGTCTCTGATCCACGATAATAAAATGATTGTTAATTATTAAAAGTTATAGATTTGCAATTCATTTACATTTGTCAAAGATATAACCCATAGAACAAACAAATTAAAAACTGTTGGGAATTTTCATTTGCGATTCTTTGTATAAATGTTAATTAATGCAGGTGAGTTGTTTCTGCTATAATATACTTTTGTAGATATATTCCCTGTACTTACCAGCCTTCCCTTTCACCCTGACAGGAATATACTTTCTCTGGATTCTTGTTATCTCATTTCTGAAGGCTTCCCATTTTCCAGCCGTCCCTTTACCTGCGAACATCTGCGTCCAATCAGCTTTCGAAAGTTCTTGCCTAATACCGTCAAAATTGGCCTTTCTCCAATTTAGAACTTCAACTTTTTGATCTGGTCTATCCTTTGCCATCACTATTTTAAAACGAATAGAATTATGGTCGCTGGCCCCAAAGTGCTCCCCCACTGACACCTCAGTTACTTCCCCTGCCTTATTTCCCAAGAGTAGGTAAAGTTTTGCACTTTCTCAGGTAGGTACATCCACATACTGAATCAGAAAATTGTCTTGTACACACTTAAGAAATTCCTCTCCATCTAAACCTTTAACACTATGGCAGTCCCAGTCGATGTTTTGAAAGTTAAAAATCCCCCAACCTTAACTACCCTATTATTCTTACAGATAGCTGAGATCTCCTTACAAGTTTGTTTCTCAATTTCCCTCTGACTATTAGGGGGTCTATAATATAATCCCAATAAGGTGATCATCCCTTTCTTATTTCTCAGTTCCACCCAAATAACTTCCCTGGATGTATTTCCGGGAATATCCTCCCTCAGCACAGCTGTAATGCTATCCCTTATCAAAAATGCCACTCCCTCTCCTCTCTTGCCTCCCTTTCTATCCTTCCTGTAGCATTTGTATCCTGGAACATTAAGCTGCCAGTCCTGCCCTTCCCTGAGCCATGTTTCTGTATTTGCTATGATATCCCAGTCCCATGTTCCTAACCATGCCCTGAGTTCATCTGCCTTCCCTGTTAGGCCCCTTGTATTGAAATAAATGCAGTTTAATTTATTAGTCCTACCTTGTCCCTGCCTGCTCTGACTGTTTGATTCACTTCTGTTCTCAGCTGTACCTGTCTCAGATCGATCTCTTTCCTCACTATCTCCCTGGGTCCCACCTTATTAGTTTAAATCCTCCCAAGCAGTTCATGCAAATTTCCCTGCCAGTCTATTAGTCCCCTTCCAATTTAGGTGCAATCTGTCCTTCTTGTACAGGTCATTTCCACCCCAAAAGAGATTCCAATGATCCAAGAATGTGAATCCTTCTCCCATACACCAACTCCTCAGCCATGCATTCATCGGCTCTATCCTCCTATTCTTGCCCTTACAAGCTCGTAGCACTGGGAGTAATCCAGATACTACCCTTGAGGACCTCCTTTTTAAATTTCTGCCTAACTCTCTGCAATCTCCCTTCAGAATCTCAACCTTTTCCCTTCCAATGTTGGTTCCCATGTGGACAATGACCTTTTGCTGGCCCCTCTCCCCCGTGAGAACATTCTGCAACCTCTCTGAGACATCCTTGATCCTGGCACCAGGGAAACAACACACCATTCTGCTTTTTCTCTGCTGGCCACAGAAACATCTGTCTATAACTCTGACTACAGAATCCTTGAACACAATTGATCTCTTGGAAGCCGATGTACCCCTCGTTGCATTAGAGCGAGTCTCAATACCAGGAACTTGGCTGCTCGTGCTACGTTCCCCTGAGAATCCATCATCCCCTACATTTTCCAAAACAGCATACCTGTTTGAAATGGGTATATCCACAAAAGACTCCTGCACTAGCTGCTTATCTCTCTTACCCTTCATGGAGTTAACCCATCCATGTGACTGTATCTGAGACTTTCCCCCTTTCCTATAACTGCCATCCATCACATACTGTTGCTGATGCAAGATCCTCAACGCTTCTATCTGTCTCTCCAACCGATCCACTCGATCTGATAATTATGTCAGATATAATCCGCAGTAACCCTTAAACTCTCTTTAATCTCCCACATCCGACAAAAAGTACATATCATTGCAAAAGCCAGTTTTGCTCCTTCACAATCTACAGACCCAGAACATAACACTGTCTTATTCCTCTACAAATACTGCCCCAGGTTAACTTAATAGCTATAACTTATATTTTAAGTTTATGCAAGAGACCTATCTCCAAACACATATAATCAAGAAATTATCTATCTATCTATCTATCTCTATCTCTCTCTCTCTCTCCTCGTCCCCCTTTTAAACTGCTGGTGTTTTGACTTTTTTTTCCCAACATTCCAAAACACCTCCAACACCTAAAATACCTCAAAAAAGGAGCAGCTATTACAGCCAGAAATTTTTCACATCCTCCATCTTGGATTACCCACAATCCTTCAGTTCTACATTTCTTTCTAACTTGTTTCAAAATGTTATTCTCACAAAACTAAAATCATAACTCATCTGCCTCTATCAAAACATAAAAATTCCAAAACTCATGAGAACATATCATACATATTTATTATATATTCTGTTTATCTTCTGTTTGGTAGTCTTGGTGTGGGCATGCTTCCCAACATAGTATTAGTATATTAGACTACACCTAATAAGAAGGATTAGTGGCAATGCATGTGTCCAAGGCATTTTAGATGTTTTAGGTGAGCACAGAACACATAGCTGGGGCTATAGTAAAGGAAGTAAATGCAAGTAGTGCTTTAAATTAGCTGCATACTAACTGATACAGTTGAAGCTCTTGAAATGAATCAGTAAGTATCAGCATTCTGAATCAGAGCCAAATATGATGTTATAATATGGTCAGAGCTTAAGGAAATGGGATAGGTGATTTTGGATTGGGATGAGGAGAAATGTCTTCCTCCAGAGCGTGTTCAACTGTGGAATTCTCTTCCACATGAAATAGTTGAAGCCAAAACTTAGAAGACTTTCCAGAAAGATGTTGATATAATTTGCAATATTAAAAGGATCTCAGGGTATGGAGTGCAATGGGGACATAGCAGTGAGTTGGATGATCAGCCATGATCATAATAAATGGTGGAACAAGTTCAAAGGACTTCTCCCATTTTCTATGTTTCTATAGATCTCTTTTCCCTTGTTCTAGACTCCCTATGCTGGTGTATGGGCATGTGGTTTCAGGCTTGTGACTGTCACATTGCACCAAATGCATAGTGATGACTGAGTATCTTGTGGCTTTCAGAAACTCCTGGCTGCTGTGGTAGATTTAACATTGTTATGTAAGTACCCTTGATAGGAACCTATTTTTATCCACCAAAGATAGGATAGTTAATAGGTCTTTTTCATTGAAGTGGTCGGTGTCTATTTCCCCCACCCTAACTAATGGCTTTTGCTTCTAAAAGCTCTACACTTCAAAGAGGTAAATGAGTCTCAACCTTTATGTGTAAACCCTTTGATTTTGGCATCTATTCATTTCAGCTTTCCTTTGTGCACTTCACTCTTGTATAATTCACTCCTGCGTAAATGCTGACATGACCAAAGCATGTTATTTCTACTATCAACCGTGATGGTCTTCCTTTTCTGAGATATTATCAAACATATTCAAGCCATACCCCATTCATATACTGTTTGACTGAATAGTGTCAAAGTTGAGAATAAAAAGATGTGTTGATACAAGACCTCTGTTGAACATGTTCAGGGAACCAGTCGTTACACCCAGTCATCAGTAAACTTTTATTCAAATGTGAAAATCAATCTCTTATACCTCCACATGAGCTATAACTTTGTCTTACCTCTATTTTATGAATTATTTTACTGAACCATAGGAATTCCATACTAGGTATTTTAAATTTACAGTTAATAATAGCTAATAGGATAGGGATAATATTTCCATTGGATTTTAAATAAATCTCATTAATATCACCTAAGGGTTTTCATTATGACCTGAACACTCTGCCCATCAGCATTAATAAAAGAAAAAAACAGAAATTTCTGGAAAAACTCATCAGGTCTGTGGAGAGAATGCAGAGTTAACTTTTCAGGTTCAGTGATCTTTCTTCACTAATAAAAGTGTTGAGTTTAGTGGGACAGTTATTCACAAGCATCCAAATACACCTCCATTAAACCTGAAGAGGGAGTATTTGGAACTAAGTTGATGTTGTAAAGTCAAACTCAGTTTTTTTTATCTCTCCATATCCTCATAACACACACATTCCTACAGGCTGCCATGGATGTTCATAATGCAAAGGATGCTGTTCCCTGTAGATGAATAAAAAAAATGGAACAAGGAGTTCTAATGGTCCTTTTTCTCCCATCTCTTTTAACAACTATTGACAAAATCATCTAGATCATTCATTTTAATGTCTGTTTTGGAGACATTGCTTGCGCAAAATGGGTTGCCTTTTAGATATTGGTTCTGTGCATCTAACTTCTAATGATTCAATTAAACAGTCACAACAAAATTATCTTGTGTTACAGACAGTTGAAAGTTATGCAGTGAGAGAGAAGTTCATTTTGAGCTATCTTGGGGAACAATTTCAATTTGCAGTAAATTTCAATTTACAATAAAATACAGTGTCATTAAAATGTGCGAATCAATTTTTAGAATAGAGATGAAATGTTGTCAACAAAGTGCAGTAGAGCACCAATTGTAGCCATGATTCTTGTGATTAATGTTCAATACTGCAATTCCATTTAACCCCAAAAGATAGGGATAGTTGTGAGTCTTTTATATATTACCATTTATTTGAAATTGAAAGGAACTGAGTCACTTAGTTAACAGTATATAACTATCAGAACTCATTTAAAAGCTGTTGTCTGGGTCAGTGCTTAATAAGTGGAAATCTTCATTTTATTTAAGAAAATCAAATGTTACAAATAATAGAACAATTCCATGAAGGACAATGGATGTCTTTTTTTTTTCTGAATTTATGTTGTTCATTTCCACTTGTGGGCTATTGGCACTGCCATCAAATCCAGTATTTACCAAATTACCTTTGAAAAGATGTGGGTGGCACAGGGGTTAGCACTGCTGCCTCACAGCACCAGAGACCCGGGTTCAATTCCCGCCTCAGGCGACTGACTGTGTGGAGTTTGCATGTTCTCCCCGTGTCTGTGTGGGTTTCCTCCAGGTGCTCCGGTTTCCTCCCACAGTCCAAAGATGTGCAGGTCAGGTGAATTGGCCATGCTAAATTGGCAGTAGTGTTAGGTAAGGGGTAATACGTAGGGGTATGGGTGGGTTGCGCTTCGGCGGGTCGGTGTGGACTTGTTGGGCCGAAGGGCCTGTTTCCACACTGTAATGTAATCTAATCTAAGATATTAATGTGCCACCTCAATGATTCACTCAGGTTCACATGGCACTATTAGGAAGGGATTATTAAAAACTTGACCCAGCAACAGTGAAGGTGCAGCAATATAATGCAAACTCCAGAAGTTGAGTGACTTAGAGGAGGAATTGTAGATAGTGGATCTCCTATGTATCAATGGAACTTATCCTTTGAGGAAGTAGCGATCATGGATTTGCAAGAAAAATAGAAAAAGCAGAATGTTTCTGTTTAAAATGGTGAGAAATTCTGAGACATTATTGTCCAGGGAGTTTGTCTGATCTTGTGCATAAACATCAGAAAGTTAACATGATGGTTATGCCAGCATATAGGAGGACAAGATTCTCTGACCCTACCATCAATTACAAAGGGAGAATGATAGACTGAGTGGATAGACAAAACTGTTTGGGGTTAGGTATTGATTAAATCACCCACCTCCCCCATCCTGCCCCATCAAACACAATCAGGGCAGCTCCATGAATGTCCCTCTACACTTTCACCATCTGAATATCTCAGACTCTGGGGAGAAATGAGTTAGATACAGACGAAAGATTCCTCTATACTGATCATCAAACACTCCCAGGACATGGACAGCATGGGGTTAGATACAGAGTAAATCTCCTTCAACACTGTCCCATCAAACATTCCCAGGAGAGGGACACCACACCTACATGTTCCTCTCAAAGCTAGACATGTTCTGACTTGGAATTAGATAGATGTTCCTTCCCTGTCACTGGACCAAACTCCAGGATCTCCCTTCCTAACTGCACCATGGGGATCCCTACACTGCGTGGACTTTAGTAATTCACAAAGCTAAGCTTGTGTCTACTTTCTTGAGGGCTAGTAACGAAAGGCAATTAATACTGTGTGAATGTCAGTGAGCTTATTTGGGTAGACAGTTGGTTTGCGATGCAGAGTAGCACCACCAATGCCAGTTCAATTCCTGTACTGTCTCAGGCTACCATGAAGATCCTGCCTTTGCAACCTCACCTTTTACCTATCTGTCTAATGAGACTAGGAATGAACAGTGATGGCTATCTAATTCAAAGTCAAGATGTTACGTGACTTGGAGAGGAACGTATTGAACTTACTATAGGACCACAGAGACTTTCACTTTTCAAATATTAATTAGCCAATGAAGCCAATGCCCCATGAATACATTAATAAAAGGTAAGTAGATGATCTTTACAGTTCTGGTTTGTGACTTCTAGGTGGTGGACAGGCTTGCAGAGTCAAGAATTGAGCTACTCACCATAAATTTTCCAGCCTCAGACTGCTCTTGTAGTCACAATATATATATTTTTTCTTGTCAATGTAAATGCCCAAGATATTGATATTGCTTGTTTCAGTGCATTCCCACCAATCATTGTTTCTGTAGCGGGTGTGAGGAGTACTAAGGACTGTTTGGTCAACTGTTTGTAGGGGATAAATCACTGCTGAGTTATAGCCAAAGAGACATGTGTCTTAACAGCTAGCTGTAGTTTAGTGCATGTTAGCAATGAACGAGCTACATTAGTTAGTTATGCATTCTTACACAGACTTTTGAGACTTGCTAGCACTGACTCCTCTCAGATTCTGGGGATAAAGTCCTCAACTCTCCACTCGAGACTGTATGATATCATCAGCCTCCAAAAATAACCCTTTCTGAGCCATTACAATGTTCCACAGTGAGGATTCAATGATGGTAATGCCATTGAATGCCAAGAGGAGATTGGAAATTGGATCTCTTGGACTGAAGATGGTCATTGCCTATAACTTGCCAGCTATCAGCTCAGGCACGAGTTCCAGCTTGCTGCATGTCAGCACAGTCTCTTTCACTGTCGGATGAGTTATGAATGTTGCTGAATACTCATGTCTGGTCCAGATTCTGCTGTCAGGTTTCCCTTGATATAGGAAAAAGAATATAATTGATTCTTAATATACATTCATAGTTACACTGCAAATTCTAGATTCCATTAGTGTACCATTTCCTAGTGATTAGGTAGAAGGAATAAGAAGCTATTGTAGTGGTGCAAGCCTATTTGCAGTTTGATCTTTTGTGCTGCTTAAGTGCTATTAGGGCAAAGACAAATTTTGAAAGAGTTCATTCTGCTGAATATTTTGAAATTCAATATTAGTTTTCGAGGTTAGTAAATGCAATTTTGATATCTTTGTAGGTCATACACAAATCAGAAGTGTATTATGCATGTTTTGTGCAGTCTATACTTCGCCTGATTGCAAAGTCCAATGAATAGATTATATAACTCAATGCTCTATTATCAGTGCTCTAAATATGGTGCTAATTTCAAACAGTAACACAATAGTGCTATAAAGCTCAAGTTTTTAAAAAAATAGTCAATAGCAGCAAGGAATTTCATTAAATAAATAAAAGAAAAATACCACATTTGTTGGAGATCTGAAATAAGAACTGAAAGTGCTGGAGGAACTCAATAGGTCTGGCAGAATCTGTCGGGAGAGAAACAGAGTTAATACATCAAGTCCCATGAAATTTTGAGATCTGAAGAAGTCATATTGGACTGAACATTAACTCTGCTTCTCTCCTATAGAGGCTGCCAGACCTGCTGAGTTTCTCCAGCACTTTCTGTTTTCGTTTTTAGAAAATTCACTAGCCGTCAGGACATTTGAAGGCCACTCACCCACCATTTGCCAGTATGGGTTGGCAGTGTTCAGTACCACCTGTGCATCCACAAAATGTTATCTTCTGGATATATCTCTCAAATCAAAAACATCTTTATTCATAGAATTACAAAACATACAGAACAGGAGGTGGTCATTCAGCTCATTACGCTTGTGCCAACTCATGAATTAGTCAGAGTTCCCTACTCTTTCCCCGAAGCCTTGCACATCTTTCTATTCTAAGTTTTCATCTATTCCTTTTGGAAAGCATTATTTAATCAGCTTACATCTACACTTATAGCAGTTCCAAGTTCCTTAAATCTGTTTCTTCTGGCTATTGACTCTGCTAACATTGGACACACAGGGCTAAAATATACTCGGAATCAATAAAGTGTCAATTATGGTCAGATTCATGGAGGGTTTCTCTCCATGGACCCTAACGAGAGTTCTCACATTAGTCTTTGAAATTCAGCTCATTACCTACGTACAATGTTACTATGGTGCGTCAATCATCAGATCTTCCCTCTCACCAGAGGTGGGATTACCGCTGAGGTTTCCTGTGATTCCAGCATTAGCATCAGATTTAAAATGCAGTTGTGCAGCAGGTGAAGGGTTTTCAGTTTGGAATTGCCTTGCACATTTTCTGTTTGAACCCTTTCTGAACAATTGCTGACCTTTCAATAAGACCTCAACTGTCATGATGAATTAAATGAGGGAGCATTGACTGTTGTGAAGGCATGCACCTAATCATAAACTTAATGCTTATTGCAGAATGACCTGGACAGGAAGGTCAAAGGATTAAGCTGGACTTTCTGGTGGGTTTACACAAGGGATGCTGACCCCAGCTGCATCAAACATGTGCAGTCAATGAAAGGTGACTTCACACAAATCCTATCCATTGATCAAAGTTCACAAGGAAGTGCTGTGGCTGGTGCTGCTGTACTATTGGATGCTGAATATGCTGTTCCAGCTGTAGAATTCCTGTATCCCAATCATTCATCCCATAGCCTTGGTGCACCTTCCTGTTGATTGGAGTAGACATCCGAAGGATCAAGTGGCACTCTCTGTTTGGACGGTACCATTATCAGTACAGAGCCCCAGACATGAACTAGACTAAACAAGAGATTGAGAAATCATCCTGTGCCCCTCATAGATCCTATTAGAAGGAGGTTGATCGTGGGAGAAATGCTGGACTGCATGATCTGGAGTTTTAACCTCCATCTCTGGACAGGGTATAGCACCACTGCCCTTCTCTCTTTCGGTCACACTTTGTGGACTAAGTTACAGACTCAGCTTCCCAGTGTAGGTGACATCGCAAATCTTTACATTCCTTTATTTTATTCCCCTCCCTCCCACCTAATTCATAACTTAACGAAAAACAAAATACTGTAGATGCTGGAAATCTGAAATAGCTGCTGGAGGAAGTGCTGGAGAAAATCAGTAAGTCTGGCTACATCTGTGGAGAGAAAAGTGGTGTTAATGTTTTGAGTGTGACATGTTATTTCATCAGAGCAGGTCTGTGTTTCTGCAGCATTTTCTGTTTATTTAACTGTTCGCCTCCCCACTTTACCTTAAGCTCCAGGCATATTGTATCATCATGCCAAATGCTGTAGAACATTGACACACACGCACCCACACCCCCCCCACCCCTGTCGAAGCCAGAGTGTTGCTGAATTGTTAATTACTCCCATCCCACGTTACTCCATTCCCTTCCAAACTCTCTCCCATTACATGTTCGGTTTCACTCATCACAATTGTTCATTCTCTCTGCATCACAGTAAGCTACCTCCAGTCCCCACAGTTCACCCTGCTTCCTTCTCACTGTGGTTTCCCCTGATAGCCACCTCCCCATCCACATCACCCCCTGGACATTCAATTGACAGAGCACCAATACTGACCTGACTAACTGGAATAAGCAACCATGACTAATGATTGAAAAGACCTCAGACTGAGCTCCATACTAACTTACTGTGATATACTTGTTACACTGAATCCACAGTGCTGACCATAGAGCACTCCTAAGACTTTAGAGATCCGGACCCCGGGCCCCAAACACTAAGTGGTGAATTGATCACATCCAAGCCCTTGGACTGATATTGGACATTACCCTGACTTATTGAGCTGTGACCCTCTGACTGAAGTCTGTCACCTCTTGACCACATTGTGGAATACTCCCCTTAGTCTTTGAGACATGGCCATTTTGTTGAAGTACATGCAGTTTGTTTGCAGTGTAAGCTGCTTGTACATGATGTAGGTGTTTAATCGGTCTTGCAAGGTGCTGTATACAACAACATGTCCATCCCCTTGACTGATGATTTAACAACAAAGACAAGCTGTCTAACTGCCTGGCTGCAATGAGCAACAGCGCATGGCGGAAGGATTGTGAACATTTATGCTCTGACTGAGGTCGCAAAACACCAAAAGGCAAAGAAAGGAAGAGGCGCTATGAGGATCCAAGCAGGCACAAAGTGAGTGAGTGCTAAGAGAGCAAGTGAGCAGCCCTGAGATGCTCTCTGGTATAACCCATGAGCTCGATGTCTGTTCCTTTGAACTGTGTAGGAGAAAGTGAGGACTGCAGATGCTGGAGATCAGAGCTGAAAATGTGTTGCTGGAAAAGCGCAGCAGGTCAGGCAGCATCCAAGGAGCAGGAGAATCGACGTATAAGGCATGAGCACCACTGCCCCTCTCTCATTCGGTCACACTTTGTGGATTAAGTTACAGACTCAGCTTCCCAGTGTAGGTGACATCGCAAATCTTTACATTCCTTTATTTTGTTCCCCTCCCTCCCACCTAATTCATAACTTAACGAAAAACAAAATACTGTAGATGCTGGAAATCTGAAATAACTGCTGGAGAAAATCAGTAAGTCTGGCTGCATCTGTGGAGAGAAAAGTGGTGTTAATGTTTTGAATGTGACATGTTATTTTATCAGAGCAGGTCTGTGTTTCTGCAGCATTTTCTGTCTATTTAACTGTTCGCCTCCCCACTTTACCTCAAGCTCCAGGCATATTGCATCATCATGCCAAATGCTGTAGAACATTGACACACACGCACACACCCCCCCCACCCCTGTCGAAGCCAGAGTGTTGCTGAATTGTTAATTACTCCCATCCCACGTTACTCCATTCCCTTCCATACTCTCTCCCATTACATGTTCGGTTTCACTCATTCACAATTGTTCATTCCCTCTGCATCACAGTAAGCTACCTCCAGTCCCCACAATTCACCCTGCTTCCTTCTCACTGTGGTTTCCCCTGATAGCCACCTCCCCACCCACACCACCCCCTGGACATTCAATTGACAGAGCACCAATACTGACCTGACTAACTGGAATAAGCAACCATGACTAATGATTGAAAAGACCTCAGACTGAGCTCCATACTAACTTACTGTGATATACTTGTTACACTGAATCCACAGTGCTGACCATAGAGCACTCCTAAGACTTTAGAGATCCGGACCCCGGGCCCCAAACACTAAGTGGTGAATTGATCACATCCAAGCCTTTGGATTGATATTGGACATTACCCTGACTTATTGAGCTGTGACCCTCTGACTGAAGTCTGTCACCTCTTGACCACATTGTGGAATACTCCCCTTAGTCTTTGAGACATGGCCATTTTGTTGAAGTACATGCAGTTTGTTTGCAGTGTAAGCTGCTCGTTCCTGAAGAAGGGCTCATGCCCGAAACGTCGATTCTCCTGCTCCTTGGATGCTGCCTGACCTGATGCGCTTTTCCAGCAACACATTTTCACCTTTGAACCGTGGCCTGGCACTGTCCAAAGAGCAGCTTTGAAGTGGAGATTGGTCAGAAGTGTAGCATAGGTATGTGGACAGGAGCAGTATGTAACTAACACTAACATCCATGATGCAGTCAGAGGAGGAGTTAGGCACTGGTGAGGGTGGTTAGGTTGTGGTGGTCACAAGCAATTCTTGTGCATGGGGTGCCCTCTTAGGGTGTTGGTGATTCGTTTACAGGACGGAGGGTGAGAGGAGCTCGCAGGCTGTAGCCTGCTGGAGTTTCCATTTAACTGTACTTAGCTCCATGTCAGGAATTGTCGTCATCCAGTTTCTATCCATCAGGTGGGAGAATGGGAAACTGCAGATCATTGAGGCAAGACTAGGTAGTAACAACATTTTTGCACATGCAAACAGAAGCAGAAAAGCCACTTGCCACTCACCACTCAACATTTTGTCTCATTGTTCCATACTTAGTTGGAAAAGAAACATTTTGCTTTCAACATCAGTAACACACCTACTTACATTACATGCAATTCTCCCGATTTTCTTACTAATTCACAAGACGTTCAGTGGCTGGAAGGATTCTGCCCTACATTTCCATGCAAAGTTCAAAATTATTCCCTGTGCACTTCTACCTTTGGAAGGCAACTGCTTTTTCTTTATATAAATCACTGTTGACCTAAAATGGTTGCTGTGATCACCTGACAAAAGATATCAATCCACATGGAATGCAACAAAAAATGGCTAATTCAGAGTTATCCTTTTAGTCAAAAAACACTGAAAATCAGTGAGGAGTCAAGAAATACACAACTTTCACACATGTTTAGTAACTTTGTACATTAAAGATGAAACAGCAACTGTGGAATGTTCAGTTGGAAAAGACAATGGAGACACACAGGGAAAACAAATCAAAGAAATTGCATTTCAGTAGCTTGCTTAGAGCAAAACGGAATGAAAAGCCACAGGCATTGAACAACAGTCATTGAGCAAAGATACAGAAAGCTTCTCTTCACCTTTCTCAATCTCAGAAAGCATTAGTAATCCTAGGGCTGGTGGAAAAGAACAGCTTGGATAAAGCAAAAACTGAAATCACTGGAAAATCACAGCAGACTTGGCAGCATCTGAGCAGAGAAATCAGAGTTTATGTTTCAAGTCCAGTGACCCTTCTTCAGCTTGGAGAAAAGACTTTCATGGACTGAGAAATCAAGAGTTTCTGTAGGCTTTGTCATTCCTGAAGAAATGGAACAGCAATTAAACAATCAGAACTCAGATTTCACTCTCAGTTAAAGACTCTTTAAAAGAAACTATAAACTGCCACAACCTTTACCTTTACCTTCCAGTCTATACTAGATATTCCTCCTCATACCACCATCTTTGTAAGGTGACTACATGTCTTTTATTGCATTGTCACTTATTGTTCACAGATAATAAAACTCCACTCAAAACAAAAACCCTTGGAATTGGCACTCCTTCATTTTTGATCTGTTAACAAAGCTTAATTTAAGTCTGATAGTGACATATTAAAAAAGGAGCAACAAAAAGTAAAAAAAACTTATTGTTCCTGATCGAGGGGGAAGAGGATTAAAAATGTAGCTCTTAACTGGTTCTAAAAACAAGACTTCTGAAGAAATCCAGAAGAGTAAGAATTAATTAAAAGCAGCCTGACATAGCTATCCTAATTATCTATTTGTTTGCATTACAACTACACATTAAGTGCAAGAATTCAAGAATAGAGGTTAATTAACTGAAAAGGGAAAGTGATGATTTAGACACTCAGTTAGAAAAAGAATAGGAAGCATGTGACAAATCACATTTTAAAAACGAAGCAGATTGAACAAGGACTGGAACAAAACATTGACTGCAAGTAGAAAATGTCAAGCTGAAGTGAGATATAGAGGATACAAGGGAAGCTTTGAGAGAATTAATTCAGCAACAAAGTATTGCCTCCCTGAAGCAGAATTTACCCAGTGCTTAGTCAAAGTAAAACATTTCCTCACACAGTTCAGTCAATGGTGAGCAGTTGATTCTGGCTTTTGCTGGAATATTAAATTGAAAGCATTTTTCCTGTACTTTATCTCTTCTGTAGCAAATGGAAGTCAGTATGTGTAGTCACCCAGGGAAAAGACTGAAGAATAGACCATAAGACATAGGAGCCAAATTTGGCCATTCAACACACTGAGACTTCTCCACCATTCAATCATGGCTGATATGTTTCTCAACTCTATTCTCCTGTTTCTTCATGTAATCTTAGATCCCCTTACTAACCAAGAAACAATCTACCTTTTTCTTAAATACACTCAATGACTTGATCTTCACAGCCTTCTGCAGCAATGGGTTCCACAGATTCACCAGTGTCAGTGAAATCTCCCCTCATCTTCGAAACTCAATTGGGTACAGACTCAGCATCCTCAACTACTCATTATATGACAAGCCCTCCATCTCAGGATCATTCTTGTAAGCCCCCTCTGGCCCCTTGAAGGCCAGCACAACGGTTTTTAGATATGGGGCCCAAAACTGTTTGAATAATCAAAACGCAGTCTGACCAGAACCTTATACAGCCTCAGCAGTGCATCTGCTCTTGTATTTTAGCCCACTCAAAATGAATTGGAACATTGGATTAGATTTCCTAACAACCAACTGAACCTTTATGTTAACCTTAAGAGAAACTTAAACCAGGACTCCCACGTATCTTTGTGCTTCAGATTTCTGAAGCCTTTCCCTATTTAGAAAAAAATTACATACTTCTATTCTTTCTACCAAAGTGCATAAGCTCACACTTACCCACATTAAATTCCATCTTTCACTACTTTGCCCATTCTCATTGCTTATTCAATTCTTTCTGCAACCTCCCTGCTTCCTCAACACTATCTGTTCCTCCAGCTATCTTTGCATCATCTTCAAACATAGCAACAATATCCACAGTTTCCATGTCTAGTTTGTTAATATATAATGTGAATAGTTGTGGTCCCAAAATGGACACCTGTGGATTTCCAATGGTCACTAGCTGTACACTGAAAAAGATTCTCTCTGCCTTCTGCCAGTCAGCCAATCCTCCATCTATGTTAGCAGTTTTCCATTAATACCATCAGTTCTGATCCTATTTAGCAGCTTCCTGTGTGGAACCTTGTCAAATGCTTCTGGAAATCCAAATAGAGCTCAATCCACTGGCAGCCCTTTGTTTAACTTGCTCGTTAGCTCCTCAAAAAGTTCTAACAGATTTGTTGGATATTCCCTGCATTTGATAAAGCCATGCTGACTCAGTCCTATTTTACCAAACATTTCAAAGTATTCCATAATCTCAATCTTAATAATGAATACTAAAATCTTACCAAAGACCAAGCCCAGGCTGACCGGCCTATAATTTCCCATTGTCTGTCTCTCTCTTTCCTTAAATGAGGATGTTACATTAACCATTTCACAGTGTTCTGAGAACCCACCCTAATTCCAGCAATTCCTGAAAGATCTCCAGCATTGCCTCTACAACCTCCTCAGCTATCTCCTTCAGAAACCTAGGATGTAGTCCATCTGGTTCAGGTAATGTATCCACCTTCAGACCTTTCACCTTCTTCAGCACCTTCTCCTTATTGATGGCCATTATAATCACCTCTGCCCCCTAGCTCTTTTGAAGTGCTGGAATGCTGCTTGTGTCTTCCACCATGAAGACTGATGCAAAGTATCTATTCAGTTCTTCTACCATTTATTTGTTCCCCATTACTACTTCTCCAGCTTCAATTTCTAGTGGTCTAATGTCCACTCTTGACTCTCTCATCTTTTCTATATATCTGAAAAAGGTCTTGCAATATTCTTTTCTATTACTTGCTAGCTTACCATCATTTTTTATCTTCTCACCGCTTATTACTTTTTTAGTTGTCATAGAGTCATACAGTCATAGAGATGTACAACACGGAAACAGACCCTTCAGTCCAACTCATCCATGCCGACCAGATATCCCGAATTAATCTAATCCCATTTGCCAGCATTTGGCCCATACCCCTCTAAACCCTTCCTATTCATATACCCATCCAGGTACTTCTTAAAAATTGTAATTGTACCACCCTCCACCAGTTCCTCTGGCAGCTCATTCCATACATGTAGAACCCTCTGCCTGAAAGCGTTGCCACTTTGGTCCCTTTTAAATATTTCCTCTCTCACCCTAAACCTATGCCCTCTATTTCTGGACTACGCCACCCTAGAGTAAAGATCTTGAGGAGAAAGTGAGGTCTGCAGATGCTGGAGATCAGAGCTGAAAATGTGTTGCTGGAACAGCGCAGCAGGTCAGGCAGCATCCAGGGAACAGGAGAATCGACGTTTCGGGCATAAGCCCTTCTTCAGAGTAAAGACCTTGTCTATTTATCCTATCCATGCCCCTCATGATTTCATAAACCTCTATAAGGTCGCCCTTCAGCTTCCGACGCTCCAGGAAAAACAGCCCTAGCCCATTCAGCCTATAGCTCAAACCCTCCTACCCTGGCAGCATCGTTGTAAATCTTTTCTGAATCCTTTCAAGTTTCACAACATCCTTTCTATAGGAGGGAAACTAGAATCCCCTCTGACTTCCCAGTAATCTTTACCACATTGTTTGTTTTTTCTTTCTTTTTTTATGCTCTTCCTGATTTCTCTTGTCAGTCATGGTTGTCTTGTCCTTCCCTTAGTATGTTTCTTCTTCCTTGGGATATATTTCTGCACAGCCTTGCAATACCCCTGGAAACACATGCCATTGCTGATTCACCATCTTTCCTGTTAAGTTCCCCTTCCAAACAACTCTGGCCAGCTCCTCCCTCACATCTTCGCAGTTACATTTTCTCAGTTGAAATCCATTTACATCTAAATCAAAGTTCTCCCTCTCAAACTGTCGGGTGAATTCTATCATATTGTGATCGCTGTCCTTTAAGAGTTCCTTCCCCTTAGCTCCAAATCAGGTCTGCCTCATTACACAGCATCAAATCAAGAACTCCCTATTTCCTAATGGGGTCTACTACAAGCTGCTCCAAAAATCCATCTCATAGACATTCCATAAATTCTTCTGATCCATTACCAACTTAATTTTCCAAGTCCACTTGCATATTGAAGTCCCTCATGATGATTGTAGAAGTGCCTTTTCTACCTCCTGATTTATTTTCTGCCCAAATCCTGACTATTGTGAGGAGGCCTGTACATGACTTACATCAGGATAATATTTTCCTTTCAGGTTCCTCAACTTTACCCGCACAGATTCTATAATTTGTTAGCCTATATTGCTTCTTGCTATTGATTTATTTTTATTTCTTGTCAAGAAAACAACCCCACCCCTATAACCATCTACCTGCCCTCTCAATAGGATGCATACTCTTGGATATTTAGTTCTCAGCCCTCACAGCCACATCTTCATGATGTCTCTAACGTCATACACTGACAATTTTCTTCTGTATTACAAGCTCATTTACCTTATTTCCTGAACATTTAAATATAACACCCTTAATCCTGCTTTGGCTGTCCCCTTCCTTTAGTTGTCCCCTTACCTGCTGTGCCTGAATTTAGATTCCTTTCCATACTCTCTGTCTTATTCCTTGCTCTGGAAAATGTAATGATCTCTCATAAGCTCTCCTCCCATTACCTTTCTCCATAATTTTCCATGCAACTGAATACCACCTGAACTACATAGGTTAAAGTCCAAACTTGCAGTCTGAGTTATGTGATTTGCTAGGACACTGGTCACAGCTTGATTCAGGAGGATACCATCCCATAAGAACATCTAAGAGAAAAAAAGTGAAAGAGCCTGGTCAAAGGACAAGATTTTGGCAAGCAACAAGAATATGGAGCTGGTCAAGTACTCTTCAATTTGGTGAGACAGGAAAACAAACTGTTCTAGTTGGAGATTAAGATATTTAGGGAAGTGTTGGGATGGCAATGGACATGAATTCCAATCTCCTTCTCCTTATGCATGAATGGGAAATGCTTTAGATCTCATATCCTGAGGTGGAGAATGATGATTTTAAATAGATCTTTCAAGCAAGAGGTGAACCCGCATATTATAGCCAAAAGGCTCACTTTGTGTTAGAGAATGATCTAAGAAGGGATCAAAGGAAGAGAGCATTATTTTACATGAGAAACTGCTTGCATCAAACAGGCCACCACTGTAAGTCCAAACTTTTAAAAATATTCCTTCCAAGTGAAGGAACAAAACAGCTGCACTCACTCAGTTTAGTTGATTGCATGCACTGCTCACAACGTAATCACCTCAACGTTGGGAATACAAAATGTAAACTGTGACTGCTGTGCAGGACACCAATATACTGTGTCTAAAATTGACTCCAAGCTTCCAATTGCCTATCACTTTGACACACCGCTATTCCAACATTTCTGTCTCAGACATGATACAGTGCTCCAGCAAAACTCAACTGAAGCTATTAGATCAACACCTCATCTTCCACCTAAGTACCTTAAAACTTCAGAACTCAACATTGACTTTAACAATTTCAGAGCATAAACAACCTTCTTCCTGTTCATTACTCATCCCTGAAACCAATGTCTTTTCTTTCCTCTTTTTCTTTCCTCCCTGGCACCATTTCTATGTATTCTATTCACTCTTGCCACCCCTTCACCCACCCGCACAGCGTCCCCACATCCACCCCCCCCAAACCCCTTGTCCCTAGTATAAATGCCACCATTTCCCAGTTGATTTCAAATCCGATGAAGGGTCACTGGACTCAAAATGTTAGCTCTATTTTTTCCCTGTACAGATGCTGCCAGACCTGCTGAGTCTCTCCAACACTTTCTGCCTTGTTATGTGACTTAAGAAGAACTGCTGTACTTTTAAAAACAAGTTAGAGAAACGCTGTGTGTTTACGCTGCTGCTTTGTTTAAGCTGTGGAGGGGGAGATGTTTTTAAATGGCACAGTACTGGAGTATGAGTGCAGAATATGATTTGGCTAATGGCAAATAGTGGATCAGTTTGTGCAATTATGACTGGTTGTGGATGCCAAAGACCATCAGGCTGAAATTCTTTGATTGGTTCCGAGGTAGCTGAATGGCCTGTGGGTGTGAATGATACAGGGGGAAGCCTTCAGAGTGCTGGAAGGGCATCACTCTCTCTCTGCAGTCAAAATACCTGAAGCCTGAAGAAAGGCAATCTTCCTGCTCCAGTTGCTATAATCTATTATCTTAAACCAGTAATTATGATATTTTAAGAGTAAATCGTTATCCTTGTGTCCTGAGAATAAGTGAAAGAAATGGTCAAAGAACAACGTTTTGGCAAGCAACAACAAACATTTCAATAAACTCTCTGGACTGGTGTTGTTAAGCTGTGTTTCTCAGTTTTTTTTATCTCCCTCTACCATAAAACCAAGATTTTGTTTTGTTTTTCTGTGTATATGTGCACCAAAGTTTAAAAGGGGGTTAGTTTTAACAAGTAGAGCCACATATTGCTAATTTATTGCAATTTACTTTGATTAGAATTTACTTAATTTGCATCAATAATTGTTTTCATTAAGTACGGGAACCTAGTCAGTATTTACTGTTAACTTGATTCCATCAAGACAGTTCAATTTGGGACAATGTGTACTTTTATTAAATTATTAACATTTATGCAACCGCAGGAGTAATGAGGCTTGAGAATCAAGCACACTTTCCCAAGTGGGTTCTAACTTAGGGAAGTGTCAATCCTTCAAACAGGAGTTGACATGGTGGAGTGCTAAGGATGGGTAGTGTGTGTAGGTTCATTCTTGTAGCTGCATTTACTATGGCATCCAATGAGATGTATGATAACTCAAAGTGGCAATACAGCTAGCAATATGATCATCTATTGCCAATGGAGTTTCACTGATGTCAACTACGTGCCTTCAGGAGTTTTCTTTTTCATTTTTCTCCCACTACATGTACCTTGAAAGATTATTGGCGGCTGGCAGCATTTGATGTCGAGCACAACTATGCTTTACATATGGATGGAGCATGTAAATCCTAAAACATCCCAACAAAAGCGAGTACCCGAACTGCTGGTGAACCCATGAGAGAATGAGCTTGATATATACATAATGAGTTAAGCAACAGTGAGCTGCTCAAGATTGGAGCTCAGGGAGAGAAGACCTCATGATTTTCCTGATATTAAAGCTTTTCTGATTTCTGGTAAAATTCAGCTGTTTCAGCTAATGTATCATGCATAAACTGCCACCTTTTAATAAAACTTAATAAAGAATCTCAAAATTAATGAGTAATTGACTGCCTACGCTAGTTATCTGCAGCCTCTCACTTCAAGATCTTAGACTGCCTCAATCACATATATTGTGTCCGAACAGTCGGTGCTCCGTTGAACCCACAAATTTCAATTTTGCATACTTCATCAGCTATGATATTACATAATTTATCAACTTGAATAAAGGTTGCAAAATTTTAATTATTTAATTAACATGAAGTACATAAAACTGGCAAACTCCTACCCATGGTTGGAATTAAAAGAAAGTCTTGTTCAGTTGTATATGTCATTGAAACATGAATACATTCTTGGTATGTCGATGAAGAAGCTCATGCAAAGCATTAATAATGGCATGAGCCTATTGGTCTGAATGGCTGGTTTCTGTGCTACAAATAAATTGTTCTAAGATCTGGCCGGTTTATTTTTCTTCATTGACTTCCAGTCTCAGAACAGTTTAAGGATATTATGGTACTCATAAGATTTAAGTTGGTTTGCAATTGTGACAAATTTCCCCCATTACTTTTGAAAAAAAAAGGAAAGTCATTTGTGCTCATCCAACCAGCCATTTTATAGAACAGCTACTTTCAGCTGGCAACAGTTTCATCGTGCTGAGCTTTAAATAGGTTCAATGGTTTCAAAGACATTGTAGCATAATCTTGTATCAGGTGTTGGAAGAGGGACTTTAATATTGCAGAACGAGACTGAAAAGGAACTTCAGGTCCTGGGGAAAATAGTAAAAATAAACAGGCAATTTCATATCGTATACTTAGTGTTCAAGAAATCGCAATGTTAATTTTAGTTTAGATTAGTTTCCTGACAGTATAGAAACAGGCCCTTTGGCCCATCAAGTCCATACTGACCTTCCAAAGAGTAACCCACCTAGACTATTCCCCTACCCTATATTTACCCCTGACTAATGCACCAAGTGCTATGTGCATTTAGCATGGCCAACTTGCCTGACCAGCACATCTTTGGGTTGTGGGAGAAAACCCACGCAGACACGGGGAGAAAGTGCAAACTTCACACAGACAGTCACCCGAGGTAGGAATCAAACCCAGGTCCCTGGTGCTGTGAGGCAGCAGTGCTAACCACTGAGCCACAATGCCGCCTTGTCCAGCAGAAGCAACTCCCAGCTTGAAAGGAAATGAACATTTAGGAACATATGATCTCTTCCCCAAACTGGATAATATAATAAAGGCTGAACTCAACAATGACAAAATGGACTGTAACATCTTACAATATAGGTTATCATAGGACATTGAAAGAGTATCTCACAACTTGAAATGCTGTATTTCCCTACTGTAATTGATCTACTCACTCAATATTGAGTATCTACTTCACTCCTTACTTGAGGCAAGCTCACTTGCTGTAATTCCACAGTTACCTTAAACGTGTAGGCTCCTGATCACTTTTTAAAGATGTCCATAGGGTGGGTCAGTGGGCTGGACTGGAGATTGTAGGTGGGAATTCTATCCTATCAAAGACATGGCAGTTTTGTGGCACAGACTATTAAAAACTACTTTTTCAAAATTATGTCATGTGACTTCAGATAAAAGTATCATAGCAATACACCTTTTTTTAAAATCGATCTGTTATCTTCCATATAAAGAAGCTAAAATAAAATTATAAAAGGTCAATTTTGCTGTGGAGGTGTCTGCTGTTAAACGAATTGAATACCATAATTTATACCAAATTCTATCTTTTGAATATTAACAGTAATTGATTTTTGCACTTTTAATATGTAGGGTTTAATAAATGACTGATGTGAATGTAATATATAATCTCAGCAAGTGCTGCAGGTGATATCAACGTAGCACAGTCAGACTGCCTGGGGTTTTATAGCTTTATCTGAGCTCAGAGATAAGATTACTGCTCAAATCATGTGTAAGATATTGATTACCTCCACATCCTGCACTAATAAATTCATGGAAGTGGTTTAGTCTCTTTCTGGATCAACTTCTGTTTGCCAATCAGGAAGATAGATTAAGACACACTCCACCAATGATGGCACAGATTTTCTGGTTGTAATGACAGTAAAGCAGCTAACGTTCAACAACATTATAGTTTGAAATTAAAAACAACTTCTGGCATTTATCCCTACAGATTGTCTACTTTCTTTCACATTTTATGCACTTTACATACAGAAAGATGGGGATTAACATGAGAGCTGAAATAACATATAACAAACTTAAAGGACAATATTTTTATCATGTTGGAAATCCTGTATTTTCAGAAATGTGATGTTCAACAAATACAAAACTTAGTATTTCAGAGTCAGAAAGATTGTTTAGCAGTAATTATAAGCTTAGCACACCATTTAAAAACCAGTTACAACTAATTCAGCAAGATGTGATTCTTTGTGAAGGAGACAAATTGTAGAAATCTAGAAGCTGTTGCCAACTTCCTTCACAAACCATATTGATGACATTCCTACAGAAGGATACTTTCTGAAATGACAAATTGTGGTGATTGTCCACTCTTTGGTATTCAAACACATTAAGCTGACTTTTCCCAGCTGAGATTTTTTTCGACTTCAGGAGCACTTACAGCTGCAAACCTGGGTACTGATATATGGCACAACTGGTTGCTCATTCCCACAGAAAACTGATGAGACTCCCAACTTCAGATACCCTCATCAATTAGGCAAGGTGAGAACAATAAATGGCAATGTGTTAAGTTTATTGGTGGATATATTATTAATTAAACAGTAAACTTCAAAGAAACACACTGAGACTTATTTATTAGGCTATACTATCCACAGGAATAGTTAGGAAACCTAGGAACTCTTTGTTGTGGATCTCTCATCTATAATGATACACTCACCTAAGAGAGCTATGGAACTGCAGTGAGATGAATTCTCCTCCAGTTAGAAGGCATAGGACACCATCTCCATTCAGGCAGGAATAAATGAAAGTGGCTGAGAAGGTGGGTATGAGTAGTCTGACTCCTCTTACTTGGAGATGTTGGACCACAAAGATCCAGGATTTCAGTAGGGCATGACAGGTGAGTGCTGCAAACTTAATGGGTGTCAATTCCCACAATCTTATTTCCAAACCTGCAACCTCTACGATCAAAAAGGACAAAGTCAGCAGATATATGGGAACACCGCACCTGCATGTTCCACTCCACAAACTGACTTGAAACTATATTATCATGCCTCACAAATGCTGGCACTGCTCCATAACATCCTGGATTTGTAGCTATTCCATATGCTGCAGTTCAAGAAGGCAGCTCAACTAATCAAGATTAATAAGGGATCGACGTAACTTACTGGCCTACTCAGCAACTCCTACATGCCATGAACAAATTAAAAATTTACTCTGACCCAGCTCCACAGAAGCCTGATTCAACCCACCCATTCCTGATTGCACACTTCAGGCTTTTGGTTTTTCTATCCATCGTATGGACCGTACAGCATCTTCAGGTAAGACAAAGCATGGAGGGGTTTGTTTTTTAATCAACAACTTGTGGTGCATGGACATTGCAACCCTGGGCAGCCACTGCTCCCCAAATCTTGAATTCCTCACCATCAAATGTTGCCCTTTCTATCTACCACGGGAACTTACCGCTGCTATACTAACTGCTGCGTACATACCGCCAAAAGCAAAGGTTGAGGAAACTCTGGATGTACTGTACTCCACCATTAACACCCTGGAGATTGAGCATCACGAGGCCCTGTTTATTGTAACTAGCGACTTCAATCAAGTCAATCAAAGGAAGGTGTTGCCCAAGTACCACCAGAACGTTACCTGTTCCATCAGAGGCCTGAACATTTTTGACCACTACTACACTGTGAAAGATGACTACCGCTCCATCCCTCGCCCTCATTTCGGGAGCTCCAACCACAATGCCATGTGTTTTCTCCCGGCTTACAGGCAAAAGCTCAAGCAGGAGACCCCCTCACAGATATAGGTCCAGTGCTGGTCGGAGGAACCAGAAGATCAACTCCGATGTTGTCTGGAATCAGCTGATTGGACCATGTTCAAACAGTCTGCAGGTACCTTAGATGAGTACACCACCACTGTCACATACTTTATCAGCAAGTGTGTGGAGGACTGCATACTGAGGAAGTCAATCCTAGTGTTCCCCAATAGAAAACTCGAGATGAATTAAGACGTACAGAACCTGCTAAAAACCAGTCATGAGGCCTTCAGACCAGGAGACCCATTCAAATATAAGGAATCCAAGTATGACCTTCGCAGAGCCATTAACTCAGCCAAGGACCAATACCGATACCAAACTAGAGACCCAGACAGACACCCAGGGACTATGGCAAGAACTGAATGACATCACAGGTTCTAAAAAGAGACAGTGCAAGATAGCAGGTTATGACACATCCCTCCCAGATCATCTCAATGCCTTCTATGCTCACTTTGAGCATAGAATTTCGGTGGAGAGGTAACACCTATTCCTGACAAGTCCTGATAAACCTATCCCAACAGTCACTGCTTCAGAGGTCAGATCAGTTTTCCTTCATGTGAATCCAAGGAAAGTGATGGGACCAGATGGAATACCAGACCGTGCACTCAGAGCATATGCAGCTCAACTGGCAGATGTCTTCTTGGACATCTTCAACCTCTCCCTGCAACAGGCCATTGTCCCTGCCTGTTTCAAGAGGGCCAACATCATCCCTGTGCCTAAAAAGGCTCATGCAGCATGTCTCAATGACTACCACCCAGTGGCCCTAACTTTGGTGGTCATGAAGTGCTTTGAAAGGCTGGTCATGGCAACTCCCGCCTCCCCACTATTCTTGACTCACTCCAATTTGCCTATCGGACAAACAGATCCATGTCAGATGCTATATCTCTTACCCTTCACTCCTCCCTAGAACATCTTGACACCAAGAAAGTTACATAAGAATCCTGCTCATTGACTACAGCTCAGCCTTCAACACTATTAGCCCCTCGAAACTGATTACTAAACTTAGTGATCTCGGACTAAACCCCACTCTCTGCAACTGGATCCTCAGTTTCTTGACCCACAGGCCACAATCAGTGAAGATTGGGGACAATATTTCATCCTCACTAACACTCAACACTGGAGTGCCCAGGGGTGCATACTCAGCCCCCTACTGTACTCACTGTACACCCATGACTGTCTCGCCAAATACCAGACTAATGCCATTTACAAGTTTGCTGATGTTACCACCAGAGTTGGTTGAATCTTAGATGGCGACGAAACAGACTACAGATGAAAGGTGAAAGACCTGGAAAAAAGGTGCACTGAGAACAACATAGATCTCAATGCCGGCAAAACTAAGGAACTCACTATTGACTTTTGCAGGGATGTTACTCATGGTCCCCCACACATTAACAGCACAGAGGTGGAGAGTGTCAAGCACCTGGGAGTGCTCATCCACAACAAGCTTTCTTGGACACTTCATGTGGACACACTGGTTACAAAGGCCCAACAACGTCTCTTCTTGCTCAGGCAGCTGAGGAAATTTGGTATGATGGCAAATACCCTTGCCAACTTTTATAGGTGCGCTATCAAGAGCATTCTGCCTGGATGTATCACTACTTAGTATGGCAACTGTACCATTCAAGATCGGAGACGGTTACAGAGAGTGGTGAACTCAACCCGGTCAAACAGAAAGGCCAACCTCCCATCTATAGAATCCATATATCAGGCCCGCTGTCAAGGAAAGGCCACTAGCATTCTCAAAGATCCATCCCACCCTGGCAATGTTTTTCTACAGCGTCTGCCATCGGGGAGAAGACACAGAGACCCTGAACACATGTACCAGCCGGTTTCACAACAGTTTCTACCCTGCTGTTGTTAGAATACTGAATGGACTCACAAACTCTTAACATTCGCCTGTACCAACGCTTTTATTTTTGCCGCTGTTTACCTATTATTTACTTATCTATGCTACTCAACTATGTGATCTGCCTGTATTGCTTGTAATACAAAGCTTTTCACCGTGCGTCAGTACACGTGACAATAAATAAATTCAATTCAATTCAATTCAATTCAAGTCAATTCAATTCAATTCAATTCAATAGTGGGGTGTCACAGGGTTTTCCTTGGACCACAACTATTTCCAGTCTATGTTAACTACTTGGATGCAGGGATAGAAGGCTCTATCACCAAATTTGCAAATGACACAGAAATAGGCAGGATAGTAAATGACAATGAGGAAATAAGAACCTTTTAAATGGATATAGATAGGTTCGGAAAGTGTGGCAGATGGAGTTTAATGTGGATAATTGCAAGGTCATGCATTTGGGTCAGAAAAATGGGAAGGTGACCTATTATCTTAATTGGGAGAGACTTCGGTGTGCTCTGATGCAGAGGGATTTTGGTGTACTCGTTCATGAGCCATAGAAGACTAGCATGCAGGTACAGCAGATAATAAAGAGAGCAAATGGAATTTGGCTTTAATAGAATATAAAGGGAAGGAAGTATTGTTGCACATATACAATGTCTTGGTGAGACTGTATCTGGTGTATTATGCACATTTTTGGTCTCCTTATTTGTGGAAAGATATGGTGGAATTGGAGGCAGTTCAGAGGTTCAGTAGATTGATCCCAGAGATGAGGGGTTTGACATATGAAGAAAGATTGAATAGTTTAAGTCTATACTCTCTGTATTTAGAAGAATGAGGGGAGATAAATTGAGGTATTCAAGATGATAAAAGGTGTTGGTAAAATAGCCATGGAGTGGATGCTTCCTCTTGTGGGACACTCTAGGATGAGAGGTCATTGGCTTCAGACAAGAGGCAGCAAGTTTTATAGAGAGTTGAGGAGAAACTACTCCCAAAGAGTTGTGAATCTGTGGAATTTGTTACCCCAAAGTGCAGTGGATGCTGGGACAGTAAGGAAATTTAAGGAGGGGTTAGACAGACTTTTAATTGGTAATGGGTTGAAGGGTTATGGGGAGAAGGCAGAAAATGGAGGAGAGGAGCATATCAGCCATGATCGAATGGTAGAGCAAACTCAATGGGCCAAATGGCCTAATTCTTCTCCTAAATCTTATGAACTTATGAACTTATTTCAGGGCATTTGGCGCATTGCAAGTACATCTTCCGTTTACAATTTTAGCCTTCTTCCAACTGTATTTTAATGCCATGCTTTCTGGTTTGTGGAGAGAAAATATAGTTGCAGCCCTTAAGGTTCCTGAAGCTACAGCTGATCTAAATGCAGCTGCAGCATTTTGCAGTGAGAAAGAATCATGCCATTAACCCCGAACTGAAGAGGACAGTGTAGTTAAATAAGCTTCTCCTGTGTCTTCCTGAGGATTGGCAGCATGGAGGTGCAACTAAAGGTATGGGAAATGCTGATCAGGTGAAGTACTTTCAAGGCAATTTGCATTTAGCTACCAAGCAGTAGTGACATCCTTTGGCAGAAGTAGTGCTGAATAAGGCATCCTCTCAGCTTGTTCACATCTGCCTCTGTTCAGTTCAGCTGATTGACGCCTTCACAGCTTGTTAGTTTCACTGAGACAGTTGCTCCCACTGTGTTCTCAGCTTCTCACTGTTGGGTTGGAGACTCAGTGTGAAACTGCTCATCTGATGGGAAATACTGTGAAAATGCCACTTAACTGCTTTCTTAATGACTTCAGTTGTCCTCCCACTGCAACAGCAGGAATTTCCTAACCTCTCCACCAACCTGCCACTGGTAAAAACAGCAGGAGGTGGAAACACTGATAAGATAGCCTGATGTATACTTATTTTCCTCATCTATCCGGCCCTTCCAAATTACGGTCCCTTTCTAATTGAATTTTCCTGTTGTTTATTATCAACTTCCAGGTCATTTCTGCGCTTGGCTGGATTCGTAGTCTGATTTTCCAGCAGGCATCTGATTAACAACCTATCTCTTTGATTGCCATACATTAGGGAACCTGCACTGGGCTGCCTCAGTGACAAATATTTCCATCCTTAGATATGGAAACCAAAACCATGCAAAGTAGTATGGATGGGACTTCACCAAAACTCTGTACTACTGTGGAAAGGCATTGCTATATTTTACTCCAGTTCCTTGAAACAAAGACCAACATATGCCTCACCTTAATTGTTTGCTGCACCTGCATGTTAATGTTTTGTGCTCTTTGTATTAGTTTGCCAAAATGTTTCTGAACAACAGTTGCAACTTGCACATTTTAAAATGTAGAATGTATTCTCATTTTCTGCTCTAAACAGCAAAATAGATCACCTCCCTCCATACTTTTCTTCATATTTGCCATCCTTTTTCTCACTCAACTTCACCCTGCCGCTATCTCTTTGCAACACATTTGTACCCTTCTCACAGCTTACTTTGTTACCTGGATTTGTAATGTCAGAAAACATAGAAGTCGAGTGTTGCTGGGAAAGTACAGCAGGTCAGGCAGCATCCGAGGAGCAGGGGAATCAACATTTCGGGCATAAGCCCTTCATCAGGAATGATGCTTGTGGGCCGGGGCTGAGAGATAAATAGAAGAGGGGATGGGGTTTGGGGGAAAGGTAGCTGAGAAAACAATAGGTGGATGAAGGTGATGAAGAAGGTGATAGGTCAGAGGGGGAGTGATGGACAGGTCTGGAGGCGGTGCCAAGTTAGAGGCTTGGGACTGGGATAATGTGGGGAAGGGGAAATGAGGAAGCTAGTGAAATTCACATTTATCCTGTCTTGTTGCAGGGTCCCAAATGGAATATGAGGCTTTCTTCCTCCAGGCACCAGATGGTAACGGTTTGTCGGTGGAGCACGCCCAGGACCTGCATATCCTTGATGGAGTGGAAGGAGGATTTGAAGTGTTTAACCACGGGAAGGTGAGGTTGGTGGGTGCAGGTGTCCCATAAAATATAGAAGCCTATTCTCATCAATTAATTATCAATTTTAAACAGATGTAACTTCACTGCTGATCATTGCTACGTGTTACAAGTTGAAAACTTTAAAAATGCCCTGACTAGCCCTACTCTCCGTTTCCTGTTTTATAATTAATCATCTGTGCTACTATTTTATTTCCAATTCCAGTATCCCTTAACTTCCCTATTATTTTACTATTTCTGTGGCATCTTATCAAAAGCTTTGTTGAATCCAAATATACCATATTTACTGCTTCCTCTTTATCTACCACATTAATTACATTTTCAAAGAAAAACACTTGAATAAATTCGGTAAAGATGATTTGCTCTTTGTAAAACCAAGTTGGCTTTGTCTATCTTTACATTTAGATAATTATTCCATGATGCAATTGGCTTTACAGAAGGAAAGTAATATTTTGCCTTGTTTGGTTAAGTTTTTTGAAGCAGGGAAGGGAAAACAGAACCAATAGATCTAGTATGTTTGAATTTCCAAAATGCATTTTTATCTTTTTACTTAGAAAGTTATCATAGATTGAAATATATTTGGAAATAAATTTGAAAATTTTCCTACCAACTGATGTCAGGCTAACTGGGCCCTAGATCATCTTTTTCTACTTTCCTTGTGGAATATCAATTTTACTTTCCTTTTTATTCATTCACAGGATAGGCCAGCATTTATTGCCCACCCGAGAGGGCAGTTAAGAGTCATCCACATTGTTGTGGGTCTTGAGTCACATGTAGTCCGGACCAAGTGACGATGGTAATTTTCTTTCCCTAAAGGGCATTAGTGAACCAGTTGTTTCTTTTTATGATAATTGACAATGGACTCATCATTAGACTCTTAATTCCAGATTTTTATTCCATTCTAATGCCATCAATTGCCACGGTTGGATTCAAACCGGGGTCCCCAGAACATTACCTGGGTCTTTGGATTAACAGCAATAATACCACTAGGTCATCACAATCCCTTTGCTAACTTCCAATTCAATATTTGTTTTTGAATACAGGGGAGATTGGAAAATTATAACTCGTGTATTATAGACTGACATTAATGGCCACCGTAATGGCTTTAGTCACTGATGCAGAGCTAGAGGCAATGGCACTGTGACTACATTTGAAGATGCAATGGAATTTTACAGCAAACTGTTAGCTAAACAGAGGCTAATGGAACTTTAAGGGAGGAGGCTCTCCCACTAAGAGATTCTGCCCAGTTAGAGGATTGGCAGGTCTTCTGACCCATAAATACCACCATGACTGGTTGCTACAGTTATTACTGCAATAAGCAAAATGGAAAAGGCCACAAGTAAACAGAACTTCCTTGGTAGTAGCTCAGACTGCTCACACTGAAGCTGAGGCAGAAACATCCCTGTAGCATACTATATTAAAAAAATGAGGTGACAGTGTAGAAATAGAAACACCCTACAGATCTGCAAACAAGGAGTGGATGGTGATCCATCAAGCAGTGGTGATGCTGAGGTATCACTGTGACATATTACAATTTACTCAGGACATTCCAATGGTTTTCCACATCAGCCACCATGTTTTAAAGAACACAATTCCACAGAGATGTACTAAGGTTATACCTAACTTGCTTCTTCTGCTAGTTTGCTGATAAACCCCAACCTGCAATACAATCTGTACCTCTGATTCCTGTGTCACCCTTTGAAGAATTATTCACCAAAGTGTTAGTCTACTGTGTGATAAAGAAAAGAGGGTGACCAGTATATCCTCATGATCATGGACATGGTTACTTATGTCCCAGAGACTGTTCCTACAGGAACTACACCCACCAAAACAGTGCTGAGGGAATTGACTCCATTCTTCAACCAAGGTTCAATCAGATCTTGGTTCAAATTTCATTTTCCAGATATTCCAGGAGCCTATGTATAGGATGAAGCAAAAATCCCCAAGACCCTGGAATTTTCTAACTTCTAAAATACTGAACAAAATTCTGGACTCAGGCTGCAAATGCACAACTGAGCCAGAATAATTTCTATCTGGGATTATTGTTCAACCTGGAATTCCAATTTACACCTCCATTCTAAGAGAACAATCAACCAAACCTAACACTCTAGACAGAAACTAACTTTCACACCTTAGGCTACACCAACACAGACAATTTGGGATCTGGAGAGATACTTAACATTCAACTTCAATCAAAATCCATTCACAGAGATCTCAGACATTCAACTTCAATCAAAATCCATTCACAAACACTCTTAACTAATGGGAAATCAATTAACTTCAAAAGAAACGCAACAGAAGGCATAGATTTGGCACGAAGGTAAGGAGTCCACAATTAGTATGGGTTGATCTCACCAAGGGGCAATCTCCAGAGTGGTTCCAAACAGCTAATCCTGAGATCAATTCCAAGAGCTACCAACACAGGCCTGTTCCAAACCATGGGAACCAATGGCATCCAACCAGGACATCAGACCTAAGAACTGATAAACTCGGAAAATCCACTGACCTTAGATACATCCTGAAAAGTGAGTCCACAAAACCACCAGAAAATAAGGAAAACCAAGTACCCACACAAAAGATCCATTACGCATCCTACTGTATCAGCGGACTCAGCCCAGAGTGAAGGCCTACACAGTCCAAAGTCTTCATGCAGGCAAGATACGGTGAGCAGGAACAGCCAGCTGTATGTCAAAATCATGTTTTCCTCAGTGGTGAGCTTAAACTCTTGACACCCCAAAGTTTCCAACCTACTTAGCAGGGAGGGGATGGTGAGTGGTGATAGTGCATGGGACCCGAAAGATAGGAAGCCTGATTGAAGATTCTGTGACTAAAACCCTTGTTTTAAGTTTTAATAGTGATTAATCTAGCTACTAGTTTATTTAGTAATATTACTGACTGATGTATAATTAATTGGTTGTGTTCATTTCCCTGTCAATGCATTTACCTTTCTTTCTTGTGTTATACTTTCCTTTTGTATTTTAAATAAATGCAGTGATTCTTTTGCCCTGAAACAGCTGTCTATTACTTTCTTCATTTCATATTCCCTAGATACGTCCAGTGTCCAGAACCAGGGATCTTAGGGGTGATTTGAACCAGCTAAAATCAGCAAATTACTGATTGCAAACCAGAGCCCTACACATGATAACCTGAGCATGACTCAGAAAAGATTTTCAGCTTATTGCCCAAAGTCACATAGCTTCTAAATCAGTACTAGGTGAAAGTGAGGACTACAGATGCTGGAGATTAGAGTCAAGATTTTCCTGATCCTTGGATGCTGCCTGATCTGCTGTCTAAATCAGTACTAGCCAACCCTAATCTGTAACATCTCCATGACTAAGATAAAGGATCAAATTTTTTTTCTGTTCATCATCAGGGATTCACCCAATGGATCTATTGGCTTTACTCCATTTCAAGTACTTTGTGGGTAACAAGTGTGAGGGCCTCTAAAACCAGACAAGGAGAAATTTCTCAAACGACATTAAGAAGTTGCCATGTTGAGTATGGAGACTTTGGAAAGCAACTGTTGTGAGCCTCTAAAGTGACCTGAGAACTCTTGAACATCTTCCAAACAGTATGAAATAAAAAGCAAACAAACATGCCAGGACCCAAAACATTTTTCATTGAATTTCTTACGAAGTTTCAGTTTCCTAATGTAATGTATTATTGCTGAAAAGGTTGGGCATTTTAAAAAAATCCCATTGATTATTTATTGCCATGCCTTTCACTTTATTTACTCAATCAAATTTAGCCAGCTTTGCCGTTATTCCTATATAACTGGATTTGTTTGCATTTCTTATTTAATATTGGATTATGTTCATTTCAAACTTAACATGGAATTCAATTGTGTTTGGTCACTAGTACTCATTTTATTTTCCATCGGATTACTAATTCATTCGGCCTTATTACATGATGCAAATTCTAAAGTAGGTTTATCTCATATTGGATCCACAATATTTTGGTTTAGGAAGCTTTTCAAAAGATTTCTATAAGATAATTTTCCAGATTACCTTTACCAGTTTTATTTATTCAGCCTACAGGAAAATTAATGTCCCTCAGAATTAATACATTGATTTTGTTATCAGCTACAGTCTTGCTTAATACTTTGTGCAATAGAATTAATTTCTTTTAGATATCTTTACCTTACTAAAGAAATACTAGTGCTATTCATAATATTCACCAATGCTGGTTTTACTGATCTTTCAAGTCAAGAATCCTTCTCGCTGCTGTCCTCATGACATCCTTTATTGTCAGTGTTAGTCTCACTGTTTTCATTCTGTCTGCCATTTCAAATGTCAAATACCCTATGATATTTATTTTACAATTTTAATTACTGCCTTTCTGATGGTGATTAAATCAAATCTATTTAATTCTATTTATCCACTTAGTTTATCTTCTTTTATGCAAAACATTTCATGCAGTCAGAAAAATAGCCTTCACTTTTATATTTTTAAACAATTGCTTTGCTCAGATCTTTTCACTGGCTCACTATTAATGTTAACTGTCTGCCCCTTGCTGTCCCACTTCACTTTTCTTTACCCAAATCACTACATTGCTCTATTGGGTTGACTTTTCTCTTTAAATTTGAAAATCTCATTTTGCTTGGACCCTCTTCCCATTTTACTTTGAAGCCTTATCCATTTCATTGGTTGTACAGCTGAGTTTAAGTGAAACTGATCCCAAAGGAGCAGTTCCCCCTTTCTCCAGTCATGGCCACAGTATCCCAGGAATCAAAACTTCTTCTTCACAAGCCATTCACCCTGTTGACTCTTTAATTTTTTTGAACTTATGCCAATTGGTGTGAACTGCAGGTCAAACAAGAGATGATTATGTTTGATATTCAGTGCTTTGATTTGGGCTCTGACTCCTCTCAGCAGACAATAATACAAAGTCCCACTTATGTAATCGGTTCCTGTATAGATTTTGACAATTTGATCGACCACCACTCACACAGCATTGTCTTTAGTCCTGAAGAATTATTTCTGCACTGGGCAGGCCAATAAGGAGCTCCTGGTCATGGTTGCAGAACACGACATAATTTCCCCTGACTATCTTGTGCCATATTCCTATATCATTCTTTTGTGTTCTCTTTTGAATGGCGTCTTGCCCCATCTTTTCATGGCTAGCTTGTCCATTCACCTGGCAATACCTTTTCTCATTCATGCAGGTAGCAAGTAACTTATAATTGTTGGTCAGACTCAGAGATTCAGACTCTACCTTTGCATTGTCATTCTTGATACCTGCCTGAATTATGGTTGCAACCATCTGTTCCTAACTATTGACCAACTGTAAATTTCTATAAAATGTAAGGAATTTCTTTGAACGAAAAGTATGCATACAACTCTACCCTTCTCTGAAGCTTACAATGTCTCAGGCTCAGATTGCAGCTCAACAACTCTGAGCTGAAGTTACTGGAGGTGTAGCTACTTACCAGAGTAATAGCAAAGGTCTCCATAAACTCCAGCCTCAGCAGTTAGGATAATGCCTGCTCAAATATAATCTGACCCTATTTATTAATCCATTTTATTTAATAATTAGTGACAAATTATTGCTAATAACTATTTATACTTTCATAGTTTCGAGACACTGGACACGTTCTGTACAGTGGAGCTAGTTTGTGAGCAGTGAACATTTTCATATTGACATTACCAGCTTGGAACAGGATATTGCTTTCGAACCACCTCACTCATCAATAGATTTGAAAAATCTGTCAATGTTAATTCAGATAATGCTTCTCTGATGTGTTGTGATACCTTCTCCAGATTATCCAAAAAAAATTGGACATATCGCACAACACCTCAGAGTCTCCAATGATTGAGTTTATCCTCTGTTCCTTAGTCCCCCCAATTATCAAATACCTGAATGAAAAAAACACTGACTTTCTATTCTGTATGCACATTGGACAGCCTGGTTTTTCAGTGTCTTGGTTAATAGTCTGCCCTTCTTTGTCATCAGAGTCTACAACTCTTCCTTCCTTTTTTTTATATGTAGCGTTTCTGGCTGAAAGTGGAAACTGAATCAATAGCTCTTCCTTACCATTGCTCAAGGAATATGAAAATCACTAATTAGGCCGGCACTTATTGGTCATTCCTAATTACCCTTGAGAAAGTAATGGCACAATACCTTCCTTAATGACTGCCACTCACCTGGTATACGTACTGCTATTGTATTATTAGAGAGGTCCAGGAATTTGACTTTGTAACAGTGAAGAAATGGCAATATGGATGGTGTGTGAATTTAAGAAGAACTTGCTGCTAGTGGAGTTCCCATGCATCTACTGCCTTTATTATTCAAGTTGAATAGAGGTTATATTTTTTAAAAAGTGCTGTGGAAGGAAACTTGGCAAATTGCTGCAGTTAACCTCACATGGATCACTCAGCTGCCACTGTGCCTCTTTAGTGGCGGGAATGATGGATAGGTTGCCAATCATTGAGCTGCTTTGTCCTGGATTATGTTGAGCTTATTGAGTGTTGTTGGAGCTGCAGTCATCCACATGAGGGCATTCCATCACACTTGAGATGCGTTGATCTACCTGCATTGTGTGAGCACTGATAAACAGAAGGAAGAGAAGTAGGTTCCTGTCCAGTACTCCATTTTAAAGTTACAAACCAGCTTGGTTTGAAGTTCAATACTGATTATAATTCTATTCAACTCTTTGCACTGCCTTTTGTACAAAGAACTGACAATTTGGTTAAAAAATCTCATCGAAACCATACAGAATCTCTATTACTTGAAGGCTGCACCACTGACCTTCAAAGAAACTATTCATAGGGACCAGAGATTGATATGCTTCCTAACTCTGAGGAACAGTAGATTAGTTTGTTTGCTGATATCTGGGATACATTCCAAACATTATTTAGATTGCTGGTAGACGAAACTAAGAAATTGGCACACAATATGAATCTAAACCCTGAGTTGACAAACTAGGACTTGGTTCAACAGAATCTACAGATGATAGCAGTGTGTCAAAATTACTATAGAAAAACAGCAGCTAGTTAAACTGAAAAGATAGTGGAAGCAACAAAAAGTCACAACATCTAGCTGAGCTATTATCCCTCACACCACACTGTTCCTCTGGTCCCCCAAATATATTAATATACGCAGATGGTAAAACTGAAATTTAAATGGCTCAGACCAGACACACAGGATTACCAATCCACTTTACATTCTGTTTATTTCTTTTTACCCACTGAAATCATAAACAAGAAAAATTATTAAAAATTGTTATATAATGAAATATCAATCTGTTACTGGCAATTTTGCATCTTATGAAACTTGGGTTTACTTCTTTGTTTAACAGATGTGCAGCAAGTCATGAAATTTTCTCTTATCTGAACCTCTTACATCCTTTAAAGGTCTATTTGCTGATTACAAGTTTAAAGAATTCATAGGAATAAAATAAATACTTTCCTTTTCAAACCACCCATCAACCTGACTTGGAACTGTATTGCCTTTCCTTCCTTGTGTTAGGTCAGAATCCTGGAAGTCCCTTTCTAATGACACTAATTGTACCAAGATCCCAAGGATACAGTGGGGGCGGCACAATGGTTAACACTGCTGTCTCACAGCTCCAGTGAACTTGCATTCTATTCCAGCACAGGGTGACTGCCTATGCAGAAGGGCTTATGCCCGAAATGTCGATTCTCCTGTTCCCTGGATGCTGCCTGACCTGCTGCTCTTTTCCAGCAACACATTTTCAGCTCTGATCTCCAGCATCTGCAGACCTCACTTTCTCCTCAAAGTTTACACATTCTCCCAGTGTCTGCATGTGTTTTCTTTGGGTGGTCCAGTTTCTTCCCACAGTCTAAAGACATGCAGGTTAGGTGGATTGGCCATCGGTATTGCTAATAGGAGGTGGATTTGAGTGGGATGCACTTCAGAGGAGCAGTATTGACTTGGTGGGCTGAATAGCCTGCTTTCACACTGGAGGGATTCTATCATTCTATTCTAAGAAGTTAGCTCACCACCACCTTCTCAAAGGCAATTAGAGATGGGCAATAAATGCTGGCCCAGCCAGCAAAGCCTACATCTCTTCAATGAATTTAAAATGCAAAAGCTTTCTTATTTTTAAATCCATCTATCTTGAAGGACACATAGACCTCTGATGTCGCATCCCTTTCTACACCTTAAATTACATTTTCTCTGAGCTCAGAACACAGCTTTGGCCACCAGTAGGATTATCTCCTGTGATGATCTTCACTGCACAGTAGAAGACAATTATTGCAGTTCAGTATTTACTTGATCAGTGAATAAAACCAGACCTGAGCATATTGGTGTGCTTTTTTTCAGCTATCGTTAGTTAGTTGCAACAAAATATTTAACTTGTACATGCTAAAAGGAGACTAAATAATGATGCTAATCACTTTGCAATTGTTAGAAATCAGACACTAGACACAGACTTGCAAAAAGAGAAAACATTATATACAGAATGAGAAAAGGGTGCTGACTTGTTGGGCCATTTTCTTTCTCAGAGCTGGCTGATGGATTCTAATTTATCAGGGGATTGTCTTGGAATTGCAGTAGAGTTTGACCATCTCCATGACCCCTTTTATTTTGAAAATAAGATACAATGTATGTATAAATTCCTTTTACATGTAGTGTTTCTGGCTGAAAGTGCAAGCTGAATTAGTAATTCTTCCTTACCATTGCTTGTGGAATATGAAGATCACTAGTTTGGCCAGCATTTATTGTTCATTCCTAATTTTGCTTGAGAAAGTAGTGGTACAATACCTTCCTTAGCCACTACCACTCACCTGGTATGTGCACATAAAACAAAGACTTGTGGATATGTCTCAAAGACTTTTGGATTGTATCAAAAAAGCTGCATTGTTGACTACACAAGCTGGCAGGAAGCCACTTGTACTCAACCAATCTATGCCCCCAAGCCTCAGGAAAGTATAGACACCATTAGATGCTATTCTGCTGTTGGAAACGATTCAATAAATAATCTGCACTGTACTAAGAGTAACACTAGAAACCAATTTTAAGAGATCAGTCTGGTTTGCATTGTAGTGCATTTGTGTTGGCTTGAAGTTTCATACATAAATACAGATTACCCTATTTTATGTAGGCATAAAAAAAGGAGCCATGGAGACAGCCAAAACCTGCTGCAGCCTTATGACAGCACCGTGACCAATCAGAAGGTACCTGCCCGGTCTGAGAATGAAGAGTGACAGTTAACTATTCTTGCTGCACCTCCATGCCAATGATGTCCCAACTATTTAGCGCCCACTTCTCTGTCTGGAAAACATAGTGTCTTTTTTTCTCAAGCTTGTTCCTTGTGTCCACATTCTGATGAGTGAAAGACAAAATTCTTCAAAATTTCTGAAAGAGATTAGAAGTTAAAGTTCTGCACTACCAGCTTTAGCACTTATTTAATTCACATACCTTCTCACAACAGGTTTTATAGCTTAACCAGAGTCCCTAGGTGGAATAAAACTTGACTGACCTTTTTAAGAAAACTTGGGGAATGTTTTCAACTAAACGGAAATTCATTCAACTGAATTCCCGTCCAGCTTGTGAAGGTGATGAAAATTTATTCCAAGGTGTTTTTATTATTGAGAAGGAAAAATTTGACAACTGAACAGCTAAAAGATTTCACATGATTTTAAAGTTGCTGTTCACGTATTTGTTTCCGCTATTAATGCTTTTTGCAGTTTAACAGGGTGGATTCCTTTCAAGAATGTGCAGAAAAATAACCTAATAAAAGCAAAATACTGCAGAGGTAATCCAACATTAAAATAGAAAGTGTTAGGAGAATCTCAGCAGTTCTGGCTACATCTGTAAGAGAGAAACACAGTTAATGTTTCAAATCTAATATGACCTTGAAACATTAAATATACTTTGCACTCCAAAGATGCTGCTGGATCTGCAGTGTCTCCAGCGTGTCCTGTTTTTATTTCAGAAAAAGATATTTTCTCTGGTGAGCCACTGGGAGACAAGGATGATTTATTTTGCTTTGAATGAAATGTCCTTTTATTTTATAACCAGTGCAGCCTTCAGAGGCACTTAAGGAAACTATATTTCATTGCAACTCTGATCCTGCAATGGCAGTGTTTTCAGACTCTGCAATTGGTCTAACTTTGAATGTTTGCTAATGTTTTTCATTGCGCCAGATAACCTTGTACCAGTCATTGGTACCAATGATACTGCTTGGTCACAATGTTCAACATTTGACTCATAATAAGAAAACAATTTGGAGATTGGCAGGAAATCTGTTTAGAATTCTTTAGATGGTTTTTGATATATGTTACAACAATTGTTAATTTCAATTAAAATGTGTTAAAAACAGTTTTTGTTTTAAGCGCTAGCATCAGGCAACAGATTAATCAAAAAAACTAATGCATATCTGCTTAGCTATTTTAAGTAAGTGACAAAGCAGTGGACAACAGCAGCCATTAGCTGATAATTCAGATGCTTTGGACTGTTTTCAAAGGCTTAAAATATCATAGATCAGTCACTGAGTCCTTAACAAATTCACAATATAAATGATCAAGCACTTTTAGATGCAATTACTCTTTGTATAGATCACGCAGACCTGTAGAGAAAAATGCACTTTGCTTCGTTTTTTATTTATTTATATTTATTCATCCATTTACCCTAACTTTTGGATGAGACATCAAACAGAGCTCACCAGCCCCCACCCCAAACCATTCTCTGAAGTAGACATAAAAGATGCATCTGGCATGATTTTGAAGAGGAGCTGGGGAGCATTTCCTGATGCCTTGAGTTTTTTTTAATGCTTCAATGAACATCACAAAAATGGATTATCATAATCATATCACTTCTACTAGAAGCCAGTTGTGCACATGCTGGCTGCCCCAATTTCCACTTCACAAAAAGAACTTCATTGATTTTATACATATGTTGAGATATCCTTAGCAGCCTAGGATACATCTTGTCCATGTCTGTGGACTTTTGCAATTTTAAGACCAATAAAGCCACTATTAATTCCTCCCTCTCAATTGTAATTTGTATCACTGTCCACTTTCCTGACTTTGATGCCGACATCATTCTTCTCTATCATGAATAAACATGTCAAGTGCTCATTATATTTTCTGTTTCTACTCTGAATTTATTAATTAGATTCCTAATTGTCCCCACTCTTAAACTGGTTATCCTTGTGCCCCTAATATACATATAAAATGCCTTTGGGTTTTACTTTATTTAACTCATTAATGCTTTTTTTGTATGTCCCCTCATTGTTTTGCTAAAGTTTGTGTTTAAGTGATCCCCTGAACTTTCTTTATGTCTATAGGGATGTAGTGTTCTGTGACCTCAGTATCTCCAATAAGCTTCCTTTTCCACCTTATTCAATCGTGTATATTCCTCAATTTCCAGCATTCGCTGGATATTTTGGTCCCACTCTTCACCTTTCCAGGAACATATTGGCCCTGCACTCTTGCTGTTTCTATTTTGAAAGGCTCCCACTGCTCGATGTAAATTCTCATACATGTAGCTGCTCTCAGTTCACTTTGGCCAAACCCTGTCTTATCATATGAAAATCAGCCTTGCCCCAATTAAAAAAAACTTCTGGTCCATCTGATTCTTTTGCCATGATTACTTTAAATCTTACTGAGTAATTATCACTGTAACCACAATGGGAGATGCGTAACTCAATGGGGGTTGGTTGGCTGGAGGGCTGATTTGCAGCACAGAATGTCCCCAGCAGCATGGATTCAATTCCCGTACTGGCTAAGGTTACCACAAAGGATTTTCTTTAGACCATAAGACCATAAGACATAGGAGCGGAAGTAACGCCATTCGGCGCATCGAGTCCACTCCGCCATTCAATCATGGCTGATGGGCATTTCAACTCCACTTACCCGCATTCTCCCTGTAGCCCTTAATTCCTTGTGACATCAAGAATTTATCAATTTCTGCCTTGAAGACATTTAGCGTCCCAGCCTCCACTGCACTCTGAGGCAATGAATTCCACAGGCCCACCACTCTCTGGCTGAAGAAATGTGTCCGCATTTCTGTTCTGAATTGACCCCCTCTAATTGTAAGACTGTGTCCACGGGTCCTAGTCTCCTCGCCTAATGGAAATAATTTCCTAGCGTCCACGCTCTCCAAGCCATGTATTATCTTGTAAATTTCTATTAGATCTCCCCTTAATCTTCTAAACTCCAATGAATACAATCCCAGGATCCTCAGCCATTCCTCATATGTTAGACCTACCATTCCAGGGATCATCCGTGTGAATCTCCGCTGGACACGCTCCAGTGCCAGTATGTCCTTCCTGAGGTGTGGGGAACAAAACTGGACACAGTACTCCAAATGGGGCCTAACCAGAGCTTTATAAAGTCTCAGTAGCACAACGGTGCTTTTATATTCCAACCCTCTTGAGATAATTGACAACATTGCATTCGCTTTCTTAATCACGGACTCAACCTGCATGTTTACCTTTAGAGAATCCTCAACTAGCACTCCCAGATCCCTCTGTACTTTGGCTTAACGAATTTTCTCACCGTTTAGAAAGTAGTCCATGCTTGTATTCTTTTTTCCAAAGTGCAAGACCTCGCATTTGCTCACATTGAATTCCATCAGCCATTTCCTGGACCACTCTTCCAAACTGTCTAGATCCTTCTGCAGCCTCCCCACTTCCTCAGTACTACCTGCCTGTCCACCTAACTTTGTATCATCGGCAAACTTTGCTAGAATGCCCCCAGTCCCTTCATCCAGATCATTAATATATAATGTGAACAGCTGCGGCCCCAACACTGAACCCTGCTGAACACCGCTTGTCACCGCTTGGAGGCTGCCATTCCATAAAAGAACCTTTTATCCCAACTCTCTGCCTTCTGTCAGACAGCCAATCCATACCAGTAGCTCATCTCAAACACCATGGGTCCTCACCTTGCTCAGCAGCCTCCCGTGTGGCACCTTATCAAAGGCCTTTTGGAAGTCTAGGTAGACCACATCCACTGGGTTTCCCTGGTCTAACCTACTTGTCATCTCTTCAAAGAACTCCAACAGGTTTTTCAGGCACAACCTCCCCTTACTAAATCCATGTTGACTTGTTCTAATCTGACCCTGCTCTTCCAAGAGTTTAGAAACCTCATCCTTAATGATGGATTCTAGAATTTTACCAACAACCGAGGTTAGGCTAATTGGCCTATAATTTTCCATCTTTTGCCTTGATCCTTTATTGAACAAGGGGGTTACAACAGCAATCTTCCAACCATCTGGGACTTTCCCTGACTCCAGTGACTTTTGAAAGATCTCAACCAACGCCTCCGCTATTTCCTCAGCCACCTCCCTCAGAACTCTAGGATGTAGCTCATCGGGGCCAGGAGATTTATCAATTTTAAGACCTTTTAGCTTTTCTAGCACTTCTTCTTTTGTAATAGCAACCATACTCAACTCAGCCATCTGACTCCCTTTAATTGTTGGGATATTACTCATATCTTCCACTGTGAAGACTAACGCAAAGTACTTATTAAGTTCTCCTGCTATTTCCTTATCTCCCATCACTAGGCTTCCAGCATCAGTTTGAAGTGGCCCAATGTCTACTCTTGCCTGTCGTTTGTTTCTTATGTATTGAAAGAAACTTTTACTATTATTTTTAATATTACTGGCTAGCTTACCTTCATATTTGATCCTCTCCTTCCTTATTTCTCTCTTTGTTATCCTCTGTTTGTTTATGTAGCCTTCCCAATCTTCTGATTTCCCAGTGCTCTTGGCCACTTTATAGGATCTCTCTTTTTCTTTGATAGATTTCCTGACTTCCTTTGTCAACCATGGCTGTCTAATCCCTCCCTGGATAATCTTTCTCTTCTTGGGGATGAACCTCTGTACAGTGTCCTCAATTTTACCCACAAACACCCGCCATTTTTGCTCTACTGTCTTCCCTGCTAGGCTCTGCTTCCAGTCTATTTTCGTCAGTTCCTCTCTCATGCCCTCATAATTACCTTTATTTAACTGTAACACCATTACATCCGATTTTGCCTTCTCTCTTTCAAACTGCAGACTGAACTCTACCATATTATGATCGCTGCTTCCTAAGTGTTCCCTTACTTTAAGATTTTTTATAAAGTCTGGTTCATTACATAGCACTAGGTCCAGAATAGCCTGCTCCCTTGTGGGCTCCATGACAAGCTGTTCCAAAAAGCCATCCTGTAAGCACTCCATGAATTCCCTTTCTTTGGATCCACTGGCAACATTATTTACCCAGTCCACCTGCATATTGAAGTCTCCCATGATCACCGTGACCTTGCCTTTCTGACATGCCTTCTCTATTTCCCGGTACATGTTGCGCCCCTGGTCCTGACCACTGTTAGGAGGTCTGTACATAACTCCCACTATGGTTTTTTTGTCTTTGTGGTTCCTCAATTCCACCCACACAGACTCCACATCATCCGACGCTATGTCATTCAGTGCCATAGATTTAATTTTGTTCTTAACTAACAAGGCAACCCCACCCCCTCTGCCACCTCCCTGTCTTTTCGATAAGTTGAAAACCCTTGGATGCCAGTCCTGACCCCCTGTAACCACGTCTCTGTGATACCTACCACATCATAATCATTCACGATGATCTGTGCCATTAGTTCATCTGCTTTGTTACGAATTCTACGAGCATTCAGGTAAAGTGCCTTAATGCTAACTTTCTTATCATTAGAGATATTGGAAATCATTAGATGTCCTAAGTTATCCTTCCTTTTTGCTGCATCCCCAGTCTGTCTCAAGTTTAAACCTGCCTGCACATATGCTATCCTGCTGCTTATCTTTCCATTTAACTCCATAGTCCCTGTCGCTTTCACTTTCCCTTCCCCCCAACTCAGAAGTTTAAAGTCCTACTGACCACCCTATTTATCCTCTTTGCTAGAACATTGGTACCTGATCGGTTCAGGTGGAGACCGTCCCAACGGTACAGATACCCCCGGTTCCAAAACTGATGCCAATGCCCCATGAAGTGGAATCCCTCTTTCCCACACCAATCCCTTAGCCACGTGTTTACTTCCCTAATTTTCTTATTCCTATGCCAATTGGCACGTGGCTCGGGCAGTAATCCGGAGATTATGACCCTTGAGGACCTGTACTTCAATTTCCTTCCTAGTGCTCGATAATCCCCAAACAGGTCCTCCACCCTAGCTTTGCCTATGTTGTTAGTCCCAATGTGGACCACAACAACTTTATCCTCCCCCTCCCGCTCGAATATCCTTTCATGCCGGTCAGAGATGTCCCGAACCCTGGCACTGGGTAGGCAACACACCATGCAAGACTCCCGATCCGGCTTTCAAAGGATACTATCTGTCCCCCTAATTGTAGAATCCCCTATAGCAACGACTTGTCTTTTTGCTCCCCCCTCTTGAATGGCCTTCTGCACCATGGTGCCGTGGTCAGCTGGCTCATCCTGTCCAGAGCCCTTTTCCTCATCCGTATAGGGAGCAAGAATCTCATACCTGTTGGACAAGGTCAAGGGCTGAGGCTCCTGCACTCCTGAACTCCGGTTCCCCCTACCTGCCTCACTTACAGTCACACTCTGATGTCCCTGATCACTAACTGAATGTGAATTACTTAATCTCCCAGGTGTGACTGCCTCCTGAAACAAAGCATCCAGGTAACTCTCCCCCTCCCGGATGTGCCGCAGTGTTTGAAGCTCAGATTCCAGATCATCAACTCTGAGCCGGAGTTCTTCCAGCAACCAACACTTGCTGCAGATGTGGTCATTGCCATTCACAATGGGATCAGCCAGCTCCCACATCATACAGCTACAGCACACCACCTGCCCAGCCATCTCTGCTTAGTTAATTACTTTATTACTTTGTACAGGTTTGAGTTAAAATACTTTCTGATACCTCTCTGCTATAGTCTTTTTCTAAAAGCCAATTAATAGATAAACAAAAAAAAGTAATCTTTTAACCAGACACTGATAAAGAAATAGGAAATCCTTACCCTAAAAAAAAGACCAGAGTACTTAGTAAGGGGGTTAGAAGAGGAGGCGGGTAGGAGACACTACTGTTGTAGAGTCTCGGGTTTAGCCGCCTTCCTGATTTATATACTCACTGCTTTCCTTCCCGGCTGCCCCTCTGGTCGTCATCACTTCCCCCTGCTGCTCCCGCTCTTTCTGTGAAGAGAGAAAAAAAACACCGCTGCCCGCTACCGGGAAGTAATTTTAAAACAAACTGTCTTACCTTAGCTGTAGCCTTCCGGGTTCGTTTAAACTCAGCTGCTGCTCGCACTCAAAATGACCGTTGGTGTCGAAGAGTGAGTATTTATACTCACTGCTTTCCTTCCCGGCTGCCCCTCTGGTCGTCGTCACTTCCCCCTGCTCAAGCTCTGTCCTTGCCTGAGGCATAGTGACCTTCAGGTTAAACCACCACCAGTCATTTCTCTCTAACTAGAGAACAGCTCCATTGTCCAGTAGGACACTGGTGACATTTAGCTTTTTAACTTAAAATGTCCTCTCACTGACACTTCTATTACTATAGCTTCACTCCATAAAGTCCATCACTGCCTGCTTAGGTCCTGTCTTTTGTATGACTTTCCACGTGCTGGCTTTGAACCTCTTTTGGATATATGGTCTCTAAACATTTTACAGTTTGCCTATTCCAGTTAATACTGGTAATTTTAAATCCCCTATTATTATTCTATTATTTTTTAGAATTCTTTCAATATATTAACATTTACATTTCTTCATAGTATAGCAGAGTAACATTAGCCCAGACACTTTATTCATGAGGAAAGTAATATTTATATTATGTGAGATGGCAAAGAAGGGCAGCAAATCAGAGGGTGCTGAGAGTGATCACAGTAGAATTCTGGAAGACATCGCCACAGTCATCACAACTGTACAGGAGATCTCTGCAGGACACACCCGCAGTGAGATGGCAAGGAAGGGTACTGAATCACAGTTTGGCTGAGAGTTTATCACACCATTAACCCTCACGGGCAGAGTGTATGTCAGTATGCTTCGGGCAGGTACCATGAGTGAATCCATGAGGAAAGGCATCATCACCCTCGTCTACAAGCGGAAGGGGGAGAGGGAGGAACTCAAAAATTGGAGACCAATTTCACTGTTGAATGCAGATTACAAAATTCTGTCAAAGGTAATCGCCAATTGGGTCAGGTCTGCTCTAGGGTCGGTGATTCACCCTGACCAAACCTGTGCTGTGCCGGGCAGGAAGATCGCTGAGAGTCTCGCACTCCTCAGGGATACGATCGCCTACATGCAGGACAGAGGGTTGGACACCTGCCTGATCAGCCTGGACCAGGAGAAAGCCTTTGACAGGATATCACACACGTATATGAGAGATGTTCTCTCCAAAATGGGCTTTGGGGAGGGAATCTGCAATTGGATCAGACTGCTGTACACCAACATTGTCAGTGCAGTCTCAATCAATGGGTGGGAATCAGATAGCTTCCCAGTCAGATCTGGAGTCAGGCAAGGCTGCCCCCTCTCTCCTGCCTTGTTTGTGTGCTGCATAGAGCCATTTGCCGAGTCCATCAGGAAGGATGCGAGCCTGAGAGGGGTGACTATTCCTGGCAGCGGGGGCCTGCAGGTAAAGGACTCCCTGTACATGGATGACGTCGCCGTTTTCTGCTCGGATCCGCTGTCCGTGCGCAGACTCATTTGCATTTGTGACCAGTTCGAACGGGCCTCGGGGGCCAAGGTAAACCGAGGCAAGAGCGAGTCCATGCTCTTCGGGAACTGGGCCGACCAATCCTCGATCCCCTTCACCGTCAGGACCGACCACCTGAAGTGCTGGGTATTTGGTTCGGAGGGGCTGGGGTGTGCACCAAGTCTTGGGAGGAGCGTATCAGCAAAGTGAGGCAGAAACTGGGCAGATGGAAGCTACGGTCGCTCTCCATCGCGGGAATAAACCTGGTCATCAGGTGTGAGGCACTGCAATTGTCATTGCTATTATACGTGGCACAGGTCTGGCCTATTCCCAGAACCTGTGCCACTGCAGTCACCCGGGCCATCTTCCAGTTTATATGGAGGTCAAAGATGGACGGGTCCGAAGAGATTCACTGTATAAAGATCTGGGCAACGGAGGGAAAAATACACCCAATGCCACCCTCACCCTGATGGCCACCTTTGTGTGTGGCTGCATCAAGCTGTGCGTGGATCCCCGGTACGCAAACACCAAGTGTCACTACGTACTGAGGTTCTACCTGTCCCCGGTGTTGCGAAGGATGGGCCTGGCCTCACTGCCGCGAAACGCTCCAAGTAGTTGGACCGTTCCGTATCACCTGTCCTTCGTGGAGAAATTTATGAAGAAAAACACCTTTGACCACAAGTCCATTAGGAAGTGGTCAGCACGTAGTGTCCTTGAGACCCTTCGGGAAAAGGAGATGGCGGATCCTGTCGAGCGGTTCCCTGAGCAGACTGTCAAAGCCATTTGGCAGAATGCCTCATCACCAGAACTTTCCAACAAGCACCAAGACATGTCTTGGCTGGTGGTGAGAAGGGCTCTGCCTGTGAGATCCTTTATGCACGCCCGGACTCTCAGCCGCACCACACGCTGCCCTCGAAGCGGCTGCGGGGGGGACGAGACTGTCACATGCCTCCTTCTGGAATGTGCCTATGCAGAGGAAGTCTGGAGAGGAATGCAGTGGTGTTTGTCGGGGTTTGTCCCGAGCAGCGCCGTGACGCGGGACTCCGTGCTCTACAGTCTGTTCTCTGGGACGCACACAGGGACGAACATCAACTGTGCCTGGAGGATCATCAACTCGGTGAAGGACGCTCTCTGGGCGGTCCGAAACCTGCTGATCTTCCAGCTGAAGGAGTTGACCCCATTGAGTGTTGCAGACTGGCACATTCCATGGTCCAGGACTACGTGTTGAGGGACGCACTGAAGCTTGGGGCAGCTGCCGCCAAGGCGCGGTGGGGAAAGACCACTGTGTAAAGTCTGCCTGCCTAACGAAGAACAGGGGGCCCATGCAGTCATTTGGGCTCTGCTGGCGCCTCAGCTAATCATATGGGCATATGATTGAAAAATGTACAGACCTGTATAAAAAATGATAAATTCTGATCTCTGTATGTACATGTTTACATATGTATGGCATGACCAACTGTACAGACCATCAAATTATTTTATGAATAAAATATATTTTTGAAATAAATAAAAATCAACTGGGCTAACCAATCCTCGATCCCCTTCACCGTCAGGACCGACCGCCTGAAAGTGCTGGGTATTTGGTTCGGGGGGGCTGGGGCATGCACCAAGTCTTGGGAGGAGCGTATCAGCAAAGTGAGGCAGAAACTGGGCAGATGGAAGCTACGGTCGCTGTCCATCGCGGGAAAAAGCCTGGTCATCCGGTGTGAGGCACTGTCATTGCTATTATACGTGGCACATGTCTGGCCCATTCCCATAACCTGTGCCGCTGCAGTCACCCGGGCCATCTTCCAATTTATATGGAGGTCAAAGATGGACTGGATCCGAAGGGACTCGCTGTACAAAGATCTGGGCAACTGGGGAAAAAATACACCCAATGTCACCCTCACCCTGATGGCCACCTTTGTGTGTGGCTGCATCAAGCTGTGCGTGGATCCCCGGTACGCAAACACCAAGTGTCACTATGTACTGAGGTTCTACCTGTCCCCGGTGTTGCGAAGGATGGGCCTGGCCTCACTGCCGCGAAACACTCCAAGTAGTTGGACCGTTCCGTATCACCTGTCCTTTATGGAGAAATTTATGAAGAAAAACACCTTTGACCACAAGTCCATCAGGAAGTGGTCAGCATGTAGTGTCCTTGAGACCCTTCGGGAAAAGGAGAGGGCGGATCCTATCGAGTGGTTCCCTGAGCAGACTGACAAAGCCATTTGGCAGAATGCCTCATCGCCAGAACTTTCCAACAAGCACCAAGACATGTCTTGGCTGGTGGTGAGAAGGGCTCTGCCTGTGAGATCCTTTATGCCGCACCGCACGCTGCCCTCGAAGCGGCTGCGGGGGGGACGAGACTGTCACACACCTCCTTCTGGAATGTGCCTAAGCAGAGGAAGTCTGGAAAGGAATGCAATGGTATTTGTTGAGGTTCGTCCCGAGCAGCGCCGTGACGCGGGACTCCGTGCTCTACGGCCTGTTCCCCAGGACGCACACCGAGACGAACATCAACTGTGCCTGGAGGATCATCAACTCGGTGAAGGACGCTCTCTGGGCGGTCCGAAACCTGTTGATCTTCCAGCTGAAGGAGTTGACCCCGACTGAGTGTTGCAGACTGGCACATTCCAAGGTCCAGGACTACGTGTTGAGGGACGCGCTGAAGCTTGGGGCAGCTGCCGCCAAGGCGTGGTGGGGAAAGACCACTGTGTGAAGTCTACCTGCCTAACGAAGAACAGGGGGCCCATGCTGTCATTTGGGCTCTGTTGACGCCTCAGCTAATTATATGGGCATATGACTGAAAAATGTACAGACCGGTATAAAAATGATAAATTCTGATCTCTGTATGTACATGTTTACATATGTATGGCATGACCAACTGTACAGACCATCAAATTATTTTATGAATAAAGTATATTTTTGAAATAAATAAAAATCAACCCTCACGGCTCCGAGTAGTTGGACCGTTCCATACCACCTGTCCTTCGTGGAGAAATTCATGAAGAAAAACAACTTTGACCACAAGTCCATCAGGAAGTTGTCAGCACGTAGTGTCCTTGAGACACTTAGGGAAAAGGAGAGGGCGGATCCTGTCGAGCGGTTCCCTGAGCAGACTGTCAAAGCCATTTGGCAGAATGCCTCATCGCCAGAACTTTCCAACAAGCACCAAGACATGGCTTAGCTGGTGGTGAGAAGAGCTCTGCCTGTGAGATCCTTTATGCACGCCCGGACTCTCTGCCGCACCACACACTGCCCTCGAAGCGGCTGCGGGGGGGGAAACGAGACTGTCACATGCCTCCTTCTGGAATGTGCCTATGCAGAAGAAGTCTGGAGAGGAATGCAGTGGTGTTTGTCAAGGTTCGTCCGGAGCAGCGCCGTGAAGCGGGACTCCGTGCTCTACGGCCTGTTCCCCAGGACGCACACTGAGATGAACATCAACTGCGCCTGGAGGATCATCAACTCGGTGAAGGACGCTCTCTGGGTGGTCCGAAACCTGTTGATCTTCCAGCTGAAGGAGTTGACCCCGACTGAGTGTTGCAGACTGGCACATTCCAAGGTCCAGGACTACGTGTTGAGGGACACGCTGAAGCTTGGGGCAGCTCCTGCCAAGGCACGGTGGGGAAAGACCACTGTGTAACATCTGCCTGCCTAAGAACAGGGGGCCCATGCAGTCATTTGGGCTCTGCTGGCGCCTCAGCTCAATGTATTAGCATCTACCTGTAAATAGGAATGATTACTCTGTTTCGATACGTAAAGAAATGGAATGTTTACATAACAATGGCATGTCCAGTTGTATAGATCAAAGTATTTATGAATAAAGTATATTTTTGAAATAAAAAAAATCAATCCTCACAGACAGTCTGTATGACGCGAAGCCGACCGACAGCGCAGCCTCCCAGTTGTTCCTGTCCTCTATCACGGAGGTCTTAGACGACAGAACACGGGGGAGGCTGGACCAGCCGCTATCTCTGGACGAGCTGACAAGGCCTTTGAGTCCTTTGAAAAGAATAAAACTCCCGGAAGCGACGGCTTACCGGTCGAGCTCTATTCCGCTCTGTGGGACTTGATTGACCAGGACCTGCTGGAGGTGTATGTCAGGATACTTCGGGCAGGTACCATGAGTGAATCCATGAGGAAAGACATCATCAACCTCATCTACAAGGGGGAGAGGGAGGAACTCAAAAATTGGAGACCAATCTCACTGTTGAATGCGGATTACAAAATTCTGTCAAAGGTAATCGCCAACTGGGTCAGGTCTGCTCTAGGGTCGGTGATCCACCCTGACCAAACCTGTGCTGTACCGGGCAGGAAGATCGCTGAGAGTCTCACACACCTCAGGGATACGATCGCCTACATGCAGGACAGAGGGTTGGACACCTGCCTGATCAGCCTGGACCAGGAGAAAGCCTTTGACAGGATATCACACATGTATATGAGAGATGTTCTCTCCAAAATGGGCTTTGGGGAGGGAATCTGCAATTGGATCAGACTGCTGTACACCAATATTGTCATTGCAGTCTCAATCAATGGGTGGGAATCAGATAGCTTCCCAGTCAGATCTGGAGTCAGGCAGGGCTGCCTTCTCTCTTCTGTCTTGTTTGTGTGCTGCATAGAGCCATTTGCCGAGTCCATCAGGAAGGATGCGAGCCTGAGAGGGGTGACTATTCCTGGCAGCGGGGTCCTGCAGGTTAAGACCTCCCTGTACATGGATGTCGTCACCATTTTCTGCTCGGATCCGCTGTCCGTGCGCAGACTCATGTGCATATGTCACCAGTTCGAACGGGCCTCGGGGGCCAAGGTAAACTGAGGCAAGAGTGAGGCCATGTTCTTCGGGAACTGGGCCGACCAATTCTCGATCCCCGTCACCGTCAGGACTGACCACATGAAAGTGCTGGGTGTTTGGTTCGGGGGGGCTGGGGCGTGCGCCAAGTCTTGGGAGGAGCGTATCAGCAAAGTGAGACAGAAACTGGGCAGATGGAAGCTACGGTCGCTCTCCATCGCGGGAAAAAACCTGGTCATCAGGTGTGAGGCACTGTCATTGCTATTATACGTGGCACAGGTCAGGCCTATTCCCAGAACCTGTGCCGCTGCAGTCACCCAGGCCATCTTCCAGTTTATATGGAGGTCAAAGATGGACTGGGTCCTAAGGGACTCGCTGTACAAAGATCTGGGCAACGGGGGAAAAAATACACCCAATGCCACCCTCACCCTGATGGCCACCTTTGTGTGTGGCTGCATCAAGCTGTGCGTGGATCCCCGGTACGCAAACACCAAGTGTCACTACGTACTGAGGTTCTACCTGTCCCCGGTGTTGCGAAGGAAAAGAAGAGGGCGGATCCTGTCGAGCGGTTCCCTGAGCAGACTGTCAAAGCCATTTGGCAGAATGCCTCATCACCAGAACTTTCCAACAAACACCAAGACATGGCTTGGCTGGTGGTGCGAAGGGCTCTGCCTGTGAGTTCCTTTATGCACGCCCGGACTCTCAGCCGCACCGCACACTGCCCTCGAAGCGGCTGCGGGAAGGGACTGTCAGACACCTCCTTCTGGAATGTACCTACGCAGAAGAAGTCTGGAGAGGAATGCAGTGGTGTTTGTCAAGGCTCGTCCCAAGCAGCGCCGTGACGCGGGACTCCGTGCTCTACGGCCTGTTCCCCAGGACTCACACCGAGATGAACATCAACTGTGCCTGGAGGATCATCAACTCGGTGAAGGACGCTCTCTGGGTGGTCCGAAACCTGTTGATCTTCCAGCTGAAGGAGTTGACCCCAACTGAGTGTTGCAGACTGGCACATTCCAAGGTCCAGGACTACGTGTTGAGGGACGCGCTGAAGCTTGGGGCACCTGCCTCCAAGGCACGTTGGGGAAAGTCCACTGTGCAACATCTGCCTGCCTAAGAACAGGGGGCCCATGCAATCATTTGGGCTCTGCTGGCGCCTCAGCTCAATGTATGGGCATATGATGGAAAAACGTACAGACCTGTATATAAAAATGATAAATTCCGATCTCTGTAGGTAAATGTTTACATATGTATGGCATGACCAACTGTACAGACCATCAAATTATTTTATGAATAAAGTATATTTTTGAAATAAATAAAAATCAACTGGGCTAACCAATCCTCGATCCCCTTCACCGTCAGGACCGACCACCTGAAGGTGCTGGGTATTTGGTTCGGGGGGGCTGGGGTGTGCGCCAAGTCTTGGGAGGAGTGTATCAGCAAAGTGAGGCAGAAACTGGGCAGATGGAAGCTATGGTCGCTCTCCATCGTGGGAAAAAGCCTGGTCATCAGGTGTGAGGCACTGTCATTGCTATTATACGTGGCACAGGTCTGGCCTATTCCCAGAACCTGTGCCGCTGCAGTCACCCACGCCATCTTCCAATTTATTTGGAGATCAAAGATGGACCGGGTCCGAAGGGACTCGATGTATAAAGATCTGGGCAACTCGGGAAAAAAATACACCCAATGCCACCCTCACCCTGATGGCCACCTTTGTGTGTGGCTGCATCAAGCTGTGCGTGGATCCCCGGTATGCAAACACCAAGTGTCACCACGTACTGAGGTTCTACCTGTCCCCGGTGTTGCGAAGGATGGGCCTGGCCCCGCTGCTGTGGAACGCTCCAAGTAGTTGGACCGCTTCGTATCACTTGTCCTTCGTGGAGAAGTTTATGAAGAAACACACCTTTGCCCACAAGTCCATTAGGAAGTGGTCAGCATGTAGTGTCCTTGAGACCCTTCGGGAAAAGGAGATGGCGGATCCTATCGAGCGGTTCCCTGAGCAGACTGTCAAAGCCATTTGGCAGAATGCCTCATCGCCAGAAATTTCCAACAAGCACCAAGACATGGCTTGGATGGTGGTGAGAAGGGGTCTGCCCGTGAGATCCTTTATGCACGCCCGGACTCTCTGCCGCACGGCACGCTGCCCTCGAAGTGGCTGAGGGGGAGGGACGAGACTGTCACATACCTCCTTCTGGAATGTGCCTATGCAGAAGTCTGGAGAGGAATGTTTGTCGAGGTTCGTCCCGAGCAGCGCTGTGACACGAAACTCTGTGCTCTACGGTCTGTTCCCCGGGACGCACACTGAGACGAACATCAACTGTGCCTGGAGGATCATCAACTTGGTGAAGGACGCTCTCTGGGTGGTCCGAAACCTGTTGATCTTCCAGCTGATGGAGTTGACCCCGACTGAGTGCTGCAGACTGGCACATTCCAAGGTCCAGGACTACATGTTGAGGGACGCGCTGAAGCTTGGGGCAGCTGCTGCCAAGACGCGGTGGGAAAGACCACCATGTAACATCTGCCTGCCTAAGAAGAACAGGGGGGTCACCCAGTCATTTGGGCTCTGCTGACACCTCAGCAGAAGAGTTGGATAGTAAATGTACAGACTTGTATCTAGGAAAAATAAATTTCGAGGTCTGTATGTAAAGCAATGTAATGTGTGCACAAGAATGGCATGACCAATTGTATAGAGATCCAAATAATTTTATGAATAAAATATATTTTTGAAATATAAAAAAAAATCAAGGTGTGCAGAGAACATCATTGATAAGAGCTAAAATGAAGTGGTCACTCCTAAGGTGCAGGCAAGGTGACTACCAGAAAAGATAAATTGGGGAAGCAGACAGTGCAGGGTTCCTCTATGGCCACTGCCCTCAATAACAGATATATCACTTTGGATACTGCTAGGGGGAAGATGAGTGACCTTTCCAGTGCTAGCAGCAGCAGTCAGGTCCGTGGCACTATGACCGGCTCTGAGGCTCAGAGAGAAGGGACACAGTCAGACAGGATGATACTGATTGTCCCCCTCACAAATGTGTGTACTGATAGAAATACTGTGGCAGCAGAAGAGACACTAGAACGGTGTGTTGCCTCCTTGGTGCCAGGCTCAAAAATGTCTCTGAGAGGTTGCAGAACATTCTGAAGGGGGTGGGTGGACAGCCAGAGGTCATTGTGCACATTAGTACAAATGACATCGGTTAGGCAAAGGGATGGGGTCCTTCAAAATGATAATAGGGAGTTAAGTGAGAAGCTAATAAGCAGGACTTCAAGGAGAGTGATTTCCGGGTTACTCCCAGTGCCATGCAGCAGTAAGAACAGAAATAGAAAGATAAGCCAGATGAATACCAGCTTTTAGGTCATTGGGATCTGGGATCTCTTCTGGGGTAGAGGTGACCTGTACAAAAGGGATGGGTTGCACTTGAACCAGAGGGGACCAATATTCTTGTGGGGAGATTTGCTAGTGTCACGTGGGAGGGTTTAAACTAGTTTGGTGGTGGTGAGGCATCAAGAAGTCAGGGAAAAATACATTCACCATCAAGTGGAAATTTACTATTCAGGATAGTGAGGGGTACAGTAAAGGGAGGGAAAAGACTTCTGGTTTAAAGTGTATTTATTTCAAAGCACAAAGCCTGACTGGTCAGGTAAATGAGCTTAGCGCATGAATTGGCTTTGGGGACTGGGATATTACAGCCATATTAGAAACATCACTGAGAGAAGGGCAGGACTGGCAGCTCAATGTTCTAGGATACAGAAGCTGTAAGCATGACTGAAGTACAAGTTAGTGAAAAGGCAGAGTTGTCCCTTTGGTAAGGCAGGACAAAACAACTGCGCTTAAAGAGGATATTCTTAAGGGGACATCAAATGAGGCCATATGGTGAGAACTTAGAAACAAGACGTGGATGGTCACTCCACTGGGACCGTATTATAGACCTCCAAAAAGCTAGCGGGTACTAGAGGAGCAGATGTGGCAAGAGATTGCAGATACCTGTAGGAATAATAGTATTGGTTGGAGATTTTAATTTCCCCTATATTGACTGGTCCACTGAGAGTGTAAAAGGTTTGGATGGGATGGAATTTGTCAAACATGTCCAAGAAAGGCTTCTAAATCAATATGTAAAGGGCCCTACTCAGGAGGGTGGAACACTGGACCTGTCTTTGGAAACAAGGTCAGGTAAGTGACTGAAATGCCATTCGGAGAGCAATTTGTTTCAGTGACTATAACTTTCTTAGTTTTAACATATTTATGAATAAAGATAGGACAGGTCCACAGGTTAAAATAATAAACTGGAGCAGGGTCAATTTTGGGGACATTAGGCTGAATCTAACAGAGGATGAGTCTGTTTGAAGAAAAATGAATGACTGGTAAATGGAAGGCTTTTAAATGTGTGATATCAAGAGTCCAGGGACAATATGTCTCTATTTGGGTGAAGGGAAAAGCTGACATGTTTAGAGATCCCTGGCTGACAAGGGATATTGAGGCTCTGGTCAGGAAAAAGAAGAAGGCATACATTGATTTTAAGTTATCGGGCTCAAGTGAATTCCTAAATTTAGAGTGTAGGTTTGCTCGCTGAGCTGTAGGTTTGATATCCAGATGTCTCATTACCTGGCTAGGTTACATCATCAGTGGCGACCTCCAAGTGAAGCGAAGCTGTTGTCTCCTGCTTTCTATTTATATCTTTCTCCTGGATGGGGTTCCTGAGGTTTGTGGTAATGTCATTTCCTGTTCGTTTTCTGAGGGGTTGATAGATCTAAATGCTATCTAAGTGTTTGTTTATGGCATTGTGGTTGGAGTGCCAGGCCTCTAGGAATTCTCTGGCATGTCTTTGCAAAGAGGGATCTTGATCAGATGGGCAAGTGGGCTAAGGATTGGCAAATGCATTTAATACAGATGAGTGTGAGGTGTTCAACTTTGGAAAGTCAAACGAAGGTAGAATTTATATGGTAAATGGTAAGGTCCTAAGGAGTGTTGTGGAACAGAGGGAGCTTGGAGTACATGTACATAGTTCATTGAAAGCAGTGTCACAGGTAGACAGGATGGTGAACAAGTTGTTTAGCATGCTGGGCTTCATCGGACGAAGCACTGTGTAAAGGAATTGGGATGTTATGTTGCAATTGTATAAGTCTTGTTGGTGAGGCTACAATTGGAGTGTTGAGTGTTGAGTAAAATCATGAAGGACATAGATAGGCTGAATAGTCTTTTCTTCCCAGGGATGGGGAATTGAAAACTAGATGGCATAGCTTTAATGTGAGAGGGGCAAGATTAAAAAAGACTTGAGGGTGTCTTCTTCATGCAGAGAGTGGTACATATATGGAATGGGCTACCAGAGAAAGTGTTTGGCTGAACTGGTCCTCCCTCAACAACGTCTCTTTCAAATCCTCCCACTTCCTCCAGACAAATGAGGTAGCCATGGGCACCCGCATGGGCCCCAGCTATGCCTGTCTCTTTGTCGGCTACATAGAACAGTCCATCTTCAGTAGTTACACCAGCACCACTCCCCATCTTTTCCTCCGCTACATTGATGACTGAATCGGTGCCACCTTGTGCTCCTGCGAGGAGGTCGAGCAGTTTGTCAATTTCACCAACACATTCCACCCCAACCTTAAATTCACCTCCCCCCCCTTTCTGGACCTTGTCATCTCCATCAATGATGACTGACTCAACACTGACATTTTTTACAAACCCACCGACTCCCTCGATTACACCTCCTCCTCCCAATTCCTCAGCCTTTGCCGTATCTGCTCCCAGGAGATCAGTTCAACCACAGGACACACCAGATGGCCTCCTTCTTTAGAGACTGCAATTTCCCCACCCACATGGTTGATGATGCCCTCCAATGCATCTCATCCACATCCCACACCTCTGCCCTCAAACCCCACCGCTCCAATGACAACAAGGACAGAACCCTCCTGGTCCTCACCTTCCACCCCACCAACCTCCGCATAAACCGCATCATCTGCCGACATTTCAACCACCTACAAATGGACCCCACCACCAGGGATATATTTCCCTCCCCAGCCCTATCTGCTTTCCGCAAAGACTATTCCCTCCATGACTATCTACTCAGGTCCATGCCCCTAACAATGCACCCTCCCCTCCTGGCACCTTCTCCTGCCACTGCAGGAATTACAAAACCTGCGTCCACACCAAACCCCCCCCCCACCCCTCCCCCCCTCCCCCTCAGCTCCATCCAAGGCACCAAAGGCGTCTTCCCAATGCGGACTCCTCTACATTGGGGAGACTGGACGCCTTCTCACAGAGCACTTCAGAGAACATCTGCGGGACACCCGTACAAAATCAACCCCACCACCCCGTGGCCGAACATTTCAACTCCACCTCCCACTCTGCCACTCACTCACCACCCAACGCTTTGAGGAAGAACGACTTATTTCCCACCTCGGAACCCTTCAACTCCCAGGACATCAATGTGGACCTCACCAGTTTCCTCATTTCCCCTCCCCCCACCTTACCGCAGTTCCAAACTTCCAGCTCAGCACCATCCTCATGATCTGTCCCACCTGTGAATCTTCCTTTCTACCTATCCGCTCCATCCTCCTCTCTGACCTATCACCTTTACCCCTTCCTCCATCCACCTATTACACCGTCAACTACCTTCTGCACAGCCCCACCCCCTCCCATTTATCTCTCCACCCCGAGGCTTCCAGCCTCATTCCTGATGAAGGGCTCCTGCCCGAACATCGATTTTCCTACTCCTCGGATGCTGCCTGGCCTGCTGTGCTTTTCCAACACCACTCTAATCTTGACACTAATCTTCAGCATCTGCAATCCTCACTTTTGCCTACCAGAGAAAGTGGTTGAGGCAGGTACAATAACTACATTTAAAAAAAAAAACATTTGGATAGGTACATGGATCGGAAGAGTTTAGAGGGATATGGGTCAAATGCAAGCAGTTGGAAATAGCTAAGTGGGCAATATGGTCAGCATGGACCACTTTGGGCTGAATGGCCTGTTCCCATGCTGTATTACTCTATGACTCTAATAATTAGTCACAATAAGGCTCTACTGGATACCTTAATGCCATAATATCTTCACCCAGTCTCTTGTGTTATAGGACTTGACATAAGCATTGCTGCATCAGGTAAACAACTTAATGATTTATGTGAGTTTGCCTCGGTCATGTAGTTGCAAAATCTATTTGTTTTCAAGACAGTGCATCAGCAACCTTATTTTCCAAGGACAATTCCATATTGGAACAAGCTGCCAAAGGAAATAGTCAGAGTCACATCACTTGACATCTTCAGATCATTTCCATTTATACATTTTCCATTATTATAACAACCATTTCAGCAGGTTATGTCTGGTCCAGCTGGCACTAATCATATGTTTGTTGGCAGAACATAGATATTAGGCTCTGATACTGACACAACTAAAGCAGAAGCATCAAATCCTTGAGGACTTTGTGCATTTGATTAATTATGTTGTCATTGACACTGTTACTGCTCCTTTCATTGCTGTTATCTTTAGAAATTCCATGTGCTCTATGACACTAAAACAACTCTATACAATGTTTCTAACACTGACATAACTTGTTGGAACATTTTAGATGACAGAGAGAGAGAAATGTAGCAGAGGTGAAGAAGAAAGATTGAGTAACAAAAGTAGACTTCTGAAAGTGAGGTGGAAATAAAGCCAAATTTCCTTGGGGAGATTCTAGAGGATGGAATTATTGGATTGAATCCTGTCAACATAGAAGGACCAATAATGGATGTTGAAGCATCAAAAGGTTTGTTGTGCTGTGCTGGGTTCTCCAGCCAATCAGAAAGGCTGAGCAAGATCATGCATGGGAAAGATTCAAAGATTTCTAATTGGAAGAGCAATGATATGCATTACCAGTGTTCGCCAGCAGTAAACTTGTAAGATAGACTTTTGAGGGCTCCGAAACAGCAGGAATCAACAGGAGAGCTGGGTCTCTCATGCAGGAAGTCCTAGCAATGGATCTGAAAGGCTACAGTGAGGTGTGGATCCAAGCGAGCGTGCATCAGAGTGTTTGAGGAAGTCAGCAGCAAGAATGTGGTCCTTCCACATTGAATTATCTTTGTGCACCATCTTGAATGTCTGAGGAATGCAGGAAAGTTTAGTGACAGAGCACCATTAGGTTCTAAGCTCCACATTCTGTCCTTTCTAACATTCTACCTTGTAAAACAATCTCACAATTTTGCCATTGGTTCCTCTCCCTGAAGCACTTCATATCCCCAACCAAGTGGGCAACACTCATTATAACCACATTGCCCTTTCATCTCCATACTTCACCCTCAACACATGCTGTTCTTTTTTGCTCTCCATATAAACCATTCTTTGTTATTATTTCATTGGATGTGGTTGATATTGGCTGGGCTGCAATTATTTTTCATTCTTAGTTGCATTTGAGAAAGTTGAGGTGAACTGTCTTCTTGAACCACTGCAGTCCATGGTCGACCCATAATACCATCAGGGGGAGAATACCAAGATTTTGACTCAGCCACAGTGAAGGAACAATGTTCTATTTCAAGGTCAGGATGGTGTGTGATTTGGAGAGGGGCTTCCCATAAATTTGCTGTTCTTGTCCTTCTAGATTACCAAGTGATTATAGGTTTGGAAAGTATTGTCCAAGAATTTCTACGATCATAACACTCACTTTTTTTTCCTTTACAGGACAAAAGGGTAGACAACTATGGAGAAAGACTGAAACCCAGAGAAAAGGTTGCCCTCCAATGGCAAGAACCTTGGCAACTACTGACAATGCATGCCTACCTCATCTAGATAGGAGGAGGTCTTGTTCTTGGAGGCTGCAAGATGGCAACAATAACCTGAGCCAAATGAAGCACTGGTGCATATGCATGATACTAAACCTGAACTGAACAGGCTCTAGACACTGTGTGGGAATCACATCTGCTTAAAGCTGAATCTGTGCCCATCCCGTTTTCCCTAAGGAACAGCATCTGCTTGAGAAGGTAACATCAGGTCAAATCTTGCTCTCGCCGCTGTTGGCATACATTCTATGATTCATTACCTGAAGTGCAAAGTAGAGCTGCTTAACCTAATCCCATGCCACAGTGAAGGCTTGTAGCAGGGGAGTGAAGATAAACATGAATGAACTGCGAAATAAGTAAAGGACCCTCCAGGAGGTTGGCCTAGCTGTTCAAATGAATTCTAGTTTGTCAGCTTCAATAACAAAGCACTTCCTGCTCTGCACTCTGACACCGACGAGATCCATAGTCAGTTCAACCCAGAATTATTGGTTAAAGCAGAATTTGCTTATAAGAATACTGACATACTTCATCCAATAGTTCCATAGATTATCTTCTCACTTTGAACTCAGCGTCGGCGAAACCCAGAAAGGAGCAGGATAATTTTGTGTTCCTAGCCTAACTTTGATTTGAGGGATTTTAACACCTTATGTCCCTGAAACATTTGCCTTTACCTGTGAAAATACTAATATAATAGCAGACACAAATCTGCCAATAGCAGGTGATAAATAAAAGGACAGGGAGCAGACCACAGTCAAATGAGCTCAGAAAACAAGCAGAGAACATACATTTGAAAGGCATCACTTAGATAGTGTGCATGAAAGTTTTTGAGGATGAGAATGAGGATGATAATGAAGTGTGCTACTTTTATATTCCAGCACTTGGTGCAACAAAGACTGATATACCACTCGTTTTTCCAATCATTTGCTATATCTGCAAGCACATGTTTAGTGATTCATGTGAAAGGGCAGCCATACCTTCTATAACATTCTGCAGACTCACTCAACCTAAACAATGTTCTTTTCTTCCCACCAATTTTCTAGCTTCCAAATATTTGCCCAGTAACTTAGCTTACCTCTATTTTAGAACTACAAAATGCCAGTCGAGGCCACAGACAATGTTAGCTTCATTAATATAGTTATCAGAAGCCATTTTGAGAATATTACAGAAATTCTTGCTTTAGACCAGCATAATAAATAAGACTGTTAGTAGGTCATCTGCTGTCCTGAACCTGTTCCATCAATTAATAAGATCATAGCTAATCTGATTTTGATTTTTACTTTACTTTCCTGCCTACACCCTCTCAAAAATCAAAAATCTGTCAAACTTAGCCATGAATGTGTACAATGACTCAACCTCGACTGTGCTATGTTGTAAGGTAATGACACTATTAAAGAGAAAAGACAATCATCTTCATCGTAGAGACCGCATTTTTGAAACTGGTCCACCTAGTTCTGGATTCCTTCTTGGAGAAAACATCCTCTAAGTGTCTACTTTGTTAAGCTCCCTCAAATTCAGATATGATTCAATAAGATTACCTCTCATGCTTCTAAACTTCAATGAGTAGAGATCCACCCTGATGTGCCAGCTTTTAATCCCCAAGTTTTCACAGAACGTTCTCTAATCAGGTTGATTGTTTAAACTTACCCTCCCTCTTTTTAACTTTGACATCTGATTATTTTCATTGGAATGCTTCTTGTTTTTTTTTAAAACCATGAAAACAGATTTAAAATAGTAATTTAAAAATCTCTGCCATTTCCTTGATTTTCAACAATTCTCCATTCTCATTCTCTAAATGTTTAATACAAACTGTAGCAACTCTTTCTGTTATTAACACTTTTTTAAAATCAAAGTTCTGTTTATATATTTCCTGGCAGTTGGCTCATTCGAATGTTTTAATTTGTTTATATTATTAGCTATCCATTGCTGGTTTCTAAAACTTTCCAAATCATCTAACGTAGAACAAATCTTCACAGCATTGCTTGACTTTTCTACTAAGGTGATACCATCCTTCAAAGTTCTTCGCCTTGGATTGTACACATTTTTCATAGATTGTCTCACAATGAATTCATCTTTGTTGAGAAATGTAATCACAGTCAACTATCTTTATCAGCCACAAGTTTTTCCATTATTCTCCAAAAAGGATGCTATCCAGATCCTACTGCTCTTCCAGGCAAAGACCAACATGTACCATTATGGGTATGAGGCGTGTGATTGTCATCGAATGAAAAAGATGTTCCTAGAATGAGAATTAGATTTATTGTCACATGTACTTAAAATTACAAAAAAACAGGAATACATTGGAAAGTGTACAATATTGCCAACATACGGCACCATCTTAGATACAAAGTAGGTTTAAAAAACCCAGAAGATAAAAAAAAAGCTACACTACATTACAGATATACATAAGTATAAGTTAGGAAAATAAGTGATAAAGCTAAAAAATAGACATTACAGTCTTTCTATGAGAACTTTCATATAGTCTGACTGGGCTCCACTGGTTCCCAACCAGTAGCCATTCTCACTCTGGGTCCGCCCACCACCATCCCCACTCTGCTTTTGATCGCTGTCTTTCTCCACTCTGCTCCAAGCCCACAGGATACCTCTGCTCTGGGCCTCTGGCCATTCCTGCTTTGCTGCAGGCCGCAGGCAGAAGAGGAAAAGGACAGAAGAGAAATAAAACACTAGAGAGAGGGAAAAAGACAAAAAGGATCAGACAGAGCCCATGAACTCGGCTGGACCATCCTACTCTGCCACCATCTTTGAGAGCTGAGTTCTAATGAGGCAAGATGGACTGAATGGTCTCCTCCTGAAACTATGTTGCATAATTTCAGTAATAAAGTGATCTCAGGAGTAAGAGGAGACTGGAAAAATATATGGATGTTCCTGGGTGTCTGTCCCTCATAATTGGATGCTTGATTACATAGATGTAAGTGAATCAGTCACATAAAACCATAAACATGTAACAACCACCAGTCTTCTAGAATTAAAGTGCATAAGCAAGATTCAAGGAGGAAAGAAATCACTTCAGATAGAGGAGAGTTTACTGATGTGCACTTATGCAAGCTCCAGTCAAACACTTATGATCAGTTCAAGAATAAAAGAGACTTCCACCACCATTTTACTTCATCCATACTTTTGCTTGTATCATGACTAGTAAACCATTAAGAATCACTGTCAATTTAATTTGTGCATTACATCTAAATTGCTGCGTCATAATACACTGCCTTAAAGTCAGCTTAATCTCACCCCTCCTTTTGAATAACCTGTTGCCCTCAGATCAAATCTTAGAAATTAAACAAAGTTTAGAGTAATGGAAGCATGCGACAGGAGCAGATTTATGGTGAATAAGCCATACTATTTGCTTAAAAATGTGTTGCTGGAAAAGCGCAGCAGGTCAGGCAGCATCAAAGGAACAGGAGAATCGATGTTTCGGGCATAAGCCTGAACACATTTTTAAGTTCTGATCTTCAGCATCTGCAGACGTCACTTTCTCCAAGCCCTAGTATTTGGTCAAGGGAATAGGGTTTCTAGCTCAGTATATACTATAGAATTGGAGCTATGAGGTAAAAGCAATGTCCATTGAAGCTTAGCTATGCAATACATAGGTAATAGAATTTTTGAAATCAAAAAAAAATTCTACCATATATAGTCAGCAGTGGGAAATGTTAAGCAAAATTGTCATGGGTAGAATTTGTGTGTTTTAATATTGTTCATGTTCAAAGAATCCTTAAGCATAAGATATGCACGCTTCCTTACTCTTAGAATGGCTTGTCCAAAATTAAGTAATTTGCACAAACGTTTTGTGAATTACAAAGAATGCACAAAGACTAGATGAAAATGTAAAAAATAGACAATTATAACATGCAATTATTTCACTCATTTTCAGATCTGGCATGTAGTTTCTTAACTAAATTGATGCTGGAGTTGGACTAGAGATCTAGTAATAGCAGAGGAACATCCGTCACCTGCAAAATCTTGTGTAGTAGAATTTTCAGGAGGTTAGCTTATGGGTGAACGTGAAGTTGAAGCAAATTGGTGGGCCTCTTTCAAGATATATCTGTTTTATCTTGAATTCATACTTGGTGTATAGCTAATGATGTTTCAGATGATATTTTTCTCATCAGAAAAGTGCTTTTTTTATAACTTTAAAAAGGACGTACAAATATGGCTGCCTTAATCATGAGATCAATTGATTTCAAAGTCTTACTTCCAAACGAGGTAGTTGGGCTTAAACATCAAGGGTTTAACATCCTTTCACACTTCTCAGGTTTGATTATTTTATTTGAGATGTAAACCTATAACAATAAAAGCTTGAATACCACCATTGAATTTTGAGGCAGGAAAACAACGCATCAGGAATATCATAGCCCTGCTTGTTTACAATGCATCATTAACAAAACAAAATGTGCATTTCCCAAGTAAGTGGGATTTTCACATTTTAATGAGATATTTGTAGCTGCAATTCACAGCTTGTATGTCCAGACAATCATCCAATTCTGACTTAGGTATAATGTTCCTGCAAGCTCCATTGTCACAGTTCTCCATCTTTCATCCATGCAAGCCATCATCAGCCGGCCACCAGCATCACCCCATCATCAGGTCGATGCTCCATGGTGCAGTGAGATTTGAACATAATCAGCTACCCCCAGCAAAAACAGGTTTTGTAGCATAACCTCTAGGTGAAGATGTAGCAGTGATGATCCCTCAAAGAGTCAAAGGAGAATGATGAGACACTAAAGCTCCAGGTCTCGCTGTTCTCAGAAACAGTGCAGCCACCAAGTAGAGACCATCATTGTAATCACACTGCATCAACTGCTGGAGCAAGATGTTTGGTCAAAAGAATTGGGTGGCCATTCCATCCTCGATACTGTCAATGTCGTACTGTCCAAAATACTTATACTAGTGGTGCATTTCAAACACCAGCTGGGGACTCGTGTAATGCCTCATAATCCTTGACCCACAATTTTTTTCCAGATCATTGTTGTTCATATCCATACCCCATGGTGAGGAAAGTCAAATAGCTCAAACAGTGGGAGCCTCCACCATTACTGGTTTTGCACCGGTGCAGGATGCAGTAGACTGCATCCACAATGCTTTGAAAGCACCATATCACCAATCTGTAGAGTTTATCATTTGAAGAGGCTTCCACGGCATCAATATGTAAATTATATGAGAGCAGTGATGCCAGGTTTTAGAAATCTATGCTAGATATCCTGTGTGACACCATGATGCGTACTAATTAGAGAACTCAGATTTTAGAATCCTTCCAAGGTCCACAGGATATACAAGGACGGCTGCTGGGAGGCAAAAGATATTGTCTCTTAACGGGGCTGATGATAGCTTCATGATAATGTCAGGGTGACACATAATGAATGCTGCCTAGACCTATACCAGGGTCAGAGTGGAACAGGTCTTAGGCCTCCTCAAGATGAGGTTTTGATGCTTGGTCCATGCTGATGGAGCCTTACCTAGGTTAACCCAGGAAGGGAGTGCTGCAACATTATGGAGCAATGCGCCTTTCACAACTAGAGCTGATAAAGTGAGCTGAACAAAGCTTTTACTTCCCATCCAATTGTGCATGTCATATTCTCAAGTCATTCTACATTCAAATATCTACATAATACTTGTCCTCCAGGTTGTAAAAAAAAAGGCGATATATAGTGAGACATAGCACTAACATTGCATGACGTTAACGTTAGCTAGCTCTTAAGGCTTCAGTCAGCATTTGATATCAAAGTATTATGCAGTGAAATCTCTCATGGGAAGCAGGTTGAGCGGAATCCTGAGGTACTCCTTTTGCCCATCCTTCTGTGGTTAGCCTTTCACATTTCAGAATGGAACAATTCAAAATCTCGTCTCTGGTCATCAATGTCACAGTTGAAGTATTGCTGATGTCTGAGTTATCTACAGTAAAAGAGTGGATTGTTTGTAAGAGATGAGACATGCTTGGCCATTAGAACTTGTCTCATCCTTGACACCTCTAGCTGCTCATCCTTCACATGGGTGCCGTTTCACCAGGTTGACAGTGGCAAAGACACAAGAGTAGATACTTTAAGACTGAGAAGAAACATATTTACAAACGAGCAAAATATATGCTCATGCACACCACTTATGCCCCCATATGCACTCAGTATCAGTTTTTCTACCTCTCCTATCACTATATCCAAGTGCTACCCAATTATCTTTAGCTGGGTTGGGGGCAGCCATCTGTCTTTGGCCCCTTGGCCTGGAAAACTTAGAGGGAATAATTAGAAGGAATGTAGGCAGAGGGGCTTTTGTTGGCTGAGTTTTGCTGCATGTCACTGGTGCCAGCATAAAGGAAGAGAAAACTAAGTTCTTCAAACAAGGATAAAGACTTGTTCAGTTCAAAGAATTGGTGGTAATGGGAGAGCATAATGAAGTTCACTGGCTTCATTGACCACTGAGCTCACCCCATCTACATCTTTTCCTTCCAGTGAGAGAATTTTATCTTTGCACACAGTGAGGAGCATAATATGCATCAGTGTGTGGCCCATCCTCCATCTAGTTTGTTTATTGTAAATAAACAATTACTTTAAAAAACACTCAAGAATTCATCCAGACCTCAGAGTGGGACCTAAAACCATTACCTGGAGCTCAATCAAATAGAAGCAGTTGGTGGCTACTGAAGAGAACACACACACACAAAGTTTGAGAGTATACTTATTCATTAGGAGTGCAGTCGTTTAACTTGTCAGTTAATGTGTTTCAGTGGAACAGACACACTAGTTTAACAAATAAACAGCAAGTATCTGAATCATTCCAGACATAATGGGAGAAAACAGGCAGTATTTTATCAGTTGTGCTGCGTAGCTCTAGTTCAATAGTAGTTCCCAACCAGAGCATGAAAGTTACTGCCAGGCGTGGTCTCAGTGCTTTGTGAGGCTTTCCTCCATCAAATTAACACTCAATTCTGTCATTTTATTTTTGGATAAGACAAGAGAAGTGCAAGGAAGACATGTGAAATTCCATATTGACATGAATGATAGGCATATTAAGTCCAAATGAAATCAATGAGACTGTAATCCACAGTTGCTACAATTACTGATCTATTATACTGTATCCAGTTGTAACACTTACTCTTCCAGCAAATGAGAAAAAAAAACAAAGCAGCAATCAGAGCTGTAAAGTAAAACAGTACAATGCATTTCAGCTAATAACAGCCCAGCAGTATTGCTGTAAATACAGTAAAGACACAGCAAATACATATGCAAAAAAAAACAAAATTCTCAACATAGATTGTCAAACTGCTGAATTAATAGCTGAGTTTTTATTCTTCAGATAAAGGTTGATACTAACCTTCAATGACCAACAAATGGTTGACCAAGAGAAGAAGATAGTCAAACTCCTCAATGCTCTCGGAAAGGAAGATTTGAGAAGAGTTAATTCCATAGCTTTCTCCGACAATGACCAGAGGTATTGCAGCCAAACTTGCAGGCACCACAATAAAAGATAGAAAGGGGAAAGGAATACATACTATTTACAGTGGGATATTATTAGGTTAAGTAAACGGACAAAGTGTTGACAAATAGGGTATAATATGTGAAAATGTCATGTTGTTCATTTTTGGAAGGGTAAACAGAAGAACAAGGTATTATTGAGAGGATTAAAGAAGTTGCAGAAAGCTGCAACACAAAAGGACTTGGGGATACTCATGCACAAAACATGAAACCTAATATGCAAGTGCAGAAGGCCGGGGATGGCTAATGGAATGTTGACCCTTATTTTAAGGGGGTTGGGATATAACATTAAGAAAGATTTACTGCAGCTGTACAAGGCACTGATGAGACCCCATCTGGAATACTGTGAGCAGTTTTGGTCCCATTCTTTAAGGAATGATATGATTTCATCAGAAGTAGTTCAAGGAAGGTTCACTAGGATGATCCTCAGCATGGAGGGATTATTTTATAAACAATGTTTAAACAGGGGTAGGACTCCACTCATTGGAATTTCCAAGAATGAGAGATGATCTCGTTGGAACATATAGGATTCTTAAGGGGCTTGACAGGTTAAATGCTGAGAGGATGCATCCACTCATGAGAGAGTCTGGGAGCAGAAGGCATAATCTCAGGTTAAAGGGGCACCAATTTAAGACTGTGATGAGGACGAATTTCATCTCTCAGAGGATTAGTAGACGTTGAAGCTCTTGCCATAGAGAGCTGAAGGGGCAGAGTGTTCATGCATATTTAAAGCTGAAATAGATGGATTCTTGATCTTGGGAATTGATAGGAAAGTGAACGTGAGGAACATTGGATCAGCCATAATTCTATTGAATGGCAAAGCAGGCTCAAGGAGCCGAATGGCCTACTCCCATTCTTATTTATTGTGGTCTTAAGGTTTTTGAAAGACCCTAACTATTTTTCTTAACTCGTGGAAGATAAGTTCAATGTTAGGGGATACTTGAAAAATTACAGCCTTGCGGTTTTGTCTTATAGGCAGAACTAAGTGAAATAATTGAACAGTTTGTTGATAGATGATGATGACATGAAGGCACAGTGTGTGCTTCAGGAAAGAAGAACACTTTGGAAGTCTCATTGAATTAGTGATAGCTTCAACATCAATCAAATCATTCCAAAAAAATTTCCTTAAATAAAGTTGAACGCTATTCCATTTTTAGCACTCATTGGAAATCATTGTCACAGGGCAACAGCACTTTCAAGCTCTTGATGTTACAACAGCATTAGCAACAGCAACCAAAGTCATTGACCATAGAAGTCATGCATGAGCTGCAGTTTATCCCATTAATCCAAACAGACAAGCTATGTAGAGGAAAGGTATGCAGAAAGTCTAATCATCAGGAGAAACCCAAGATACTCAAATCTCAACATCACTACCTAAAAAATCAATCATGTTTCATGAATGAATGTCTGAGAGGGAATGGGATCTGAAATTTTTACCTGATCTGTCCTATAAGTAACATCAGACACACAGCAATATAGTTGACACTTAACTTCTTTCAGAAATGACTTAGTCAACCACTCAGTCCAAAGGAAAGCAGTGTTTTGTTGCAAATATTGGCTTTGCCAGTGATGCCCACATCCAATGAAGAATGAAGTCATTTCTTACCTCACACAATGCATCAGAACCTAGTGTACTCCCCTAATACTCATTTCAAGATCCTTCCTGTGTGGAGGTGCCGGTGTTGGACTGGGTTGGACAAGGTCAGAAGTCACACAACACCAGGTTATAGTTCAACAGGTGTATTTGAAATCACAAGCCTTTGGAGTGTTGCTCCTTTCTCAGGTGAGGATCCTTCCAGTATTGATGTGTTTAACCTGGTCTGGTCTACATGTGACTCTAGACCAATAGTAATATGGTTAAATCTTATCTGCCATCTGAATTGGCTCAGCAAGCCATACAGTTTAAGGGCAACTAAAGATGAGTAGGAAATGTTGGTCTTGCCAGGGATATCCACATCCTACGAAATACTAAAGATAAAAATATATGAGCAATTTGCAGTCAAATGTTACAGAGAGGTGAAGCCCATAGATTACAAATCTGTGATTCCATCTATTGGCATAAATAGTGGAATCATAGAGATGTAAAGCATAGAAACAGACACTTCGGTCCAACTTATCTATGCCGGCAAGATATCCTAAATAAATCTAGTCCTATTTGTCAGCATTTGGCCCATATCCCTCTAAACCTATCTTATTCCTATACCCATCCAGATGCTTTTTAAATGTAATTGTACCAGCCACCCCCACCACTTCCTCTGGCAACTCATTCCATACATGCACCACCCTCTGGGTGAAAATGTTGCACCTTAGTCAATATGATTCTTTTGGATGGACACCAGAAATGTTCTACATTGCTGAGAAAGGCAATCCAGCATTATTGGTTTAATAGTATATGCACATATTCACATCAAATCCATGAAGCAAAAAAAAAACATTTCCTGTGCCACCATGAATCACAGCCAAAATAATTAATCTTTTCTACTTTGTTGGAAGCAGGTTCAATTGAGGCAGTCAAGAGGATATTGGATGATTATTCGGATCAAAAGAATATGAAAGGATAGGGAGGTAGAAAGCAGAAGGTTAACAGAAGGTAATGAACACAATGTGAGAAATGGCCTCACTTGTATGATTCTGTGATAACCAAAGGGAAGAAATTTAACATGCTATACCTAACAATGATGAGCTATTAATGCTGAAGCAAATCATTATTAACTGGTAACCTGAAAATACTAAACAGGACCCCAAACAGAGTATGTTCCTTTAGCCTATTAAAAGATCAATCAATTCTATTGAGAGCAACGTTTTCTACAGTAAGGAAGTATTAATACCCAAAATCTTGCATAAAGACATGTTAAACTATCTCAAACAAAAACAGAAATTGCTGGAAAAGCTCAGGGGTTGGGGGCTAGGGCATGAGAGAGTTCAGGCCCTAAAATTATTGAACTTAATATAAAGTTAGAGGGATGCAGGGTCCCCAAGCGGAAAATGAGGTGTTGTTCTTCCAGCTTGCACTGTGTTCACTGGAGCACGGCAGTAAGCTTGAGATAGAGATGTTGGCCAAAGAACAGAATGGTGTGTTAAAGTGGCAGGTAACTGGAAGCTCAGGGTCTTTTCTGCAGGCAGAACATAGATGAACAGAAGTTGCTGGGAAAGCTCAGCAGGTTTGGTAATATCTATGAAACCATCATGACACGGGCAGAGAATATCAAAAGTCGAATGTGTGAATCTATCTATTGGGCTAGCAATGACTTATTTTTTAAAATTTAACCTATTTTTCTAATCTACCTTTCCAGAGATGTTATAACACACATCTGGATCAGGTAGGATTTGAACCCAGGCCTCCCAGTCTAGGGGTAGGAGCTCTACTCTGTGCACAAGACAGCCCTTGCAACAATGATATAGATTGATTAGTAGAATTGTGTCAGATTTAAAATCACACAACACCAGGTTATAGTCCAAAGTTTTATTTGGAAAAAGAAGCTTTCGGAGTGCTGCTCCTCCGTCAGGTCGCTCATGACTAGCTACCCAACGAAGGATCAGTGATTTGAAAGCTTGCACTTCCAAATAGACCTGCTGAACTATAACCTTGTGCTGTGCGATTTTTAACTTTGTCCACCCCAGCCCAACACCAGCACCTCCACATCATGTGCCAGAAATGTCAGTTTAATCAATTGCAATAACATAAAGAACATGCTGTACAAAATTTCCGCTGAAATATGATCCAAAATATTTTTTGAGTCCAAGCTCAAGGCTATATCTTAGTTACAGATTATTTTTCTAAATTTCTATTGCCAGGCAAATCAAGGATAGTACAAGAACCACAGTTGCAGACACATTATCTATTATCTTCAGCATGTTTGGCCTCCCACAGCTCTCTGTCAGAAAAGAAGCTATTGCAACACATGCATGAAAAGGGGTATTCAGCACATCACCTCCTATGTTTACAATCCCAATCTAATGGTCTGGCAACACATACTGTCTGCACATTTAAAACAATTATCACAGAATGGAAGGCAATTTTTCAGCACTTCAGAATTATCATGATAAACCTGCAATCTACATCTTGCTGAAATGATCCATGCTCATCTGCAATTTCCACATTCAAAACCCAAGTTCAATTCTTTCTTCCATTTCAATTTCCTACTCAAATAAATGCAGCTGATTCTTTTTCAGAATGAGGAGAGACAATGTTGTAATTGAAGAGCATGTAGACAATTATCAAAGCTTCACCCAAGACAAAACACCTGAGTGTGAGACAATAAATACAAACATGTGGATCAATGGAATTATACCCCTTGAGAGAATATGCTCATCCCAGGTCCTACGATACTACTATAAAAACATCATATTCTAAGCAAAATTCAAATTGGATGTCAGCAGCCACAGATAATCCAAAACACTGGAGCATTGTGTTATCACCAGGTAGCAACACATTGACAGTGATGGTCCACATTTATCTGTAATGGCAGACAACTCACAACTCTGAAAGAATGCAATCACATCCTAAGAACTGCAAAGGAATTCATTTGATTTCATTATACATCTGTGAACATATAATCTCAATGTTTAAAGATAATATATGTAAGTGCATCTATTTTATTTTTAATATGCACCCTTATACATTTTTTTCTCACAGGAGATAATCTATTCTTTGATGGAAAAGGCCATGCCGTGATATTATATGTCTCAGTGATCAAGCAAGCATTTACCTTTAAGAGAGTAGAGTGATGACATCAGTGTAACACCAGGTCATATGATAATGTTGTACAAAAGAATTAGCTCCATCTTAAATAAAACTTCTGTAAATTTGTAACCCATGAAGAAAGTCAGTCCATCAATCAGCTAGAGTCTACTATTGTCTGTGACAGAGTTGAAGTGTATTTAGTTGCTCTGAATAATCTTCTGATGCTTGTTCTCAATGAGACTTCAGTCTCAGTATCCATGTTACTACAGTTAGCCTCACAGCTCCACTGAACATAGCACAGATTAGGCAACAAAAAACAACCAGAATCAGGTTGTATCTTGCAATGGATAACATCACAGATGATTTGCTTGCCAAACAGGATGCAAACAATGAGACTGACATCTACAAGGATTTAATCAGTGCTTTTGATTCTTACTTTATTGTTCAACACTACATTATAACTGAGAAAATAAAATTTAACAAGGGGAAAACAGCCTAGAAAAAGCACTGAATCTGACAATAACATGCTTTACCATCTGGCAGTCAATTCCGATTAGAAAATACGAAAGGACAACTTTATCAGAGATCGCACAGTGGTCAGGGTTTTAGGCAAGATTAGAATGATGCTGGAAAAGCACAGCAGGTCAGGCAGCATCCGAGAAGCAGCAAAAATTGACCTTTCGGACATCAGAAAAGAAGGGCTTTTGCCTGAAACGTTGATTTTTCCTGCTCCTCAGATGTTGCTTGACTTCTTGTGCTTTTCCAGCACCACTCTAATCTAGACTCTAATCTCCAGCATCTGCAGTAACCCACTTCAGCATAGGGCTTTAGGCAAGACTACTTTAGATTTCCTACAATCTATGGAAATCTAACATTGAAAAAACCACTACAACTGGGTCAACAGGCCAACGTTTGAAAACAAAATTAAATCTTAATTTGGAGAAGACATAAATATCTCGAATGAACTGTTTAAATCTATTCAGTAAATTGGGTGTAAAAAGCACATTTTGACAGCATCCAGGGGACCATGAAGAAAGAGCACTACATGTTATCTTGTCATGTTTTGTCAGTGCAGATTTGATGAGCTAAGGGCCTCTTTTTAATGATCCTATGTTGTTCTGTGATGGAGGGAATGACCTGCCTGAACTATACACTGCCATGCCTGCTGGAAAGTCAGGCATTTAAATTAGCATGCAGTTAAGAGACTTTTTTGTCTCCAAAACAACGGAAAAAGACTTTAAAAAAAGAGCAAGATCCAAGAATTAAAGAAAGCATAAAAGAAAGAAATGATTTTCCTTGAAGAAAGTAAAATCAAAAAAGCAAATGCTGGAGTGCTGATTTCGAGAACGTGTAACCCATTTCAAACTGGGCACAGGTACAGCAGCTTCACCAGTTTCTGATGACTACCCAAGTATGATTGAAAGAAATAATTATTGAAGATTATATAACTATCCTTCATCAAGGCAACAACAAGGTCCAGAAGGGCTTAAACTGAAGATCAAAAGACAGCAAATTGAAGTGGCAGAATATACGATCAGGGAAATAAGACCATATGATCATAAGACATAGGAGCGGAAATTAGTCCATTCAGCCCATCACATCTGCTTCACCATCCAATCATAGGTGATAATTTTCTCAACCCCATTCTCCTGCATTCTCCCCATAACCTTTGATCCCCTTGATACTCAAGAACCTATCAATTTCACTCTTAAGTATATTCAATGACCTGGTCTCCACAGCCTTCTATAGCAACGAATTCCATTGATACACTACACTCTAGCTGAAAAAAGGTTTCTCCTTATCTCAGTTCTAAAAGGTCTTCCCTTTACTTGAAGGCTGTGCCCTTGGGCCAGGTCTCTCCGACTAATGGAAACATCTTCCCAACACCTTCTCTGTCTAGGCCATTCAGTATTCTGTAAGTTTCAATTAGATCTCCCCTCATCCTTGTAAACTCTATCAAGTATAGATCCAGAGTCCTCAAATGTTCTTCATATGTTAAGCCTCTCATTCCTGGGACCATTCTTGTGAACCTGCTCTGAACACACTGCAGGGCCGGTACATCCTCCCTGAGATACGGCACACAATACTCCAAATCTGGTCTGACCACAGTCTACCAGAACCTCAGAAGTACATTCTTGCTTTTATATTCAAGTCTTCTCAAAATAGATGCCATCATTGCATTTACCTTCCTAACTACTTCAACCTGCATGTTTACCTTGAGAAAATCCTGGACGAGAACTCCCAAGTGTCTTTGCATTTCAGACTTCTGAATTTTCTCCCCATCCCTAGAAAATAGTCCATGCCTCTATTCTTCCTACCAAAGTGTATGACCTCACGCTTTCCCATGTTGCACTCCATCCGCCACTTCTTTGCCCACTCTCCTAACCTGTCTTGATTTGATGTAAAATCCATTTGTTTATTTATATCCTCAACAATCCCAGAAAACCTTCTGAAAAAACAGTCACGGCTGAGAAAAAGCAACAAAGCATCAACAAGGGGTAATTTTGCTGTTAACAGACCTACAAAGTGGTGTCCTGGTACGGCACTTGGTTCAAAATCAAATGGATCTATCAAGATTTATGGTGTCCTCATTCAATAGTTATGTGAAGATATGATTGCTTTATAAGATCATTGACTGGGTTTATGTATATGTATGTGTATCAGCTGGAAAAATATATCTTGAACTTTTTGGGAAGAATACTTTTCAAATTAAAAGACATTGATTACAGCAGCTGGAATGTTGCATTTACAAGTGACAATCTGCTTGATGGAGGCACAGATTTTATTGGATTTAAGCTAAGAGAGAGTTATACATAAACCGTAATGGGGCAATAGCATCTCCACTTCTCATATGGTAAAATCTCTCTCATTAATGTTTGAGACTTGAAAACCCATTAGAAGAGTTTGTAGCTGCAAGCCAAGAGTGCTCCCAGGTTAAGAGAAATCAATCATCCACAACTGCTCCAGTAACACACCCTGGGACAAGCAATTGCTGTGGCAAGTGACCTTTCATTTATAAACAAGCTTCCAGATGATTCAAGAATATATTTTTTGACTTTAAATTTTATTTGACCAAATTTTATTACCTGAAATCCTTTTATTGTTCTACTTTTTGAAGTCTTGGGGGATTTGTCTTCCTTTAGCTTTATAAGTAATTAGGAATTTCACATCTTTTGTTAATAATTTAACATTTTTACTTGAGTGAGTTTTAGAAATAAAACTAATTCTTTACTTGTTATTTTAAAGAACATGGCAGACTTATTTATTACATGAAATTATATGCAATGAAGTGTTTAAGTTGGCATTGTTACATCCTGTTTCAATTCAAGCTCTGTTGTCACCAACGTTGGAATGCATTGAAGAGAGGACTCTGTTCACTCCGCCTGATTCAGCTGTAACAAGACCTTTGCACATGAAGTGGCAACAGTAAATGAATGAGTGGCAAAATTTACAAAGAATATCATCTTCACAAAACTGGATACAAGCAGTGCATTCAGGCAGGTACGATGAGATGAAGAGTTAAACAACAAACTTCATTATGCACTTAATCATTATGTTTTAACCACCTACCATTTAGAATAAATAGGAGGTGTCATTTCTTATACCTGCAATATCGTTACCCATGGCTCAACACAAACAATCAGCTAAGTGTTCAAACACTACACAATGTTTAGAATTCAACAAGAAGTATGAATTCTTGGAACCATCAAGTAACATTTTACTGCACATTCTGCAAGGAACTGGAATCACAGTACGCCCACAGAAAATGAAAGGCAAGAAAGATTTTCTATCATTCAGGAATGTGAAAGAATTTTAGAGATTCAGAAGAAGATATAGACTATAGGGAAATAGATGGTGACATCTTGCAAAATGTCCAGATTACAGAGGAGGAAGTGCTGGATGTCTTGAAATGGTTAAAACTGGATAAATCCCCAGGACTTGATCAGGTGTAACCGAGAACTCTGTGGGAAGTTAGAGAAGTGATTGCTGGGCCTCTTGCTGAGATATTTGTATCATCGATAGTCACAGGTGAGGTGCTGGAAGACGGGAGGTTGGAAAACATGATGCCACTGTTTAAAAAGGGCAGTAAAGACAAGCCAGGGAACTATAGACTGGTGAGCCTGACGTCAGTGGTGGGCAAGTTGTTGGAGGGAATCCTGAGGGACAGGATGCACATGTATTTGGAAAGGCAAGGACTGATCAGGGATAGTCAACATGGCTTTGTGCATGGGAAATCATGTCTCACAAACTTGATTGAGTTTTTGGAAGAAGTAACAAAGAAGATTGATGAGGGCAGAGCAGTAGATGTGATCTATATGGACTTCGGTAAAGTGTTCGACAAGATTCCCCATGGGAGACTGATTAGCAAGGTTAGATCTTACAGGGAGAACTAGACATTTGGATACAGAACTGGCTCAAAGGTAGAAGACAGAGGGTGGTGGTGGAGGGTTGTTTTTCAGACTGGAGACCTGTGACATGTGGAGTGCCACAAGGATCGGTGCTGGGTCCTCTACGTTTTGTCATTTATATAAATGATTTGGATGCGAGCATAAGAGGTACAGTTAGTAAGTTTGCAGATGACACCAAAATTGGAGGTGTAGTAGACAGCAAAAAGGGTTACCTCAGATTACAACAGGATCTGGACCAGATGGGCCAATGGGCTGAGAAGTGGCACTTGGAGTTTAATTCAGATAAATGCGAGGTGCTGCATTTTGGGAAAGCAAATTTTAGCAGGATTTATACACTTAATGTTAAGGTCCTAAGGAGTGTTGCTGAATAAAGAGACCTTGGAGTGCAGCTTCATAGCTCCTTGAAAGTGGAGTCACAGGTAGATAGGATATTGAAGAAGGCATTTGGTATGCTTTCCTTTATTGGTCAGAGTACTGAGTACAGAAGTTGGGAGGTCATGTTGAAGCTGTACAGGGCATTGATTAGGCCACTGTTGGAATATTGCATGCAATTCTGGTCTCCTTCCTATCAGAAAGATATTGTGAAACTTGAAAGGGTTCAGAAAAGATTTACAAGGATGTTGCCAGGGTTGGAGGATTTGAGCTATAGGGAGAGGCTGAACAGGCTGGGGCTGTATTCCCTGGAATGTCGGAGGCTGAGGGGTGACCTTATAGAGGTTTACAAAATTATGAGGGGCATGGATAGGATAAATAGACAAAGTCTTTTCCCTGGGGTCAGGGAGTCCAGAACTAGAGGGCACAGGTTTAGGGTGAGAGGGGAAAGATACAAACGAGTCCTAAGGGGCAACTTTTTCACGCAGAGGATGGTATGTGTATGGAATGAGCTGCCAGAGGATGTGGTGGAGGCTGGTACAATTGCAACATTTAAGAGGCATTTGAATGGGTATATGAATAGGAAGGGTTTGGACCAGGTGCTGGCAGGTAGGACATAGATTGGGTTGGGATATCTGGTCGGCATGGATGGGTTGGACCGAAGGGTCTGTTTCCATGCTGTACATCTCTATGACTCTAATTGTTGAATGAATGGGCATTTTCTGATGCACCTAACCAAGATCAATGAATCTTTAAGGCAAACCTTAAGGCAAGACCAGACATAGTGACAGAATTATCATCAGCAGCAATAAGTTGAGAACATATATCTTCTGAGATCTTAACTCACTACAATCCTGAGCTACCAACCAAAGTAGCAGTAAATGCGTCAGTAACAGGACTTGGACCAGTTCGAGCCAGTATTCAGAAGGGCATCAGTCAACCAATCTATTATGCATCATGGTGTCTGGCAGAAACTGAGCAGCAGTGTATGCTCATAGAGAAAAAGGCCTTGAAAACAGTACAGGAGTAGTTTTCTGACTGTGCTCTTAGATGACAGTTGAAAATCACAGTCAGTCAATCATGAGCCACTGGTAACCTTGATAAATACAAAGTAAATTGGAAATTTGGTGCTTTAGATTCAACTATTTGGATTGAGTTGAACTTGATATGATACCATTACCAAATACATGGTCAAACTACTGCTGATGCAAAACCAAGACTATCTATTGACTATCCACAAAAGGAAGACATATAACACCAAAAATGGCAGGAAGAAAAACCAGCTTTCAAGACCAAAACCTTGCACTCCATTGGACGACAAAGAAAGAAAGTAATCCATGAGAAGCAATGATGTCTCTCAAACAAAGAGAACAAATTCAGAGGATAAAGATATTCAAAATCGCAAGAGAATCTGTATCAGATTAGGAAGATTATTGAAACCAAAGACTGTGTCTGTAAATGAGAGACTTTGGGGCAGGTGTAGGAGGATGTATCATTTTTTTAATCATTCATGGGCTGTGCTCATTTCTTGCTAGCCAACATTTGTTGTCCATCCCTACTTGTCCTTGAGAAGGTGGTAGTGACCTCTTTTCTTGAACTATTGCAGCTCATGTGCTGTTGGTTTACCTGCAATGCTGTCAGGGAGAGAATTCCAGGATTTTTACCCTGCAACACTGAATGAACAGTGAATACATTTCCAAGTCAGGACATATATAATACTTAGGGAAAAACGTTTGGGAGATTTAGACTAAGTGGTTAATTCCTGAATATGATGAAAAGCATTAGTTTAGACCTTACGCGTGTTGGAATGCATTGAATTAGCATAGTGTGAACTAATCCTTGCTTTAAAAAGACTCAAGTACTTAGCCATATCTTTACCTTAGATTTAGAGAAAGACCCAACAAACATTGCCGAGAGCTTAACCTGACAAGAACCGATAAATAAGAAAGGTAAGATCGCATTAGGAAAGAAAGATGAAGTGAAGGCTAATTTTAAAACAAACAGTTAATGGATGCAGAGAATAAAAATAATTAATACCTGCTCAAAATTTGTGCTTCAAGTGGTGTCATCACATCTCATAAGGTTACAATTACATGTATTAACTTACTTCAGTGATAATGTATTGTACATAACTCACAAATCTATTTAGATACATGTATTAACTACTAACACTATAAAGTAAACTTTCGGGTTTGATGTCTTGAATTTAAATTATGGACTATTAACAAAAGAATGCTTAAATTCATGGGAATTTCCTCTCTGTCATTTTAGAAGTGGCATTAACCACATTAAAATAAATGAGCTGATAGATGTGTTAAAATAGTGAAGAGGATAATTATGCATCAACACATTAAAGTCTTACTCTAATCCTCCACCAATTTCAGAGTCTGAACATATTTAAAAGCTTACAGTCTTGTCATTTATTTTTCACTTATTTTAAAACAGCTACAACCATATGTGCTTATCTTTCCTGCTTCCATAAGCATTCTTACATTTTCCTCCCCATTGCTTGAATATTTAGAACAAAGAATAGTACAGGAATGGAATAGTTCTTCAGTTTATGAAGACTGCACCGACACATGATACCCTTCTCGACTAAAATCCTTTCGCCTCTACTCCCTGCTTATTCATAGATCCATCAAAATATCTCTTAAATGTCGCTATTGTAATCATGTCTACCACTCCCTTTGGCAGTACATTCCAGGCACTTACTAACCTCTGTGTAAATAAATTGGCTCTCACATCTCTTTTAAACTTACCCATTTTTCCCTTCAAACTATGTGCCCAAGTAATTGACATTTCTACTCTGGGAATTGACTCCAACTCTCCATTCCATTCATGCCTCTCATAATTTTGTAAACTTCTATCAGCTTGCCCCTCAGACTTTGATGTTCAGGTGAAAAAAATCAAGTTTGTCCAATCTTTCCTCATAGGTAATACGCTGCAAACCAGGCAACATCCTGGTAAACCATTTTGTACCCTTTCTAAAACTTCCACAGCCTTATTGTAGTGTGATAACCAGAACTGTGCACAATATTCCACATGCAGCCTAACTAAAGTTCCATGAAGCTGCAACATGACTTGCCAATTATTACACTCTATATCCCAACCAATGAAGGTAAGCATGGTTATCAGCCTTCTTGCCCACCTTTTCTGTTTGTGTTGCCACTTTCAGGGAACTGTGGACCTGTACACCTAGATCTCTCAGATATTGATCGTATTAAGGGTTCTGCCATTCAGACCATATTTCCCTTCTGCATTGGATCTTCCAAGATACATCATCTTGCATTTGTCCAGATTAAACTCTATGTGCTATTTCCCCATCCATGTCTCTAGCTTATCTATATCTTGCTGTATCCTCTGGAAATCCTCCTCACTGTCCACAGCACCCCTACTCTTTCTGTCATCTGCAAACTTACTAATTAGGCCATCTATATTCTCCACTGAATCATTCATATATTTTACAAACAACAGGCATCCCAGCACTGATCCCTGCAAAATTCCAGTGGACAAAGATCTTCAGTCAGAAAAATATCCTTCCACCACCATTCTCTGTCTTCCATGACTAAGCCAGTTCTGTATCCATCTTACCAGCTCAGTACAGATCCCATGTAACTTCACCTTTTGCCTCAGTTTGTCATGGGGATCTTGTCAAAGGCATTGCTAAAATCCAAATCGACATCTACCACCCTGTCAATCATCTTTGTCACTTCCTCAAAAACTTAATTCACTTTGTGAGGGAAGACCTCACTTGCATAGAGCCAGGCTGCCTATCACGAATAAGTTCATATTTCTCCATACATGAGTAAATCACTGACTGTTTGGAAGCTTGTAGGAAAATCCCATGAAAGTGATTACACCTTTCATATTCCTGAGCTCTAACCAGCTGGCCTCAATGGATGAATCCTCCATGGTGTCCTTCCTCATCACAGCTGTGAAATTCTGCCTAATCAGCAATGCACTCCCCCCCACCCCCACCTCCTATCTATCTCTCTCACTCTCATCTGAAACAGCTAAATTTTGGAACATTAAGCTGCCAGTTTCGTCCCTCAGTCAACCAAATCTCTGTAATAGTTACAACATCTTAGAACATCATACTTATTTGCATTAATCCAAGCTGCCAGTTCATCTGCATTACCTGTCACACTACTCACACTTAAACAAGTAAACTTCAGACTGCCAGTCCCGCCAGGTTCAGTAACTCCCCCTATCAGTTCTTCCTCTTATTATTATGGATCTTATTCTCAGACCCCTCATCAGTCATTTTACTTGCTCACCTACTGCTCTGTTTCCAACCCTCACTGCCAACTAGTTTAAAACTTCCTGAGTGGCATTAGCAAACCTTCCTGCCAGGATTTTAGTACCCTCTCCATTTTAGGTGCAACCTGTTTTTGTACAGGTTTCACATGCTCTGGAAGACATCCCAATTATGTCGACATCCAAAGCCCATGCTCCTACACCAGCTCTTAAGCCATATGTTTAACTGTACTATCTTCCTATTTCTAGCCTCACTGGCACATGGTACAGGAGGTAATCTCAAGATTACAACCCTGGAGCTCCTGCTTTTCAACTTCTCACCTAACCTCTGAACTCCCTTTGCAAGACTTCATCTTTGCTGGTGCTATTTGGGTGGGTTTAAACTAGCTCGGCAGGGGGATGGGAACCAGATGTGTAATTGCAGTGCACAGAAGGATGAGAGCAGGAAGGACAGGGACAGGATTTCATGGTCACAGCAATGTGCTGGCAGACAGCAAACTGGTTTGAAGTGTGTCTTCTGCAACACTAGAAGTATCCGAAATAAGGTATGTGAGCTTGCAGCATGGATAGGTACCTGGGATTTCGATGTTGTGGCCATTTCGGAGACATGGAGAGAGCAGAGTGAGGAATGGATGTTGCAGGTTCTAGGGTTTAGATCTTTCATTAAGAACAGGCATGGCAGTAAAAGAGGGGAGGCGTGGCCTTGTTAGTCAAGGATAGTATAACAGTGGCTGAGAAAAGTTTTGATGAGGACTCATCTACAGAGCTAGTGTGGGCTGAGGTGAGAAACAGGAGAGGAGAGGTCACACTGCGTGGAGTTTTTTATAGGCCTCCGCAGAGTTCCAGGGAGGTGGAAGAGAGAATTAACAAAATTATTCTGGGCAGGAGTGAAAGGAATAGGGTGGTCATTATGGGGCACTTTAACTTCCCCAACATTGACTGGAAATGCTATAACTCTAGTACGTCAGATGGATCAGTTTTTGTCCAATGTGTACAGGAGGGTTTCCTGACACAGTATGTCGAAGGGCCGACAAGAGGGGAGGCCACACTGGATCTGGTGCTTGGTAATGAAACAGGCCAGGTGTTTAATTTAGTTGTAGGTGAGCACTTTGGAGAGTGACCATAATTCAGGTACGTTTAGTTTAGCAATGGAAAGGGATAGGTACATGCCACAGGTCAAGAGTTATCAATGGTGCAAGGGCAATTATAATGCAATTAGGCAAGAATTAGGAGGCATAGAATGGGGTAGCAAAATGCAGGGGATGCAGACAATGGAAATGTGGAGCTGGTTTGAGGAACAGATATTGCGTGTCCTTGATAGGTATGTCCCTGTCAGGCAGGGAGGAAGTGAAAAGGTAAGGGAACCGTGGTTTACAACAGAAATTGCATCTCTTGTTAAAAAGAAGAAGGAGGTTTATGTGTTGATGAGGCAAGATGTTTCAGATGAGGCGATGGAGTGTTTCATATCAGCTAGGAAGGATTTAAAGAGAGAGTTAAGAAGAGCAAAGAGAAGACATGAGCAGACTTTAGCAAATAGAATAAAGGAGAATACTAAAGCTTTCTATAGGTATGTGAGGAATAAAAGGATGAGTAGGGTAGAAATAGGGCCAGTCAAAGACAGAAGTGGGAAGTTGAGTGTGGATCCTGTGGAGATCGGAGAGGTGCTAATTGAACATTTCTCATTAGTTTTCACTCAGTAAAAGGAGAATATTGTACAGGAGGAGAATGAGGTACAAGATATTAGACTAGAAAGGATCGAGGTTAGTTATGAACAGGTGTTATCAATTCTAGAAGGAGTGAAAATAGTCAAGTCCTCTGGGCTGGATGGGATTTATCTGAGGATTCTCTGGGAAGCTAGGGAGGAGAGCGCAGAGCCTTTGGCTTTGACACTTGAGTCGTCATTGTCTACAGGTTTAGTATCAGAGGACTGGAGGATTGCAAATATTGTGCCCTTGTTCAAGAAGGGCAGTAGAGATGACCCAGGTAATTATAGACCAGTGAGCCTTACTTCTGTTGTAGGAAAGGTTTTGGAAAGGATTATAAGGGATAAGATTCATAATCATCTAGCAAGCAACAATTTGATTTCAGATAGTCAACATGGTTTCATCAAGGGCAGGTCGTGTCTCACAAACCTCATTGAGTTTTTTGAGAAGATGACCAAGCATGTAGATGAGGGTAGGGCAGTTGATGTGATATACATGGACTTCAGTAAAGCCTTTGATAAGGTTCCACATGGTAGGCTGTTGGAGAAAATGCGGAAGCATGGAATTGAGGGTGATTTAGCAGTTTGGATTAGAAACTGGCTTACAGAAAGAAGGCAGCGAGTGGTGGTTGATGGAAAATATTCAGTCTGGAGTCCGGTTACTCGTGGTGTGCCACAAGGATCTATTTTGGGGCCACTGCTGTTTGTCATTTTTATAAATGACTTAGACGCAGGCGTAGGTGGATGGATTAGTAAATTTGCAGATGACACTAAAGTCGGTGGAATAGAGGACAGTTTGGAAGAATGTTGCAGGGAGACTTGGATAAACTGCAGAATTGGGCAGAGAGATGGCAAATGGAGTTCAATGCAGCTGAATGTGAGGTGATGCACTTTGGGAAGAGTAACAGGAAGGCAGAGTACTGGGTCAATGGAAAGGTTCTTGGTAGTGTGGATGTACAGAAGATTCTTGGAGTCCATGTACATAGATCCCTGAAAGTTGCCACCCAGGTGGATAGTGCAGTTAAGAAGGCATACGGTGTGTTAGGTTTCATTCGTAGAGGGATTGAGTTCCGGAACTGCAATATCATGCTACAACTATACAAAACGCTGGTGCGGCCACACTTGGAATATTGTGTACAGTTCTGGTTCCCATATTTCGGGAATGATGTGGAAGCATTAGAAAAGGTGCAGAGGAGATTTACCAGGATGTTGCCTGGTCTGGAGAGAAGGTTTTATGAGGAAAGACTGAGAGACTTGGGTCTGTTCTCATTGGAAAGAAGAAGGCTAAGAGGGGATTTGATAGAGACATACAAGATGATCAGAGGATTAGATAGGATAGACAGTGAAAGTCTTTTTCCTAGGATGATGACGTCAGCTTGTACGAGAGGGCATAACTACAAATTGAGGGGTGATAGATTTAAGACAGATGTCAGAGGCAGGTTCTTTACGCAGAGAGTGGTAAGGACGTGGAATTCCCTTCCTGCTAATGTAGTCAACTCAGCCACATTGGGGAAATTTAGAGAATCCTTAGATAAGCACTTGGATGATTTTGGGATAGTGTAGGGGGATGAGCTGTGAATAGTACACAGGCCAGCGCAACATCGAGGGCTAAAGGGCCTGTTCTGTGTGGTATTGTTCTATGTTCTATGTTCTATCTCTCTTCCTGCCTTTGTCATGAGTACTAATATGGACCACAATCTCTGGCAGTTCACCCTTCACAATATCCTGTGCTCACTCAAAGACATCCTTGACCTTCTTGGGACTAGAGAGGAAACACACCAGCCCAGAATCATGCTTGTGGCCACAGAAAAGCTGATCTGTGCCCCTGTCTATGGAGACCTCTACCACTTTGATCTTCCCTGCTCTATAACAGAGCTAGTCACGGTGCACTGATCTGATGCTGCTGCTACTTTCCCCTGAGAGGTTATCTCCCAGACAGTATCTGAAACAGTGTACCTGTTTGAAAGGGGACTGGCCAAAGGGAACTCCTGCACTGCTTGCCCAGAATTACCCATCTTGCTGGTTGTCACCTAACTCTTCTCTGTCTGTATAACCCTCACTGGTGATGTGACCAGCTCACTAAACGTGCTATCCATAAAATTCAAAGCCTCATGGATGCCAAGAAGGAGGGAGTCCATCCAAAGCTCCAGGCACTACATGTGGAAAATTAGGAGCTGCAGCTGAACATACTTCTTATGGACATAGTCACCACAGAGACTGGAAGTGTCCCTGCTTTCCCACATATTGCAGGAGGAGCAGTCCTGCCATTGTGAACCTTATTAACTAAATCAATCTTATCAACTACTAACAATATTCCAGGAATTGATTATGCAACCTAAGCCATTACTCACCAGTGTCAAGCCTCTCGCCCTTGCTCTCTATTCCTCACAGACTACAACTACAAAATGTAAGTACTTTATCTCTCTCCAGACACTGCTCATTCAGCCTGCAAACCTTTCCTGAGCAGCCAATCTTAGGTCACTGTTGGTCTTAGGTCACATAGCTGGTCTAATTAGTAGGTTTGCAAATGATACAAAGATTGGTGGAGTTGTGGATTGTCAGAAGATACAGCAGGATATTAATCAGTTGGAGGCATGAACAGAAAAATGGCCGATGGAGTTTAATCTGGGCAAATGTGAGGTGATGAATTTGAAAAGTCAAGTACAACTGGAAATTATACAGTGAATGGCGGAATCTTTAGGAGAAGGAAGCATGCAGAAAGGTCTGGATATGCAGGTCTACAGATCACTGAAAGTGACAGACAGTACTACTAAGGTAGTAAAAAAGGCCTATGGCATACATACGTTCATTACAAGGGGCACTGAATATAAGGATAGACAAGTTATGATACAGCTTTATAGAACTTTGTTAGGTCACACTTGGAAAATGATGTACAGTTCTAGTCACCACACTGCCAGAAGAATGTGGATGCTTTGGACAGTGTACAGAAAAGGTTTACCAGGACATTGTCTGGTATGGGGGATTTTAGCAATGAAGAAAGATTGGATAGACTGGGCTTGTTTTCACTGGAACACAAGAGGTTGAAATGTGACCTGTTAGAAGTTTATCAGATTGTAAATGGCATGGACAGAGTGGAAAGTAACAGACTTTTTCCCAGAGCGGAGGGGTCAATTGCTAGGGGACACGGGTTTTCTTTCACACAAAGGGATGTGAATTCCTGGAATACATTGCCAGAGGAGGTGGTGGAAGTAGCCACAATAGCAGCTTTCAAGAAGCACCTGAATGAATACATGAACAGGAATGAAAGAGAGAGATACGAATCCTGTAAGTGAAGACAGTTTTAATATGGAAGGACAAAATGTGTCAGGCCAGGCTTGAAGGGCTGAAGGACCTGTTCCTGTGTTGTATTCTTCTTTGTTCTTTGTTTTGAGTGGTGACGTCACCTCCAGAGCTCTGCCTCTGAATTCAGCTCCAACTTCCCTCTGTCTGACCCCGTTCCTCAGGCATTTATCCTGTTGCCGTTGTTCACCCCCAGGTTCGCTGTCCTTCAATCTGTCTATATTTCCTTTTTGTCTGTTTTCCTGCCTGTGATTTATCCTTAAGTGGGTTTATCAACTCGTTTCCACAGCCAGTAAAACCTTAGACTTATGCGAGCAGCAGCAGAGTGTAAAGGAACCCGGAAGGCTACAGCTAAGGTGAGACAGTTTGTATTAAAATTACTTACCGGTAGCGGGCAGCGGTGTTTTTTTTTCTCTTCACAGAAAGAGCGGGAGCAGCAGGGGGAAGTGACGAAGACCAGAGGGGCAGCCAGGTAGGTTTTTTCCCTATTAAAGCGCGCAGGAGAAGAACCCGAGGCACTACAGAGGTAGTGCCTCCCACCCGCCCTCCTCCTCTAACCTAATAATAAGACCCGTAGTGGTAAGTAGGTAAGTGCTGCATTTTGCTTGTTTTATTCTTTACACCGTTTTTTTTTAAAAAGGTTACTTTTAGAGGGATGGCAGTGAAGGCAGTGCAATGTTCCTCTTGCAACATGTTTGAGGTGAGGGATGCCATGGTCGTCCCTGCTGATTACACTTGCAGGAAGTGCACCCATCTCCAGCTCCTCCAAGACCGTGTTAGGGAACTGGAGCTGGAGTTGGATGAACTTAGGATCATTCGGGAGGCAGAGGGGGTCATAGATCGGAGCTTTAGGGAAGTAGTAACTCCAAAGATTGCAGACAGATGGATGACAGTGAGGGGGACTGGGAGGAAGCAGCCAGTGCAGGGACCCCCTGTGGCCGTTCCCCTCAAGAACAAGTATACCGTTTTGGATACTTGTGGGCGGGGGGGGGGGGGGAACTTACCAGGGGTAAGTAATGGGGCTCAGGCCTCTGGAATGGAGCCTGTTCCCGTTGCTCAGAAGGGAAGGGTGGAGAAGAGCAGAGCAATAGTAATTGGGGACTCGATAGTTCGGGGCACAGATAGGCGGTTTTGTGGGGGCGAGAGAGACTCACGTTTGGTATGTTGCCTCCCAGGTGCAAGGGTACGTGATGTCTCTGATCGTGTTTTCCAGGTCCTTAAGGGGGAGGGGGAGCAGCCCGAAGTCGTGGTCCACTTTGGCACCAATGACATAGGTAGGAGGAGGGCTGAGGATGTTAGGCAGGCTTTCAGGGAGCTAGGTTGGAAGCTCAGAGTTAGAACGAACAGAGTTGTTGTCTCTGGTTTGTTACCCGTGCCATGTGATAGAGAGTCGAGGAATAGGGAGAGAGAACAGTTAAATGCGTGGCTACAGGGATGGTGCAGGAGGGAGGGATTCCGGTATTTGGATAACTGGGGTTCTTTCTGGGGAAGGTGGGACCTCTATAATCAGGATGGTCTACACTTGAACCTGAGGGGCACCAGTATCCTTGGCGGGAGGTTTGCTAGTGCTCTTGGGGGGGGATTTAAACTAACTCGGCAGGGGCATGGGAACCTAGACTGTAGCTTTAGGGTGCAGGACCTGGAGTGTAGGGAGGTTAGGAACATGGCATCAATCTCAAAGGAGGGTGCCTGTAAACAGGAAAGTGACTTGAAGTGTGTATACTTCAATGCAAGAAGTATACGAAATAAGGTAGGTGAACTTGCAGCGTGGGTTGGTACCTGGGACTTGATGTTGTGGCTATTACGGAGACATGGGTAGAAAAGGGACAGGATTGGCTGTTCCAGGGTTTAAATGTTTTAGTAGGGTCAGAGGTGGGGGTAAAAGAGGGGGAGGTGTGGCATTGCTCGTCAAAGATCGTATTACAGCAGTGGAAAGGATGATGGATGAAGACTCGCCATCTGAGGTAGTTTGGGCTGAGGTTAGGAATAGGAAAGGTGAGGTCACCCTGTTAGGAGTTTTTTACAGACCTCCTAATAGTCCTAGAAACGTAGAAGATAGGATTGCGAGGATGATTCAGGAGAAGAGTGAAAGTAATAGGGTGGTTGTTATGGGGGACTTTAACTTTCCTGATATTGATTGGGAAAGCTATAGCTCAAGTTCGTTAGATGGGTCGGTTTTTGTCCAATGTGTGCAGGATGGTTTCCTGACACAATATGTAGATAGGCCAACAAGAGGTGAGGCCATACTGCATTTGGTTCTGGGTAATGAACCAGGCCAGGTGTTAGAATTAGAGGTAGGTGAGCACTTTGGGGACAGTGACCACAATTCGGTGACTTTTACTCTAGTGATGGAGAGGGATAAGTATGCACTACAGGGCAAGAGTTATAGCTGGGGGCAGGGAAATTATGATGCGGTGAGACATGACTTAGGATGCGTGGCTTGGAAAAGTAGGCTTCAAGGCAAGGGCGTAATTGATATGTGGAGCTTGTTCAAGGAGCAACTATTGAGTGTCCTTGATAAGTATGTACCTGTCAGACAGGGAGGAAAGGGTCGTGAGAGGGAGCCGTGGTTTAATAAGGAATTGGAATCCCTTGTTAAATGGAAGAGGGCGGCCTATGTAAAGATGAGGCGTGAAGGTTCAATTGGGGCGATTGAGAATTATAAGGTAACCAGGAAGGACCTGAAGAGAGAGCTAAGAGCAGCAAGGAGGGGACATGAAAGGTCCTTAGTTGGTAGGATTAGGGAAAACCCTAAGGCTTTCTATAGGTATGTCAGGAATAAAAGAATGACTAGGGTAGGAATAGGTCCAGTCAAGGATAGTAGTGGGAAGTTGCGTGTGGAGGCTGAAGAGATTGGGGAGACACTGAATAAATACTTTTCGTCAGTATTCACTCAGGAACAGGACATTGTTGCCGAAGTGAATACTGAGTCACAATTAAGTAGAATGAATGGCTTTGAAGTATGTAGGGAAGAGGTGTTGGAAATTCTGGAAAGGGTGAAAATAGATAAGTCCCCTGGGCCTGATGGCATTTATCCTAGGATTCTCTGGGAAGCAAGGGAGGAGATTGCAGAGCCATTGGCCTTGATTTTTATGTCCTCGTTATCTACAGGAGTAGTGCCAGAAGACTGGAGGCTAGCAAATGTGGTTCCCTTGTTCAAAAAGGGGAGTAGGGATAACCCTAGTAACTATAGGCTGGTGAGTCTCACTTCTGTTGTGGGCAAAGTCTTAGAGAGAATTGTAAGGGATAGGATTTATGAACATCTGGATAGGAATAATGTGATCAAGGATAGTCAGCATGGTTTTGTGAAGGGCAGGTCGTGCCTCACAAACCTTATTGAATTCTTTGAGAAGGTGACTAAGGAGGTGGACGAGGGGAAAGCGGTAGATGTGGTGTATATGGATTTTAGTAAGGCGTTTGATAAGTTTCCCGATGGTAGGCTACTTCAAAAAATACGGAGGTATGGCATTGAGGGTGAGTTGGAGGTTTGGATTAGGAGTTGGCTGGCTGGAAGAAGACAGAGGGTAGTAGTTGATGGTAAAGGTTCATCTTGGAGTGCCGTTACTAGCTGTGTTCCGCAAGGATCTGTTTTGGGACCATTGCTGTTTGTCATTTTTATAAATGACCTGGAGGAGGGGCTAGAAGGTTAGTTGAGCAAGTTTGTGGATGATACAAAAGTCGGAGGAGTTGTTGACAGTGAGGAAGGATGTGGCAGGTTACAGCGGGATATAGATAAGCTGCAGAACTGGGCAGAAGGTGGCAAATGGAGTTCAATGTAGCTAAGTGTGAGGTGATTCACTTTGGTAAGAGTAACAAAAAGATGGGGTACTGGGCTAATGGTCGGATACTTGGTAGTGTGGATGAGCAGAGGGATTTTGGTGTCCATATACACAGATCTTTGAAAGTTGCCACCCAGGTAAATAGTGCGGTGAAGAAGGCATATGGCGTACTGGCTTTTATTGGTAGAGGAGTTGAGTTCTGGAGTCCTGAGATCATGTTGCAGTTGTATAAGACTCTGGTGCGGCCGCATCTGGAGTATTGTGTGCAGTTTTGGTCGCCATACTATAGGAAGGATGTGGAGGCACTGGAACTGGTGCAGAGGAGGTTGACCAGGATGTTGCCTGGTATGGTAGGAAGATCGTATGAGGAAAGGCTGAGGCACTTGGGGTTGTTTTCATTGGAGAAAAGAAGGTTTAGGGGTGACTTGATAGAGGTGTACAAGATGATTAGGGGTTTAGATAGGGTTGACCGTGAGAACCTTTTTCCATGTATGGAGTCAGCTATTACGAGGGGGCATAGCTTTAAATTAAGGGGTCGTAGGTATAGGACAGATGTTCGGGGTAGGTTCTTTACTCAGCGAGTCGTGAGTTCATGGAATGCCCTGCCAGTAGCAGTGGTGGACTCTCCCTCTTTATGGGCATTTAAGTGGGCATTGGATAGGCATATGGAGGATAGTGGGCTAGTGTAGGTTAGGTGGGCTTGGATCGGCACAACATCGAGGGCCGAAGGGCCTGTACTGTACTGTATTCTTCTATGTTCTATGTTCTATGTTCTATGCAGCAGAGGATAGCCACCTACAGTGGGTTGGATAAAGATCTGGTAAGTCTAAGGGGACAGAATTGGGCTGGGGTCCTTGGGTCAGGTGCTCCACATGGGAGACTGGTTAACAAGGTAAGATTTCACGGAATACAGGGAGAACTAGCCACTTGGATACAAAACTGGCTCAAAGGTAGAAGGCAGAGGGTGAGGCCTGTGACCAGTGGAGTGCCACAAGAATTGATGCTGAATCCTCTACTGTTTGTCATTTATATCAATGATTTGAATGTGATCATAAGAGGTACAGTTAGTAAGTTTGCAGATGACACCAAAATTGGAGGTGTAGTGGACAGCGAAGAAAGTTACCACAGATTACAACAGGATCTTGATCAGATGGGTCAATGGGCTGAGAAGTAGCAGATGGAGTTTCATTCAGAAAAATGCGAGCTGCTGCATTTTGGGAAAGCAAATCTTAGCAGGATTTACACAATTAATGGTAAGGTCCAAGGGAGTGTTGCTAAACAAAGAGACCTTGGAGTGCAGGTTCATAGGTCCGTGAAAATGGAGGTAGATAGAATAGTGAAGAAGGCATTTGGTATGCTTTCCTTTATTGGTCAGATTATTGAGTACTGGAGTTGGGAGGTCATATTGCGGTTGTACAAGATATTGGTTAGCCCACTGTTGAAATATTGTGTGCAATTCTGGTCTCCTTCCTATTGGAAAGATGTTGTGAAACTTGAAAAGGTTCAGAAAAGATTTACAAGGATGTTGCCAGGGTTGGAGGATTTGAGTTATAGGGAGAGGCTGAACAGGCTGGGGCTGTTTTCCCTGGAGTGTCGGAGGCTGAGGGGTGACCTTATAGAGGTTTACAAAATTATGAGGGGCATGGATAGGGTAAATAGGCAAAGTCTTTTCCCTGGGGTCGGGGAGTCAAGAACTAAAGGGCAAAGGTTTAGGATGAGACGGGAAAGACATAAAAGGGAACCAAGGGGCAACTATTTCATGCAGAGGGTGGTCTGTATATGGAATGACCTGCCAGAAGAAGTGGTGGAGGCTGGTACAATTGCAACATTTAAAAGTCATTTGGATGAGTATGTGAATAGGAAGGGTTTGGAGGGATATGGGTATGGTGCTGGCAGGTGGAGCTAGATTGGGCTGGGATAACTGCTCGGCATGAACGGGTTGGACCAATGGGTCTGTTTCTGTACTGTATGTCTCTATGACTCTATGATTTTATGATGCTTTGCTTGATTTACCATTTCTTGGTTAATCTCTTCCATTTGCTGAATGTTTTTACCTTTGGTTGCTTGAACTCTAGGCAACTCATCTAAAAAGTTAAAGCCAGCAACATTATAATTGTATCATGCATTCAAGATGTTTCAGCCACAATGTGAAATATTCTTCTTGTCACCACTATATCAGTGAGGATAGTTTTGTCAAGATTTTAAGCCAAATGTAAAAAGTCAATTGGGAGAAAAAGACAAGTTGGAAGACAAGGCAAGATAATTTTAGCCAATTAGCACTTCTACAGTAAAGGATTAACAAGGAGGGAAAGGGCTGTCAGAAAAAATAAAATATTCAAGATCCAGATGGAAGAACAAAAAAAAGGCAAAAAGCAAAAATCATGGGAAAGATTTTTAAAATAATAGCTCTTTTCTTCCTTCTTTCTCCTCCTGTGCTTTCTTTGCAATAATTGCCCATTGCTCGGAGCTATGCTTTTCTGTGTTAACAGTCAAGAGATGTATATTCATGTACTGAATAATTTTCTTCACAATTGGCACTAAGCTTGATTTCCAATTAGCAAACTGCAGTGTGGAGGAGGGTGTCGGAATTGAAAACGCAGCTGTGAAAAGATTATAGAGAGTTTTATCTCACTGAAGATCCATATCTCTAAGGTGGTGACAATGGAAAGGAAAATACTTATTGTCAACAACATTTTATAGGTATGTTAATCACAAAATTGAAGCTAACCACAAGATTTCAGTATGATGTCTTCTCTTAACATATTAACACAGATAATGGCTTTTGATATGTCATTTTGGAATGACAAAACATAAATTTTGTTTCTGAAAAGTGTTTATAGTACAAATCTAATTGCATGCATGCATTAAAATATTAATCTCCAGATTTTACATGTGCTTTACAATAATTATCTTAATCCCTTGAAGGATGGTTGGTTGTTCTCTGATGGATTTGGCTTTTTAATAATTTGCTCCTGAGGTCTTCATTTTTCTTTAATCAAAGCAATGTACAATTAACTCATCCTTTTTTTTTACTGAATGTTTAGCCTCCTGTGTGATCCCAAATGATAATTTGATATTCAGTAGTTTATTCCCCTAAGCATAATGTAAAAATAAGAACAAATTAATGAATGTTTATCCTATTCTGTCAAGTTATTTTTTAAGAATACACTTAATGAGAAAAATTACTGATATTTAACATTATTTCTGTAGGTATTGAGTGTGCTCGACAAAGCGAACAGGTGTCAAAGTATCAGTAACACAGTGGTGGTGCATTCCAGGGTGAAATCTTGAACCCTTTCCTGTGATGAGTTTGGTGGCAAGGCGCCCATTAAAGGCGCTCTTCCATCCACCACTCGAGGGGGAGTGTAGAGGACTTCAACATTCAGAGAGCACCGCAAGCAAATTCTCCCCAAACATCCAAACCGCTAACACTCTGTAACACAATTTCTGTCATCACTTACCTGTACTTAGGTCCCTCCTCAGGCCAACCAATCCTCAGGTAGATTTTGTACCTCTCATAGTGGCCCTGCTGTTTACCGGCCTTAAATTGGCTAGTGGTTTCACTGGTTAAGACCTCAAACCCTAGAGTCCTCCATCTAGGGAAGGGCCTGTTATTTGCACATTAAGTGCCTCATTGACACTATTACAGATCTTCTTGCAAAAAAGGAGATACAGAGTCAGGGTACACTGTCAGGTTCACTCAATCCAGATCCTAGTGTGGAATCTGCATGAGAGTTTAAAAAGTATGATCCTCCCAATTTTCCGTATATCACTGTTAAGGAATGAGGTTTCAGTGTGCACAACAGCAGTACTTAGATATTTGTAATGTTATAGTTGGGATTTGGAAGTGTTGCATAATCACTGGGACAGCCATAATGCAATATTATTTGTGGGGGCAAGCTTTGATTAATTTTGTGTCAAGATGGTAAAGAGCATAGATGCAAAGCGAAATTACCCAGAAATTTTCAAATGGTAGTTTGCAGAGGCTAGACTGCTACAGCAGTTGTGATTCTGCATTGCTGGATATATTTAGAAAACACAAGGACATCAGGTCTCACAAAATTAAGCAGCAAAATGCCTGGGAGGAGGTGTCTGTGTGTCAAATTGAAGGGCTGTACACACAGAACTCGGTTGCCTGTTAGAAAGATTTTTGGTGGCTACATAAAATCTGCAAGGGGAGGTCCAAAAACCTTTACAGCCTTTTCAGGCTCAATTTAAAAATAAACACATAACACATTGCACAACATATTCAGCTCCTCTTATTATAGGGATGAGTTTCTAATTCTAACAGCATGGAACATTAACTGTCAGGACAGCATATCTAAAATAAACATATTCTCCATACATTATTTTCCAACAAATTATAGTAAGTTGAAGTTCTCAAAATCCTATATGAGAAAAAAGTAATCATTTTGAAATTAATTTTCTTTTAAATACCTCATCCCTATCTATCCGTGTAATCTTCTCCAGCTCTGCAACTTCCTGAAATCTCTGTAGTCCTCCAAGTGTCACCACACCTCCATTGGTAGCCATGCCGTCAGCAGCAAATAGTCTCAATATTTGAAGTATCCTCCCTAAACCTCTTTGCTTTCATACCTTTTTTCTTCCTTCATGTCATTTCTTAGAGTTCCTTAGGTCACCTGACCTAATATCTTCTCATCTGGATTTCTTTCCGTCAATACATCTGAAAATGTCCTGTGAATCAACTAGGGCATTTTGACCCTGCTGAAGTTATGCAAAATACATTGAAGGCACTAAATAAGTTAAATTTATTGTTGTAGTGGTAAGATCTCAGCTGTGGCTTCCTATTATACCCTTCCATTGGGTCAGAGTTATTTAGTCACAGAAAGTGGAGCTTCAGCCCACCGAGACCATCGCGGCTGGTGTCCTGCAGAAAACACCAATCTATCCAGTTCTACTGCTCTCTGATGTAGTTTTACATGAATGGAATATCTATAGCCATGCTCTCTAATTTGGAAATAACTTCCAACTGTTGCCTAGGCCCAAGGCGTCGATCTTGTATGAAAGATAAATTAAAAAAAAACAAAAATGTACCTACATCCTACATCCTTCTCACAAACATTCCAAATGCTCTATCAATCTTGACCAATGTCAGCTCACCCCCACTATGTAAACCTATTGCCCTCTGCCTACCCTTATGGCCTCCATGCCATTCTATACTCCTGTACCCTGATGTCACATATTCCCAATGACAACATTTGCTCCTCTCCTAACTCATTTTCCCCTGCTTTCATCTACTCATGCTGAGTCAACTCATACCCTTCATTGGTACATATTAGGGGCTATGCTGACATAAAATAAAGTCATGTCTATTGATGGCATCACAACTTCAAAGAAAAAAATGGATAAATCTACTGCATTGAAATTCTTTCAACTAACCTCTTATGAAAATGAACATTTCACTCAAACATTTAATTCCTGAGGAAAACAAAAAAAAAAGCATATTCTACAAGCAGTTCAAGCTGCTAATTAAGATGTAATTCCCCTTAGGGAAGAAAATTGTATCCTCACCCTGTCAGGACAACACGTGACTCCAGACCATTGACTCAATTGCCTTCTGGAACGGGCAATGAATGTTGACCTAGCCAGTGATGCCATCATCCCATGAAAGCATAATAAAAAAAATCCAAACACACCCTGGTTCAGATCTAGTCTAGTGTGCACACAAGCAATTAAATACTGTGAGGATGTCAAAATCCTAATTCAGTATAGGCTGCTATGATTTAAGTGGCCGACTACCTGTGTAAAATGCATAGTAACAAATCCAGTCTGACTCCTGTCACTTCCCTGATAAAATGGGGGGAAAAGAAAATGTCTCAAGGACTTCTGTTTTTCCCAAGCTGTATTTTCCAGCCATTTCCACCATTTTGTCATGATGGAGGGGCTCTGTATGGTGATGGAAATCTGGATCTGTGAGTTGAAATGATTTGTTGTGTATTAGGAAACAGGCATGAGCAGACAGACCACACAACAACTACAGAAAGTTTTGAGACCAATCTGAAGGAACCTCATCACTCTGAAGAATCCCGTACTCGGAGCTGTCATCTCATTGATTTCAGGCACTGGAGGGATGCACAGAGGGAAGTAATTTTTCTGAAAAAGCACGTAAACCACAGTTTGAGTAAGTGCAATCACTGTCATTCGTGACAGCAGGAGCACACACAAAACACTTGTACATAATAAATATTTAAAGCAATGCTTAAATGGTTCTGTGTCTGCAAAGTGGTTGACTTATTCTTTTGTGTAAAGCTTTCCCAAAAGGAAGAAAAAGAATGACAGAATTATCCTTATTGGCCATTTGAATGGATAGTAGTTATTTTTGGAGCAATGACGGACTTGGTATGCTCTGATGACTGATAGAATGGCAAACATGCATTCAGAGTTCCTGACATGTGGAAAGTGAGGTGCATCTTCAAAGACAACACTGTGTGCTGGAACATAGTGTGACTTTTATGTGAAGCATACAGCACAACGGAGTCTAAAATCTGCACAAAAGTGTACAAATCTCGTTATCTAGATGTGCAGCCTGAGAAGTTGAATTGTTTACATGGAACGTATCACTTGATCTGCAATGCATCCCTCACATGTACCTCTGTTCTTCCTCCTGGAAAGCAGCCTTCCCTTGGAAACGTAGGGTTAGTGCGTTAAATAAAACTGCAAGAAAACAGTTTAAAAATGCACATTAATAATTATCAGTTTCAATATTAGAATAATAAACAACTTGTCAAATAATGCAGATATCCATTTCAAACTTTAAACATATCAAACCAGAGATTCCAACTTGGAAGTAGAAAATGTCACAAAGACTCCAGAAAATTCCAATTTCAAGGCTGCTTGTTTGGGATAGAACATGTGTCTGTCTGCCTTAAATATATCAAAACATGGATCAGGAGATAGCCAGAAAATGGAAGGCCAGAACATGAAGTTCCTTGGTCCCAGCCTGGGTTTGATTTTGGTGGAAAGGAAATGTTTTTTTACTCTCATTTGCCAAACGTGGAGCCTGCCTGGATGTTTAGATTGAATCTTGCTCAGACTCTGAAACAGGTTTCTTGTGTTGTCGGTCTAAGTGGCACCATTGGCCCTTTCAAAATGCCATTTGAGGCTAGAGCTCCATTTGACTGTTGCTTCTTCTGCAGATTTCATTCTGACAAATGTTCAGTAGTATATAAATTCGGAAATGTCCCACATGATCAAATAGGGTCAGTGGGTAGTAAGATAATGAGCTGATGATAGCTGCTTACAAAATTTTGGGCCCTTTATATCCTTAGTTGATCATCTTCAATGGACACTTCGGATACACCATCATTCTTACACAAAATGCAGCTATACTAACATTTATTTTATCATTATAATATCAGTCTCCCATTAATAGAGGCTGAATGCTCTACACCAGGCCACAAGTTACCAGTTAGTGGCCCCAAATTGAAAACCGGAACTCAATTATTGAGATCAAGACAATTTATATTTGTTCATTTTAACTACACTCACATCCAAGGATGCATGAACAGCACACTATGCTGCCTCATGAATCTTTCTAAACAGGAGCAGTACCTTACCATTGCTATGGGTCTAGTGTCTTAACATTAACAATCTCACACCAGGACAGGTAACCATAATATGGGTTCTATTTTGAACATATTGCAGGATTACTCAGCAGACAGATTAACTATAAAGATAACTGTTGTTATAATAGAGCACATATGCAACTCCTTTATATTATATACTCCATTCTGGATTGTGCAATTTGTGCTGGTGACATGTTCGACATCCTGGTTATTTTCTTATTAGCATCTTCATATTTTAAAGCAATGTCACACCATTCTTCTTTTGTCCAAAGATAGCATTAAATCAGTAAGAATGAAAATATTTGTACATTGGAGTAAATGCAAACCTTGTACACCAAAATAAGTATCAGCTTACGAGTTTACAAATGAAAGAATTGAAGAGTTAAAAGTGTCTGCATCACTTAGGTGGTTTAATGAACTTCCCAAACGCATGATAATATAGTCTTTCCAAGATTTATACTTTTCTCTTCATGTCAATGCAATGTCAATGCTAGTTTATGGTAATACTAGACACAAATCACAACCCAGAGTTAAGCCTGGTCTGATTGTTCATAAGTTCAATGTTTGAAGTTGATTATGTTGGTGGTTAGTCACTAAAACATATTCACCCAAGGCTGCAAATGTTCTTGTACAGAAGACACAACTTTATTCCTGAAAATCAAACAAAATTATGTAGGACAATTTGGAAAGATTTTAATGGAAACAGCAAAACAATATTTCAATCTATTTCCAGTCACTTTCATTCAGATTCTCAAATTCCATAGAAAAAAAAATCACTTCTATCTCAACTCTTTAATTTCATACTTAACTGATTCTGTTCAGTTTTCTTTTTGGACTACTGGTAGCTTTGTAATTTCTTTCCAATTTTTCTGGCCTGAACTTCCTTTCAGTTCTGATAACTTCGAAAGTTCTACATGAATTTTCGCAGCTTAGAGGCTCCAGAAATGTAAATAATCTTGCTCGAAACACCATTCTCCCTAACTGAAAATATAATTCTCTGCTGGGAGGAAATTATTCTCCTGAAGTGAACACTTGATCCTTCTGAACCAAAGTCAAAACCAAAACCGAAGAACTGTGGATGCTGGAAATCTGAAACTGAAAGAGAAATTGCAAGAGAAAGTCATTAATTTTGGCAGCATCCGTGGAGAAAAAGCAGATGCAGTCCAGTGACAATTATTTAGAACTGATTATCACTAGCAAAGGGTTTGCAGATAAGCTGAGGACTGGGCAGGGGGAGGGGAAGGAGTAAATGATAGGTGGAGGTGGAGCCCAGAGAGAGAGAGAGCAGCAATTGGGCAGACAAAGAGATGGGTAATGGTGAGCCAGGAAAAAGAAAATCTATGAATAGGGACCATTAGTGGGTGAGAAGACATTGTGGTGAAAGCAGCCCATGTGATGACATGGCTTGGTCTGTGGGGATGCAGGCAGGACATAGGAGAAGGTGCTCAGGTCCTATAATTATTGAAATCGACACTAAGCCCTGAAGGCTGTAATGTTCCCAAGTGGAAAATGAGGTTCTGTTCTTCCAGTTTATGCTGAGCTTCATTGGTGCACTACAGAACACCTGCGACAGAGATGTTGGCCAGGGAACATTGTGGTGTGTTGAAGTGTCAGACATTTGGAAGCGCAGGGTCACTTTTGCAAACAGAATTTAGGTGCTCTGCAAAGCAGTTGCTCAGGTTGCATTTTGTTTCCCCAATGTAGAGGAGACCACATTTTGAGTAGCGAATACAATGGTTTGGATTGAGTGAAGCGCAGGTAAATCTCTGCTTCACCTGGAACATGTGTCAGGAGCCTTGGATTGTGAGGAGGGAGAAGGTAAATGGGTTAGGTGGTACACATTCTGCGATTGCATGGGAAGATACATGGGGGTGTTTGGAGGTATTGTAGTGAAGGAAGATAGATCAGGGTGTCCCAGAGGGAATGATCCCTGTTGAAGGCCGACAAGGGGGGGGGGTGGTGGGGGAAACCATGTGGCTGGTGGTGCCATCTTGCTGGAGGTAATGGAAGGTGGCGGGTTTGTAATGATATGGTGGCCAGAAATGGAAACAAAGATATCGAGGAAGGGAAGGGAAGAGTCGAATATGCTCCAGGCAAAGTTGAGAGGGGTGGAAATTGAAGACAAAAATTATAACTTTTTACCAATTCCAGATGAGAGAGGAAAGCAGCAATAGTGATGTCATCAGTTTACCACAGAAAGACCAAGTAGAATTGGAACAAGGAACTAGTGACCTTGATCTGTTATCTCTGAATATTGTAACCTCAACATTTTCAATATCCCATCAATTAATAACATAGGTATCCTGCTAGGCATATAATTATTTCACACACTTCCTTGTAACTGATACATGAAAGTCATAATTATCTTCACAGAACTGAAATCAAAATCCTTTGCCTCTACTTTAAAAGCGTATACTTCCAAAAGTGTTAATATGATCTTATACATCTTTATCACAGTATCTTGCATAATACTGGAGGCCTGATTTTGGAAGATCATTGTGAAAGCAATTCTATATTCTGAGTTTAGCTTTGGCTGTGAGTGTGTGCAATTGGAGTGCTGAATGTTACATAGTTGTAAAATTTCCTTGGTTTAATTTTGTTTCTCCTTAATGTCAGCCCATTAGCTGTTGTGAGGTAGGATCTAAGATCACAGCATCCGCTGGAAACACCAGAAGGTTACTAGGTTCCTGGAGTAGGATGGGGAGAAAGTGAGGTCTGCAGATGCTGGAGATCAGAGATGGAAATGTGTTGCTGGAAAAGCGCAGCAGGTCAGGCAGCATCTAGGGAACAGGAGAATCGACGTTTCGGGCATTAGCCCTTCTTCAGCCATTCCTGAAGAAGGGCTAATGCCCGAAACGTCGATTCTCCTGTTCCCTAGATGCTGCCTGACCTGCTGCGCTTTTCCAGCAACACATTTCCATCCTGGAGTAGGATGTTTGACTTGACCTTTCTATCTTGCATGCAACTGCATGTTGGTTGTATGCCATCTCTGCTCTCCTTTGCTTTTCAAGAAGTTTGGCATGTACTTTTGAGACTTTGGACAGGTTATGGTTTAGCAAGTTTGTCCTAACCTGCCTTATGAACAGCACTTACACAGATGATGGTCTGTTGATCTGAAGTGTGGCACAGGAATACAGAAATTCTGTTCGTTTCTCCATGCATGTAACAATTAATTCCTCAATAGTGAGAATCATTCACTCAGCAAGTCCATTGTGTATTGGATGACATGGCAATGATGTGAGTGTGTATTTGTTGCTTTTCTTTATGCACGTGAATCTGATAATAGCAAAAGCATCAAACTGTTTGACTTCATCCACACATTGTTCCACATTCATAACGTTCCACATTCCCTTTCTGCGTGAAAGATTTTCTATTCTGAATTTTCACCCTGATAAGTCTAGCTATTAACCTGAAAAAAGTCATATTAGACTCAAAACGTTAACTCTGTTTCTCTTTCCCCAGATATGAGCAGACCTGTTTCATTTCTCCAGAATTTTCTGATTTTATTTCAGATTTACAGCATCCGCGGTATTTTGCCTTTAAACTTGTACATATGTTTACTTATGTGTGGGTCTCTGACACATTCCCTGCTATTGCTGTCAGTATGCTGCACTTGGTTCTCGTTTTGCTGTGTTTTCTTGTATCCTCTGCTCATACCTGCAAAGCTAAGTTTGCTGCATTGGTCCTTTTACATAAGAAGATTTGCAAAGATCTTGAAACATGGACCAACTTCATGGTGTATGTGACATACCGCACTACCCACATGACTAGATCTGCACCCTGACCACTATGACAATGCTGGGATTCAATGCTTACAGGTGTTATTTATCCACAATGGCTTCATTTCCATCTGCCATATTTTATTAGTGTATCATAAACATTATTTTTCCCAAAAAGATTGTTTTAATAAGACTTTGATTGGTATTGAAGCTATAATTAACTCCATTATCTGCTGAGACAACCCAGCCTCTGAAAAAAATACAGCCTTGTCCTTGTCACAGCACCAAATGGTGAACTGATCAATTGGTACTTGTAGCTGTTGTCTGTAATCATCAGCTCTGAAAAGTGAACCTAGAAGTTCAGTTTTATACAAAGCTATTCCTCCAGCATGTTCCAAAGCTAAACAGGATCTTTCAATTTTCCTCAGACAGAAGCTAATTGTTTAAACATTGTACACATCTTTTTCAATCCTTCTTTTTAACCATTTGTTAGTCCGCTTCTGTGATGGACAGCCTAAAAAGTATAATTCCATTCTTTGTTTAAAAAGCCCAAATTAAGATAGAGTTTCTGTGGTTTTCCAGTTCTTAGTAGGAAATTTGTTGGTCAGCTTTCTGATGTTCCCTGTTCTGATTTTGGTAACTCTTCAAACTTTTTGCATGTTTTACTTTTTCTTTCACATGGAAATGTCATCCCTGTAACTCACACAGCCTGACTCAAAACCAGTTTGTTATTTGTATGAAGTATGGATCAAGACAGTCTACAAATAGTGTTCATAATGTTCAAACAAGCATAATTTGTTCGTGCATTCTGCCTTGAATTGGGATTTCAATACCAATATTTCAACAGTGGCCTAACCAATATCCTGAGGAGAAAGTGAGGTCTGCAGATGCTGGAGATGAGAGCTGAAAATGTGTTGCTGGAAAAGCGCAGCAGGTCAGGCAGCATCCAGGGAACAGGAGAGTCGACGTTTCGTTCCTGAAGAAGGGCTTATGCCGAAACGTCGACTCTCCTGTTCCCTGGATGCTGCCTGACCTGCTGCGCTTTTCCAGCAACACATTTTCAGCTCAGTAACCAATATCCTGCACAGTCGCAAAATGACCTCCCAACTCCTATATTCAATACTCTGATCAATAAATGATGTCTTGTCTGTGGCTGTTCTTATGGTCCTCAAACTCATATCACTGCCAGCATGTTTGGTTCTTTGTTTGCCTAACGCAAACTTATCTATCTGGCTGCAGAATTAGCAAACTAAAAATAGTTTGTTCATTTGAAGATATATTAAAGGATTGCTCAGCAGGCAGATTCACTTAAATAGCTAGCATCTATTATTACAGCAAAACACAGCAATAACTCGCTCACATTGCACATTGCAAGCTAGATTGTGCAATGATTGGGGGTCATGTGTTCCATAGGAGAAAGTGAGGACTGCAGATGCTGGAGATCAAAGCTGAAAATGTGTTGCTGGAAAAGCGCAGCAGGTCAGGCAGCATCCAAGGAGCAGGAGAATCGACGTTTCGGGCATGAACCCTTCTTCAGGAATGAGGAGAGTGTGCCAAGCAGGCTAAGATAAAAGGTAGGGAGGAGGGACTTGGGGGAGGGGCGTTGGAAATGCGATAGGTGGAAGGAGGTTAAGCTGAGGGTGATAGGCCGGAGTGGGGGTGGGGGCGGAGAGGTCAGGAAGAAGATTGCAGGTTAGAAAGGTGGTGCTGAGATCAAGGGTTGGGACTGAGACAAGGTCGGCGGAGGGGAATTGAGGAAACTGGAGAAATCTGAGTTCATCCCTTGTGGTTGAAGGGTTCCTAGGCGGAAGATGAGGTGCTCTTCCTCCAGCCGTCGTGTTGCTATGGTCTGGTGATGGAGGAGGCCAAGGACCTGCATGTCCTTGGTGGAGTGGGAGGGGGAGTTGAAGTGTTGAGCCATGGGGTGGTTGGGTTGGTTGGGCTGGGTGTCCCAGAGGTGTTGGCACACCGACCTTTACACCGCTGAGGCTAAACGTCAGCTCGCGGACACCTCCTCCTACTGCCCCCTTGACCATGACCCCACCTCCTACCACCAAACCATCATCTCCCAGACCATCCATAACCTCATCACCTCAAGGGATCTCCCATCCACTGCCTCCAACCTCATAGTCCCACAACCCCGCATCGCCCGTTTCTACCTCCTGCCCAAAATCCACAAACCTGACTGCCCCGGCGGACCCATTGTCTCAGCCTGCTCCTGCCCCACCGAACTCATCTCTGCATACCTCAACACGGTTCTGTCCTCCTTAGTCCAAGAACTCCCCACCTACATTCAGGACACCACCCACGCCCTCCACCTCCTCCATGATTTTCGCTTCCCTGGTCCCAACGCCTTATCTTCACCATGGACATCCAGTCCCTGAACACCTCCATCCCCCATCACGAAGGACTCAAAGCCCTCCGCTTCTTCCTTTCCCGCCATACCAACCAGTACCCTTCCACTGACAGCCTCCTTCAACTGACTGAACTGATCCTCACTCTGAACAACGTCTCTTTCCAATCCTCCCACTTCCTCCAAACCAAAGGAGTAGCCATGGGCGCCCGCATGGGCCCCAGCTATGCCTGCCTCTTCGTAAGATATGTGGAACAGTCCATCTTCCACAGCTACACTGGCACCACCCCCCATCTTTTCCTCTGCTACATCGATGACTGTATCGGTGCTGCCTCGTGCTCCCACAAGGAAGTTGAACAGTTCATCCACTTTACTAACACCTTCCACCCTGACCTCAAATTTACCTGGACCATCTCAGACTCCTCAAACCCCTTCCTAGACCTCTCCATTTCTATCTCGGACCACCGAATCAACACGGACATTTACTATAAACCGACCGACTCCCACAGCTAACTAGACTACACCTCCTCCCACCTGCCCCCTGTAAAAACTCCATCCCATATTCCCAAGTCCTTCGTCTCCGCCGCATCTACTCCCAGGAGGACCAGTTCCAATACCAAACAACCCAGATGGCCTCCTTCTTCAAAGACCGCAATTTCCCCCCAGACGAGATCGACGATGCTCTCCACCGCATCTCCTCCACTTCCAGCTCCTCCGCCCTTGAGCCCCCCCCCCTCCAATCGCCACCAGGACAGAACCCCACTGGTCCTCACCTACCACCCCACCAACCTCCATATACATCATATCATCTGCCATCATTTCCGCCACCTCCAAACGACCCCACCACCAGTGATATATTTCGCTCCCCTCCCCTATCAGCGTTCTGAAAAGACCACGGCCTCCGTGACTCCCTTGTCAGGTCCAAACACCCCCACCAACCCAACCTCCACTCCCGGCACCTTCCCCTGCAACCGCAAGAAATGCAAAACTTGCGCCCACACCTCCCCCCTTACTTCCCTCCAAGGCCCCAAGGGATCCTTCCATATCTGCCACAAATTCACCTGCACCTCCACACGCATCATTTACTGCATCCGCTGCACCCGATGTGGCCTCCTCTATATTGGGGAGACAGGCCGCCTACTTGCAGAACGTTTCAGAGAACACCTCTGGGACACCCGGACCAACCAACCCAACCACCCCGTGGCTCAACACTTCAACTCACTCTCCCACTCCACCAAGGACATGCAGGTCCTTGGACTCCTCCATCGCCAGACCATAGCAACACGACGGCTGAAGGAAGAGCGCCTCATCTTCCGCCTAGGAACCCTCCAACCACAAGGGATGAACTCAGATTTCTCCAGTTTCCTCATTTCCCCTCCGCCGACCTTGTCTCAGTCCCAACCCTCAAACTCAGCACCACCTTCCTAACCTGCAATCTTCTTCCTGACCTCTCCGCCCCCACCCCCACTCTGGCTTATCACCCCCAGCTTAACCTCCTTCCACCTATCGCATTTCCAACACCCCTCCCCCAAGTCCCTCCTCCCTACCTTTTATCTTAGCCTGCTTGGCACACTCTCCTCATTCCTGAAGAAGGGCTCATGCCTGAAACGTCGATTCTCCTGCTCCTTGGATGCTGCCTGACCTGCTGCGCTTTTCCAGCAACATATTTTCAGCTCATGTGTTCCATATCCTAGTTATTTTCTGTTTAGCATATTCTCTATTAATCTGATATCACAGAAGCTAATATGCCTGAGATCCCTTCAAGGAATTAATAATTTTGTTCAGTAAGGCGTTTGACAAGGTTTCCCACGGGAGACTGGTTAGCAAGGTTAGATCTCACAGAATACAGGGAGAATTAGCCATTTGGATACAGAACTGGCTCAGAGGTAGAAGACAGAGGGTTGTTTTTCAGACTGGAGGTCTGTGACCAGTGGAGTGCCACAAAGATCGGTGCTGGGTCCTCTACTTTTTGTTATTTAAATAAATGATTTGGATGCAAGCATAAGAGGTATAGTTAGTAAGTTTAGAAGATGCCAAAATTGGAGGTGTCGTGGACAGATTAGAAGGTTACCTCAGATTACAACAGGATCTTGACCAGATGGGCCAATGGGCTGAGAAGTGGCAGATGGAGATTAATTCAGATAAATGCGAGGTGCTGCATTTTGGGAAAGCAAATCTTAGCAGGACTTACACACTTAATGGTAAAGACCTAGGGAGTGTTGCTGAACAAAGAGACCTTAGAGTGCAGGTTCACAGCTCCTTGAAAGTGGAGTCACAGGTAGATATGACAGTGAAGAAGGCACTTGGTATGCTTTCCTTTATTGATCAGAGTATTGAGTGTATGAGTTGGGAGGTCATGTTGTGGCTGTACAGGACATTGGTTAGGCTACTGTTGAAATATTGTGTGCAATTCTGGTCTCCTTCCTTTCAGAAAGATGTTGTGAAACTTGAAATTGTTCAGAAAAGATTGACAAGAATGTTGCCAGGGCTGGAGAATTTCAGCTATAGGGAGAGGCTGAACAGGCTGGGGCTGTTTCCCCTGGAGCGCCGGAGGCTGAGGGATGACCTTATAGAGGTTTACAAATGTATGAGGGGCATGGATAGGATAAATAGGCAAAGTCTTTTCCCTGGGTTTGGGGAGTCCAGAACTAGAGGGCATAGGTTTAGAGTGAGAGGGGGAAAGATATAAAAGAGACCTAAGGGACAACGTTTTCACACAGAGGGTGGAACGTGTATGGAATGAGCTGCAAGAGGAAGTGGTGGAGGCTGATACAATTGCAACATTTAAGAGGCATTTGGATGGGTATATGAATAGGAAGGGTTTGGCAGGGTGCTGGCAGGTGGGACTAGATTGACTTGGGAAATCTGGTCGGCATGGACAGGTTGAACCGAAGGGTCTATTTCCATGCTGTACCTCTCTATAACTCTATTTTAGGCTGTCAGTTGAGTAATTGTGCTACTAAATAATGGTAATTAATCCCTTCTGATGATCTAATAAATACTTTGCACACTAATAGGTTTACATCACCTACAAGAAAAACCTAAAAAAATGTGACATATATGTTGTGAGAACATTTTAAAATGATAGAACCTGCCTGACTTTTAATCACTGGAATTCCCTCCTAACCTCAGATTTTCTAACTCTCTCCCTTCATTGAAGACATTGCTTATAACCCACCTTCTTCTCTGACCAAGATCTTGTTAGCTGACTTAATTTGTGCTTATGTATCTTTGCATTATTATTTTTTAAATCTCTTGAAGCACTTTCAGATGTTTGATTAGATGAAAGACATGATGTACATGGTTGTGTCTCACAACACGTGTGCAATGTTATCACTGTTTCATGGCATATGAACAGAGGGTATCAAGAATCCATCTTACTGAGTCCTGTCTTCTTGCAGCATGAATGTTAGCATTCGAGAGTACATCCAAATTGCCTAGCTTGAGCTCAGAAACACAAGTATCTTTGACTGTCGTCTCTCAGTGTAAATTGCAGGAGCTATGTTAAAACTTTCATTGAATTCTTCAGCACTATATGACCCACATTTTGATTTTGTCACAGGAGCTAAAATAAGTACACAGCATAGTAGTTACAGATCATCAGTATGTCTTGCCATATTATATCAATATAGATATTAGTTACTACTAATAAATAGGAGAGGGTGATAAAATTCAATTGGAAATATGGCTTTAGCTGGAGGGCTAACATTAATACAGATGCAATAGACCTATAAGTGCATTCCAATTGGCTTCATTCATAATGACTTTCAAAACATTGACACTTCATGAACTTGCAATAAAGACATGATATTTACCCTTACTCATGAAACTGCAATACAAGTTTACCAATATATTGGAGGACGGTGAGCTACTACAACCAATGGCGTACACTGATTTTATCATACTAACTGAACTCCTTCAATGAATTTCATGAACTGCAATACAATTCCAAGTCGATCAGTCTTATACAGCTGAAGTGTTATCAGAAAATTGATCACAGAAGTGCTCAAGTGATAGCAATCGGGCTCCCATCTAATATATCTGTTTTCAAAAACTAAGACAATTTCTCCTGGCATTTCATGGTTGATTATATTAAGTATTATAGACAAGTATTATAATATAGTCAGTAATATAATGAGACAATACCTATTTCCTATCAAATTACTAATATCTATGGGTGGTAAAAATTAAAAGTCTACCAAATATAGGAAAGATGATTTTTAGACAATCTATAATGTCCAAAATAAAGTGTAGAGAAGTACAAACAATTATTATGCCATCGAATGTTTATCCTGCTATTAAGGAAAGACGTTTTGCATGTTTAAGCTTTTTGTTCAAACTCTTTCATAATTTAAATGATATATTTGACAGAATGTACTTGCAGTCTCTAATAAATTTATTTCCTTAACAAATTAGTAAGTGAATAATCTTCAGAGTCGTAATAATGTCAAAACTGGATCAGGCAGGAAAAGATCATTTTTTGTCAACAGGTCCAATTAATAATAGCCATGCTGCACCATATCAGTAGCATTTTGGATGCCGTCCCCTCTACGGTGCTTACTGCTTGGAGATCTGGCTGGTAAATTAGATCTTGCTCTCTTACATACTCTGCAACACATTCCAGGAAACTATACACTAATATATTCTAGAAAATACTGCTTTAAGGAATTTCCACACAAATTTTCATCTTTAGGCATCATGAAACTGGCAGCAAAAGAAATAAACTCCATAAAGACCAATTATTTTAATGTTTGTCATTGTCAAACTATTCACATTTCTCATTTCGGACAATTTCAAAATTAAAGGCTTTTAGCCTTGTACAGCAAACTCAGTTATAAAGTGAAGCAATCACAGATCTGTCCCACCAACATATTGCGCTTTTTTGTTTGTAATTACCAATAAATTCTGAGTTAGAGATGGTGCTGTTCTGCAACTCTCTGCCCAGTAGGCTTTTTCAGCCAACAGAAGAAGGGCTCTACCATACCTGCATCTAAGCTGGATCTGAACCAGAGGAAATAAATATTAAAACGCTAAAGCTACCTATCTCCTGGAGATCCAGAGCCATCAAAGACAAATCCTGCTAGTTAACCTTTAGATACAGTGATTGTTACTATTGAGGAGAAGGTGAGGGCAACCAGTTACTAACAATACCCTAATAATCCAGACACCCGGGTACTATTATGGGGACTTGGTCGGAACTTGAATTCAAGAAACCTGGAATTAAAAGTTTTCTGGTAAGCATGAACCTAATTGTAATTTCCATAGAAACCCATCTGGTCCTTTAGGCCAAAACATTAGCCTTTATTACTTGATTTGCATTTGACTTCAGACCCACGCCAAAGTAGTTGAAACTTAACTAATCTTTCTCATGACATGGAAAGCCATTCTGTTTTAATCAACCACTAAAATGTCTCCAAAGTTGAACAAAACTGAATTAACCACTTGGCATCTATTAGCCTCTTCTGTGATATAGTGGTTATCAAATTTGCCTTACATGTGAAAAGGCCCTGGTCCAAAACCAGGCAGAAACATTTACCTGCATTGCTGGTATCTCAATGGAGAGCTGTTTCCTCATACAGCCTTGATGTTTGACATTATTTGGGGCAGCATAGTGGCTCAGTAGTTAGCACTGCTGCGTCACCTCGCCAGGGACTCAGGTTTGATTCCAGCCTTGGGTGACTGTCTGTGTGGAGTTTGCACATTTTCCCTATGTCTACATGGGTTTCCTCCGGGTGCTCTGGTTTCCTCCACAGTCTGTGGATATGTAGCTTTGGTGAATTAGCTATTCTAAATTGCCCAGAGTGTCCAGGGATGGGATTAGCAGGGATATAGGGTTACAGGGTTACAGGGATAATGGATCTAGGTGGGATGTTCTGAAGAGGGTTGTGGTGAGGCCGAATAGCCTCTTTCTACACTGTAAGAATTCTATGAATGGCAATGGAAAACTCAGCTCTCATTACCCTGCTATGTCCTCCTTACCAACATTTGGGAGACAGTACCAAAATTGGGAGAGCTGTCTCGCAGACTATTCAAGCAACAGCCTTACATTGTCATGCTCAAGGAATCATACTTTAGGTCCCAGGTATCTCCATCGGCATCCCTGGGTATTTCCTGTCCCACCGGCAGACAGATCCAGCAGAGGTGGCTGGAGGAGGTTGCCTTGGGAGTCCTCAACATTGATTCCATATTCCGTGAAGCTTCATGGCATCAGGTCAAAGATGGACAAGGAAACCTCCTGTTGATTGCCACGTGCAACACACCTCAGCTGATGAAACAGGACTCCTCCACATTGAACACCACTTGGAAGAAGAACAAACGGTGGCCTGGGTGCAGCATGTAGTCTGGGTAGGAGACTTCAATGCCCATTGCCAAGAGTGGCTCAACAGCACGAGTACTAACTAAGCTGGTTGAATCCTAAAGAATATAACTGCAAGATTGGGTGAGCAGCTGGTAGTGAGGGGAGCAACAAGAGGGAAAAATATACTTGACCTCATCCTCACCAGTCTGTCTGCCACAGATGCATGTATCCATGACGACATTTGTCAGAGTGACAACCACACAGTCTTTGTGGTATTCAAATCAAGAATACCCTCCGACATGCCACAACATACTGCACAATTACCATATTGAATGAGATGAATATCAAGCAGTTCCAGTAACTAAAGACAGCTATCCAGGAGGCACAGTAGGACCTCAAAAGCAGCAGAATTCTACTCCAGTGCAATTTGCCACCTTATGGCCCAGCATATCTCCAACTCTATCATTGCCATCATGTCCTAGATCAATGAAAAGTGCAAGAGAACAATCTAGGAGCAGCACCAAGCAGACCTAAAAGCTAAATGTCAACCTGGTGAAGCTATACAACAGGACTAGTGTGTACTAAACACCATAAGTAGCAAGTGATACACAATTTAAACAATTCCACAATGAATGGACAAATCTAAGTTCAACAGTCCTGCCACATCCATGGTGAATGGTGGTGGACAATTAAACAAAACACTGGAGGAGGAGTTTCTACTGATAGACCCATCTTCAAATGGAGGGAGACCAGCACATGATTGCACAAGATATGGCATTTGGAATAGTCTTCAGTCAGAAATGTTGAGTGGGTGATTCATATCAGCATCCTCCTAAGGCCCTCAGCATCACAAATGTTAGTATACCTGTGACTCCACTTTCAAGGAGCTATGAACCTGCACTCCAAGGTCTCTTTGTTCAGCAACACGCCCTATGACTTTACCATTAAGTGTATAAGTCCTGCTAAGATTTGCTTTTTCAAAATGCAGCAGCTCGCATTTATCTGAATTAAACTCCATCTGCCACTTCTCAGCCCATTGGCCCATCTGATGAAGATCCCATTGTAATCTGAGGTAACCTTCTTCGCTGCGCACTACACCTCCAATTTTGATGTCATCTGCAAACTTACTAACTATATCTCTTATGCTCACATCCAAATCATTTACATAAATGACGAAAAGTAGAGGACCCAGCACCAATCCTTGTGGCATACCACTGGTCACAGGCCTCCAGTCTGAAAAACAACATTCCACCACCTCCAGCCAGTTCTGTATCTAAATGGCTAGTTCTCCCTGTATTCCGTGAGATCTAACCTTGCTAACTCCCATGGGTAACCTTGTCGAACACCTTACTGAAGTCAATATAGATCACATCTACTGCTCTGCTCACCATCTACAAGACACAAGTCAGGAGTGTGATGGAATAGTCCCCACTTGGCTCGATGAGTGCAACTGTAAACCCACTCAAATAGCCTGACACCATTCAGAACAAAACAGCCCACATATTTGCCACTACATCCAAAATATTCACTCCCTCCACAACCAACGCTCAGTAGCAGCAGTGTGTACCATCTACAAGATGCTCTGTAGAAAATCAACAAAGTTCCTGAGACAGCACCTTCCAAATCCAGGCAGTTCTATTTAAAAGGACAAGGGCAACAGGAATATGGGAACAACAGGTTCCCTCTCTAACACACCCATTGTCCTGGTTTAGAAATATATTGCTTCCTTCAGTCGCTGAGGAAGGAAGTTGGAAGCATCATTCATGTAGATGCAAAAAACATTGAGAAACTGGGAGTATGAATTTAAATCATTACCAGAAACAACCTATGAGAAAGTTTATTGAAGTATAGTGAAGAGATGCTCTAACTCTTTGTCCATGATCGTTTACTTCTCGACTGTATATAAACCTGGATTTTAGATACTTGTTTTAGATTTAGTAAAATTCATATTGTTTGAGAGTTTTTTTAAAAATAGTGTATGTTTTGCTAGTTTATAAAGGGAAAGAGAACATTCTTTATATGCTGACTTTGAAAAAGAATCGCTTTTTACTAACACTGTGCCAATTTGAAGCTATTTTGTATTCCTTTACTTATATATTAATTAAGGTTTATTATGTAATTAGCAACCAGGCAGAAATATATAATTGACCATGTAATGTACCTCATTAAGCTTTAATTCAAAAAATGTTAAAAATAATCAAGTCATTATGTTAAGGTCGAGTTATGTTTAAAAGGCTTATAGTTTAAAAGTACTCACTTTGTTTTCTGAGCTTTTGGAAGTACATCACAAGTCTGCTAAGTCACATAGAGGTCAGTTTTATTCTAGCCTCAACTGTCTCAATGCTGAAACAAACACTAATCAATTGTAGGAAATAAGACAATATTGTTCTTTTGGATGAACAATATTCACAAACAGTAAAACTCCAATAGAAACAAACTGATAATTAAATTGACCAATTACAAAATTACACAAATATGGTCGGAGATGATATATTGATAATTTAAAGGATAAAAATAAAGGCTTTAAGCAACACTTTTGCTAGCCAATCACATGTAGGATGCTTCCAAAGGCAGTATCTGAAAAAATTAATATTAATGAAGCAATCCAGGGAACCTACAACCTGTTATCAGCCCGATCATGGACTGAAGGTGTAAAAGACTTCTGTTTTAATAAGTATCTTTTTCCCCTATTAAAATAAACTTTTTCTTTCAAACTATCAAGAAACCATTTTTGGCTGCTGCCAATATCTTGTCTGTACTAATGTTGATTTGTTTTTTTGGAGTTACTGTAAGTTAATACTGTAAGATTTGGAGGTAGATACGATAGTGAAGAAGGCATTTGGTATGCTTTCCTTTATTGGTCAGAGTAGTGAGTATAGGAGTTGGGAGGTCATGTTGTGGCTGTACAGGATGTTGGTTAGGCCACTTTTGGAATATTACATGCAATTCTGGCCTCCTTCCTATCAGAAGGATGTTGTGAAACTTGAAAGGGTTCAGAAAAAAGTTTACAAGGATGTTGCCAGGTTTGGAAGATTTGAGCTATAGGGAGAGGTTGAATAGGATGGGGCTGTTTTCCCTGGAGCATTAGAGACTGAGGGGTGACCTTATTAAGGTTAATAAAATCATGAAGGACATGGATAGGATAAATAGACAAAGTCTTTTCCCTGGTGTGGGTGAGTCTAGAACTAGCAGGCATAGGTTTAGAGTGAGAGGGAAAAGATATAAAAGAGACCTCAGCGGCAACTTTTTCATGCAGAGGGTGGTATGATAAAGAATGAGCTACCAGAGTAACTGGTGGAAGCTGGTACAGTTGCAACATTTTAAAGTCATCTGGATAGGTATATGAAAAGGAAGGGTTTGGAGGGATATGGGCTGGTGGTGGCAACTGGAAGTAGATTAGGTTAGGATATCTGGTTGGCATAGACGGGTTGGACCAAAGGACCTCTTTCCATGGTATACATCTCTATGACTGTTTGACTCAGTGAGAAGGAACATTATGATGAGGAAAGGAAACTGCAAGGGGTGCAAATAAGTTGAATGGTTGGGCAAAAACTTGGCAGATGGAGTTAAAGTGTAAGGCCATGCACTTAGATAGGAAGAATAATTTTTAAAATGTAGAGAGACTCCAAAAAGATGCAATTCTTTGGTCTTCAATGTGCTTTCTTATGAGCAAAGGTCATGAGGTTTTAGTTTCTTTCAAGGGAATGATGTCTCGAAGAACCTTATTTGTGGTATTTACTCTTAATATCTATTTCAGCTGGTCACAATTTATTTTGGCGAAAGTGAGAACTGCAGATGCTGGAAACCAGAGATAAGATCAGAATGGGAGTGGAAAAGCACAACACGTCAGGCAGCATCCAAGAAGCAGGAAGATCGATGCTTCGGGCAAAAGCCCTTCATCAGGAAATGGTTAGCCCTTTGAAATTAAAAATAGGTTGTTCAGACTGCTCCCTTACATTGCAAATGTTTCAGGGACTAACTCATACAGCCCAGGAAAGCCTGTTTTACAGTGTAATCCTCAGAACCTCCTCTCACAGGGAAGCATAAATTCCGAGTGTTCTACCTGTCAATTTACTTCCAATGCACAATGTTCAGCTTGCCTTCAGCCAATTTATTTGTTTTACTATTTTGACATTCAGTGAACAAAGCAGCTCTGCTAATGCTCAACAAATGTAATTTCAGTTACTTTGTTTAAGTCATTGTTTTTACATACAGTAACCCACATACCTGGCAGTCTATGTTTACCATGGACATTGTTGAGTCATTTCTCAACTTGCCTCTTTTCTTGAGAACAAACAATTTCTCTTTCAACCATTGTTACATCGTTGCATTTTATTCCTAATGTTAGTTTTGGTTGTTATTGCATCATTCATCAGACAACTGTATTATTAATTGTGAGTACGTATCTATGATTTTAATGAAAGGGCACAAGCCGTTCCTCAGGGCTGCTTGTGTTCACTTGCTATAACAATGTCAGAAGTGCAAGCAAAACTCCACTTACTTGGATGAACTTATTGCCCTGTTTATTTCTGATAAAGCTGTGGTGAAACAGCAGACGCAATCCTGAGGTAATGCCTATTTTGTATCTTCCAAATATAGCATCTCTTCCAACTAACTTCTAGGTCCAGGCTTTTTTTATTCATTAAGTATTTCAATTTAGTTCTTGATATGCTGTTAATTAGAGTCAGTCATAGAAAGAAAGTCATAAATCGAAAGCCTAATTGTTCCTATTGTAATAAAATAGGACATCATTCAGAATGCTATACTTCACAAGGAATTATCATAGAATATTTGGAGTTTGCAACAATGAATCCAAAAATGGAATTAGAGCAGAAAATACAATAGAACAAATTGCAACCTTAACTGCAACTAGTAAAGTGAAGGTAAAAACTGAGATTATTGCAAGGATAATGAAAAGAGTTGGTGAGAGAAATGAAGGATTTTTATCACAAGTGAACATAACCCCTTTTTATTCCACTGATGCCACTAAAGTATAAATATTTTAAGAGACACAGGAGCTACTCAAACTCATTTTCTGGAGGATATAGTTTTCCCTCTAAAGAGTGAAATGAAATCTAAAGTGTTAATAAACAAGCTTAGTGGAGATTATATCCCAGTTCAAGTGTATAAAGTAAAATTAGAATGTGACTTTGTTAACCAGAACAGTGGTAGTAGGAGTTGTTAAGAAATTCCTTGGAAGTGGAGTTGACTTATTTGGCCAGAGTAAAAGTTGTAGCTTATCAAGGAGTATAGTCAATAGTACATCAAGGGGAATTCAAAAGTGGTTGAGAGATGGAACAGTTGCAAAAATAAATTCCTGGAATTCTTCCATCATATATCTTGACCCAATCAATAGTTAAACAAAGTCTATTACCTTAGATGAAAACAATATCACAAGCAGATGTAGCATACCTGAAACTTTATTCAAAGAAGGGATAATTCAAATGAAGTATTTGGTTTGGGGCTGAAGGAGTTCTGGTGAGGAAGTAAGGCATCCTCATGGATCTGGAGATGAGGAAAGGATGACTGTACATCAGACTGTGGTTCGACCCAAATATCCTTAGCAGATATTGTGAGTAACACAAGGCAGGACTTGTCGGACTCCAACGCTGAAAACAGCCTCATAAATATTTTCTGAACATGCAAAAATTCAAGTACTGATAAACAAACATTTAATCTGGTCAACACCTCATAAGGATAGAGTGCAATTCTGTAAAACATACTATTTATGTCAGATAGTAAGCAAATCTCAAAACGTAATCAAACCAGGATCTAAAATACTTAAACCAGTTTTTTGAAAAGTGATTCATTCAAGTGTAAGTTTAATTTTGTAGGACCAATACCAAAAATGAAAGTAAACACCACTATATCTTTACAATTATGGATATGGCAAGTTATTCTGGATGTAAGTTTGCACACTGAGCTGGAAAGTTCATTTTCAGATGTTTCATCACCATACTAGGTAACATCATCAGTGACCCTTTGGTTAAGCATTGGTGTTATGACCCACTTTATATTTATATATTAAGGTTTCCTTGGGCTGGTGATGTCATTTCCTGTTGCAATGTCATTTCTTGTTCTTTTTTCTCAGCAGGTGGTAAATGGGATCCAAGTCAATGTATTTGTTGATACAGTTCTGGTTGTAATGCCATGCTTCTAGGATTTCTCATGCATGTCTCTGCCTGGCATATCCTAGGATGGATGTGTTGTCCCAGTCGAAGTGATGTCCTACATCATCTGTATGTGAGGATACTAGTGATAGTGGGTCATGTCTTTTTGTGGCTAATAGAGGTTCATGTATCCAGGCAGCTAGTTTTCTGCCTGCAGACAAGAAAGATTTCTTAGCAGCATTAGAAACAACACTGAAAGACAACAAACTTACAGAAGAAACAGCAAACCATCAGACAAACAGTTGCACCAACATTAAACAGGAAAAAGGAAGGAAACACACTCAATACACAAGAAAGGAAAGTACGAGAAAGACTCAAAAAAAAAATCATTGTTGTCCTACCTGCAGACTAAGGACACTTGAAAGTCATTTTAAACCAAACAGACTACACTGAGAAAGCGAACACATTGCTTGCAGATACTGACATTTATACCAACAGGTGGCAATAGACCCGACCCCACAACTGGAGAACCAAATTACAGCCCAACTCAAAAAACTTCAGAAATCTAGAGAATTAAATAGACAGACCTCCAAAACTGAAACTAGATGGATCCAACACACCATGATTCTACAGGCTACCCAAAATTCACAAACCAGGATCACCCCACCCCAGACTCATAGTCTTGTTACTTGGAACACCAACATAAAGATTAGCCAAGGAGCTAGACCAAACAATAAAACACTAAGTACAAGACTTACACCATTCTATTCACTCCACCCAAGAATTCCTGAACACCATCAAAGTCACCAACATAGAAGAAGATAAAATAATGGTCTCCTTTGATGTAACAGCCTTGGTCACATCTATCAATATCAACCTGGCCAAGGAAACACTGACTACACTATTAGAAAAACTAAAGACACATACACCAAACACCATCAATTCCAGCAAAGACAACATCATCAAGCCAATGGACCTATTCCTTACCACCCATTTCACTTTCAATAATAAAACCTACAAACAAATCAATGGAACACCCATGGTATCTCCAATATCAGGTTTCTTAGCAGAGGCACTAATGCAGAGATTCAAACAAACAGCTCTGTCAACTATCCAACCCAAACTTTGGGTTTGCTACGTGGGTGATACTTTTATCAGCACTAAACAAAACAAATTAGAGGAAACTTTCAAAACCACAAATAATATCCTTACCAGCAAAAAATTTGCAAAAGATGTGGAAAATAACAACAAGCTGCCAGCCTCAGATGTCACAGTAGAGTGAACAGCCAATGGAGAACTTCAAGCCAGCATCTACAGGAAAACAACAGATATGGACCAAATACTGAACTGCAGAAGCAATCATCCCAACACCACAAACGAAGCTGCATTAGAACATTATTTCAACAAGCAACCACACACTGCAGCACAGAGGAACTATGAAGAGCAGAGGACAATCGCCTGTACAGCATATTCAAAAGAACGGATTTCCAATGGACACAATCCACCGACTTCTCAGCAACAAACCCAAACAAGCAGCCAAAATGTGTCCAGAAACCTTAGCCACTCTCCCCTACAAAGACAGCTCAGAAATGACTACCAGACTACTCAGAACTCTTGGCATCATGGCAGCCTTAACAACACACTAAAACAGCAGCTAATGAACTTAAAAGATCCTATACAGACAACAAGCGAAACAAACATCATTTACAAGATACTTTGCAAGAACTGTAACAAAAACTACAATTGGACAACCAGACAGAAAACTAACCACCAAAGTACATGGACATCAACTAGCTAGAAAAAGACATGACCCATTATCACAAGTATCCTTACATACAGATGAGGTAGGACAACGCTTGGACTGGGACAACACATCCATCCTTGGACAAGCCAGAGACATGCACATGAATGCTTAGAAACATGGCATTCTAACTGGAACTCTATCAACAAACAAATCAACTTGGACCACACTTACCATCATCTAAAAAAACAGGAAATGACATCACACCATGAAATGACATCACCAACCCAAGGAAACCTAAACACATAAATAAAAACAGGTCATAGCACCAGTGCCTCACTGGAGGCTCACAGATGATGTTACCTCGTATGGTGACAAAATGTATGAAAATGAACCTTCCAGCTCAGCAAGCAAACTTACATCCAGAATCTCAAACTGAGCTACAAATCTTCTCAAAAGTCAATGACAAATGAATTTCTAAAAGCTGTTCTGTGTAGGACATCCAGCTCAGATGGTAATCAAAAATTAATGTTTTTTAAAATTTGTCACGGACTACCAATTGAAATACAATCTAACTAAGGTTCTAACTTTATGTCTACAATTTTTTTCAGGACATAATCAGCAGTCTGGGTATAAAGCAGTTAAAGTCTATCATCTATCATTTATAAACACAGGGTGCCTTAGATATTATCAAACTTTCAAAAAAATCGAATACTTTTGTTACAAATACCAACAGGATTGGAAGAAAAAGGGTTAGATTTCTTCCACATTTAATCTATTCAAATTAGCCTATTGAGTTGGTGACTGGTTAGCTCTGTTGGCTGGACAGCTGGTTTGTAATTCACTCTGATACTGACAGTGTGGGTTTGATTCCTACTGAGGTTGCTATAAAGGTCCTGCCTTCTCAGCTTCCCTGAATTGTGGTTACCCTCAAGTTAAACTCTCTAATCAGGGAGTGGGACTGTAATGACTTTAGATTTACTGTCATAAGAGAAGAGTTCCATTAAAATTGATTAAGAGGAAGGTTTAAGTGCAAAAGACAAATCCATACCGTTGGATTATGTGTTCACATTTCACGACAGATTCACAGGATCATGTAAAGTAACACAATAAGATTGAAAAAACTTCACATCCACAAACAAAGGAATAGAAGACAAACATACCACAGCTTGGACATTTTAAGCAGGGGATAAAATACTGGTGTTAGTACTTTCACAGTATGAGCCTCTGGATACAAGTATAAATGGTGCATACAAGATAATTTGATGGGTTAGTAAAGTGACTTATCTGATTAATACTCCTGACTGCAGAAGGAGAATCAATAATGTAATGTGAACACTTGGAAGAAGTGAAGAAGGTAAGACAGAGCAAACATGAAGGATGGTAAAAATAGTGGAGGATGATAAAGACAGTAAGATTGAAGTGGAAGAAGAGGTAAAATGTTCACAAAGCAAACATCCTACAATCCAACTAACCAAAAAGGAAGCACTCATATTTAGAGGAAGCACAATAGGAAGACCTAATAAATTTACTTAGAAAATTCAAGTAAAACTGCAGAGAAGCTCCTGGATGTATTATATGATTTATACATGATGTGGACATAGGAGAATCAGTGGCATGACAAAACATCCACATCCACATCCATAAACAGGCCTGGTTGGAAACAGAGATTCCTTAAATGCTACAAAATCATTTGATTGAACCGAGCAAAACTAGCTGGAGTTCACTTTTGTTTTGGTTATTAATCTGAATAGGTTAACTAGGTTCAGTAGACATTATAAAAAGGGAAGGCAGTATCAAAAACAGACTTCTACCCAAATGCTCAGTTAAATGTATGCATTGGCAGATTTGGCAGTGCTTCATTTATTTTTTACAAAATTGTTCCGTTAAGGGGTACTGACAAGTACCACTAACATCAAAAGCTAAACATATCCACCTTTATCACACTGAATAGTTTACATAAATGTCAAATGATGCCATTTGGGTTTTAAAATGCCCCAGCTACATTACATAGCCTTATGAAACAAGTAATAGCTAAATTACCAAACTGTGTTTTATTGAGACAATGTCATAAATGCAATAATACATGGGAATCTGATGATACAATGGCTTTAAGAGGTATATTTTGTCCTCTTTCTTGATGAAGAGAGGTTGAGACAGAGCTGTTGAGGTTTGAAGCTGCTATACAATTCTACCTGCTTTTGCATGTGCTCAAGATTTCCCTCTCAGAGTTTTCTCCTGACTTCCTTTCCTCCCGTTCTGGACAATTGCATGTGAAAAAAATCTGTTTCTACTGAATTTACTTTTGCCATGTGTTTATAGAATGTTACTATTTAGGAACAGTTGTTATTTAGTAGTTAAATACTCTATTATTCTGTTAAGTTTTCCAAAACAGTTAAGTTATTACAAATCTTACTTCTTTTGTTTGTATTTTAACTATAGAATGATTTTGCTTCAAGCCTCATAGTTTGACCAAACGAATTGCATCAGAGCACAATGTCTTACATTTGCTTTTAAAAATAAGAAAACATTGGGGTCTAAATCATCTTCTTAATATATTTTGGAGGGGTTTGGTGTGGTCCATAACATGAAGAATTTGTAAAGCATTTGAAATGCCTGTTTAAACTACTTCAGTTAACTGACCTCATCAGTGGTAGTCTGGCACACTGACCTCTACACCGCTGAAGCCAGACATCAACTCGAGGACACCTCTTCCTACTGCCCCCTCGACCATGACCCCTACCCCCATCACCAAACCATCATCTCCCTGGCCATACAGAACCTCATCACCTCAGGAGATCTCCCACTCACAGCTTCCAACCTCATTGTTCGGGAACCCCGCACTGCCCGATTCTACCTCCTTCCCAAGATCCACAAGCCTGACCACCCTGGCCGACCCATTGTCTCAGCATGGTCCTGCCCCACTGAACTCATTTCTACCAACCTCGACACTGTCCTGTTCCCCCCAGTCCAGGAACTCCCCACATACATTTGAGACACCACCCACACCCTCCACCTCCTCCAAGACTTTCGTTTCCCCGGCCCCCAACGCCTCATCTTCACCATAGATATCCAGTTCCTCTACACCTCCATCTGCCATGACCAGGGCCTCCAAGCCCTCCGTTTCTTCCACTGCCAACGTCCCCAACTCCCCAATGTCCTTCCACCGACACTCTCATTCGTTTGGCCGAACTGGTCCTCACCCTTAACAATTTCTCCTTTGAATCCTCCCACTTCCTCCAGACCAAAGGGGTAACCATGGGCACCTGTATGGGTCCCAGCTATGCCTATCTCTTTATTGGCTATGTAGAACAGTCTATCTTCCGTAATTACACCGGCACCACTCGCCACCTCTTCCTCCGTTACATTGATGACTGCATTGGTGCCATCTCATGCTCCCACGAGGAGGTTGAGCAATTCATCAACTTCACCAACACATTCCACCCTGACCTTAAATTTACCCGGACCATCTCTGACACCTCCCTCCACTTCCTGGACCTCTCCATCTCCATTAATGATGACTGACTTGACACCGACATTTTTTACAAACCCACCGACTCCCAGAGCTACCTGGATTACACCTCTTCTCACCCTACCTCCTGCAAAAATGCCATCTCGTATTCCCAATTCCTCCGCCTCTGCTGTATCTGCTCCCAGGAGGACCAGTTCCACTACAGAACGCACCAGATGGCCTCCTTCATTAGAGACCACAATTTCCCTTCCAACGTGGTTAAAGATGCCCTCCAACGCATCTCGTCTACATCTCACACCTCTGCCCTCAGAACCCACCCCTCCAACCGTAACAAGGACAGAACGCCCCTGGTGCTCACCTTCCACCCTACCAACCTTCACATAAACCAAATCATCCGCCGACGTTTCTGCCTACTCCAAACGGACCCCACCACTAGGGATATATTTCCATCCCCACTCCTTTCTGCCTTCCGCAAAGACCATTCCCTCTGTGAATACCTGGTCAGGTCCACGCTCCCCTACAACCCACCCTCCCATCCTGGCACCTTCCCCTGCCACCGCAGGAATTGCAAAACCTGCACCCACACCTCCTCCCTCACCTCCATCCAAGGCCCTAAAGGAACCTTCCACATCCAAAGTTTTACCTGCACATCCACTAATATCATTTATTGTATCCGTTGCTCCCGATCCGGTCTCCTCTACATTGGGGAGACTGGATGCCTCCTAGCAGAGCGCTTTAGGGAACATCTCTGGGACACCCACACCAATCAACCACACCGCCCTGTGGCCCAACATTTCAACTCCCCCTTCCACTCTGCCGAGGACATGGAGGTCCTGGGCCTCCTTTACTGCTGCTCCCTCACCACCAGACGCCTGGAAGAAGAACGCCTCATCTTCCGCCTTGGAACACTTCAACCCTAGGGCATCAATGTGGACTTCAACAGTTTCCTCATTTCCCCTTCCCCCACCTCACCCCAGTTCCAAACTTCCAGCTCAGCACTGTCCCCATGACTTGTCCTACCTGCCTTTCTCCTTTTCCACCTATCCACTCCACCCTCCTCCCCGACCTATCACATTCATCCCCTCCCCCACTCACCTATTGTACTCTATGCTACTTTCTCCCCACCCCCACCCTCCTCTCATTTATCTCTCCACCCTTCAGGCACTCTGCCTGTATTCCTGATGAAGGGCTTTTGCCTGAAACATCGATTTTACTGCTCCTCCGATGCTGCCTGAACTGCTGTGCTTTTCCAGCACCACTAATCCAGAATCATCACTAATGTTGCCAAGAGTGAATTCACAAAAGCAAGGGTAACCTACTTACCATGTGTCATAGGACTGGGGTAGGTCTTGTCAAGAATGACAAAACAAAGACTCTGATAAACATCCCCGTTTCCAAAACTACATGGAAATCATTACATTTTTGAGTACGAGTGGATTCGATCTCAAATTTGTGTTTCACTTCAGCACAATAGCTGTACTTTGAAAATTTGTTTCTAAAATAGGCAATGCTGATACAGTAAGCACATAGCAAACAATCTTCTGATGATCAATTCTAATAATGAACCAGTATTCGCCTTATCTGATTTTATGAAACATTTTCAAATGGCAATTGGTGCTAGTGACTTGGAGCTAGGTGCAGTCTTTTTTGTAGTATAATTTGCAAGTTGGGAACAGAATTGTTGCAAGTCAGGAATAGAGAAGCCAGTGGATACTTTTTTTAAGAAATGAAGCTAATATTAAAAGGATACTCGATGGTAGAAAATAAGCCTTTTAGATTATTATAGGACCTTCAATATTTTGAAGTTTATGTTCAATATCTGCAAGCACAAGTCAAAAACAATGTTCCCTCTAAGCAACAGGTGCTTGGAGGCTCTGTACATGCTGCACACATGCCATTCAGTATGCAGATGCATTGACTTCTGGCTCCATAGGCCACTGCTGAACACAGACCTCAGAGGACCACATAGTGGCAGTAAAAATCAGAGGGAATGTTGGCCAAACGTGTGATGGAACACTCTCCGCTTACTTCAATGGGTGCAGTTCTAACAACATTCAGGAAGCTGAACACCATTCTGGACAAAGTGTCCAGTTTGATTAACACCCCAGCTAACACTTTCAGCAGTCATTCCCTTCACCACTGATGCTTGGCAGCGGCACGTACTATCTACAGGATGCACTACATCAAAAAAACCAAGGCTCCTTTGGAAGCATTTTCCAAACTTGTGACCTTATCACCTAGAAGGAGAAGTGCAGCCTGAATCAAAGTCCCAGAACTCCCTCTCTAACAACACTCTACACTACATGGATTGCAGTGGTCAATGAAGACAGCTTAGTACCACCTTCTCAAAGGTGGTGAGAGATGTGCAATAAATCTTGGCTTAGCTACTGGTATTAACAATGATTTTATTTTAAAAAGAAGTCATGAATAGTGTTGAACATTGTGCAATCAGCTGTTAACATTCCAATTTCTAACTTTACACGGAGAGAAGATTCTTGATGAAGCAGCTGAAGGTGATTGAGTCTAGGCACTAGTCCAAGGAACTCCAGCAGAGATTTCCTCGAACTATCCTGATTGACCTCTGAACACTACAACTGTCTTACTTCAAAAACGGAACTCCAAAGAGTTTTCACCCTGATTCCCATTAATCTGCATTTTGCTGGGGTTCCTTGACACTACATACACTCAAATGCTACCTTAATGTAAAGGGCAGTCAGCTTCACCTCTGACTATATCAAATGCATCATTCTGTAAGGTATGATTCTCTAATTATACCTTTGTTCAGGCTGAAGTTTGACTAGGTTGTGGAACAGCACTCCCCCTTTTGTCACGAGGCCCCAGATGACAGGAAGGAGGACTATGCCAGCAGCAAAAAGTTCATTTGAGCACTTTAATGGTCTGCTCAGTGTCGGGTTTATTAATCCTCTTTTTCAAGCTATGCCTCCATTCACCCAGAGAAGTGATCTAAATCAGATTTGAGGTGATAGCTTTTGGCCCTAGTCATTCAGATTCAGACTTGCTGTTCCAATTCAATAACTGGAAAGATGGAGTATTTGCACGGTATGTAGGTATCGTGATAACTGCCAAGAAACGGAGCTCATTTGAGCAGATTTTGCTGGTAATCTTCAAATACTAGATGAATATAAAGAACTGGAAAGCTTTTTTTGTGAAGTACTTAGTGGCAGTGGCTTTGAAAACATTTGGTATATTCGAAAAACCTTCTTTTATTGCAAAACTTGTAAAGTAAAATGGTCCTTTACACAACTCCAATGGGCAGAAATGCTGAACGGTTTTATTGCCTTTGGCTTTATCTTCCACTTCAACTGGCTTTTGTGCATTTTGATGAAATCTGAGCAACTTGTGTGGGCCTCATGATACTTGTGGCCATTTTAAATCAGTGCATTTTTGCAAACCATTACAGTGTGTATAAGTCCCAGGAAATTGAAAAGATCAGTAGCTCACAATTTGAATTATTTTGATAATAAATATAACAATAATGAATTGATTCAGCATAAAATAAAATAGATGAGAGACTCAACAAACAATCAAGGTATTTTTCAATGTATAATTTCAGTTACATCACACTGTAAACCTTTGCTATAAATTCTGTGTCTTACAATTGTGTACTCCACAACCACCTGATGAAGGAGCGTCGCTCCGAAAGCTAGTGCTTCCAATTAAACCTGTTGGACTATAACCTGGTATTGTTTGATTTTTAACATTGTCAGCATGGAAGTATGGTTGTGCATTTCTAACGGAGTTCTAAGTAGAACCTCTTCTCAGAAATGCCGAGTTCCCCTTGTTCATAAGGCAAAATGGCCAAATGCAACATGCAGCTCTTGATAAATTTAATCTTTTGGCCAGTACCCAGCTGGCTAGCTGTTAACTGAGAAGCCTGTGTGCCAACACATAGAGCCAAAGTTTGTAAGTACAGCAGTGCTGTGCTTCTGAAAGTTGGTCAATGTTGGGCTTTAATTATATGTTGACCTATTGATGAAAGGGAGTAATGGATCATGGGTAGGCTTGAAAATTAGGAGTCATCCTGAAGAGCAAGTGATTATCAGGTTATTGTGGAAATTGGTGAACTTTACTACCCTTCTCCTGCCCCACCAGAATTTAAAAAAATATATCCCAAGTTGTCAGAGCTCATTTGGTGTTAGTGTTCTAATATCTGAGTCAAAAGGTTGTGGTTTTGTGTCTTATCAACACTCAAGTCCAATACTGAGATAGCATGTGTTAGCTAACACTTGATGCCCTCTTGAGTGATGAAAACGATCCTGTTTTGGAGAAACGTGTGGGGGTTTGGCCATTTTCCTTGGCAAATATTGATCTCTCATCCCAAATCACTAAATCATAGTTTCTGAGGATTTTTGTTGTCTTGTTATGTGCGGGATTTTGATGTGAACAAATGGATCGCTATGTTTCCTCATTTCCTCATCCATTCTTTTGTTACCTCTAGGATTGACCATTCCAATGCACCCTCAACTGAAATCCTATCTTCTGCTTTAAATAATCTTGAGGTCATCCATAATTCTGCAGCTCATGTCTTGTTTTGTGCCAAATTCATTTAGCTGCCAAACCTATACACACTGATGAACATTAGCTCAAATAGCCTCATAATTTTAAAGTTCTCATCCTTGCTCCTCAATCTCTCCATGAGCTTTAAACTTGAATTCTTTTCTAGCGTCACAAATCTTTGAAATCCCTGTGTCTCTCTAATTTTGTTCTCTTGGAGAAATTTTGTTTAATTCTTTTTAATTGACTCTTTTATTTCAATTTCTTTTCCCCTTTCTCTTTATCCAAAGTTGCAAGACAAAAAGCCCTAGGCTTCAACTCTAATAAACGCACCACAGTGTTAAATTTCAGCGCAGATTGCATCAGGTTAAAGATATATACTTGTGACAGGGCTTGTGATTTTAAAGAAAGCAAAAGATGTATAACTCCGTACTGGTTTGTAAGGGAAGAAGGGAGTTAAATGAAGGTTTCCTGCCCTTCACTGGAGGCATAACAAGGCTATGCATCCCTGCTGAGCTTGTGTTTATAATATCACGAAACTAAGCATGAATTGGCAGGCGCTTCATCAACTGCAAACAGATGCATCACCTACATTCGTCTTTCTAAACAATATTTCAATGTAAGTTCTTTAAAATTGGTATCCATTCAAGCAAACATACTACTCTGTTGGTCCACAGAATGCAACAGCAGCATAATTAAATCTGTGAGGACGTCTATGGTCATGTCAATGAGAAGCACAGTAGCAGGGGCTGAAGTTTGTATGTTTGGCTGAGTTTAGCTTTTTGTCACAATCTGTTAAAATCAGCATAACCCACACAGAAAAAAAATAAGGAAATGCAAGTTACATGGAGTGCAAATTGAGTTTCTGCCACCTTTCTCATTAGTTTAAATGGTATTGAACAAGAAGTTGGACTCACCCACACAGTTGCCCACATCCCCAGCATAAATTGATTGACACTGTAGGTTTCTACTAATTGCAGCTCTTCAAGCAGACTCTAAAATTAAGCTGATTCTTTTAAGCATGTACTTCATAGATAATTTTTATAAATTAATATAAAAGCTACCACTATACCCAAATCTAACATATAAGCATATCAAATGGTTTTATACATTTTTAAAGATTATTTTCACTAATTTAAAATTGGTTTTCACACAGATTGCTATCAATGGGAAATGACTATCTTTTGTTATAAGCCAATTTTTGTCACTAATAATCCAAGTGCACATGGCTACTGCTCTAAATGATAATAAGAAATATTTTTAAAACAATATTATAACAAGTTTGTAGAATGGTCCCAATTTTGCTGATTCATGGTAAATATAATAACAACAGGTGTCAGTCAGAGGCAATAAATAATGTAGTGATTAAATTCATTTCCTGACTCATCCAAACCTTCCTACCATCTATAAAGCACAAATCAGAAGTGTAATGGAACATTTCCCATTCATCTCAATGAATGTAGCTTTGTCAACATTCAAGAAACCTGATACCATCCAGGACAAAACAGCTCAATTGATTGGTGCCACATCCAAAAGCTTTCATTCATTCCATCACCGACACCCAGTAGTATCATGTGTATCACCTATACAACGCAGTTCAAAAATCCACCCAGGCTCCTTAGACAGCATTTAGTGTGTCTGTTGTTGTCAATGTGGTATCCTCTACACTGGGGAGACAGGACGCCAACTCATGGACCTTTTCAGAGAACATCTCTGGGATACACGCACCAAACAACCCCACCACCTTGTGGCTGACTGCTTCAACTCCCCCTTTCACTCTGCCAAGGACATGCAAGTCCTGGGCTTCCTCCACTGGCAAATCCTAGTTATCCGATGCCTGGAGGAAGAATGCCTCATCTTCAACCTTGGGATCCTCCAACCACACAGCATCAACAGCAATTTCACCAGTTTCCTCATCTCCCCTCCCTCCACCTTATCCCAGCTCCAACCCTCCAACTCGGCACTGCCTTCTTGAACTGTCCAACCAGTCCATCTTCTTTCCCACCTATCCGCTCTACCCTTCGAGCTGTCACCATCACCTCCCACCTACATTGACCTATTGCCTTCCAAGCTACCTTTCCCCAAGCCCTACACGCCGCCCAATTTATCTCTCAGCCCTTTTGTTCACCCCGCACCCACCCACCCACCCACCCCCCCCCAGTGAAGAGCTTATGCCCGAAAAGTCAACTCTCCTGCTCCTTGGATGCTGTCTGAACTGCTGTGTTTTTCCAGTACCACATCTGGAATGACAAGGCAACAGATGTAGGAGAACACCAGCACTTGCAAGTGCTTCTCCAAACTATTCAACATCCTGACTTGGAAAGATTCTGCTGTTCTTTCACGGGTCAAAATCTGGAATTCCCTCTCTAAAAGCATTGTGGGTCTACCTATAGCACAAGGACTGCAATGGTTCAAAAAGTCAGGTCACTACCAAATTTTTCAAGGGTTATTAGTTATGTGAAATAAATGCTGGCTGAACCAAGTCCCATGAATGAAGTTAAAACAAAACGTTGATGCCAATTTGTTTGATTGTGATAAAGTTGGCTGAGGACTATCATTTATTGGAAAACGATCTGACCATCATGACCAACTTGAAACAAAAACTTGAATTTAAAAGTTGATGATAAGCAATCTTCAAAAAATTCTTTAGTTAAACGGACTACTGAGGAAATGCCTGATATGTGATCACAACACATGATTCCCTTAACATATGATAAAGGTGGTTGGTGTATGTCTGAGTTGCTGGTTTAGTGGTATTGTCACAAGACTCTTAGCCCAGGAAATGACCTTCGGTCCTAGATTCAAGTCCGACCTCATTTTATATTGCAGAATTTGAATTCAATAGAAACCTGGAATTTAACTCAATTGATGGCTACAAGACTGTTGCCAAGTATTGGGGAAAATATTCATTTAGTTATCCTTTGGAGCAGGAACAAATTTCAGACGCATAACAATGTTGACTCCTAACTGGCCTAGCTAACAATACCAACATCTGGTGAATGAATAAAGAAAAATTCCTAGCTTCATGTGTTGGATGAGTGCCATGGATCCATTCGCTGATCTTGCAAAAGCATTTTTGTGATGACATGAGTGCAGATAATATCTTTTATGGTTGTTAGAGAGACAACACTATTTATTTTTTGAAATGTTAGCACCAGATTGATCCTGAATTTCATGTGACCTCATCACTTGTACGTTTAATTGTTGGCCAGCGACAATGTTCATAATTGAACACTAGTTTAGTTCCAGGAAATGATAATTCTTCCGTGGCTCCCTTCCTGAGTCATCCTTTAGAACATGAAACAGGAGTTGTCCCAGTCAGCTGCCATATTCTTGGCAAAACTATGAAGGAATTGAATGAACGGAGAATCTGTTATCCTGATGGAGAGGAAAATACTCAATAAAATTCACATGTAGAGACATTATATAGCATCTATTGCTGAGGTGAAATAAGCTGTCTTACCTATGCTGAGTAAAATGCTTTTTAAGTGATTCTAGGAATCGCAGGGTGGGGGTGGGGGGATCTTCTCCTTTATATCACACGTTGCTTCCCCATCATCCAATATATCCAACATACAGAAACATGAGCTGCAACATTTGACATTCTTCCACTGTTTTCTGTTTTACATATTGCTGGACCTTTTAAAACTCTCACCTGTTCCTTATTACCATTGTTGCTGACATCCTTAATATAGTACTCATCAATAACATATGCACCTCAGTGCAAGTATGAGTAAATTGTCAAGTCAACAAAATGCAAATGCCACCTCCTCAGGATAATTGGGGGAGGAATTGTAGAAGGTGGTCAAACATATCTGAACATTCTTTTATTGCCAATGTACAATTCTAGCAGACATTAAAGCATATTTGACATATATGTTACCACTAACCCGTGGAGGAATCTCACATTCCATCACTTAACAATGGTATGACCTGGTACAGCTTCATTTCACATATTTCATGCTACATTTCCTTACAATATTTTTATATTATTTCTTTTGTAATTACATAACAAATGAGATTTCATATTATGCTAGGTGAGTGTGTGCTGAAATAATGGTGAGCACTGGTACATTCTGCCTAATACTTCCACCAGCTTATGTAACTTATGAAATGAAAATTGCTACTAGCTGGTGAAATACACTCTGGGCAGTATGTCAGTTTGCAAAAAGTGCAACAAACAAAATGGAATCTCCAGACAGTCAACAGGTACAGTCATATGAACAAAGATCAATTGAAGTTAGAATTATTTTAAAAAGTTAATTCACATCGTAAATGGCTTTTAAATGTTGCTAAAAAGGAAATAATAACATCCTCTACAAGTACTGTGACAGGGTATTTCAAAATTATTCAATAGAGTTAATGTCTGTAGTAGTCAATTTACTATCAAAAATGCAACTGATATATTAATTTTAGAATGAGTAAGAAAATCACAACAATTTGTGGAAAAGTAGCTCGCAAGAAAACACACACCACAATTCCTTCCTGTTAGCATATTTTCTCCAAATGACTTCTGCTATTACAGGCCTGTTTAATGTTATGAAAATTGCACAGTTCTTCATCATATCATATTTTGAATGCTGCTCAGTGTCAGTGAACACTCATATTAGTTGAGTTTAGCTTATTATTGCTAGCAAATTAAACCATATTGCAACTCTAATGCATGAAACACTTTTCAACTGGCCATATCGATTGCATATTGTAGCAGACATCAAATTTTAGTTGTTGGCAGCAACAGATTAAACTGCATAATTGATATTCTGTTGAGTGTTTTCTTTTGGTTATTTGTTTTCAAAGTATGATTTTAAATTTAATACTTCTCTCAAGTGAATCAATATTGGGAAGAGATAAGGGTGCGAGTTGACCACAGTCAAGCCTTTGGTTCAACTTACCCTCTGGTTATATGTCCTCCAAAGGCTTATATCTAAGTTAGTTATGTTCAGCGCTCCTATAATTGGCTGGTGCTGCTCTGTTCCTGGCACTTCTGTTACTCACACTGGGATGCTTAATGAGTGTGGCATTATCATTTCATGCATATCCTGTTGTTGAGCACTCCCTTGGTAAATCTATCCATTTCTCTAACAGACAGAATTTGGTCAATTATGATATCTGTTCCTGCTTCATTCATTTTATTCAATCTCCAAATATTTCAAAACCAATCCAGAGAGACCATTTAGGATTAACACTCTGATGTCTTTATAGCAGTGGTGTGAGAATTCTTCACAGATGCTCCCACTGTACCCATGACCTATGCTACTAAAAGGCTCTACTCTAGATTTGTGGAGATTCCTCTGCATCTTTTCCAGTACAGACAACAGTTTGTCTATGACTGCACAGATCCAGTAGTAACACTGAGTTTGGAATGTGTTGTCACAAGTAACCTGCATAGATGATACTCTATAGAAAGCATTTTACAGTCATCTGCAGGCAATTCATGGTCTGAATTAGCGGGTATTTGAGAAATGTTATAACCATCCTAGATCTATGATAAGGGATGCTCTTCCTTCAGCCGTTTCGACGATTTCCCTATCCAAATCTATTTAATTTGAGGGGTTTCTTCACCAGGTTTATTTCAATCCTTCAAGGTGGATGTAGCTGTGCTAGTGCTTGGCTAGTGCTGTGCTAGATAAAATGACAATAGAGCAGAATGGTATTAGATTCTGTTATGTTTGAGATTACTATCTGTGGTAATGGTTCAAGCTGTTTGATCTCTTTATGCCTGGAAGCAGATTAATGATGAGCCGGTATGCTACAATTGATATTAAACTACAAATAGAGCTCTTGACACTTGTCAGAAACCCTAGCCCTTAATTTCAACAATGCTACTGTGAAGGCCATGTCACAACCCAATGAATGATTGAAAAGACAGTTGGAATGTTGATATAATTCACTGGATAGCTTACTATAAGTCTAGCCCCATTATTCTCAATATCATATCAAATGTTAACTCTCTTGTTAAGGTCATCCAATTTGCCTGAATTTGAGAATAAGATTGTTAAAAAGAATGGGCCAAGTTTCTGTACTCAACAAGAATTAATTATTATTATAAATAATTCGACTACAGCTACAAGTAAACAGAAATAAAATCATTAGGCCTATAGCACTACTAACTAAAACTCTAATTCCATTGTAGACACACCTCACCAACCTTCTTTGTTAGGACCCAGCTTCACTTCACATCTATCAATCTTCTAGACAAAACCTTTGCCACAGATCAATGTGGTTCTGTTCAGCTGAAGCTAAGGCACATTCTAACATATTTAAGATGGTGGGCATGTCAGTCTTCTGAGTCCAAGTGGTACTGTTCAAACTGTGCAAGAAATCAGGTAATTGGAGTGTGGAGCAATCCATGGCATTGGCAACTCTTTCCAAGGAAGAAGACATCTACTGTTAGCTCCCTTTCCCCACCCATGAAATCTAGGCAGCATTTAACTGAGCATAACACCAAGGATCAGAGTAATCAGTGTAAAAGTCTTCCACTGGTTGAAGTTATACCTAAGCGTCCAAGACCCAATCACATTCTGATACTTCATCAACGAACTTCCTTTCACTATTGGGAATGTTTGTGAATGATTGCACAATATCTAGCACCATTCATGACTCTCCTGAAGTCCATGTCCATATGTTAGCTCTTTAAATTTAACAGTGTAACCATCAGTGAATTCCCCAACATTCCATACCAACATTCCATGGGTCAACATTGACTAAGAAACTTAATTGGACAAGTCATTCAAATGCAGTGTTTACAGAGTAGGTTGAATGCCGGTAGTTTAACAGTGAAAAAGAAATGGTGTCATCAGATGGCTGGGATCAACCATCTTCCAACATCCAACAGTCAGGGACCCTACATCTGCGCTGATCTCTAGTTCCTTCTCAGGAGCTGTATGTTGTAAATCTGTGGAAGCTCCACCTGTCTCTCTTCCTTTGCAAAGAAAGAAGAAATCCTTGTGTGAATGTAATGGAATGTGAGAAACCAATAGATAGAAAGTGTTTGCTGAGCAAAACTCTGTTGGAGAGAAATTTCATTGGGAAAAAATGAGTGTGAATGGAAATGGCCAGTTGATAGATAAGGATATGAAGAGGTCGATACTGGGTGTGAGGAATGTCATGATGGAGTAAGCTTGAGAAAGCTAAATGTAGGTATATGGTAATAAAACAGAATGTACACAAGTGGAGCACTGTATCACCTTTCCTATCCAGCTTTGGCTATTAAATGACTTTTTGCAATAAATCCAAAACTTTAACACCATAAGACACCTGCTTGGTCTGAGCAACATGTTAGAGATAGAAAAACAGCAGATGCTGGAATCGAAAGTAGACAGGCAGGAGGGTGAAGAACACAGCACACCAGGCAACTTCAGGAGGTGCAGAAGTTTTGGGTGTAACCCTTCTTCAAGACAGGAGTTAAGTGTGGGGGGAGCTGCAGATAAAGGAGGAGGCAGGTAGCAGGGTGGTGAAGTGAGGAGCAAAAGGCTTTCTTCCTTCTATTTTCATGGTTATGCTCCTATTATTTCCCTCTGACACTTCTCCACCCTCATATTCATGGGGCATTCATAAAGGAGGAGTACAGCCAATAGCCATCTCATCTTCATTGAAACACATCTACATCTCTAACAGTCAACTCCAAAAACCTGCATCTTTGAACTGTACTTTATATACACTGAATGTCATGTCATGTGGGTCCACATCGCGTTCACTATCATGATGGGATATAAAACTCCCAGAAAGATAATAATAATGAGGTGGCTGAATCAAAAGCCAGACAGATCAACTCAATATACTTCTGGTCCTCCACCACAACAACCTGAACAACCTCCCTCCAACCCTCCAGTCTCCTATGTTTTGCCACCATTACTAGTTCACTTACATGCTAAAAACTATACCTTCATAGAAAACATTTTATTTTGGGTTTGATCAATTATTCCAGGATTGCATCTCATAACCTTCCATTAATACCTAGCATCTCCCTGGATGAAAAGCTGAACATATAATTTTAAATTACTTAATTATATTTTTAAAGCATATATTTACCTTGCAGAAATGTGAGCTTCCCTTATCATATTTTTTTCCATGCCTGCCTTCTCCTTGACAATATTCTCAATTCTGCAGGTTCAGCAGACAGCAGTCATCTTTTCTTCTATGTTTCTCCCCATTCCAACTGCATTAGCTGCTCAGGATATGAAGGGGCTGGACAAGAGAGGTAGTCATCAGTGTCTACCTTCACCTATTTACTAATCAATCTGCTTAGTGATATCATTACACACCTCTGCAACAGATGGGACTTGAACCTAGGCCTCCTGGTTCTGAGATAGGGATATTATCACTGCACGACAACAGCCAAGAGTCTCAGTCAAGCTTCCAGTGTCTCCTTGATGAAATTTACTCTCATTCCTTTCAAAGGTAGCTGCTCTCCACTTGTGCTATTTATTTTCATGTTGTAAGAAGGATGTTAATGCAGTTTATATTGTATTAATTCATGAGCTTCTTCAATGAGTATCTCACTACGTGGCCTTCAAAGAGCATGTTTTAGTTCACTTATTGGAAGCATTAAATTCCAGACTTAAATAGCCTCCTTTATTGTCCTCAAAAAATTGAATAATTGTTCAATTAATCCTTCATTGACAATTGAATTGAATTGTATTGAATTGAAATGAATCAAATTGAATTGAATTGAATTGAATTGAATTTATTGTCACGTGTACCGAGGCACAGCAAAAAGCTTTGTCTTGCGAGCAATACAGGCAGATCACAGAGTTAAATAGCATAGATAAGTAAATAATAGGTAAACAGCGGCAACAACAAAATTGCAGGCATGGGTGAATGTTAAAAGTTTGTGAGTCCATTCAGTATTCTAACAACAGTAGGGTAAAAACTGTTTCATAACCAGCTGGTGCATGTGTTCAGGCTTTTGTACCTTCTCCCCGATGGTAGAGGTTGTTAAAAACATTGCCAGGGTAGGATGGATCTGTAAGAATGCTGGCGGCCTTTCCTTGACAGCGGGTCTGGTAGCAGGATTTTATAGATGAGAGATTGACCTTTCTGATTGTCCGGGCCGAGTTCACCACTCTCTGTAACCGTCTCCGATCTTGAACGGTACAGTTGCCATACCAAGTAGTGATACATCCAGACAGAATTCTCTCGATGGTGCACCTATAAATTCATGTGTAATTCGTATTATTCAGCTGTCTGCCAAAATTACAGTCTGACCGACAATGATAGGTAGGGTAAAGATCGGACTGAATCCAGCCAGCCAGTCAGGAAAGAAAGTCCACGCTGTTGGTAGCAATCCAGTCCACACTAGCCTTCCAGACAATTAAGTCAACCAATCATTAAGGAGTCCAAATTGTTCCATATGTTAGTTGCAGTCTGGAATTCTGAATAATTATAAGAAGGGCTCCATTTCCTTTTCATTAAATAGTTGATCAGAAATGTCTCTTTTTCTTATCAGCTGTCATTTGCACACTTCAGCAAGATTTCCAGATTGATGTTCAACTTGTTTGACTATGTTATGAATGCATCTCCTTTGGCTACCCTCTGAGCTGGTTTCAAGCTTAGAGTGTCTTGTTCAGGGATAGATATCCACTGTGTCACAAGACTTCGCTTCATCAGTAACTGCCAAAGATAAAATTCTTTAGAATATGATGTAGTATGTATGATACTAGAAATTAGATATGACATTATGCAAGCAAGTGGCACAGTGATTAGCACTGTTGCTTCACAGCGCCAGAGACCCGGGTTCAATTCCCACCTCAGACAACTGTCGGGGTGGAGTTTGCACATTCTCCCCGTGTCTGCATGGGTTTCCTCTGGGTGCTCTGGTTTTCTCCCACCGAGCAAAAATGTGCAGGCTAGGTGAATTGGCCGTGTCAAATTGCCCATAGTGTCAGGTGAAGGGGTAAAAGTAGGAGAATGGGTGTGGGTGGATTGCTCTTCGGAGGGTCGGTGTGGACTTGTTGGACCAAAGGTCCTGTTTCCACACTGTAAGTAACCTAATCTAATTACTGAAGGTGAATGGTGTAAGTTGAATGAACTTCAATGCAAGACATTCAATTATACAGTCAGTTCTTCTATAAGGCGATGGTTACATCCTTGTGCAACCCCACGTTACAGAAATATTACGCTTTAAAAGCAGCACTTATAATGTTGGCAATGTAATTGCATTACAGCCAACACACCTTTTAAAAATTCACACTTTAGGAACAGTGGGCGGCATGGTGGCACAGTGGTTAGCACTACTGCCTCACAGCGCGAGAGACCCGGGTTCAATCCCGCCTCAGGCTGTGTGGAGTTTGTACATTCTCCCCGTGTCTGCGTGGGTTTCCTCCGGGTGCTCCAGTTTCCTCCCACAGTCTAAAGATGTGAATTGGCCATGCTAAATTCCCCGTAGTGTTAGGTAAGGGGTAAATGTAGGGGTATGGGTGGGTTGCGCTTCGGCGGGTCGGTGTGGACTTGTTGGGCCGAAGGGCCTGTTTCCACACTGTAAGTAATCTAATCTAATCTAATCTAATTCGTCAATTGTGTCATAGGGAATTCATGTTGACGAAATGCATGTTATAGCAGAATGGTCTGCATTTAAAAACAAGCAGCATATTGACAATAAAGTACTGTACATGACTATTGAGACCACTTTCACTCTAATTGTCCTTTTAATTTAATAACCCTGTATTGATAGGTGAGGTAACCACTGGTTTCAGAATATTGGTTTTCAGTTGTTATGGAAACATCTAGTTTTAGAGACTTTTACAACTATAAACTGATCAAATAGGCTAAGATTATCAGGCAATTTTGATTATCAGATTCTTATCTTGAGTGTTAAGACCAGTTTAAAGGTAAAAATCACACAGCACCAGGTTATAGTCCAACGGGGTTATTTGGAAGCATGAGCATTCAGAGCGCTGCTCCTTCATCAGGTGAATGTGACCAGTTTAGGAGGTATACTTTTACTACTTTCTTTTTAATTGCCTCTCAGATACGTAAAAAAACTCTTCTGTTTCCTTTTCATCACATTGCTATCACACTTCAATTTAAAATCGGTAATAGTCAAAATGCATGAGCCAATCGTGAAGTTTTGGGGGGTGAAATAAAGGGAATTTTATTATTTTCTAATTCCAAGAAATCATAACAAAGACACAACATCAGTCATGGACACAAACACAGGTAATACATTTAAAAAGGAGAGTTGTATCAACATAAAAAGATAAGAAATAGTAGCAGGAAAAGGCTACCTGCCCCTCAAGCCTGCTCCGTCATTCGATAAGGTCATTATTATCTAGTATTGACAGAAAAAAATCAACGCTGCGCAATTTAAAAGTTGTTAGAATCTTTCGGGGTTTTTATTTTAATACAAATCCACATGTTTGTGGCTAACCAATATCCTCAGTTGGCAAGGTTTTTAGATTTCTTTGACATCTGAATAAAAGGCTGGTTCTCTAATTTGCCTGTTTATAATTTAGTGTTTTTCAGAAGATGATAAGGAAATAGGGAGAATGAAAAAGATATTCAACTCTTGATGCTATGAATTAATTTATCCTTCTTTCTGCTCCTATGCTCAAATATAGCTCCTGAAATTTGTTTCCTTTAATATTCCCAAATCTGGCTTCATTGTCTTTCAAAGGGGCTAATTGCATGGGAGTCCTCGATGTGTGAAATTACTGTACAAGTGTGAATTAAAACAAAAGTTGAACTTAGTTGCCTATTTTCTGTGACTCTAGATAAAATGATTATTTTAATGAAGATGGTTTTATTTATTCTACATGATACTCCTGGACATGCTTCAATCTCTGATCAGGTGATCGTTTTAAGTCAGCACTTGCCATCTTCTTAAAACCATTTTAGTCCATGCAAGTCAGAGGTTAATAATTAGAAAATGGTAATTAAAATTTGACAGCCATATTTATCACAATAATTTCACAAGAACGTTTACTTTGACCCTGTTGATTGGTGAGAACCCACCACGAAACTTAAAATGAAGCAACATTGTGAGTCAGAGAGCCTAATAAATTTAAAAAATGCTATTGATCAGATTTCCTTTAAAAGAAACACATCAGTTCTTTCTCCATGAACACTTTGATAGATATTAACAATTGAGAAGTTAATACTGAGAGATACAAAATATGCATTAGGTTTTCACCTCTATAACCTCAGATTATATTGAATTGATTGAATCAAAACCACATTTCTCTTTTGGTTATAAAGGTACAGAAACAATGGCCTGGGCCTGTTCAAACTATTTACCAGTACCGGAAAAAGAATCAGAGTTTTGTCAGTAATATCTGATTTGACTGCGAGATCATTCTGTATAAATCAATTCAAATTAAAAGATCCTGTGACAGTTCATCGCTCAGCAGGAGCATAGCATAATATTGGTCAAAGTACCACTTAACTCATCATTCAATCATACATATTAAGGATTGGTTAGGGCACAATTTGATATATTAACATTTTAGTTTGAAGTAAATTATGAGAGAATTGTCAATTTATACCTGGTTTAGTATCCTGCATTCACAGCCATTTCCTTTGTAATAAGAAGGTGAATGGGTGAAACCAGAGAACAATGCAATTTTTACAATATGATTTTGAGCTCCATACGGTCACTTGAAATCCCTTTCTATTTCGAACTTGAGTATTCTTTTCATTATTATTATTCATGTGTCCATCCAGCAAAGTTTTAGGAATAATTAGAAAATGGATACTGTGAGAAAATTAGTGGTGATGGATTAACTGTCCCTCATCATCTAACCTGAATTTCCTTTGCATGGGGTCACAAGAAAAGAAATGGATGTAAAGCAAGGAGTTAAATTGCCTCCATCTGAATGACCATTCACAGTGCAACCAGTGTTAACATTCATATCTTTCACCTGGTCTGTATGCAGCCTTCAGACCAAAGATATTTCCTTTTGCACAGATACCATTGGTGACATGAGGATGGAGCTGTCATTAGTCAGGGAGAAAAAAAAGTTGGCAGGACATTGGTCAGGCCACTTTTGGAATACTGCATGTAATTCTGGTCTCCCTGCTATAAGAAGAATGTTGTGAAACTTGAAATGGTTCAGAAAAGATACACAAGGATGTTGCCAGTGTTGGAGGGTTTGAACTATAAGGAGTGGCTGAATAGGCTGGGGCTATTTTCCCTGAAGCATCGGAGGCTGAGGGGTGACTTACAAAGGTTTATAAAATCATGAGGGGCATGGATAGGGTAAATAGACAAAGTCTTTTCCCAAGAGTGGGGGAATCCTAAACTGGAGGGCATAGATTTAAGGTAAGAGGGGAAAGATTTAAAAGGGACCTAAGGGGCAACTTTTTCACACAGATAGTGGTGCGTGCATGGAATTAGGTGCCAGAGGAAGTGGCGGAGTTTGGTAAAATCGCAACATTTAAAAGGCATCTGGATGGGTATATGAATCGGAAGGGTTTAGAGGAATATGGGCCAAGTGCTGGCAGGTGGGACTTGATTTATTTAGGACATGTGGTTGGTATGGATGAGTTGGACAGAAGTGTCTGTTTCCATGCTATACATCTCTATAACTCTATGACTCAATTTTGCATACTTTCTCTCCCTTTTTCTGAACACAATGCTGGCAGAATGGCCATCCACCACCATGTAACACTTCTCAATCTTTATGAGACCAGTAAATTCTCTGCACTTTGTCCAGATCTGCTGCTTCACAATTATCTTTTGCTGTTTTTTATTCATTCAAGGAATGTGGTGATGCTGCTTCGGCCAACACTTATTGCCCACCCCTAATTGCTCAGAGATCACTTGAAAGTCAACCACATTTTCTTCTCTTGATTTGATTTAGTTTCATTTTTAAAAAAATTTCCTTCCCTCTACTGACTTCATCTAAGCTCATCTCTATAGACGTTTTTCTAATTTATAAGAGGTGCAAAATAGCCAAAATATTAACTACCTTATCTAATAAATGCAGATGGACAGGTTGCAGATTCCAATATTTCCAGTACATTGCTCTTTATTAAGTTTTAACTTGTCTTTGGCACTTAGGATCTGGAATGTTTCCGTAAGATCTTCCTTTCAGCAACCTCTATTCATTTCTCAGATACCTAAACTAATCTATCAACTTAATTGCACTTGGCCACACTTGTCAAGTGCTTGAATGTCTTTCTCATAATAAAATGACCAGAATTACAAAGTAGTGTAGGTGGGAGTTGGATGAGTGCTTTGAAAACTCAAAATCACTTATTGCAATTTGTGCTCTATTCCACTGGCTATGTTGCTCAATATCCTTTTTGATCTTTACACTGTGTTAATTGGATCCTCAGCTAGATGGTGAAGTTACTATAATTACAGAATTCAGCATTATATACATCTACCTTCTATCTATTTCCCCAGTGTCCCAGCTATTTCCCTTTATTTAATGCTCTTGTTACTTAACTAAAGAATGTCCTTTATCTGTGTAATTTAAAAATATAATTAACATATTATGACTAGCTTTCCCTTTCTTTGCTTAAACACCTGTGCATTACACTCAACTACAAAACAAATTAGAGACAGAACAATTTTTAAAAATATTTTGCATAAACCAAAAAATACAAGACCTCCCTCTTCCAATACTGCCTGAAATCTTTCCAAGCAAGCATTCCTTTTGGTAAAGCAGCTTGATTATGTTAAATATCACACAACACCAGGTTATAATCCAACAGGTTTATTTGGAAGCTCTAGCTTTCGGAGCACCACTCCTTCGTCAGGTGGTTGTCCTGTTGGACTATAACTTGGTGTTGTGTGATTTTTAACTTTGTACACCCCAGTCCAACACCGGCATCTCCAAATCATGACAGCTTCATAATTGCTAACTTGCAACTATCCATTTTATCTCAGAAAGATCCTTTTCTACTGAACATTGATTTAATCAAATAAAGTTGATCCTTAACCTTTTCTCAGTCAGACATTATGTCAAATATACAGTATCCTATAAAGTACAATAACTCACATGACAATCAGTGAGGAATCTTTCTCAGACTTCAAAAGAAACAAAGAATTGCGGATTCTGAAAATCAGAAACAAAACAGAAATTGCTAGAAAAATTCAACAGGTCTGACAGCATCTGGAGAGAGTAATCAGAGTTATCATTTCATTCATGTAACCCTGAAAGAAGGACTGAAGCGTTAACTCTGCTTTCTCTCCACTAATGCTGCCAGATCTGCTGAATTTTTCTAGCAATTTCTGGTTTATTTCTGATTTTCAGCATGTGCAATTTTTTTGTTTCTTCTGAATCCTGAGAAAAGTTCTTCATTGATTGCCATGTGAGTCATTGTACTTTATGGAAGACTGTATATTTGACACTACAGTGACAAGATCACTCTCTGGATCAGAGATAATGTCATTACTGCATGATTGCTTCCTATGTTTTCCCAGCAAATCCAGTTTGTTCAAAATTTTTCTGTATAATATTTCCTTCAAAGTATTTGATAAGTAAAATCCCTAATCGATTACTGTTACTCAAGCCAGTGGGCTGGGATTTACCATTTTGTCTTCAAAGTATGGGGTGGGTACAATTTGCATGACACTCCCATCCAATGAAAAGACCTGTCAAGGTTCTAAGTGGTCACCCAGAAGATGTATCGACACACTGGAACAGAAAAGAGGAAGGAGGAGAAAAGGTGCAAAATAAAAATGACAACGGCAGGCTTTTGTGGTGTAGTGGTACTGTGCTTATCTCTAAGCCAGAAGTTCCAACTTTAAGTCCCACCTGTTCCAGATATGCTCTTGCATGTCTGAGCAGATTGATATAAAAATATCTTTAAAGGAGGATTAGTGGCAGAACTCTAACCGAACCATAACCTGCAGCTTATATGTTGATCAATTAAGTTACTACAACATGCAGTCAACTAAACAAATAAAGTTTCAAGATCTATTCTCCTGCCTTCAGATGGGTCCATGCTAATATCTCCAAGTCTCCTTTAAAAATGTAAGAACCATTTTATCTTTATATGTCTCATCTGGGAGGACTTTTTCCAGACTTATCCATCTGAATGATAAGGCTGCTAGCAGTGCTCCTATACTGTTATGTAGTCCTTGTTCACAACAGTCTAGTCAAGCTACAGTGACTATGCTTGTACTTCTATGTCATTCTGAACTACTGCTACAGAATAGCTCTTCAGATCAGAGGTAATATCATCACTGTGTGATTTTTTCTGAGTGATTTTCCTACAGCAGAGAAGATTGAGAGAAGAAGTGATTGAGATGAATAAAATTATGAAGGACACAGATGTGATAGACAGGAAAGAACTTTTCCCCTGGATGGAGGGATCAATGATGAGGAAGCATAATTTTAAGGTAAGGGTAGAAGGTTTAAAGGCGATATGAGGATTTTTTTTTTCACCCAGAGGATGGTGGAATCTGGAACACACTGTCCATATAGATAGTTGAGGCAGAAAATCTCCAAAACATTTAGGAAATATTTAGATGAGCACTTGCAATGTCTGGGCATGCAAAGGGTTTGAATAATTAAGTGAATGTTTTCAAACAGCCTCGATACGATGGGCCTATGTGCTATGGATCTCTATCACTCTATGACATAATTCACAGATATGAATACAGGCTTTAACTGTTGTGGCTCTGTACTCCTATTAATCTCACAATTAAATCTTAACAAGGCTAACAAATCTTCAGTATTGACACTGAAACTACTTTCACCCATCAGTAATTCAGCAGCGTACAAAAATTAGAAATCAGATACATCCTCCCAATGTTATTGTTGTCAAAACCACAGATAATGCAGATGTTTATTCAACAGCAAATCTAAATTTGGATTTTTTTTCTGCTTATATGACTGACTTTACTGCTAGTTTACAATGACTGCGACTATCCTTTAGATAGCATTTGCAAATAGTAAAACTTCCCAAGGCACATTACAGTCTTGTTACCAAACAAAATCTGGCACTAAAGCTGGCATTTTGCAATCCACAGAATCAGTCCGAGCTGGGATTAGAAAAACTGGCTGCTGAATCATGAAGGTGAACATCCCAGTTCGGGGTTTCGATCTCGGTCTAATTCAAAAGAATGAGAAGAACAAGTCAGGAATCTGGCACATTGCTACTTATAAGTTCATAGTATCTTCTAGAAAAGGACACTAAGAACTTTAACAATTTTCATGGAGGAAACCATGATTTTGATGCCACCCTAAATCATGATTGTACAGTGGAAATGTGAACCATGGCTTGGAAGTGGGAAGACAATGTAAGCGGAGCAAAACTCACAGATTTGTTATGGCACAAATGGAGGCCATTTATCCCATTGAACCTGTACTGGTTCCATTACCAATGCCCATTCTCCCATGTTTACCATATCCTTGCATATAACTTTTATCCAAATAACTATCCAATGGCTTATTGATTGCTTAAATTGAACCCATCTCCACAATATTTCCAAGCAGTGTATTCCATATCCTAATCACTCACTGAGTGAAATAGCTTTTATTTTCATTTCACTTTTGTTTCACAATCACTTTAAATCTTAGCCCTCTTGTGCTTTTTTTTCTTTTATCAGTGAGAACAGCTTCTCCCTGCCTCCTCAATCCAGGCAACTCACCATTTTGGAAACTGCTATCAAATCTTTTCTCAGCCTTTTTCTCTCCAAGGAGACTAGTTCCAACTTCTTCAATCTGTCCTCATGGTAGAAGTTTCTCATTCCTGGAGCCATTCTAATAAATTGCTTCTGCACTCTCTCCAAAGTAATCTCATTTTTCCTACAATAAAGTGCCCACAACTGTATATAATACTCCAGTTGAATTCTAACAATTGTCAATTCTAGCAAGTTCAAAATCACTTCCTTGCTCTTGTACTCTTTGCCCTTATTAATAAAGCTGAGAAGGCTGTATGCTTTATTAACTGAGCTCTCCTCCTGATTGTCCAACTTTAATGATCTGTTCACATATCCAACTAGGTCCCTCTGCTCTAATCCTTTAGAATTATTCCCAATATTTTACATTATCTTTCAATGTTCTTCTGACCAAAGTGCATTACATCACATTCCTCTGCATCAAATCTCTTGTCCTTCTCACAGTTTGCAAGTCTTTAAAGTTTATGTCAAAAATGATAATGTCTTCTCACTAGTTTGTCATCAAAGGTGAAAACCTGAGTTTTCTCTGTGTTTAGTAACGTGAGTGAGGATATTGATATGATTGGAATATTCTGGAAGTCGGTTACTGTTTTTCTGATAACTGGCAAGTTGACAAGTGATCAAACAATATTGTAGAAATAGAAAAGACTAGTGACAGTGGGATTACCCAGTGGAAAAAATGTTGTATTAAATTGTATAATAATAAAATGTTAGTTGAGAGTGAATTCCAGAGTGAATTATTTAAATCTCCCCATTGGTTTTATTTTTTTCTTGATGAGTAGATTAACAATCTGTTTGATAGCTGGAACACTGACATGAGCCTGGGCAGACCCATTATTTCTGCTGGTTCCTGTCACACAGAACTGATCTCTTCCTATCTTGACTGGATATTTTCACCCTTTGTCTTGTCTATTCTCGCTGACATCCACCATTCTTCTGATACTTTTAGTCAGTTTCAGAATTTCCAGCTTGAGGATTCCAGCTGCCTCTTCTTCACCATGGACAGGCAATCCCTTTACACATCCAACCCCAATCAAGATGGTCTCTGGGCTCTCCTTCTCTTCCTCAAAAAAAGTCTGAACAATCCTAATCCATCATCAGCCTCTTTTGCCTAGCCAAGCTCATCCTCATTTTGAACAACTTCACTTCTAGCTCCTCCCACTTTCTTCAGGTCAAAGGTACGGTCTTGGGATTATAAGCTTCAGTAATGCCTGCCTCTTTGTGGAAAAGTAAAAATTCCTTGTTCTAATTCTGGTTTGAACCTTGCCCACAATTCTTTCTCCGGTATATTGACAACATATTGGACCCAATTCCTTCTCGCGTCCAGTATTGGAAAAATTTATCCATTTTGCTTCCAATTTCCACCCCATCCTCATCTTCACATGGTCATCAATGACTCCTCTTTTCATTTCCTCCACATCTCTGTTTTTATTTCTGGGGATATGCTGGACACCGATAACCACTCACTGACTCCCACAGTCACCTCAACAATACATACTCACATCTTGTTTCTTATAAAGACTTAATTCCATTCTCTCAATTTTTCTGTCTCAGTTGCATCCCTTCTGATGCTGCCAACTATGACAAGGGAGCCTCCGGAATGTCCATCTTCTTCCTCAACAAAGGATTCACACCACAGTGGTTGAGAGGGCCCTCACCTATGTCCAATCCATCTCCTGCATTTTGGCCATCATCCTCTCTCTCTCTTCCCTCCCATAACAGCAATAGGGTTCCCATGCTCCTCACTTATCACCCCATTAGCATCTGCATCCAAAGCATTATTAGCTACTGTTTCTGCCACCTCCAGTAGGATGTCACCACCAAACACATATTCCCCTCCCGTCCCTTGTAGCCTTCCTCAGGGACCATTCCCTCTGGAATGCCTTGGTCCAGTCCTCCTTCACTTCTAACATCTCATCACACTCCCATGGCAGCTTCCCATGCAATCACAGAAAGTGTAACACCTGCCTGTTTACTTCCTCCCTCCTGACTATCCAAGGCCCCAGACATACCTTCCAGGTGAAGCAATGAATTAACTGCAGTTCACTCAACCTAGTCTTCTGTGCTTGCTGGTCACAATTTGGTCTCCTCTACACTGGGGAAACAAAATGCAGACTGGGTGACCATTTTGTTGAACACCTATGTACTGCCTGCAAAAATGATCCTGAGTTTCCTGTTGCCTGTCACTTCTACACCAGACATTTTCCCTGACCAACATCCCTGTCTCAGGCTTGCTGTAGTGTTCCAATGAAGATCAGTGCAAACTGGAAGAACAGCATCTCATTTTCTGACTGGGCATCCTGCAGGCTTCAGGACTCAATATCATGTTCAATAATTTTAGGGCCTGAGCACCTTCACCCATGTCCTTATCCCAATCCCACACACCAGTTAATTTCATTGTATGGGCTGCTATCACAATCAACCAATTGTCAGCCATGAATGGTCCTAACTAGCAGCTATGGATTTCCCCAGCCTTACCTTTATTCATTCTTTTGTCTATCCAAATGTTATTCTTGCCTTCTGGATTCCATCTTAGAACATAGAACAGAGAACATTACAGCGCAGTACAGACCCTTCGGCCCTCAATATTCCACCAATCTGTGAAACCAATCCCTCTGCTCATCCACACTACCAAGAATCTTATCATTAGCCTAGTAATCTGCATTCCTGTTATTCCTTCCAAAGTGAATCACCTCACAGTTTTCTGCATTAAACTCCATTTGCCATCCTTCAGCCAAGCTCTACAGCTTATCTATGTCCTTCTGTGACCTACAACATCCTTTGTCACTAACCACAACTCTACTGACCTTAATGTCATCCACAAATTTACTAACCCATCCTTCTATGCCCTCATCCAGATAATTTCTAAAAATGACGAACAACAGTGGACCCAAAACAGAACCTTGCGGTACACCACAAGTAACTGAACTTCAGTATGAATATTTCACATCAACCACCACTCTCTGTCTTCTTTCAGCTAGCAAATTTCTGATCCAAATGGCTAAATCACCCTCAATCTCATGTTTCCATATTTTGAGCAATAGCCTACCACGAGGAACCTGAACAATCACCTTACTGAAATCTATGTACACCACATCAATCACTTTCCCCTCATCCACCTGTTTGGTCATCTTCTCAAAGAACTCAATAATGTTCGTGAGGCATGACCAACCGTTCACAAAACCATGTTGATTATCCCTAATCAACTTACTCCTTTCTAGATGATTATAAACCCTATCTCTTATTACCCTTTCCAACACTTTATCCACAACTGAAGTAAGACTCACACATCCAAACTTTCAAGGGTTGACTCTACTTCCCTTCTTGAACAAGTGATCAACATTTGCTATCCTCCAGTTTTCTGGCAATATTCCTGCAGACAGTCATGACATAAAGATCAAAGCCAAAGGCTTGGCAATCTCCTCCCTGGCTTCCCAGTTAATCCTGGGATAAATCCATCTGGCCCAGGGGACTTTTTTTTTACACAGAATTGTTGACACATCCTCCTGGTGAACCTCAATCCCATCTAGTCTAGTAGCCTGTATCTCAGTATTCTCCTCAACCACATTGACTTTTTCTAATGTGAATACTGACTCCTCTGACTCCATGCACAACTTTCCTCTGCTCCTCTTGTTGACCCTAATCTTACTCCCATCATTCTTTTATTTCTGATATACCCATTGAAAGCCTTTGGGTTTTCCTAAATCCTACCTTCCAACTCATGACCCCTCTGGCTCTTTTTAGCTCTCTCTTTAGGTCTTTCCTGGCTAACTTGTAACTCTCAAGCGCCCTAACTGAGCCATCACATCTCATCCTAACATTAGCCTTCTTCTACCTCTTGACGAGAGATTCAATTTCCTTAGTAAACCACAACTTGCATGCTCAACAACATCCTCCCTGTCTGACCGGTACATACTTATCAAGCAGTAGCTGTGCCTTGAATAAGGTCCACATTTCAACTGTGCCCATTCCCTGCAGTTTCCTTCCCTATCCTATGCATTCTAAATCTTGCCTCATCACATTGTAATTGCCTTTTCCCCAGCTATAACTCTTGACCTGCACCTATCGTCACCTATTGTTCACTCCTTTCCCTTACTACCACCACCCACACCTCTACCCCATCTTCAGTGTTTATATCAATCCTTTCTTCGCTATAATCAGTTCTGAAGAAGGACTAATTCTTGTCAGAAATATTATCTCTGCTTTCTCTCTGCAGATGCTGCCAGACCTGTCAGGTTTTCCCAGCAATTTCTGTTTTTCTTTCTGATTTCTAGCATCAGCAGTTCTTTTTATGTTGATATTGGCACAATCTTTGATATATTTTTTGAATACCAGTTCAAACATCTGTTTTAGCTATTTCAAAGGTTTGACAGGTGTCTGATTTTCAGTTGTCTTCAGAAACGCTAAGTTATATGGTCATGCAGAATTTGTTTCTTCAGTTGGTCTGGGAGTGAGATTGTGTTGTTTGGTTGTCTTCCAAAGAGTCCATAGATTCTATACCACAGTATTAATTCATTTCTTCATTTTAAGAAATGTCAGTTGATGCTTTTGACAGATTCAGAATATTCTGATGATAATGTGTTGAGTGCATAATCAACCATATTTGTATATTTTATGAGATTCTCAAGAAAATAATGTTTTCCAAGTACTTATTGATGGGATGTTTGTTCAGTTTGACAGATTTCAGAACATTGCTGTGCCTTTAAAGTTTTATTTTATGGCTTGTGAGTTCTGCTTCTAAAGTATCTGTTGGATTAATGGGTTGACAGTTGTGGGTGAAGGTTGATATGAGGGCATTTGAGGGCGGCAAAGATGTAGAGGATGAGCTGGAAGGAATAAGGAGGTGAGTGAACTTTACACTGAGTTGAAGAACTAGAGTAGTGTTTATGGGAATGTAGGCAAGCTTTTTAATATCTTGGCACTGGATCACCTCCATTTGTCCTTCGGGTTTTTTCTGCTGTCAGGGATGTGTTATACAACTCAAGGAGATAGGATTCCCACTTGTAAGCACTATTGAACAGATGCAGAAGTGAAAAAAGATTCATTCAGGGAATGCGGACATGATTGGCTCAGCAACATTTATTTTCCATCCCCAGATGCCCTTAATAAACGGAGATGAGATGCCTCTTTAACTGCTGCGCTCCATTTGATGTCAGTACACCCACGATGTTATTAGGAAAGGAGTTCCAGGATTTTGACCCAGAGGCACTGAGAGAATGGAAATATTTTTCCAAATCAGGAGGGTCTTGTTAATTCAAGATTTATTCTATCTCCCATGTTCCACCTCCAAAGTGTAAAAAAAAAAGGAAGCCAAATCTCAGAAGCCCTGGATGTTAAGACATGGGCATTGGTTAATGAAGGTAGAATTTTAAGAAATAAGTTGATGGATGGGAGAGAAGTAGCCAGGCTGAAAATCTTGGAAGGAAAGACGGCACGGTGGCACAGTAGTTAGCACTGCTGCCTCACAGTGCCAGAGACCCGGGTTCAGTTCCAGCCTCAGGCGACTGACTGTGTGGAGTTTGCACATTCTCCCCGTGTCTGCGTAGGTTTCTTCTGGGTGCTCCGGTTTCCTCCCACAATCCAAAAATGTGCGGGTTAGGTGAATTGGCCATGCTAAATTGCCCGTAGTGTTAGGTGAAGGGGTAAATGTAGGGGAATAGGTCTGGGTGGGTTGCGCTTCGGCGGGTCGGTGTGGACTTTGTTGGGCCGAAGGGCCTGTTTCCACATTGTAAGTAATCTAATATTCAGAGCTTAATGGCATATGCAACAAATCACATGGCTACTGATGTTGGAGTGATAACATATGGGAATGCAGGGGAGGTTAATATCGAAAGAGTGCACAGACCTAAAAGAATAGTTGGGCTGCTGGAAGTGACAGACACAGGGAGCAGCAAGAACTTGAAAGGATTCAAAGCTAATGGGGAGAGTATCGCTCTCTTAATGTTTACCATTTTTTCCAAATTCTACTTTTACCTTTGACTTCTTAAAGCCAAGACAAAACTCTCACCTGTTCTCAAATGTGGAGTTTCCAAAATATATCTGAACTTGTTCAGGAATCCTAGTCTAAGCAGACTCCATAGACACTTCAACAACTTAGCTAGCGCTTGTAATTACACTGAAGAATAATTGAAGGATCAACTGCTGTTCAGCATGTTAATGTGTACAAGTAGATCACAATCAGAAAGATCTCACTGATTTATTCAGTATTGTGTCTGTGTAGTCATGCATATTACCCAATTATGAGTTCTTCTGTTGCAGTTCACATTTTATTAGTAACATTTTTAATTTACATTAGGTATTGCTTTTCACATGTTTCAAATTAGGCATTTTCCTACTTAGCACAAACATTAGTGTTCTCAGAAGTAATAACACATGCTGAGTGGACATGATGTGGAATGAGATGTAATGCAATCTGCAGAATTTGTGCTGTATGTTAATCAGATGTGGAACAACAATTTTCATACTTGATACTTTGTTCACATGTCACTCATTTTTAATGATTCTGTGACTGTCATAGCTAAAATTTGCTTGTTGGGTTGTCTGTTTTGAGTTTTTGAGAGGTGATACATCTTTATTTAAGAGTAAATTGAGACTGCTAAAGCTAACTTAATTTATAAGCCATATGCCTAGAAGTTTGGATCAATCCTAAATACAACCCTATAGAGGGTGGTGCTGCCAGATTACATAAATCTGCATGGGGCAGGAATGGTTACTTGATGTTCCAGGGTTTAGAACATTTAAAAAGAACAGGGAGGGTGGAAACAAAGGAGGGGGTGTAGCATTGCTAATCAGAGAGTGCATCACAGCTACAGAAACAAAGGTTGTTGACGAAGGTTTGTCTACTGAGTCAGTATGGGTGGAAGTTAGGAACAGCAAGGGAACAGCCACCACATTTGGGGTTTTCTACAGACCACCTAATAGAAGTAGAGAGATTGAAGATTTCATAAACAGGCAGATTCTGGAAAAATGCAAAAATAGCAGGGTTGATGTCATGGGTGATTTCAACTTTCCCAATATCGACTGGAACCTCCTAAGTGCAGATGGTTTGGTTGGAGCCGTTTTTGTCAGGAGTGTTCAGGAGAGTTTTCATACTCAGTATGTAGACAGACCGACAAGGAGAGAGGCCATTTTGGATTGGTACTTGGCAAAGAGCCAGGACAGGTATTAGATCTCGTGGTGGGAGGGCACTTTGGTGAAAGTGATCAAAACTGCCTCACATTTAGCATTAGCCTTGGAGAGTGAAAGGAGCAGTTACCGAGGAAAGATATTTAATTGGGGAAAAGCAAATTATGATGCTATCAGACAGGAGTTGGGAAATACAGACTGGGAGCAATTGTTCTACAGAAATGGCACAGCAGACATGTGGAGACTATTTAAGGAACAGTTGTTGCGAGTGATGCACAAACTTATTCCTCTGAGACAGGTAAGAAGGGGTAAGATTAAGGAACATTGGTTGACGAGAACAGATAAATTTCTCGTCAAAAGGAAGAAGGCAGCTTACGTAAGATGGAGGAAGCTAGGTTCTAGCACAGCTTTAGAGGATTACAGACTAGCTAGAAAGCAGCTCAGAAATGGACTGAGGAGAGCAAGGAGGGGACACGAAAAAGGCTTGGCAAGAAGGATTATGGAGAACCCAAAGGCATTTTACTCATACATGAGGAATAAGAGAATGATCAGGGAGAAGGTAGGGTCGATCAGGGATCGCGGAGGGAACTTGTGCGTGGAGTCTGAGCAGATAGGGGAAGCCCTAAATGAGTTTTTTGCTTTGGTTTTCACCAAGGAAAGGGAACTTGTTGTAAATGAAAAATTAGAGGAGCTGGGATACAGTCTTGACCAGATCAAGATTGATGAAGTTGATGTGCTAGAAATTTTGGAAAACATTAAGATTGATAAATCCCCAGGGCCAGACCAGATTTATCCTAGGCTGCTCCAGGAAGTGAGAAAGGAGGTTGCTAAGCCGCTGACGAGAATATTTGCCTCCTCACTCTCCACAGGAATCATACCGGAGGATTGCAAGGAGGTGAATGTTGTTCCTCTTCTCAAGAAGGGTAATAGGGAAATCCCTGGCAATTACAGACCAGTCAGTCTTAAGTCTGTGGTCAGCAAAGTTATGGAAAGAATTCTGAGGGATAGGATTTATGACTAGTTGGCAAAGCATAGTGTGATTAAAGGCAGTCAGCATGGCTTTGTGAGGTCAGGTCATGCCTAACAAATCTTATTGAGTTCTTTGAGGAGGTGACAAGACAGGTCGTTGACGGTCGAGCAATGGAAGTGGTGTATGTGGATTTCAGCAAGGCATTTGATAAGGTTCTCCATGGTAGGCTCATTCATAAAGTCAGGAAGTATAGGATACAGGGAGATTTGGCTATCTAGTTTCAGAATTGGCTAGCTGACAGAAGGCAGAGAGTGGTTGTGGATGGAAAGTATTCTGCCTGGAGGTCAGTGTTGAGTGGGGTCCTGCAGGGCTCTGTTCTTGGGCCTCTGCTCTTTGTAGTTTTATAAATGACTTGAATGAGTAGGTTGAGGGGTGGGTTAGTAAATTTGCAGATGACACAAAGGTTGGCGGTGTCGTCAATAGTATCGAGGGCTACTGCAGGCTTCAGTGCAACATACCCAGGATGCAGAGCTAGGCTGAGAAATGGCAGATGGAGTTCAACCTGGATCAGTGTGAAGTGATGCATTTTAAAGTCGAACTTGAATGCGAATATAGGATTAAAGACAGCATTCTTGGCAGTGTGGAGGAACAGAGGGATCTGGGTAGGCAAGTACATAGATCTCTCAAAGTTGCCACCCAAGTGGATAGGGTTGTTCAGAAAGCATATGGTGTTTTGGCTTTCTTTAGCAGGGGGATTGAGTTTAAGAGCCGTGAGGTTTTGCTGCACCTCTACAAGTCCCTGGTGCGGCCACGCTTGGAATATTGTGTCCAGTTCTGGGCGCCCTACTATAGAAAAGATACAGAGGCTTTGGAGATAGTGCAAAGAAGGTTTACCAGGATGTTGCCTGGACTGGAGGGCTTGCCTTATGAAGAAAGGTTGAATAAACTCTGACTTTTCTCTCTGGAGAGAAGGAGGAAGACAGGAGACCTGATCGAGGTGTACAAAATAATGAGAGGAACAGATAGAGTCAATAGCCAGAGACTTTTCCCCAGAGCAGGATTAACTGGTACGAGGAGTCATAGTTTGAAGATATTAGGAGGAAAGTTTAAAGGAGACGTCAGAGGTAGGTTCTTTACGCAGAGAGTTGTGAATGCATGGAATGTGTTACCAGCGGTGGTGGTGGAAGCAGAGTCACTGGGGACATTTAAGCGACTGCTGGACATGCACATGGATAGCAGTGAGTTGAGAGGAGTGTAGGTTAAGTTACTATATTTTACATTAGGATTAAACCTCGGCACAACATCGTGGGACAAAGGGCCTGTTCTGTGCTGTATTTTTCTAGGTTCTATGTTTTAATCAGTCATCTCATCAGTGACACCCATGCTACTTACTGAGTGAGTAAATATTAGGAAGGAGGGTGAGAATTTGGGTTTACTTATAGACAGCCTTAACCTCTCAATGGAACATGAGCTCTGGCTGCACACAGCAAGGAAAACAGTCTCCAAAAAACTAAAATGGGCAGAAAAAGTTGGAAGTGGGAATGCAGATTTTCAGGTGCAGATTTTTCGAGACCAATTTTGATACCATTGACTGGAGGAGAAGGAGAGATCTCTTGCTTTTAAGTGTCAGAACCTTCCAGTCAACAACTTCTCTGAGGAATTCAGTGCAACAAAGTTAGTTTACAGATCGTAGATGCAATGTGAGAAACAAATCTAATGTCCACAGAGTTATCAAGATAAGAATCTCAAGGGGTGAATACTATGTTTATTTTGGCTATCAGTTTTGTTGGGTTCCTTGGAAGACTGGTCTCTGTGAGGTACAGCAATTCCTCTCACTGTACTTGTTTCTCTTTTTTTTTCAGCTGAGGAGGTTCTAATCTCCTATTTCTACTTACTTTTCCTCAGCACCCATGTTGTGTGTGTGCAAGTGTGAGACACAGCGAAAGACAACAGGTGTACCAAGCTTTATTCAATTACCACTACCAGGTAGTAAGAAAACATCCACAGGGCCAGTGCCAAGCAGTGCCCTTCTTCTCACTGTACTTTATAAAACTTACCTCATTAACTACACGACCTAACCCTATGGCACCTCTCTAAACTGAATCTAGCCCTATTTGACCACCTATCATATCCAGAAGTACTCACTACTCACTGGATATCTGTTGAAAGTTCAGCATCCATTCTGCCCATGCTTTATTTAAAAGGTCAATGCGCACCATTACAAGGACAGTCATCCTGAAGCTGCCCAGTTCAATGATGGGGCATTTGCTCAAAAGATGTCAGAAAGGGGAAAGTGGAACTACCATCCTTCAACATAGATCTGAAGTCCTGGTGACAGTGTGGTTCAGAGGAGGGTCATTCTCTTCCTGGAGGACCAGCAGAGGAGGCCACACAATCAGGCCTGGTTGGTTGTCCATGGTTACCATCTGAGTCAGCATGTTCTCCACGGTCAGAATAATGGTCAGCATTGCTGCAAAAAGTTAATGACCTTCTCAGTTCCATCAGGGTAATTGTTGCACTCTTCTCTCTGCTACCCCACACTAATTCTCTCTCTGTCATTTCACCCAACTCCCATCTACACTCATGTTTCAACACTCTCAGTAATGCCTGAAATATCTTCCCTCATTAGCTCTCGTTTTCCCCCAGATTCCCACACCACTAACCCTATATGCTCTTTGTGTAGCTTACTCACTCCTTATCTTTCAATCACCTGCACCAGCCAGAACAGTCATATTACTCACTTTCAGCCCAACAGATCTCTTCCTTTCTGTCACTGTATGAGAAAGCAACCCACAATAGTGCAGCAAAGGCCTAAATGAACAGAGCGGAGACTGACATTTGGTTTCTTTTCCACTATGAGAGGAAATTTTAATTCCTTGCACAAGACTGGAACTGGTTCTGCGGAGAAGCCAAGTCAACTATGTCCTGCCACCAAATATCATTCCTCCTTCCACTGCAGTGCTCACATTAATCCACTGCCAGTGTGGATTGGCACATTGCACATCACTTCTAACCACTGGTTATGAAGCTTCATCTCCCTGTGTCTTGCAAGAACCAGTAGAACAGAGAAAGAGCCTGCTTCTCAATGTCTGAGGAAGTGGGTTCAGAGGATTCAGAAGAAGCATCAGCAAGGCTGCCTCCTATACTCTTCACTAACACAGATACTGATATTTTGGTGGAAACCATAGTCATAAAAAGGTTGGGAGTACAATCCAGTGCCAGCTCCCCAGCTGGCCAATGTAGAAATGGTCCAGGTTTCTGTCATTTTGAGGACTACTGGAGACCCAGGCCAGAGAGGACTCTGGAATCAGCAATCAGGAAATTCATCCCTATGCAAAGGGAGGAACAGGATGATAGACAAGTACATGGGACACAATAGTTTTCATAGAATAGAGGCTGCAGTTCTGCAGCTACATGGTGGAAAGCCAACTGCCTCAAGCAAGCGATTATCTGTCTGCCACCATGGATAGTTTGGCAACTGCCCCATGGAACACTACAGGCAGTTGGAGAGGAACATCCACTTGCACTCCATTGCCCCAGCTGTTGGTCCTCAAGAATGAAGGCATGACAACAGGGGAACTAGGAATCTGAAGCATTTCCATTGTCCCTTCTTCACAAGAGGAGGAATCACACATAGACCTCGCAGGAGTGTCTGCTCAGGACACCACAAAGGATGTCAGGCCAAGCCCTCCATGTTAACTCTGCTTGCCCACGTCTTACGCCAGGAAGTTCAAGCTGAGGAGACTCCACTTACCTCAGCATGTCTGGCTTGTCCAGTGCACTGTATGTAAAACTCATGTTTGAATACATTTTGTTGGTTTTGCTTGGCACCTGTTTGAGTCTCTGTATAGTACTGAATGTTTCAGCATGCCTAACTTTATGGTCACACACAGTGAACCATAGATCCATGTCTATGTTGCAAGCATTTGGAAGCAAATTGAACAGGGCATTTAAAGAGCAATGGATTCTGCTGACTCTATTGCCCCTTATGGTCAAACTTTCCTATTCTTTCTCCGGCTTGACTGTGCAAAAGTGTCAATGTGAATGAGGTGGTCAGTCATGTCTGCGGCAGAGAGGTTTATGACACACAGGCAGCATTAGACTCACCAGGAATTTGGAGGTTAGCAGATATTTGGCCTGGAAGTCTGTGTATAATGTTACCCTTTAAAAGTCTTCACAATTGTGAGTTCTATAGCTCCCTCCCTCATAGATCAAGCAAATTAACCCACTCACTTCAGTTGGGGTTGCAGACAATTTACTTCCCCACTGGATATTTTTGATTTCAAAACAATGGAAATCAATAGTGAGAATTCTTAGGGGAGTGGTTTCCAGTTCTGACTTTACATGGCTGTCAGACCGTGAAAATTCAGATCTCCTTCCAGAGAGCCTTTTCAGTGGACCTCAGCAGCTTCATTCATCCCAGATGCTTATCCAACCCATTTAGATGAGCCTGCCCACCTTACCAACTCCCACCCCACAAGATCCTAGCATACAAGTTAACCATGTTAGGTGAGATCATACCCTGTCCAACCCGCCTTGAAGCAATTCCGCTCCTAACTGTTGATTGACATTCATCCTGCTGTACTCAGTTTCATCCCACTATAATTGTTATCTCCCCAAGTCTGCAGCCCCCAAACTCCATGATTAGATGTCCCCTTGGATAGCCAAGATGGCCTACCTCCTTCTCTGACTTAACCGGAAAGTTGTAGCTGAAAAGTGCCCAGACGCCTGATGAATGTCCATCCAAATATCTGATTGTCTCGGCCCTCTCTGAACTGGCCAATTTGAAGCCTCAGGACTGAATGTGATTCACTCTTTGAATTGCAGAGGCACAGACCTCCTGATTGAGCCTGCATAACCAGGTACCTAATCATCGCCAATCCCCGAACTGTTATTGGAGAATGCCCTTGACTTATTGCGTCTGGACCTGCTGTCTGATGGGTATCTCTGTAGACTTTGCTGAGGGCTATTCCCCTAAGTCTTTAGAACCCGATGGCTGATTGCTGTACATGCAGTGCATTTGACACATAAGCTACTGACGCATAATGGAGGTATGAGTTTGGCATAGCACATTGCTGTGCAGCAAATGTAAGCTCCCGATACTGAGGACCACTGAACAGCAAAGCAAGTTGCCTGGGAAGTGTTAAGTGAGCAAGCGCTAAGAGAGCAAGCAAGCAAACCTGAGATGCAGCTTGGGCTATTCCATAGGCTGCATGCCTGTCCTTGCATTCAAAATGTCTGGTGCACCCTGCAATGCAATTCCTAAGTGAAGATGTGCCATGAAGACTCTGAGGGGGGTTTGCAAAATATCAGATGCTATAGTCTGGGGATGAGGTGGTGCTCATGGCTGTTGTGCTTGGATCGTGCCTTGAGATGCTGTTGCATGGTGACCAACATGGATGCTCTTTGCAGCCAGCAGAGCTGAACTTGCCAGACACCTGCTCTCACTTTCCTGTCGAGAATTGTCAGCATTTTGTTAGCTCACAGTGAGTGGAAGGATGGGAAGCTGCATGGTAATGAGGCGAGTTAATAAGCTTGTTAACAAGTAATAATCCCCCTTAATAGGCATCTTGCTGTTGCCTAGCAAGCATCATGCCTAGTTAAAAGATGTAGCGAATTGTTTCCAAATCCAAGATAAGCCTCACTTGACTTATTACATAAATCTGTCACTTTCCTCACCATAGCCCACATCCTTCTGCCCCCTATATGATTGCATCCTAGCTTTCATCTTCCATTACACCTGCAGCTGCACTATTCTGAATGCTGCACTTCCCATTTTCCATCACTGCACAATCAGTGCAGCATCTTTGGCTCCATCTCTGTCTCCCACTATTTCACCTATGGCACCTTCAACAAAAACCAGGAGCACTTCTCCACCTGTCATGTTTTCTGCAAATAGCTGTCTTATTTGGTCACGAGGGACACATTCTGTAATTAATGTTTAAGCCGAAAATGGTCCCTTTTTGACTTGCAGAAGCTTGTGGGCAACACAGTGCAGAAAGTGTCAGAGAAGGATTGGAGAGAATTTTGAGAGACAGGTTTTATGATTACTTGGAAAACCATAGTTTGATTAGAAGTATTTAGAATGGCTTTGTGAGGGGCATTATTTGAGGATGTTTTAAAACACATTGATGAAGGTAGAGCAGTGGATGTGGTGTACATGGATTTTAGCAAGACGTTTGATAAGGTTCCCCATGGCAGGTTCATTCAGAAAATAAGGAGGCATGGGATACAGGGAAATCTATTTCTCTGGATAGAGAATTGGCTGGCCCATGTAAGACATGGTGGTAGATAGAAAGTATTCAGCCTAGAGCTGGGTGACCAGTGGTGTTCCACAGGGGTCAGTTCAGGGACCTCCGCTCTTCGTGATTTTTAAAAATGACTTGGATGAGGAAATGGAAGGGTGGATTAGTAAGTTTGTCAATGACACAAAGGTTGATGGAGGTGTGGATAGTATGGAGGGCTGGTGTTGGTTGCAGAACTTGGCTGATAAGCAGCAGTTGGAGTTCAACCTGGAAAAGTTGAAATGATTCACTTTGGAAGATTGAATTTGAATGCAGAATACAGGATTAAAGGTAGGATTCTCGGCAGTGTAGAGGAACAGAGGGATCTTGGGGTCCATGTCCATAGATCCCTCAAAGTTGCCATCCATGTTGAAAGGGTTGTTAAGAAGGTATATGGTGTGTTGGCTTTTATTAGCAGGGGGATTGAGTTTAGAAGCTGTGAGGTTATGTTACAGCTCTATAAAGCCCCGAATAAACCACACTTGGAATATTATGTTCAATTTTGATCGCTTCATTGTAGGAAAGATGTGGAAGCTTTAGAGAGAATGCAAAGGAAATTTACCAGGATGCTGACTGGACTGGAGGGCATGTCTTATGAAGAAAGGAGCTAGGGATTTTCTCATTGGAGCAAAGGATGACATGTGACTTGATAGAGGTGTATGAGATGTTGAGAGGCATAAATAGAGCGGATAGTCAAAGACCTTTTCCTATGGCGGAAATGGCTATCATGAGGGGCAATAATTTCAAGGTAATTGGAGGAGGTTTTAAGGGAGATGTCAGAGCTAGGTTCTTTACACAGAGAGTGGTGAGTGCATGAAATGCTCTGCCAGCAGTGGCCGTGGAGTCAGATACAATAGGGATGTTTAAGCACCTCCTGGATAGGCACATGGACGATAGTGCAATGAATGGTATGTAGGTTAGCCTGATCTGAGAGTAGGATAAAAGGCCAGTACAGCATCGAGGGCTGAAGGGCTTGCACTGTGCTGTACTGTTCTTTGTTCTATGTTATACGGCTAAACACACCCTTCGTTCTCTGTGATCAGTGGAAACAGTCAGGATAGAAAGTCAAGAGGCTACTACCTCATGGTTTATCTACAAAAACAAGTGAAATATCTGGAGGATATATAAGAAACTGGTGCAAATGTTTTCTAGGGGGCTATCACTTTTACAATTTCGAAAAAATAGTTCTATTTTCACTCACAAGACAAGATATACAAGTATGAGAATCTATGGCATATAATACAGAAAATCGCTCAACAAAGTCCAATCCCATCCATAAAGGAGCAGAATCCTGAACCAATATTCCTAATCTGGTCAGCTTTGACAAAGACATTTAAAGCAATTTTAAAGTGAAAATATGCTTTTCATGGACTTGAGGAAAATAATAAATAAAGAGTCAAAAGTTATTACGAGGGGTCTATTAAGAGGGGTAACTGAATCCTTGGTTGAAGAGGTGAATGAAAAGAAGTTCTTAAAGAAGGAACAGGAATTGTAGTGAGGTGAAGGAAGGGGAATGTACAAGAGCCTAAAGAGAGAGATTAATTGAGTATTTGGTACAATAGACACAAGGGATTAGTTTGTCAGACTTTTGAAGGTAAAATATATAGGAAGGTATGGAAGGACTTTTAGCACAAGGATAAGAATTTTTAGTTTGACATGAGGGAACTGGAAGATAATACAGGTCAGCAAGGACAAAGGTGATGAACAGAGTGGGAAACTGTGAAATATGTTTCAATGAACAAAATCAAAGCTTTGCTGCAAAGGAATGTTCATTCAACGTGCAATGTACTTCTTTATTCCAGCAGAACTCCTCTATTTGTTGAGGTAAATTAATCTTTTAACACACTCCTCTTGGTTTCCTTCAGATCTGTCAATTGGTTCAGAAGAGTCACTCAACTGACATCAATTAATAGGTTACATCCGTGAGTAACTCCATTAAGTCAGCATCCTTTTTGGTCACGGTTCATGGTGAAGATCTTTCCAGTGATTTTGTAATTTAGTAGCAGCTGTGTACTTTCCATGTATTCAGCTGGGACTGAAGTGGGGAGACAAAGAATGACCTTGTTAAGGTAAACAAAAAAGAACTTGAAAATCTGACACATTTTAACACTTCCTTCCATGCATTTCTTAGTAAGTTACAAGGAAAATGAATTATTTCATGACTTCGGCTAAATTAGCTTTAAAGCTAGTTATCAGGCTGTCACAACTGGTTTTGTCCAATGTCACTTTCAGCTTCAGATGTCTTCCTTGCAAGCTCTAAATATCCTTTTAACCTTCGATATTTTCACAAGTCATCATTTGTCAGCAGACTTATCAGATCACAGCTGGCACCAAGGGTGAAATTGTTTCCTCTGTCGCTTTTGACTCCAGTTAGCTACTTTGCAAGCGAGGACTGTAAAGTTCTTATGCACTCAGCTGGCAGGTATGAATGATGAAACCACGGCTTTTGCCACGTTGTTCCATTAAAAGGCCATGATATATACAAGGAGAGTCTGCCAGGAAATGTTAAGCTCTGACATTACCACAATGGCTTGCTATAAATGTCAATGCCACTGCTATCCATTTAAGAATTGTAGGCAGCAGTTAGCACAAAGAAGGGGCGGCAAACAAACCTTTCCTGCAACGCTGGCTATACTGAAATCTCACATATACTTATAACAGTGCACTTGCCAGTGAAGCAGAATGTTTCCTGGGCTGGAGAATTTCAGTTATGAAGAGAGATTGGATAGACTGGATCTATTTTCCTTACAGCAGAGGAGATTGAGAGCGGACATTATTGCGTTGTATAAAATTACGAGAGGCATAGAGAGAGGAGCAAAGAAAAATCCAGTGTTAAAACAGTGGAAAGAGTGTCCATCTGCATAAACCACATGGAAATCACTTATGTTGGATGGGATGAGGCCTCTGGAGATATTTGAATATCTGGTGGAAATTTGGAACACATGCTTACAGATCTTGGAGATGATGGGAAATCGTTGAGGCCATTCAAATCCTTCTGGAAATGTTTTATAACTTCTTCATAAAACATATTCCTGCTTTGCTCAGTATCCACTGCAAATTTGGAAATGTTATGTTTGCTCCACATATCCAAATCATTGATATATATTGTAAACAGCTGGGGCCCAAGTACTGAATCCTTGCAGTATCCCACTCATCGCAGCTGCCAGTGTGTGAATGACCCATTTATTCTTTCTATTTCCTGTCTGTTAGCTAATTCTTAATCCATGCTACATAATATTGTAAAAGGTGGCAGTAAACTGCTTTGGTAGTGGAATGGAAATTAATAATAACAGCTGAGCTCTGGGTAAATCCCAAAAAATAAAGACCTTTTCTAGCTTGATAGCTAGGAGGTTAATAAATACTCAATATAAGAGGCTTTGAATTACTGACAGAAGGCAAAGAGCAAAACATTAGCATTGCCAACAATCATTTGGAAGAAGTTTTGTTTTATTCATATTTTGATACCAGATGCAAATTTTGGCTTCAAATTTATGATAACAACATTGGGCCAGTGCATGTGGCAGCAAGGGAGACCTGAGCTTTGTAACCACACACTGAAATGATGAGTCAATTCACTAAGATATCATATGAGAAAGGTGGAGGAGAAGGATAGATCTTGGAAATTCACTATGTTTGACTATTTTAAAGGAAAAGCCATTGGCGGTAATGTCGCATGAAAGAACAAAAGAACATTAATTTATGTGGCATATTTCACAATCTCAGGACAGTAATTACATTTTTTAATGTGCATATATTACTGTAACCTTGGGATAATGTGAAGCCAATTTTCACACAGTAGAATCCCAAAAATGGTAACAAAATAAATGAAAAAAAATGTTTTTCTTTCTATTGCTGATGTTATATTGGGGAGAAATACTGTCAGGTTAGTGAAATAATTCTCTCACATTTCTTCAAAGAGTGTCAGGAGATATGACCTGCAATAAGTGAGAAACTATCATGACTGGTCAAATAAAGCACTCTGGAAGTGTTCAGCAGAGGAAACATGTTTGTGGAGAATAAATTTGTTGACTACGCAAAAAGAAGGGTGATAAAATTAATGAATTTAGACAAATGAATCCATATTGACAGTACTACCACAACAATAACTTTTAGGGATAGATGTTTTGTAATCAACCTGTTCACAGATATTATTATTCTGGAACTGTTAGGACTTGAACACAAGCCTCCACATTCAAAGATAAGGGCACTACCATTATAGTACAAGAATCTCCCTAACGGTTGGGGGTAAATACCTGCCAGGATAATGTATAGCAACATACACCACAGATAATAGGAAAATGATTAATCCATTCAGTCCACTGAGACTGCATTGTCTTTCTCAATGATTATGCTTTTCTTGGACTTCAACTCCACTTCGCATCTGTTCTCCATTCACTGAATTCTTTAAGAGACTAAAACTCATTGCACTGCCCTTCACGGGTTCTGCATGTAAATTAGTTAATAATTAGAAACACAGGGGATGGATAACAAGTGAAAAATTTCACAGATGATTTGATTCTAAGGAGAAAAATATTGAATTGTGCCTGAAAACACTTTGGTTATAGAAAATAAAAAAAAGAAGAAAAGGAATCCAAAACTTTGTCTATCTCAGCCTTGGTTATAGTAAACTGTGGATCATCTCCAAGATTTATTCTGGGGCTCATATGAACCTTTGGACTGAACACTTATTCTTGATGATGGTAGAAGTGACACAATGTCTAAGTCTGTTTTTTCTTCCTGCTCCATCCAGTAACTTAATTGAAAGTTCACTGAGGCAAAAAAAACTCAGGCAAAAAAGTACTTAGTGGGAAAATTTCCACTCAGTCTGTGAGAGAAATTGCCTAAGGTGGTTTGTCCACTGATGATTCTTTCCTCCATGACAGACTAAGTCTCCTGTTTCCCCAACTGCAGTGCCTGTTATTTTCAGGCACACTCTTTCATACATTTTGCCTCGAGATACAGTAAGTATAGAAATACATGAATTAGGAGCAGGAACGGGCTATTAAGCCTCCCCTTGCCTAGTACAGGTAGTTCATGATCTAACAGGTCAGCTTGTACATGTCTTCAAGGTGTCATTATTTTATATGATATAGTCAACACTATGCCACTCCTCTACAGTGGCCATCACCACATTTCTACACTGAATGTTTAGACAAAACCATGTCTCCAGGCTTCAGTAATCAAAGATCAATGATTATGATTTCATTATGATTTCATTATTCCCCTCAAATCTGCTTGATTTAATCATTTAAGGTTCATCACCATCACCATTTCCAGTCACACAATCTGGTTTTCTGACCTTCCTTATCACACTCTGCTGGTTCAATGATCACTTTATCACTTCAACAATCCTCTTTATGAAGTTTCTGTTTGTTCATTTTCCAATTGTACTTAGCTACTTTTTCAAACTGTTGTCACCTCCCACCTTTTACATCTGAAAACAATCCCTATGCTGCGGGTACATAGCATTGTATACCTATGCATGCAAGATTTAAAGAAATTTCAGCAATGTTATATAACAAAAATTGACTTAAGTCCACTCATATATTCAAAGCAAAAGCTTACATATTCATAACCCTCTAGAATAGAGAATTTCAAAGATTCACTAATTTTGAGTGAAGAAATGTCTCATCATCTCAGCATAAATGATCAACCTGTTACCCTGAGACTGTTCACAATGTTCTAATTCCCAGCCAGGGAAAGCAGCCTTTATGCTTCTGTCAATTCCTTTCAGAATCTTGAATGTTTCCATGAGGTCATTCTTCTAAACTGCAGGCCATTTCATGCAGGGTACCATGGAGTGAAAGCAAAATATTCTGGAATAGGATTTCCAGTAGCCAGATATCGTGGTTCATGTGAGAATTAATTATTTAAATAGGTATAAGTTCCAGGTTCTCTGAAGGGATATAAAGGACCTTCCGTGTAGTAATCTATGAATTATTGCCAGTACAAAGCATTAGACCAAACAGGAAATGAAAGACCCGGAAAGCTAATGTGGCTACAAAGATGGTGTAACTGAGAAGATTTCAGGTTCAGGAACATTCGACCACCTATGATGCTAAGAGCAGCTTTAATAATGCAATCAAATTCACCTAAACAAGAGAATGGCAATTACATATTTATTGAAAGGGTAAATAGTGAAGTGGGAAAGATTCAAATAAGATAGAGGAATGGAAATAAAATATTCACATAGTGGGCTGGAGTTTATTCCCCTTAAGGAGCAACTTAATAAGCAGAGGTTTGGGGATTGCCATCAAATTGAGCAGCATACTATGTGCACCTTTCCAGTCTTTATCTATCCATCTCTGCACCTTGCCAGAAACTTACCACCAGCGAGGAGGCATTGGAAAGCTCATCCATGGCCACTGAAGGGCTTCTTCCCATGGAGAGAGAGGGACATTCTCATTATTCAGCCTGACAAGCTTCACTGATCAGATTGGTGGCTGGTTGAGGTTAGAATGAGATGGCAATTAACTTTATGGTTCAACTGGATGTATCAGAGTTTATTCCTCTACTCCCATCCTGTGCACACAGGCCTTCCATTCTCTCGCAGCCATTGCAGCAGCCTGGCTAAATATGGGTCTGACTGGGAGCTATAGATTCCAGGTTTGCATCTTAACCTAAGGGAGAAAAATTTGGAAAGTTGGATCAGTAATCACATTGATAAAAACACAGCTGCAGCATTAGAGGGAATTGTTTACAGCAAGTGTGATCTGACACTGGAAACACTATACAGATTAAATAGGGTTGTATAGCAGCCATTTTTTTATGTACTGGGCAGCCACCCAATGTTTGAACATGGGTTTGAAAGGTGTGCACACAACAGGCAATACACAGTATCATCAAACTCATATCCCAAGAAAATGTACAATGCTAATTTAACACCAGTGCTTGAGATTTCCATGGCACACTTCAGTTTGTTCCCTCAAATAAAAGCAAAATACTGAAGATGCCTGAAATCTGAAATAAAAACCAAAGTAGTATCATGCTGGCCATTTAATTGCTTTAGGGAGACAATGGCCTAGTGGTATTATCATGAGAATAACAATCCAAAAGCTCAGCTAATGTTCTGGGACCTAGTTTCAAGTTCCCCAATGGCAGATGATAGAATTTGAATTCACTAAAGAATCTAGAATTAAGAGTCTAATGGTGACCATGTCATGATTGGAAAAATCTTTCTGGTTCACTAAAGCCCTTTAGGGAAGGAAATCTGTCATCCTTACCTGGACTGACTTGCATGTGATTCCAAACCCACAGCAATGTAGTTGACACTTAATAGTCCTCTGGACAATTCGGGATGGAAAATAAATGCTGCTCAAGGCAGAAGTGCCCAAATCCCATGACTGAATAAAAATAAATGTTAACTCTGTTTCTATTGCCAAAGATGTTGCCAGACCTGGTGAGATTTTCCAGCATTCTGTTTTTATTTCAGCCAGTTACCTGCCTTAACCTCATGCAGGATATAAGAAGCATGAACTAATAAGTGTTTAATTGCAGTGTTATTTCACCTGGTTGCTAGTGGAAATGTAGGTATGAAAATGCCTTTTTATTCAAACTTGCACAAAATAACACCTTACCCACAAGGTAAATGCAAATTTGATTATTGAGCATTGATTATGTATTTTTCATTACATTAATAATTCACTTGGATAATAAATTTAATGCAAGGTGTTTATCTTTCCAATTCTCATGATGACATGCAACACATTCTCTACTTGATTGTCACATTCTCTGTTTTAATTGAAACCTGTACAAATCAAAAATTGTGTTGAAATCAAACTGTTTTCAGATTATAGTATCTCTTCACATTTGCTATTCATTAAGCAGACTAAACTTGATTTGTCTGCTATAGTTATGCAAAAGCTATCAAGTAAGTATCTGGTTAACCAAACTTCAACTTGAATTGTATACATGGATTCAAATTGGAGCAAACATTTTGTTGAGAAGATTGTATAAACTGTTCTGGATGGAGTGTGGGTGGGGGTGGCATTGAGAGATGGTGCTAAAATGATAATCCAGGGGCCCAGGTTCATGTTCCAAACATATAGGTTCAAATTCAACCATGAAAGAAAATTTGAAATTTAATCAATACATCTGTAAAACAAATCCAGTCACACTGATAGTAACCATAACAAATATGATTGAGAGTGGTTTAAAATTTTTTTGGTTCACCAATGTCCTGTAATGAAGAAAATCTGCCATTCCTCCCTAATATGGCCTATATATGAATCTCGACCCTAGCAATGTGGTTGGCTGTTAACCCACTGTCTGAAATGACCTATCAAGCTGCTCCATTTTCCAGATGATACTAACTCCAGTAACACTGAGATTGGGTACTCACCATGAACAAGTATCATAAGATTTACTTTTTGGGCAGCTAAATACATTGGGAGAAAGTGAGGACTGCAGATGCTGGAGATCAGAGCTGAAAAATGTATTACTGGAAAAGCGCAGCAGGTCAGGCAGCATCCAAGGAGCAGGAGAATCGACGTTTCGGGCATAAGAAGAAGGGCTTATGCCCGAAACGTCGATTCTCCTGCTCCTTGGATGCTCCCTGATCTGCTGCGCTTTTCCAGCAACACATTTTTCAGCTAAATACATTACCACTCTATCATTAATAGTGATACAATCTGGGTTCATGTTGATTGTTTAAATTTCTTTCCTGATGATGAAAAAAATACAACAGTAGCAATTCAAGATGGAGCTTTCATTCACACAAGAATATCACATGATATCGTGTCACATTGATGCCATCACTTAACTCTCTTGTTCATGTCATTAATGCATTACTACAGCACATGCCTCTCAGCTAAAGGATAATTAGCAATGGGCAACAAATGCTGGCCTTGCCAGTGATGTGCACATCCTTGGAAGTGTAATGTTGATCAAATATAAGTAACCAGAAACTTTAGTGCGACAACAGGAGGTGTGACTTGACCACAGTGATGCCATACTGAGTAGCCAGAAAGAGTGCTAATGATCATGGTGTGTTAGTGATGTGCATTTTGTGATAATTGGGAAGTTTCTACACCTATCGTTTCAGAAAATGTGTTTGAGAATAATGTTTGTGAATTGACTTTTGTAATATATAACTTTGTTATTTTAAAATGTACAGAACAATTCCCCAAGCTTTACGGACCATGAAACTCTGCTTTTGATTTTGGACCTGTCTGATACTTAGCTAACTGACAAATTACGAGGATGTTTTCACAAGTCTTGGATATCCTTCTAATGAGCATCATCTTGAAGCCAGTGAGAGCATGAGGCCAACTCAGCCGTTTCCAAGGAGAGTACCAGTTGAAAGTTAAATCAAAATGACAAGCTGAAAGAGCTTGAACTAATAGGGGTAAGCAAAAAAGTGGTCAAACATACAGACTGTTGTAGCAGAATGATAAGAATGAAAACAAAAACCTGGAAAGCTGAGAATATACTTACATCCAAAGGACCTCAATTAAGATTCATAGATCTATGATTATTCCATGCTAATCACTGAAGACATTTTACCAAGGCATAATCTTTACTAGCCTCACTGTAAAGGCTGGATACTGGTGAAGTTGTGATTGTGCTCTGTGTGTCATTTGGAAGGTTTAGTTTTTTTGTACACACTGCTTGTCATTTTCACTGCTTTGGACAACTTGAGATGATCTGTTGTCTACCGGGAGTGGAAATGATCATGGATGAACTGCTGGCCTATGTTTGTTAAGACACAATAGAAAATAAAGCAACCCCGATGTGCTGTCTAAAGATACAGTCTCTTTGAATAAACTTAATGACGTTCTACAGAGTCTGAAGTGTCCGAGATTCAAAAACAGAAAACAGGTGATGTGCTCTGGGAGTCAACAAATCAGCAGAGAGACTAACTTTGACAGACAAGCAAAAATCAAGTCAGTTAATGTCAATATTCAAATTGGAAAAGTTCACTGATAATTATGCTCCATTGTCCACAAGCCATTACAAAAGATATCAATGCATAAAATCCCAATGAGACCAATTTGCCATACTGAATACAGCTAAGGACAAAAGCAAGTCACATCAGGTTTCATCAGTAAAATAAAAACAATCTTTATTTTTGAAAACACACTAACTTTACTTTTAACAAGAGTAGTGAATACAAAGAGAATTATATAACTTAAACTATGCTCAAAACACGACAAGACCCCAAACACATACATATACAATCATGATTAAGACAAGCAAAAAAAAAATCGTAAAACACAGAAATTATGGTTGGGAAAATAATATACACAGAAAAGCAACATTTGAAGACCAAAAGTACAGACTACTGCGTGAAATGTTGTTTTTCTCAGAGTCCTTTTGAATTGTCTGCAGAGAGAGGGAAGAGATGATCGCTTTCTGCCTTCAGGCCCAGGATGTCCCTTCCATTCTTGTCCTCTGTGCACTTACAACTATTTAACACATTCCCACTCAACAAATATCCTTAACTCAAAAGATGTACAAATCAAGTTAGTCTTGGAGTCTCCCTCCTGGTGCATCCTAAATAAAAACTATTTTATTGCACAACTCAACAACATATGCAGCACTTGAAATTCATGTTGCAAAATCTTCGGAGTGTTCCTATCTTACCAGTGCAACTTTCACTTCAGTTTAAAGTTTCAAAAAAATTTAAAATATGTGATTTCTTATGCTACACAACAATATAGAAATATATGAACATAAAAATGAGGAGAAGGAGAAAGCCATTAGGCCTGTTGTCCCTGCTCTGTCATTCATTATGATTGTGGATGATAGTATATTAACACTATATTCCCGCATTAACCCCATATCCCTTGATATCTTATATTCAGTTATTTGGCCTCCATAGCTTTCTGTGGCAGACTTCAGTATATTTTAAGTGAAGACTTGTTTCCTTACCTTAGTCAAAAATGGTCTCCCTGATATCTGAGGCTGTGATCCTTGGTTCTAAACTTCCCAAACAGGAAAAGCATCCTACCTGCATCTAGTCTGTCCAGCCCTGTTAGAAAGTTAATATTTCAATCATTGTTTCTGAACCTTAGTGAATATAGGCCAAGTCAAACAAAGCTCTCCTCATTCAACAACCTTAAAATTCATGATTTCAGTCTAATGAATCTTCACGACACTCCTTCTGTGATAAGTACATCCTGTCTCAGGGATGAAGACCAAAACGACAAACCATACTCTAGATGTGGCCTCAATAAGGCCCTGTATAACTTTAGGAAGAAGTCCTACTTCTGAACTCAAAACCTCTTACATTGAAGCCCAACATACGAGTTTTCTTCCAAATTGCAACTTTTATTGATTGCTGTATAAAGACATTGAGGTTCCTTTGTAGATCCACATTTTCCAATAGATCATCATTTAAATAATACTCTTGCTTCTGTTTTTCAAAGTTCATAATGTCACATTTCCCAGCTTTGTACTGAATCTGCCACCTGTTTGCCCACTCACCCAGGCTGTTAAAAGCAACTTGAGTCCTCCTCAGAACTTATAATCCCACCCAGTTTTCTGCCATCAGCTAACTTGGAAATATAGTACATGATTCTCATGTCCATGTCATTTATATATCTATATCATGAAATACTGGGACTCAAGCACAATCCATGCCGTTTACTTCTGGTTGCCACCAGACACCTAGTAAAAGACTCATTTATTCCAGCTCTCTGTTTCCAGTCTGTCAACCAGTTCTCAATCTATGCCAGTATATTACTCCCAAATGCATATGTTTTGATTTTGACTACTAATCTCTTATGAGGGACCATATCAAAAGCATTCTGAGAACCCCAACACACCACATCCATTGGTTGTCTGTATAAAAATAAACAGCAAATGCTTCACTGGCATATATAAAACAAATGAGAGTAGCTAAAGAAAGTGTGGGACCTTTGAGGGATGTAACTGGGGAATTGATAGCAGGGAGAAAGTGAGGACTGCAGATGCTGGAGACCACAGTGAGAAAGTGTGGTGCTGGAAAAGCACAGCAGGTCAGACAGCATCCGAGGAGCAGGAGAATTGAAGTTTTGAGCATAAGTCCTCCATCAGGAATGTGGCGTTGGGGAAGAAGGTGAGAGATAAAAAGAAGGGGCTGTGAGGTGGAGGGAAGGTAGCTGAGAAGGTGATAGGTAGATGAAGGTGGGTGATGGTGATAGATCAGAGAGGAGGGTGCAACGGATAGGTGAAAAGGAAGATGGACAGGTAGGATAGTTCAAGAGGACAGTGCCGAGTTGGAGGGTTGTATCTGGGTTGTGGTAGGGGAGGGGAAATGAGGAAACTGGTGAAATTGACATTGATGCCATGTGGTTGGAGGGTCCCAAGGCAGAAGATGAGACATTTGGCCTCCAGGTATAAGACGGCTAGGATTTTGCGGTGAAAGAGGCCCGGGACTTGCATCTCCTTGGCAGAGTGGGAGGGGGAGTTGAAGTGGTCAGCCACAGGGCAGTGGGCTTGTTTGGTACATTTTGTCCCGGAGATGTTCTCTAAAATGTTCCGCGAGTTGGCGTCCTTTCTCTCCGATGTAGAGGAGACCACATCGAGAGCAACAGACACAGTAGATGAGCAGGAAAATCTCTGCTGGATGTGAAAGGATCCTTTGGGACCTTGGATCAATAGCAGGGAACAGGAAAATAACAGACAATATAAATTAATATTTTGATTCATATCAGCCTCCTCTAGAGGCCATCACCATCACAGATCTTCAGCCAATTCAATTAACTCCACATGATGACTAGAAATGTTTGAAGATACTTGATATTACAAAGACTATTGACCCTGGCAACATGCCGGCAGTAGTACTGAAGACATATGCTCGAGAACTTGTCATGCCTCTAGCCAAGTTGTTCCAGTACAGCTACAAAACTAGCATATACCCAACAATGTCACAAATTGCCCAGGTATGTCCTGTATACAAAAAACAGGAAAAATCCAACTTGGTCAATTACTGTCTCAACAATTTACTCATGATCATCAGTAAAGGTGTCATCAACAGTACTATCAAGCAGCACAAGCTCAGCAATAACCTGCTTACAGATTCCCAGTTTGATTACTGCCAAGGCCACTCAGCTCCTGTTCTTGCAAACTCCCCTCCAACACAATCACCATGAGACTTCAAAATAGATTACCGTTCCTTCAGTGGTCCTGCGTCAAAATCCTGGAGCTCCCTCTCTGAATATATTATGAGTCTACCAACATCAAATGGACCATAATGGTTAAAGAAGACAGTTCACTATCATCTTTTCCAGGACAACTGTAAATGTCTAATAATTACTGGCCAAGCAGTGAACCCCTATCTCAAGAAAGAATGAAAAAAAACTTACACATCTTATTTACACTATCCCCAATCAAAGGAAAGACTGAGACACTGGTGAAGACTGCCAAAGGAAAAATCAAAAAATCAATTGGATCCATCATGCTTGTGTGAAAACAATGGGAAAATGTATCGACTAAAGGCTTGCAAAATAGTGCACTCCAGGAACTAATGTCACACTGCACCCAAACTAATGATACAATAGATAAAAGCTACTGAAGCCTGAAGGAGTGACTGACAAGAACATAATTAAATAACAGAAAGTGGAATTCGACTTTGATAATACTGCCAAATGGCTGTCAGAGCTGAGTTGGCAAACCAACACATGTGTGCAAACACTCACTGCACACAAATGTTAGTTCACTCGGCAATTTTGAACTTCTGCCTGTCACTTTGATCATCCACAGTATAAATATTCAAACAGGTCTATTGTTACGATTGCACGCCTCGGTGTTTAACTGAAGAAATTGCTTCTTCACACTATATAGCTGATTGGGCAGACTTGTCTTTGCCAACAGGATAAGGAGCTGAATAACCACTAATTCCAGAAGTTTATTGCTTCCCAGCAAATACAACAGATCAGCAGCAACAAATACCACAACAGCAAATCACCTTGGCAATGATGCTCCTCAGAAAAGTAACATCAACCTAGAAACCAGATGAAACTGGATAAGCAGACAACTCCTCATTTTTAAAAGACCTCAGGATTTTGTGTAGAATGCATATGTAAAGAGAGACAAAATTGGAACAGTCTACAGAGGACCAGCATGTTTTCATGCAGGTTATAATTTGAAGTGTGGGTTATACATGCCAAGTAACTTGCAAATGATAGGGTATGCAATTTGTTTTTTTTTATGAAAAAAGGAATGCTTGGATAAATATGTTTAAACACTGTGGTTGATCATGCTGACCTGATTTCTTAGCACATCTTTTGTGTAATTAATGGTTTTGATAAGCGGCCATTTTACGTGCCATGTTGGCTGGTAGAGTTTCTCATAGCAAATGATCCTCTTGGGAAGGGTGATCATTGCATTTTAAAATTTCAAATTTGGTTTGAAGATGAGAAACTGAAGTTCCACACTAGTGCTCTGAAGGTAAACAAAGGTAATTAGTTTGGCATGATTACAGATTTGACCCCAGTGGACTGGGCAGGATGTCTAAAAGATCGGACAGTTGATGTGGTAAATGTTTCAGGTGATATTCAATAACTCCCAAGTAAAATGCATTACAGAGAGGAAGAAAGTTTGGAAGAAGGGGTTAAGAAATATGGCTAAGCAAGGACTTTAAAAAGAACGCAAAGACAGTAAACTAATTGCAAAGGCTGTGGCAGGCTGGAAGATTGGGAAACTTTTAAAGGTGAACAAAGGATTAAAAAGTGAAAAAGTAACAAATGAAAGAAAACTTAAAAAAAACGATTGCAACAACTTCCATAAGTTTATAAAAAGGGAAGAGAGTAGCTGAATGCTGGTTCTTTGGAGGACGAGACTGGGGAGTTAATAGTAGGAAATACAGAAATAGCAGAGACACTAAATCAATATTTTATCTCAGTTTTCATGCTGAAGGACATTAATACCGTCCCAATAGTAACAGGAAATACAGAGGTTAGAGAAAAGTAGGAACTTAGAACAATCATCATCATGAGGGCAAAAGTACTGAGCAAACAATTGTGATGGAAGGTAGACAAGTCCACATGGCTTGATGGCCTACCTCCCAGAATCTCAAAGGAAGTGGCATTAGAGATAATGGATCAATTGGTTATAGTATACCAAAATTCCCTGAATGCAGGAAAGATTCCAATGGATTGGAAACATGCCAATGCAACACCCTGATTCAAAAAGGCAGGGAGGAAGGAAGCCGGAAACTATTGACCAGTAAGTTTAACACCCATCATTAGGAAACTGTTAAAATCCATTATTAAGGAAGTAATAACAGGACATTTGGAAAGTCAAACCACAATCCATCAGAGTCAATATTGGTTTATGAAGGGTAAATCATGTTTGACTAATTTACTAGATTTCTTCAAAGATGTAACAAGTCAAATAGATAATGGGGATCTGGAGATGTTTCTTCATGTAGGATAATCTAGAGAGAGAGAGGTCAGAGCTTTAGAGTAAAGATGAGCAGTTTTAAAACAGAGATGAGGTGAAATTACTTCTCTCTGAGGGTCATGAATCTATGGAACACCCCATTGTTTGGTGGATGCCATGGCATTGAATACATTTAACAAGGAGGTTTCTAAAATTAGTAATGATTGAAAGATTATGGAGACCATACTGGGAGATGGAGTTGAGGCTGAGATAAAATCAGCTATCGTCATATTCTGGGAGCAGGCTTGAGGGGCTGAATTGCTTAGTACAGTTCCTGGCTCTTATGTTCTTTTACTTTCACTTGAAGTTGAACATGACCTGAAGGATAAAGACAGATTACAATGAATAAGACAAGATGTTGGAAGAAGGGGAAGAAGTAGGGAATGAAGACCTCTCAATAAGAGACCATATTTCACAAACTATTCAGGGAACAATTGACTTAATTTATCTTCAGTCACAACTGTGTTTGGAGATTTGTGACCAGTGGTGTTCCACAGGGATTGATGCTGGGTCCACTTTTGTTTGTCATTCACATAAACAATCTGGATGAGAATTTCAGAGACATGGTTAGTAAGTTTGTGGATGACACAAAAATTGGTGTTATAGTCAACTGTAAAGAAAGCTATCAAGAGTACAAAGGGATCTTGATCAGTAGGATCAATAGGCTGAGGAGTGACAGATGAAATTTGAATAAATGTGAGATATTGCACTTTGGTCAAACAAACAAGGGCAGGACTTATGCAGTTAATGGCAGACCCTCAATAGTGTTGTAGAACAGAGAGACCCAAGGGTGCAGGTATATAGTTCCTTGGAAGTTCCATCACAGGAAGGAAGGTTGGTTAAGAAGGTGTTTAGCAATCTTGACTTCATGGCTCAGACCATTGAGTAAATGAGTTGGGATGTCATGTTGCGATTGTACAGGACGTTGCTGAGGCAACATTTGAAGGACTGTGTGCAGTTCTGGTCACCCTGTTATCGGAAGGAACTTATTAAGTTGGCCAGGGTTCAGAAGGGATTTGCAAGGATGTTGCCTGGACAGGAGGGTTTGAGTTATAAGTAGAGGCTGGATAGGATGGGACTTATTTCACTGGAGCATAGCAAGTTGAGGGATGACCTTAGAGAGGTTTATAAAATCATGAAGGGCATTGATAAGGTAAATAGCAAAGGTCTTTTCATAGGATGGGTGAGTTCAAAACCTGTCATTTTTTAAGGAGAGGGAAAAAAGATTTAAAAGGGACCTGAGGGCCAGCTTTTACATACAGAGGGTGGTTTGTAAGTAGAATGAACTTCATGAAGAAGTAATAGATGCAGGTACATTTACAACAATTGAAATACATTTGGATATGTACATAAATAGGAAAAAAATAGCAGGATATGAAGAAAGTGCAAGCACGTGGGTCTAATTTAGTTTGGGAAAATTGGTTGGCATGGATGAATTGGGTCTGAAGGATCTATTTCTGTGCTGTATGACTCTTTGACTCGAGAATAGCATTGGATGAGACTGTGAATGAGATAGTGGCTCATCATTTTTGTCCATCTGCCTTCTTTTTGAAAGCTTGGTGAGGATATAAGCAATGTCTCATAATCTGAATTGCACTGATCCACAAAGATTGCTGCTGAGATTTTCCAAACACAGAAAACATTCTTAGTTTCACTTTTGCTCTGATAGACAAGTAGAGTGAAAATCAGGGTTGGGGTTGATTGCCGATTTCACCCTGGTGTAGTGTCATGGTTCAATTCACATTACCTGACATGAACTCAAATCAATTAATTTTCATTTTAATTTTCATAGTCCCACTAATGTGGGATTATCATCAATGCATCATGTACGTGAATGCCCAACATCTTGGTAGCAGCAGCAATCACAATTCCAGCATGCTGCAGGAATCTTTGCGTCAGCTATAACATGTCAAAAGATGCCAACAAGATAAGTCCCTAATAACATAGCTACTAATTAGAGCCTGGAATCTACACACACACACACACAAAATGAGAGTAAAGTAGGGACCTGTGGGAGTTAGACATAAGTCCAGGGCCTCCAAACATTATTTGCAATAATATCGACCCTAGTCTCATAACCTGTGGGTCATTTTTAGACATGCAATGAACTGTATCTTGTTCACTCAACAAGCCTCATCTTGTTAGAACAGAAGGTGGCTACCCTTACACATACCCCAGGTTAGTTCCAAAAGAGCTCATACACTTAGAAGATACAGATGGCAGGAGACAAAACACGAGGTACCTCCCATTTAAGAGTTGCTGCAAGTTATCAGCTGACCTGACAATATCTATGGTGCACAACATTTGAAATATCATCAATTTTGTCTTTCTTTCTTGACACAGATGCTGACAGATCTTTTGCTTGTCCCCATTAAGAAGTGGAAGTTTTCTTCAAACAGCATGTTTGGGCTTTTACAAGTAACTAATGTTTTCAAATATTTTGGGGACTTTTTTTTCAGAATAACTAGTCATATAAACAACAAGGCTAGTCACCATCACTGGTATTTTTGCAATTTATGCTAACCCTTTTGCAACTTCAGGCAAGGAGTAGCTGTGTGATTCATCCTGTGTATCAGGAATTTGCCCACAGAGACAGCCCACTTCACTTTTAGCTTCACAAAAATGGTATATCACTACTGAACTCATTGAAAATCCACCAAAGGGTGTGAAGTTTATTTAATTGCATGGTTAGAATAAGCTAAATGGATCACAAAAGAAGTTGGGCATTTCAATCCAAGTATCATTTTTAATGGAACCATCTAGAAGATTGCTAGATCTTTGCACCCACAGCTCCCAATTCAACCCGCTGAGAAGGTGCAGAATTTGTATTTGCTTTAATTGGCAAATGTTCTGTCTGCATATGCAACCTCAAAGCTCCCTTTCTACCTTATCCCATTCTCATGTTCTGTCTCTGTCTCTTACACTGCTCTAATGAAACTCAGTGCAAGCTCAAAGAACTGCACTTAAGCATTTTAAAGCTCCTTTGCCTTAATATTCATTATTAATAATATTAAATCTTAAGAAAGCTTATAATTTATGAATGGCAATGGCAATATTGTTGACATAAGACAGGTATACTGTATCAATAGTGAGAGGGATAGAAAGGTTACATGGAACATGTTGACTTGTCTTTTTCTCCACAGAGGTTGCCTGAAGCTTTGGGTATTGCCAACATTTTCTATTCTTTATGAGATTTTCAGTATTTTCAGCATTTCTAATATTTGATGTATAAGTTGCTAATTGGTGAATCTTTTTTTCTTATGGAAAGTAGGGGCGTATGCCTTGCACCCAGAGAAACTATATTAACCTTGACTGATCAATATTAGCAGGCATCTAGAACATCCACCAACAAAAGGCAATAGGCCCTCTGCATAGATGTTTTCAAATCAACCAGTTCAAATGTGTTATGACACAGTCTGGAGAACGTGGGACATAAACCAGGACCTTATGGTACAAAGATAGGGAGAGTACCACTACACCACAAGAGACCTAAACTTTATTGAAGGGTTTAATACCTGTTTTAGAACTACCGTGAGGAATTGTGGTGCTCATTCCGGGGTTGAAACCTTTGCCCTTTTTACCTTTTCTTAAAACAGCAACATACATCTTAAATCCAAGAACTCATATCATGCTCAGCCTTGCATTGATTACAGTCTCATCTCAGCTACAACTGATTCTGATCATTAATAACTTACTAAGCTGAGGTAAGCTTTACTGAAACAAAAGTAAATAGAGATAAGTTTTTAGAATCCATGTCAATCACTATCAGGAGAATCCCAAGATAAATAATGGTATAGATTGGAATTAGACAACAAAATGCCCATGTGCAATTGTAAAACAACAGACAGATCAGCCTTAGTTCAAATCTTTGTCCAGTAACAAGACTAATTGTCGCACACACACACACAGTTGTGAAATTTTCTATAAAACAAGAATATCTAACATAGTCAATATGGATTCAGAGAAGATGATCCAGTCTGACCAAGATCCTCAGGGATTTACTGCAAAATATGGCTCATGTGAATGTACAAATGAACTTGCAAATGGGGTTGACATTGTGCTGTGCAATGGGAATGGGTGCATCAATACATTTTAATGAAATTCCTCTATTATTTAACAGAGGTGTCAAACCATTGAAAATGCGTAGGTGGATATATTTTCAAAAGGCACATTCCACAGTACGCATCTTGCATCAATACATCCAATTACTGTGTCCAGTCGATTTAATTTCCATAAGGAATCCTTTATTTTTTGGTGTTTCCTTCATTCACAGTGAAAATACAAATGCTCTCTCAGATGCCACAATAATTGACAGTGCATGCATGATGTGTACTAATAAGGCATTCTTACTGAAGGAGATTACTAAGGAAGGCATCTCATGAATTGCTAAACTGAAGCTTTTAGACAGTTTTTTTAAAGTAATGAACAGATTGCTTAATTAATAGGGGCTGTTGCCTTGGGAAGGTGTCATCGCTTGAAGCACTAGGAAGGTGATCAGTCCAGGGAAGTTACTTGTTGCCTTGGAGACGTAGAATAGCAATACTCATGCAGATCAACAAGGTTCAAAAAATGGACATTTCCAAAGTAGGAGGCAGCAAAGCAGCAGATGGAGGGATGCCAGCAATAATTTTAATTAGACATGCAAGTTGAATTGTGAATGTCTTATTTCAACGTTTGCACTTGTTTGGACTGAAACCCTCTATACCAACCATTGAAATAATTGTCAGTGTGTTATTCAGCTGTAAACACAGCTATACATTTCTGGGAGCATTATTCCTTGGTTTAATTATGATTGCATTTTTCAGTCTGTGAACACAACTTTAGGGAATTTTCTCCCACAGAATAAGCCAGCAAGTGAAAACTGAGCAGCACTAATCCCGCCCTCAGCTGGAAGCTGAAGTTGACCTTTTCCCATTTCATTCACAACATTCACGCTTTCTGGAACACAGCCAAACAGACCCTGTTTCCCATCCAACTTTTACCAGTGTGAAACAAAAACAATTGCATTTATCTCCCAGTTTTCACATCCTCGGGATGTCCTTAAACACTTGACAGTCGGTGTATATTTTTTAAAAATACATAGTTGCTGTTGCAACTTAGGAAACATTATGGCCAATTTGTGTGTAATGTAGTCCTACAAACAGCAATGTGATAATAATAGGGAGTCTAATTTAGTTTGATGATCAGGGGATCAACTTTGGTCAGGGCATTGTCATTAGCATTTCCTGTTCTTCCTTAAAATAGTACCACAAGACCTTTATTGTTCACCTGGGAGGGTAAGTAAGGCTTCAGTTTATCTTACTATGTAAATGGAGAAGTCTGTCTTATAACTGGGCATAACCCTCACCACTGTCATCACTTATAATGTCGGTTACCAGCAAAAACAACATATTATGGTAGATTCACTGCCACCAAACCTTCTGAGTGGTAATGGTCTAATCTATTAATACCAATTTGGTGAAGGATTTTGACAGGAGATAGGCTCAATCTTGATGAATAATAAATATATTTGTTATATGGTACTTAATAGCTCGTTACGTTATATTTACGATACATGACTGTTTTTTGTTAGACATTAAGTTCAACTGAAGAAGAGGCATACATTACTCTTAAATTCAATTTAAGATTAAGAATATATTACTATTTTATCTACTTGCTGTAAACAAACACTGAAAACTCTGGCAATAAAACTGCAATTCTAAGACACTAGTTCTTTCCTCCCAGCAACAGTCCCTTATGTCTTGATAGGCATATTGTGTGATCTCAGCTAATCTTGGCTGTCTTGTACAACAACAAATGCTTACACCTGAAGTTCTCATCACAAATTTGTTGCAAGAGACATACATGCCACTATAATGTGATAGAAAGTTGTAGACATAGTCAAGAATTATTTGATGCAAAAATTAGTTTTTGGAGCCTTCAGTTTTTTGTTTGGTACACAGTGTATGGAATTTCTCAGTTGTCTTCAGAGCCACTGCTTTTCCTATATTGCAGTCCATGGGCAGACAGTCAGATCCAATGTCACATTAGGGATTCCTGTTGCCAACTGCTGAGATGCAGCATGATCACTTAGATCCAGGAGAACTGTAGGAGCAGATAAACATCTGTTGTAGCACAAGGGAGTTATGTAATTATGTATCAAATTGCTCTGGCTTGGATGTAACTAGTGAGTAAGAAAAAGAAAATCTGTTTTGATCAGGAAGAAATCTACTGCCACTGGAATTCTAACAGGGTGCCAGTAAATCCTGTAACTGGTCGGAAAACTTAATATATCCACACATAATTCACATTGACATTGCAGAAGCAAACTATACACACATCAGGATTGAATGCACTTGAACTATCAACACATTCACATCCAAAAGAAATAAACATCCTGCCCATCATCAAGTTAGCATAAGATGGCTAGATATGCCATACGGGGAGCAGAAGGTGTACAGAAATTTGAAATGGGCAGCGTATAGTTTATTTTACAACCTCAGGGTATGCCAAAAAGTTTTACAAAGTTACATTTTTGAAATGTAGTCACCGTTGTTAAAAGGCAATGCACACAGAACGAGATCAGATACGTAGGAATGAAATAATGATCAGATAATATATTATGTGGATGAGGAATAAATATTTGACCAAAACATTAGGGAGTGGCGCTGCTCTTTGAAGTACAACAATGGTTTCTTATACATTCACTTGGGAAGATAGGCAAGATCTTGGTTTAATGTTCAGAAAGATGTGAATATACATAAGTAGAGCATGGTTCTGACACTGTTATTACGGAGTCTGCCTATTTAAGATATGGTAAAGCATTGTTTTTTGCAAAAGGGAAGTAGTTATAGTGTCTTCCTTGCTCCTGATGTTGCTACTAATTCTTTAGTGGCATTTTTCTTATCTGTGTCATAACTTTGACATACAGGCCATAATTTAAAAAAACAAGATGGCTCCATTTCAGAACCACGTAGCAGCTAGCAGTCATTCCGGAAGCTTCAGTGGCAGGATGCCGGGCATTGGGGTGGAGGATAGGGCACTACTTTGTGGGTTGAGTAGAGTATATGTTGTAAGGTTATCTGCCATCAGCTGAAACATATAAATCTACCTCACAATATTAAAAGCATGTCTGCAGATTCTGGTATGACAGAGGCATTAATTCATTTGCTGTATGTTTCTGTCTGTGGTTGATGGATATACACGAAGTACAAATTTAAAAGGTAACCTCTGTGTCATTCTTGTCATCTTTATTCCTGTCTCAAGTAAGAACCTCGGCTGGGTAGCCTTAAAAGATGTTGTGTGTATTTTTGAGGAAGCAAGCATTAATTATCCTGCATGATTTTCCATTGGTGAATTCCATGTCAGCATTCAGATAAAGATAGCTTTTATCGCTCTATGATATCTGATAGCTTAAATGCAAACACGAGGACAATTGTACTTCAGATTCAGAAACACACAGTAGTTAAACAGAGTTGTGCTCTGTTCTCACCTTGCAACTGATCACAAAATGAATTCATTGGTCATACTCCTGAAAGTATCTATGACCTTGATGACCAAATTGTCTAACACTGACGTTGTCCTGTGAGAAAGAAGTGCCTGTTACTTAAAAATTGGTATCATACTGATTTTGATTACAGGTGGCCGTGCTATACTTATGGAAAATGCTGTGCCTGTGTTGCTTTTCCTGCTCAACTCTGTAATCGAGGTAACAAAACAAAGTACTATGAATGCTGGAGACCTGATATATAAACAGAAAGAGCTGGAGAAAGTCATAAGAACTGGCAGCAACAGTGCAGAGAGAAACAGAGTTAACATTTTGCATCCAATATGACTCTTCTCTGATATGGTTTGAAGAAAGCATCAACAACAGTTGGAAGTTCAAATACCTTTAATAAAAATTTCATTCACCTTACTTTTAAGGGAGGTTTTGACACAAAATCTGAGTTGTGATTATGTAGAATCAATGGTATATATAAATACTTGATCTGACCTCTTAACAGATATCACAATTCTGCTAACGTAACTTTTGATTTTCAGACCCTGGCAACAACCAGATTTGGATATGTACGCAACCCAAGCAACACTACTGCCCCTCACTCAATTTCTGTCAGCATCACTATTTGTGCCAACTGGATTTCCAAGGGCATAGATTACAAAGAAGCGTTTTGTTTTATGCCAAAGGCATTGTATACACAGGACTTCTTTTGAGTGAGGATAGTAAATGAGTTTGAAAAGCAGTTACATTGGACACAAAGTATATCAAATCTACAGATTAGGAGCCTGACAATAAAATGTGTCAAATCCATGCGATTAATAAACAAAAGGCAATGTCTAACAAACAAAGACAGAAGAAATAGCTTTCCATCAAACAAGGTTCAGTCATTGTCTCATTGGAGGCATTAACTAATTAACAGTTTCCCTTTTTATTCATTTTCTTTTCCTTTCGCAGGGACTATCTGAGTGACTGATTAGTCAGTGCCTCAGTCACATAGTTGCTAATCAAAGAATTTCTGTGTTGTTGCTAACATGAATGATGCAGCAAAACTGCAAATGGAATTCAGGCAGGACTAAAGCTAATTCCGTGAAATGGCAGTGACTGAATCAGAAATAAGTGCAGTCTGTGTGCCTGGGGAAGGTAAGTCAATAAATGCAAGTGTACCATATGGCAAACATATTGAATGTGTAATACTCAGTCTGAGGGCACGATAAAGGAATCTTAGCGTTAATCATTGTGCATAAAGAGCTGGTCAAAGAATTATTTCATTAATCAAAGCATACTATTACAACAGTGGATTACAGCCATGATATTAATCAGGAGTGTTTAAGGAAAGACTGTGTGACAAGATAGTCAGGTCAGGATGATGATACTATTTAAGGCTTAGCTCTTCGATGCTATATGGTATTGTACCAAGTCTAAATCCAGTGAAGCACTCGTAAAGAAATTTATGTTGAAATCAGCTAATTTATGCAACCAAATTCTATGTTGTGCTTTAAAAAGTAAGTATGTAATAATTAAGCCAAATTTGTTTTTCTTCATTCATTCATAGTACATTTCAGAACCATTTATTAAATATTATATTTAATGCCCAATCTCTTCAAACGTTTTTATGGGTGGAAGTAGCAGGTAGCCCAGAATGTGTTGGAGAGTAGCATCTAAAGGCTAGCCCTATTTATGGACCTATTTATCAGCCTTCAGCTGCAATAGTAGTGGTCTAAGAGCTTGGATTTAGGCTCCAGTCTCTATGGAGTCATGGGTTTAAATACCACATGCGTTGGGAATTTATCATGTCACTTCTTTATGTGCACAAGTGAGCACTGTTGAAGTTCCACATGCTGCAATGTGATTTTGATTCAGTGGCTCACACTGCTGTCTCATAGGGACCTGGGTTTAATTCCACCCTTGGGCAACTGTCTATGTGGAGTTTGCACATTCTTCCTGTGTGATCGTGGGTTTCCTCTCACAATCCAAATATAAGTGGGTTAGATGGATTGGCCATGATAAATTGCCCAGTGTGCAGGCTAGATAGGCTAGCCCTGGGAAATGCTGGGATAAATGTAGGGTTCTGGTTTGCAATCAGTAATTTGTTGATTTTTATGTGGTTCAAATCACTCCCAGACCTCTGGTCCTGACATTGCATTTATTTAGGAATGTGAAATGAAGAAGTCTGTAGATAGGTGTTTCAAGGTAAAAGAATCTTTGCATTTATTAAACACAAAAGATAAATACAACACAAGAAATAAAAGCAAATGTAATAAACAGTGAACTTAATACAATTATACAGAGGACAGTAATTGAATACGCTATTAAATTAAGTACAGATTAAACACTATTAGGACCTAAACAACAATTTTAATCACAGACTCTTTAATCAAGCTTCCTACTTTGGGGTTCCCTGTACTGTCACCACCCACCTTCCTCTACCTGCTAGCTCGGTTGGAAACCTTGGGGTCTCGGAAGTTTAAGCTCACCACTGGGAGGGATAATGAAATCGTGATTTTGAAGTACAGTTGGCCATTCCCGCTTGCCATACCCAATGCCTCAATGAAGACTTTGGATGGTGTAGGCCTTCAGTCTGGGTTGAGTCAACTGATGACATAGGACACGTATTGAATTTATCGAGTAAGTACTTTGTTTTCCTTAGTCTCTGGTGGTTTTGCAACCCGGTCTTCACCTTAGGGTGTGTCTGAGGCCTTGTGGTGTCGGTTGGGTTGGTGGTTTTCAGAGGTTGGCGGCCCTTAGATCAGTTAGTTGCTGTTGGTTCCCCTGGTGCGGAGCAGGCCTGGGATGGTAAGTTTCTGAATTGCTGTTGAGATCCCCCTTCTGGAGATAGCTCTTGGAAATAATTAACTTTTGGAACTCTTCTTCTGGGGATCGTTGTTTGGAATGCCGTGTGGGAATAACTGCTGAATAGTTCTTGGAGGGATAGCTGCTTGGAATCCCTCTTCTAGAGATAGCCATGAGGATAGCTCTCAGAGCGGTAGTTCCTTCAGGTGAGTTCGGGGCCTGCAAATATACTAATTGCCGCCTCTTCACGCAAAATTGGCGATTACCGTTGGTGTGCACTTGGAGGTCAATTAGCTTCCTGACAGTTAGGAGTTTGTGCAAATGTACTTTGATTGAAGTTGAATGCCCGATATCTCTGTGAATTAATATTGTTTGAAGTTGAATGTCTGATATCTGTATAGGTTCCATAGTGTCTGTGTTAGGTAACCCGAGGTGTAAAACTTAGTTTCAGTCTAGAGTGTGGTGTCTGGTTGATTGTTCTCTTGGATTTGAGGTATGAATTGGATTTTCGGTCTGAACAATGGTTCCAAATAGCCACCTCTATGCCTGGGTATTTTTCCAAGAGCTCAGCTCAGCTGCAACCCCTTTCTTTCAAAAAGTTTGAAAAATCCAGGGTTTAGTTCAGTATTTTCAATGATGGGGATTTTTGCTCAATCCTGCATAGGGTAAATGAGGTGGTATGTGGACTTAATGAGCTAAACAGCCTGCTTCCACACTCTATGGATTCTATATATATAAAAAAGATTATTTTTGGCTGTGTATCATTGGCAGTGAGAGCTGACATCAGCACAGTGCAAGAGACAGGACATGTAAGAGCTTGGCAAAAGTTGGGGCAATCCTTACATCTCCTCAACTTGTGAGATTTCATAAAAAAAGAAGCACACAGAGCCAACGACATGGATATGGATTGCTACAGTTTGATGGGGTTTGAGGAAAATAAATAGAAAATAAATATTTGATTAATGGAGAGAAACGAGACACAAAAAGGAAAATCAATTTAAAAAAGTGAAACTTAAACCTTTGAAACTTCTGAAGAATATAATGTTTACAGGAATGAGATTATGCTGTTTCACTTGTTTGCTTTCTTAACTTCTAATATTGAGTGGTACTGCAAGAACAGAAATCTGATCATTAAGAGGGTTATAATAGGATACTATTCTAATTCTCTGTGCCAAGTTTCATTTTAGATGGCTGTGGACACCCAACAATGTTTGACAGTCAGGTTTAAGTTCCACCTCACGATGTGATAGTAATGGAGTTGAGTAATAACACATTCAACAGGTTGATAAAAGGGAAAGACAGCATGTGTATATAATGCATCATCAAATTCGGTGTCATTTATTCTATATTCATTGCTGAGTGCTGAGTTATGAAATGACAATATATTTCTGAAAATGTGATCTACATTTTTAGATTTTTTCAGATCTTTACTGGGCTAAGAATTAAAGTAAGACAAGAAATTTCTTCCAGCCGTAGACAAAGTAAACAAGCACTTCTGGAGTGTGGATAATTAGTTAATTAGGTAAACTGGTTCAGTCTTGCATTGTACATATTAAGATTACAAATACAGGGGTCTCTGTGCAGCTTGCAAGCAAAGTGCAGATTCCAAATAGAGTCAGGTTGGTGAATGGTGAGTTAGGTGAGGTGGGGAGGAGGTGCTTTCTTATCTCCCTTTTCTTAATTTATATTCTTCACTGTCTAGTACTGGGCTGCTATTTTAATGCAGCAGAAGTAACTGGTAAGATATTCTACATTTAATCAGCAGTCAGCACAGTTAAAATGTGAAAGGATAGCTCAGCTGAGTGGAATGTACAGCCTGTGGAATGTGGGAGCTTGTAGACACACCATGTTCTGAGGGGAACAAAATCTACGCAATGTGATACTGTCTACACAAGCTTGAACTCTTGAGTTTCGGAAAATGAGTGACAGTTGTAGTCACTGTTCTGCATCCGCAAGGTAGAGAGATGCATAGATGGTGCATTTTGGGATGTGGTCATACTGCAAATTAAATGTTAAAATTCAAATGACATCAGGTTATAGTCCTAACAAGTTTATTTGGACTTTAACATGGTGATGTTTGATGTTTAACTTTGTCCACCCAAGTCCAAATTAAAAATGTGCAGGCATACCAGGACTGGGGGATTGTCAGACAATCCAGACAAACCAAACAAGAGGTACACAAGTTCCCTAAAATGATCTAGCTCATAACTCGGTTTCCACTTGAAGGGTTCCAAGGTGGAAGATGATGGGTTCTTCCTCCAGTTGTTGGATGGCTTGGATTTAGTGATAGAGGAGGTCCAGGGCTTGCATAACCTTGGCAGAGTGGGAAGGGGAGTTGAAGTGTTGGCCATAGGGCTGTGGGATTCTTTGGTGCGTATGTCCCAGAGCTGTTCCCCTAAACTCTCCACGAGTTGGTATCCTGTCTCCCCGATGTAGAGGAGACCACATCGAGAGCAACAGACCCAGTAGATGAGGTGGGTGGACATGCCGGAAAATCTCTGCTGTATGTGATAAGATCCTTTAGGGCCTTGGACGGAGGTGAGGGGGTGGTGGGCATGTGGACCTAACAAGGGAGGCACTGAGGGAATGGTCTCAGCGGAATGCGTATAAGGGTGGGGAGGGAAATATATCTCTGGTGACGGGGTCAGATTATAGGTGGCAGAAATGGTGGAGGATAATGCGCTATATCTGGAGATTAGTGTGGTGGAAAGTGAGGACCAGTGGGTTATATCCTTATTGCAGTTGGAGGTGTGGGGTTCAAGGGTGAAGATGACTGGGAGTGGAGGAGATGCGTGGGGGTGGGGGTTCATTGTTGATCACGTGGGTGGGTAAATTATAGCTTTGAAATAGGAGGTCATCTAAAAGATATTAAATGAAGGGCTTTTAAGAATGCAATTTTCAATCTTTTAAAGAAATTATTTATTTGGCAGATTCACTGGCTGGGCATTTATTTTTATGGGATGTGGGCTTCATTGGGCATTTATTTTTATGGGATGTGGGCTTCATTGGGCATTTATTGCCCATAATGAATGCCATTGAGAAGGCGGGGGTGAATTAACTTCTTGAACTGCTGCAATCCATTTGGTGTACATAGACTCACAAAGGTAAGGAGGGAGTTGCAGGATTTTAACTGAAGGAATGGTGGTACTTTTCCAAGTCAAGATGGTGAATACCTTGAAGGGGAACTTGCAGGTGCTCTCATCTGTCAGCTGCCATTACTCTTCTAGATGAAAGTGGTCATTGGTTTAGAAGGGGCAGTCTAAGGACGCTTGCAGAATTTTTCCAGTCTATCATGTTCACATTGCTGGTACTGTTCACTGATGGTGGAGAAAGTGAATACTTGCAGGTGTGATGCCAGTTAAGTGGTCTGTTTTGTCCTGAACAGTGCTAAACTCCTTGAGAGTGTTGTTGGAAGTGCACTTATTCCTACAAACATGGGGCATTGCTCCACATTCCTGACTTGCATGTTGTGAATGGTGGACAGGCTTGAGACAGTCAAGACGTGAGCGAATTGCTGCAGGATTCCTTGCCTCTGACAAAAGCAAAATACTGCAATGCTGGAAACCTGAAACAAATAGAGAGAATGGAAGAGGAAGTCAACAGGTTTAGCACCATCTGTGGAGAAATTTAAAAATCACACAACACCAGGTTACAGTCCAACAGGTTTATTTGGAAGAACAAGCTTTCTGAGTGCTGCTCCTTCATCAGGTAGCTAGTGGGGCAGAAACATTGGATATGGAAGTTATAGTAGTATAAATTATGTCGTAGTATAGTGCTATAAGTTCTGTGTCTAATGATTCTGTCCCACTAGCTACCTGATGAAGGAGCAACACTCTGAAAGATTATACTTTCAAATAAACTTGTTGGACTATAACCTGTGTTGTGTGGTTTTTAACTTTGCCCACCCCATTCCAACACCAGCACCTCCACATCATGTGGAGAAAGAAACAGAGTTAATGTTGCAAATCTAGTATGACTCTTCACCAGAACTGAAAGGTGCTGGAAAATATTTACTTTAGCCTTTTCACAGGTGCAGAGGAGAAGGACAGATGGTGCAGAGGCCCAGTGCAAAATCAATGGAGTTGATAATGGTGCAATCTCCTTTACATTGATAAGACCAAATGCAGACTGAGTGACTACACTGAAGAACACTTCCACTCCGTCCACAGTAAAAATCCTGACCTCCCGGTCACGTGCCATTTTAATAAACTATCTTGCTGTCATGCTCACATTTCTGTTCTAGACTTGCCGCAATGCTCCAACGAAGCACAATGCAAGCTTGAAGAGCAAGACTCTATATTCCCCTTATGGCCTTTACTTATATCCCAAATACAGGTCTCAATATTGACTTCATAATTTCAGAAATTGACTACATTATATCTAACTTCATTTTTCTTGCATTCTCTCCTTTCCTCCACCCTCACCCTCAAAACTCAGAACAGCTTTGTCTTGTTTGTAACTTATTTTTCTTTGTTCTTAATAGAGAAGACCCATTTTCTTACTTCCATGCCTTCATTTGTATCTATTTAACATTTCATTTTCTCTTTCACTACTACTAACTGTTCTTTGTACCAGGTTCTACGCCATGAATCCTCTTGCTCTGTACAAATTATGTAAAATGTATGTTTACATTCTCAGGACAAGAGGCAAGTTATTTAAGACTGAGATCAAGAGGAATGTCTATATTCAGATGATGGTGACTCCTTAGAATTCTTCAGCCCAGAGAGCTGAGGATGCTCAATCATTGACCAGGGTTCAAGGCAAGAATCAATGGTTTTATGGAGACAATTGACATTAAGGAGTAAGGAAATAAGACGGGAATATGTCATTTGAGGAAATGATCAGCCGTGATTTAGAATGGCAGTACAGATTTGAAGGGCTGACTGATTTACTCCTGTTTTTATGTTCCTATGTCAGCACTCAGGAGCATCTATGTTATTTTCATCATTAATTATATCTGTTCATTGAAAGTAAAAATATGCTTCCACCAGAAGAATGGTCCCCTTCAGTTCAAAACAAATGTAGCAAAAATATTTAAAACAGAACTATTCTCATACTGTAAATGGCAGAATTTAAGAGATAGAGCACATTTGTTATAAATTCTTTGCAAACAGCAATGTAAAATAATTACAGTAGCTTTAACTTCCAAGTGTCACACATTTACCATTCCTGTTACTGAAATCAAATCTCATTGCTTCTTTTCTACACTGTGTGTAGCTTAATTCTGTTACATAATATTCTGACATGCTATAATAGCTAGAAGCTTTTTTCTCACTTCTGATTAACCTAAACTAAAATATTACACACCCTTTTAAGTCCAGCTGTAACAAGCAATGTTAGTATTCAAAGATTTATTTCTAATTGTACAAATGCCAATTAAAAATTCCACTCTGCTTCGAGTCAGTGGTCAAGTGGAAGTTTCAAAATGGCTTTTAAAATGGGTATGAAGAAAAAGTAATTTGTTATGAAATTGTGGATGTCATTTGGCAAGGAATTGTAACACAGATCAGAGGTGAATTATTCTGTGATTCTGAAGACAATGTTCTTGCTGTAGATCCATCCTTCAGCAGTGTCTCAAATTTCTCGGGGACCAGAGCGACCAAATAGAGCAAGCCCTGAAGACTAAAGCATTCAAACTGCTTTAGTATTCATAAAGACTGGGAAAAGACTTCATAAAGACTACTGAAAGGTAAATTTCCATCTAAAAGGATTTACCTCGAAAGTCAGCGGCCTCTATTTTCAGCAGCTGCGGGAGCCGTGAGAGTGGGGAGCTGAGTGGGAGCGGTCGACTTGCACTCTGGGAAGGTGAGTGAACTGATATATTTGGGCAGTGGCTTAACCTGAGATGCTAGTTTCTCCCACCCATCCTCCTCCTCTAACCAAACAAAAGGACTCTGGTATGGTAAGATAAAGTTTTCAATTTAATTTTTATTGTGTGATTGGTAACTTTTTGAAAAATTATCTATTATTTGATATTGTAGTTGGACTAAGTTAAGCTTAAGAATAAAAACTGCAGGAGATCTCAGACCAGTGTTATGCTCCTCTTGCTCAATGTGGGAGCTCAGGGACACAGTTAATGTCCCTGGCTCCTTCATATGCAGGAACTGTGTCCAACTGCAGCTCTTGTTAAACCGTTTGATGGCTCTGGAGCTGCGGGTGGACTCACTTTGGAGCAGACGAGATGCTGAGCAGGTCATGGATAGCATATTTAGTGAGTTTGTCACACCGCAGATTAGGATTGCTAAGGGAGAAAGGGAATGGATGACCAAAAGCAGAGAAAGAACAGGAAGGCAGTGCAGGTGTCCCCCTGTGGTCATCTCCCTCCATATCAGGTATACTGTTTTGGATACTGTTGGGGGAGATGGCTCACCCAGGAAGGCAGTAGTAGCCAGGTTCACAGCACTGTGGCTGGCTCTGCTGTACTGAAGGGCAGGATAAAGAGTGGAAGGGCAACAGCCATAGGGGATTCAATTGTAGATAGATGGTTCTGTGGTCAAAAATGAGACTCCCAAATGGTTATGTTGTCTTCCAGGTGCTCAGGTCAGCAATGTCTCAGATTGGCTGCAGAACATTCTGAAGGTGGAGGGTGTACAGTCAGCTGTCGTGGTGTGTATAGGCACCAATGACACAGGTAATAAATGGGATGAGGTTCTACAAGCAGAAGTTAGTGAATTAGGATCCAAGTTAAAAAGTAGGACCTCAAAGGTCGTAATCTCAGGATTGCTACCAGTACAATGTGCTAGTCAGAGTGGAAATGAAGAATAGGTAGGATGAATGAGTGGCTTGAGAGATGGTGGAGGAGGGAATGCTTCAGATTTTTGGGACATTGGGACTGGTTCTGGAGGGCGTGGAACTATTACAAATTGGATGGTCTGCACCTGGGCTGGACTGGCACTAATGTCCTTGGGGTGCTTTGGGGAGGGTTTAAACTAATGTGGCTGAGGGATAGGAACCAAATGAGCAGGTTAGTGGACAGTAATGAGGTAGTAACTAAAGTCTGTAAGGAACTAGATAATTAAATCAGCATGACTAAGGGGAAGAGTAGGTAGGGAGCAGATGATGAACGCAAAGGGACTGATGATCTGAAATGCATTTGTCTTAATGCAAGAAGTGTAGTAGGTAAGGCAGATGAACTTAGGGCTTGGATTAGCACCTGGGAGTATGATGTTACTGCTATTACTGAGACTTAGTTGAGGGAAGGGCATGACTGGCAACTAAATATCCCAGGATATTGATGCTTCAGGCGGAATAGAGAGGGAGGTAAAAGGGGTGGAGAAGTTGCATCACTGGCCAGAGAGGATATCACAGCTGTGCTGAAGGAGGGCACTATGGAGGACTCAAGCAATGAGGCAATATGGGCAGAGCTCAGAAATAGGAAGGGTGCGGTAACAATGTTGGGGCTGTACTGCAGGCCTCCCTATAGTGAACATGAGATAAAGGTACAAATATGTAAACATATTATGGAATGATGTAGGAGCAACAGAGTGGTGGTGACAGGAGATTTTAAATTTCCCAACCCTTGACTGGGATTCACTTAGTATTAGAGATCTGGATGGAGCAGAATTTGTAAGAAGCACCCAGGGTTTTATGGTGTAGTATGTAAATAATTCAACTTGGGAAGGTGCCATACTGAACCTGGTTTAGGGAATAAGCCCGGCCAGGTAGTTGAAGTTTCAGTAGGGGATTACTTTGGGAATAGAGATCACAATTGTAGAATACTCATAGACAAAGATGAGAGTGGTCCTAAAGGAAGAGGGCTAAATTGGGGGAAAACCAATTATATCAAAATTGAGCAGGAGCTAGGGAATGTGGATATGGAACAGCTGCATGAGAGTAAATCCACATTTGATATGTGGGAGACTTTTAAAGAGAGGTTGATTAGAATTCAGGAGAGATATATTCCTGTGAAAATGAGGGATAGAAATGACAAGATTATTGAACCATGGATGACAGGTGAAATTGTGAGACTAGCTCAGAGGAAAAACGAAGCATACATAAGGTATAGGTGACTGAAAACAGACAAAGCTTTGGAAGAATATCGGGAAATGAGGAATTAAGACGGCTAATAGAGGTCATGAAATATCTTTAGGAAACTGGGATAAGGAAAATCCCAAAGCCTTTTGAAGCCTTGGTAGGAGTAAGAGGGTAACCGGTTAAAGGGTTGGCTCACTTAACGACAAAGGATGAAAATTATGCGTGGAGTCAGAGAAAATGGGTGAGATTGTTAATGAATACTTTGCATCAGTATTCACTGAGGAGTGGGACATGACGAGTGTTGAGGTTAGCGATAGATGTTTGATTACTCTAGGTGAAGTTGACATAAGGGGGGAAGAAGTGTTGGGTATTCTAAAAGGCATTAAGGTGGACAAGTCCCTACGTACAGATGGGGTCTATCCTAGGTTACTGAGGAAAGCAAGAGAGGAAATAGCTGAGGCCTTAACAGATATCTTTGCATTATCCTTGAACAGAGGTGAGGTCCCAGAGGACTGGAGAATTGCTAATGTTGTCCCCTTGTTTAAGCAGGGTGGCAGGGATAATCCAGGTAATTGTAAACTGGTGAGCCTGATGTCAGTGGTGGAAGCTGCGAGATAAAATACTGAGGGCTAGGATTTATTCCCATTTGGGAGAAAATAGGATTATCAGTGATAGGCAGCATGGTTTTGTGCAGGGAAGGTCATGTCTTATCAACCTAATCAAATTCTTCGAGGAAGTGACAACGTTGATTGATGAGGGAGTGCTGTAGATGTCATATACATGGGCTTCAGTAAGCCATTTCATAAGGGTCCCCATGGTAGGCTGATGGAGAAAGTGAGGCTGCATGGGGTCCAGGGTGTACAAACTAGATGCATAGAGAACTGGCTGGGCAACAGGAGGCAGAGAGTGGCAGTGGAAGGAGGTTTCTCAAAATGTAGAACTGTGACCAGTGATGTTCCACAGGGATCCGTGGGGGACCACTGTTCTTTGTAATATATGTAAATGATCTGGAGGATGGTATAGGTGGTCTGATTAGCAAGTTTGCAGGTGACACTAAGATTGGTGACTTAGCAGATAGTGAAGGGGACTGTCAGAGAATGCAGCAGAATATAGATAGATTGAAGAGTTGGCTGGAGAAATGGCAGATGGAGTTCAATCTGGACAAATGTGAGGTGATGCATTTTGGAAGATTCAATTCAATAGCAAACTATACAGTAAATGGAAAAGTCATGGGGAAAATTGATGTACAGAGAGATCTGGGTGTTCAGATACAATGGAGGTGGCAACGCAAGTCAATAAAGTGGTAAAGAAGGCATATGCCATGCTTTCCTTCATCGGACGGGGTATTAAGTACAAGAGTTGGCTGGTCATGTTACAGTTTGTATAAGACTTTGTTTCAGCCACATTTGGAATACTGCAAACAGTTCTGGTCATCACATTACCAAAAGGATGTGGATGCTTTGGAGAGGGTGCAGGGGAGATTCATCAGGACATTGTCTGGTATGGAGGGTGCTAGTGATGACGAAAGATTGAATAGATTAAGATTATGTTCATAAGAAAGATGGAGGTTGAGGGGGGACATGATTGACATCCTCAAAATCATGAGAGGTATAGACAGAATGGATAGCAAGAAGCTTTTTCCCAAAGTGGGGGACTCAATTACATGGACTCACAAGTTCAAGGTGAGAGGGGAAATGTTTAAGGGAGATATGTGTGGAAAGTTCTTTACGCAGAGGGTCATGGGGGCCTGGAATTCATTGCCAGCGGAGGTGTTCAAGACGGGCACAATAGCATAATTTAAGATGTATCTAGACAGATACATGAATGGGCCGGAAGCAGAGCGATACAGACCCTTAGAAAATAGGAGGCAGGTTTAAATAGAGGACCTAGATTGGCGCAGGCTTGGAGGGCCGTAGGGTTTGTTCTTGTGCTGTAATTTTCTTTGTTCTTTGTTCTATATCACCACCCTCTATAAACAAAGTGTAATGCTTGGCTGTGAGCCACTTATAGCTTCTTCAAGGCAATTTTCATTCAGATTTCCTCTCTGGGTTACTTCATCAATGCAGATCCCCGCAAAAGCTGAAAGCTTAATACTGAAGTAGAGCCTTAAGCCCAGTCGGGGGAATTTTCAGCCACAGTAAGCCATCAGTTCAATGCTGTTCATCATCAGCTGTGACTCCAAGCCTGGGAAATGTACATACTAAAGGAACAAAGGAGTTTTTGACACATGATTGCTGAACTGATGACACAAGCTTCCGTGGTTTGTCTTTGCTGCTCTCAGGAGATTGCACAAGAAAGAAAGTCATGCATGGCAATGAAATCAGCAGAAAGGTGAGTTGAATATGCTTGGTCCTCATACCCTATCATTATCCTCGACATAAAAGTAACATTGCATCAGACACTTAGGGGTCACAATGCAATCATCAACATTAATGGTATGATAGTTCAGGGATGACCAAACTTGACAGCTGATATTGAGTTTTTCTTCATCTGTCTTTAATAAACATAAAGGTGTGATAATATAAACATCATAGCTCTCTATGTTCATGATAGCACCTTTGACAGTCAATTCTTACTTTAAATAGACAAGGAAGGGGATGATGAAGGTCTAACAGGTGAAATGGTTTGGAAAGCAAAAATATTGAAAGAGATTCTACAGCAAAGAGTGTTCCAGGTTTAAATTATAAATTTTGATTGTCGAGCAGAAAAGTAAGTAAATCAAAAGATGCCTTTGTTATTGTTTTACCATGTATTTCATATAGACTCCAAAGTGCTGCAAATAAAATGATTCATTTAAAGTGCCATGTCATTGAGCAATCACAGAAAGAGGCCATTTCACCCATCAAAAATAAAACTTTGCACTTAATGCCCTTATTTACACACTTAAATGTCCCATGCATTTCCTTAAGTGCCATTGTAAATTGCCCTGCTAACTTTAAGGATTTGTGAATATGCATGCCCAGGTGTTTCTGCTCTTGAAACCCCAAATGGCATAAGTTTCTTCAGAAAATAATTGCCTGCATTGGGATAAACCGACAACCAAGGTGCTATTAGCATCATGCATCCAGGGAACAGGAGAATCGACGTTTCGGGCATAAGCCCTTCTTCAGAAAAAGGGCTCCTGAAGAAGGGCTTATGCCCAAAACATCGATTCTCCTGTTCCCTGGATGCTGCCTGACCTGCTGCGCTTTTCCAGCAACACATTTTCAGCTCTGATCTCCAGCATCTGCAGTCCTCACTTTCTCCGCTATTAGCATCATACCTGAAGAACCAAGGCTTGGCCTTTGCATGCTCAGCAAAACTAAAAAAATTTACAGAAAGCTTTACTTTAAAGTTACTGTTGAAAACTGGGTAGTTTTTGGAGAACAGAAGGATCGAGAGGTTCATGTACATAATTCTTTGAAGTTTGTGTCACATATAGACAGGGTGATTAAAAAAGCCTTTAGCACACTTGCCGTCATTGCTCAGAGCTTTGGGTATAAGAATTGGGATGTCATGTTGAGGTTGTACAGGACATCAGTGAGGCAAATACTGGAGTACTGTGTCCAGTTCTGGTCGCCCAGTTATAGGAAGGATGTTATTAAATTAGATAGGGCTCAAAAAAGATTTTACAGGATGTTGTTGGCTGTGGAAGATTTTAGTTAAAAAGAAAGGTTGGGACTTTTTTCACTGGAGCATAGGAGATTGAGTGGTGACATTCCAGAGGCTTATAAAACCATAGGGATATACTTTAGATAGGGTTAAGGTGGGTGTCTTTTCAGTCGGATGAGGATTTCAAGACTAGGAGGCATATTTTTAAGGAGAGAAGAGGGAGATTTAAAAAAGACATGAGGGGCAATTTGTTTTTACACAAAGTGCGCTTGGCGTGAGGAATGAACTTCCTGAGGAAGTTGTGGATGTGGGCACATTTACAATGTTTATAAGACACTTAGATAAGTACATGAATAGAAAAGTTTGGAGGGATATGAACCAGGAGCAGGCAGGTGGGACCAGTTTAGTTTGGGACTATGTTTGGCATGGATCAGTTGAACCAAAGAGTCTGTTTCCGTGCTGTATGACTCCATTTGTATGCCTTACAGAAACATCCAATTAAACACATTGGCATGCATTCGACCTGAAGATGCATTGTGGTTCATCATAGTTCAAAACAGGCAATGTTATTATACTCATTCATATTAATGTAAAATTAGCCAAATGTAATATTTCTTTTTAACAAAGATGATTCCATAATGATTCCATAAACAATGATAAAAGAAAACTGATATTGCATGAGTATGTAAGGATTTAAACTCAGAAGCAATTAACAATTTGTGTGGAATGAGATCATAGAGTGATTTATTGCAAGGACAATAATCCTCAAGAGAAGTCATTGGAGTTTGGAAAGGTCAGGTCTTAAGAAAACAGGAGATTTGGTGAGACCTAATATGTGTGAGGTGATAAATTTTGGTAATTGGAACCAAATTGACAGAAGAAAGATGGTTAAAGTACAGTCAAAACACATAATGGTGATTACTAAGACTACAGCACCAATGTGAGGAGATGAAGAGGGGATCTCAAAATTGCTACTGAGGCCCAAACAAGTGAACTTGATCAACTTGATACAAACACAGAGAGTGCTGGAGAAAGTCAGCAGGTCTGGCAGCATCTGTGGAGAGAAACAGAGTCAACAGTTCCAGCCTGATTTAATTCTTCTTCAGAACTGAGCACGGTGTGAATAACTTAATTCATTAAGTCACTTTTTCAGATTAAAGCCCACTTTAGAAAATAGATTGTCAAGGGAATGGATAGAGGCTCTGTAATTCCAGCAGTGCCATTAATGGCAGCCACTGCTTCAACTACAGACAATCCCAATGCAATGAGGAGCCTACATTACTCTGGGTTTGAAGGTCTCAGTGAGGAGGATGAGCAGAGTGAGGGGGAATGGAGCTGCTAATTTCAAGGTGAATGAGGAAGGTTAAGGGGGCAGGATAAACTTGGAAACTAGCAATGGACATCAGAAGAGGTCTCCTCACCAGCTGAGGAGCTAAAGCTTCCAGACTTTCCTCTTGTTGTGAGCTTCCCTCCAACATGGTTAAAATTCCAACTGAACTGGATTGTGACCATCAAAATGGCATATGGTTTTACTGGCTAAATCAACATTTATTCTCATCCTCAATTGCTCTGGAGAAGTTTATGCTGATCTGCCCTTTTGAAATGATGCAGTACTCGTGGTGTCCATATACCCACAGTGCTATTAGGAAGAGTGTTGCAGGACTTGGATGTGGTATGACTTTAACTTGCACTTATCCGGGTACGTGAAGAGAATTATATTGCACTTCCAGTGCCATGTCAATAGTAGACAGGGTGAAGTTACCTACTGAAGAATCTCAAGCTTTTGACCTGCTTTTGATGACAATTATTTATAATTATAAGGCAGGTCCAGTTCAGAATCTGGCAAATGGTAAGCCCCAGATATTGGTCATGGATTTAGTGATGATGATGCTATTGACAGTCCCGATCTGATGGTTAGATTCTCTCTTGTTTGAGATAACAATTGACTCACATTAGAGTAGAGTAAATGTTCCTTACTACTTATTAACCCAGGACTGGCTGCATTCCCGGTATTTCTACATCTGGATAAGGGCTGCTTCAGTGCCTGAGGAGTGGCAAATAATGGTCAACAGTGCACACCCATCAATGAATATCCCTATTCTGAACGTATGATGGAGGAACTGTCATTGATGAAACAACTGAAAATGGTTACGCCCAGTACTGTACCCTGAGGAATTCCTGCAAAAATGTCCTGCGATTGGAATGACTGACCTTCAACAACCACAACCACCTTCTTTTGTGCTAGGTATGAATCCAATGAGTAGAAAGAGACCCCATGATTCCCATTGATTACAAATTTTATTCGGGCATCTTGGTGGTAAGAGCAGTCACTCTCTCCTCACCACAGGATTTCAGCTTCTCTGTTCCATGTTTGCTCCAGGCTGTAATGACATGAAGAAGAACTGAATGAACCTGGTGGAACCAAAAATGAAGCTATTCATCATATTATTGAAGAGAAAGTGCCCCATGATAGCACTGTCTAATTGAATTAGGTTTATTGTCACATATATTCACATTTAAAGTGGAAAGTTTACAAATTGCCGCTTCCAGTGCCATCTTGTGTACAAAGGTAACTCACCACTCGGAATGACTGCCATCAGTGACGGGGTCCTCTCTCACCACCATATTGTGCTCACCTGCCCTGCAGTGGTTTAATCTCCTCCTTGACCATCTCCTGCATGCACACAAACTCAAACCTCACCTCGATAAGGAGATTAAACTAATAAAAAAAAGCAGTGAAAGAAGAAAAAATGTGAATGAAGGGAAAAAAGATGGCACCTTCCATCATTTTGGCTGATGGTAGAGATTATCCTAAATATAGCATTAATTAGTTGGTTTGGATTTATCCTGCCTTTTATGCACAGGATACACTTTACAGAGTCATAGAGGCCAACAGCACGGAAAACGGCTCTGTACTGGTCTTAAATAACCACATAACTATTTTAATCCCACTTTCCATCCAGCACTAGGCTCATAGCCTTGCATGCCTTGGCATCACAAGTGCATATCAAAATACTTATAAAATGTTATGAGGGTTTCTGCCTCATTACAGGCAGTGGGTTCCAGATTTCCATCCTTTGAGTGAAAATATGAAAATGTAGATTCCAGAACTGCATGCAATACTTTAATTGTGAATTTGGCCTTGATCTTGCCACTGATAAACATGGTCAAGGGCTTTAGGCTTTCTAAATGGGAACATGAAATGTAAAGAAAGGCAAGATATAAATCTTGAAGAGGCAACCGTGAGTTGAGAGCATTTTGGGTGCTTTCTTAAAGAAACAACATTTATTTCATTAAGATTGTGTTGCTGATTCAGGGAGAGAACATAAGACATGGGAGCCAACATAACGGGAAGATGCTTCAGATACTAAGACTATTTCCATTGGAGTTAGGTGATGTAATAAAGATTTTGATAGTGATTGGAAAAGGTATTGCCTCTGGTTACTCAAAGGGGGCCATTAATTTTAAATTGTCATTACGAGAGTTGGGAGGGGTTAGGTGGATTCTATCTCACTGTTTATGAGAAAATTAAATAAGTATTTGAAATTATAATAATATTTTAAATAAATTTCTAAATGAAAGGAAGATGCAAGTTTGTGGGAGGAGTACAAAGCAGTGTTGTCGATCTGGATTGTTCTTGCGAAGAACTGGAATGTTTCCCCTTTCTCTCTCTCTCCACCCCCTTCCCCCGCCCCCACAGACACACACAATCGCCAAACAGTGGTAGTGCTTATTTATTAGAACTGAGATGTTTTCTGCTCTGTATGAATCAATGCTCATTTAGTGAGGGTATTCATCAATTAAAAATTAGATGTGATTTTTAAAATACTCAGTTGATTGCCCTGACTGACAGTAAGCAGAGCTTGTGTCTGCCAAAAGGAAAATGAGTATCTTGTCAATGCTTTCTACTTATGTGTGTTTAGTTTACTCATACAATGAAAGAACATGCTGTGGACTTAAAATGCTAGTAAGAATATAAATTACGGAGAATTTCATCGTATATGGTGAACTGTGATGTAACAGACCCTGGGAAATGAATTTATGACTATTTCATGGATGAAAAAATATTTTAAAATTTTCACCTCCTGGTTCCTATAGTAACATCTTCTGCAATGGAAAAATAACAAAGGGGGATAGGTGAGAAAAAAAAACATAGTTGAAACACAGTTCCACTTAAAAATTGTCTTTGACCTTTTTTAAATATAGAAAATGTTTTGAACGTCGGAATCTACATGACAATTTATCTTGTCAACCCTATTCTCTTTATGTACATCTTTCAGGAATTCAAGAATAAGGGGAGATTAGTTTTCTATTTTGTTGTGTCTTACGAGGCATAAAAACTCCTTAGAGGCATTGCAAATGACAGTGTTTGTATCCATCTGAGCAACACTTGAATTCTATCAGCAGATTTTTGATTACTGTCCTTTTTTCTTCCTATTTGATGTACGATCTGCAGTAGTCAGGATGACAGATTGTGTAGTTCAACCAGTCCGTTAAGTGTCCATTTTTCTGTAATGTCACCTCTGAGTCATACCTTTCAAGTGGTACACAATTGCTGGAGCACTTAGAATGCTACATTATCTAAATCAGCACTGCCAACACACACACACTTCACCCTCTATCGTGATCACCATATGTCTTCTCCTTTAATTTTCTTAGTTATACTTTGTATCTCTAAGAGACCAAAAGTAGAAATTAGACTGCTATCTTAAAGACGCATTGATAGTTGACAGTAAAAGAATTACACTGCACGTTGCCTAGGGCTGCAAACACTGCTGCTCTACCATGGGAAAGCCGAGTACGTAAAGCTCAGTTCCCAGGCTGAATCATGTTGAGATCGAGGGAACACTTTCAATTAAGGGAATAAAAAAAAAGCACTGCCTTAATTTATAAAGTGCTCAGGCAGTTTAACAGTGCCCCTCCTAGCATTTGATCACCTGGATTGTCACCAGGTGAAATGAGGGTGATTAGAATCAATGAAAAGGAGCTCCTGAATTTTTCCTTCCACCCATTTTACGATACTAATTATTTCAAAATTGCATTTGCTGAATTTGCTAGCAATAGTCGAAATACATTTTGCTGCCTTTCATAGACATGATATTCATAAATAATGCAATAATTTTACTCATTTGAATCTTCAGAAGAATTGCAGGGTTATGAGGTGGGGAGAGGATCTGGATTGGCTGCTGTTCAGAGGGTCAGAGTGAATTCAATGGACTGAATGGCCTGTTTCACGGTATAGGGATTATATGATTCTATGACTAAGTTGATCCCAAAACAGGGTCTACATTGGATGACCCACACCAGACAGTAAAGAATGCTAAGGTGGGCAATGGGAGCATGTGTAGGAAGTATGAAAAGCAAGCTGGTCATTCAACATTCAGCAACAGGAACTGTACAACTCACCTACAAGCCCCCATCCCAACACTTGTCTAGTTTAACCCACCATCATTGCATTTCTAGTGAGGTGCTTCTTGCTTTCCACTGGCTCTGAGTTCTGAGAGAGGGTGTGATTTTTTTTAAAGTATTATTTAAAGATGCTAACATCAACAGGAATATGGCATGGCCTTTGTTTCTACCTTTAAGGGTTTATGTTCAGCCACTTGCTCCCAGTCACAAGTGCTGTAGTTATCTGTCACCTTGTCCTGCACTGTGAGAGGGAGATGGAGAAGAGGTAACACAGGAGAAGGAGAAGGAGGAGTTTGAGGGGGAGAAGGCTATCAGTTGGAGGTTTTAGCCACCTCAGGTATTCTGGGAAGATTCCTTTTGCCTCAAATAGGGAAAGCAGCTTCTTCAGTTGTATAAAAGACATGCTCACTGAAACCTGCTAGCTGTTACAGGCCGAGCTGCAGCCTCTGGATTGGATGAGAACTGTGTATTGAATGTCTGTGTATTGCGACAATGTTCATGAACTTCTTACAGTAGGTGTCTCTCCAGGCTGGAGCAGGCAACATCTCAGATATCTCCCAGCTTGCCAAACATTGTCATCCAAAGCATGTGAGTGAAGCTCTTAATGCCAAGGGGGAGGGTGGAAGTTTGGGGTAGATGGGATACATTACATTCTCTCTGAGCAGAGAAAAGTAAGTAGAATTTCCACATGGCTGTCTCTGGTGACCAACTCAACATGGACATCTATTTTAAAACCACTAACTCCCACAGCTACCTTGACTACACCTCCTCCCACACCCCCTCCTGTAAAAACGCGATCCCTTACTTCCAATTCCTCTGCCTCTGCCGTATCTGTTCCCAGGGGCAGCAATTCTACTCCAGGACATCCCAGATGTCCTCCTATTTCAAGAACTGCAAGTTCCACTCCCATGTGATCAAAAATGCCCTCCATCACATCTCCTTCACTTTCCACACCCCCGCCCCCGAAAACCACTTGCCCCAACCGCAGAAAGGGTAGAACTCGCCAGGTCGTCACATTCCACGCCAAGAATCTCCGGATCATCACCAACAGTCAGACCCCACCTCCAAAAATATATTTCCCTCCCCACCCCTATCTGAATTTCGCAAAGACCATTCTACCTTACATCCACGCTCCCCACCAACCCATTCTCTACAACTGACACTTTCCCCTGCCACCGCAGGAGGAACAAAACCTGTGCCCACGCCTCCCCCTTCAACTCCATCCAAGGTCCTAAAAGACTATTTCAAATCCAGCAAAGAATTCCTGCACATCCACCCAACTCATTTACTGCATCTGTCACTCCCGATGTGGTCTCCTCTACATTGGGGATACGGAGCACTAACTTATGGAGCACTTCAGGGAACAACTCTAGGACACATGCACCAAACAACTCCACCACCCTGTGGCCAACCACTTCAATTCCCCCTCACAATCCCCCAATGACATGCAAGACCTGGACCTCCTCCACCATCAAATCAAAGCTACCTGCCAGTTGGAGGAAGAATGCCTCATCTTCTGCCTTGGGACTCTACAACAACATGGCATCAACCTTGACTTCACCAGTTTCCAAATCTCCCTACCCCTCCCACTTCCTCCCAGATCCAGCCTTCCAACATAGTGTTGCCCTTTTGCCTGTGCTAAATGTCCAACTTCCTTCACAACCATCTGCTCCGCACTGATCTTTCACAGTTATCTCCTACTTGTATTCACCTATCGATATCCCATCTACCTTTCCCCATACCCCCACCTCCACCGCCTACTTATCTCTCAGCCCCTTTTACCCTCCACATTCCTGATGAAGGGCTTATGCACGAAATATCGACTCTCCTGCTCCTTGGATGCAGCTTGACATTGTGTTTCGTTCTAGTCACGTCATTGGAGAAAGGATGTAAAAGTTTCAGAGACGGTGCAAAGGAGGTTTACCAGAATGCTTCCTGGACTGGAGGCTATGTCTTATGAAAAGAGGTTGAGGGAACTAAGGTGTTTCTCTAGGATGAGAGGTGACTTGATTGAGTTGTACATGATGATGAGAGGCACAGATATAATGGATAGCCAGAGCATAAATGGATTCCCAGGGCATAAATGGCTATCACAAGGGGGCATAATTTTAAGGTGATCAGAGAAGGTTTAGGGGAGATGTCAGAAGTCGGTTCTTTACACAGACAGTGGTGGGTGCGTGGAATGTATTGCCAGTGGTGGTAGTAGAGTCAGATACATTAAGGACATTTAAGCGGCTCTTGGATAGGCACATGGAAGATAGTGCAATGAAGGGTATGTAGTTAGTTTAATCTTAGAGTAGGATAAAAGGTTGGCACAACATCAAGGGGTGAAGGGCCTGTACTGTGCTGTACTGTTCTATGTTCCATGCTGTGCCTTTTCCAGCACCACACTTTTTGACTGACTCTCCAGTCGTCACTTTCTCCCTGTTCAAAGATCACAGCTGATCCTACTTAAAATTTGCCATTAGTTGCATACTTTTGGCTTTGGAGAGACCACAACTAAATGCAGAGATATATCAAAGCCAGAAAAGTTGCCAATCCTCGATGAGTAGCGGGTATGCAACCATTCTCAACATATTATGCAAATGAATAACTAGCATGCTGGCAGCATACAGTCACAGAATCATAGAGTCATATAGCTTGGAAACAGACCTTTTGACCCAACCCATCCATGCCAACTAGATTTCATAAACTATTTCCCTGCATTCAGCCCATATCCCTCTGAACCTTTCCTATTCATGTATCTATCCAAGTATCTTTTAAAAATTGTAATTATACTCCCACCTACCACTTCCACAAGGGTAGGACTTTATACAATTAAAGGTAGGGTCCTGGGTAGTGTGTTGAACAGAGAGACTTAAGGGTTCAGGTTCTTTGAAATATGCATCACAAGTACACAGGCTGGTTAAGAACGTGTTTAGTACACTTGCTTTCATTGCTCAGATCTTTGAGTATAGGATTTGGGAGGTCATGTTGAGGTTGTGTAGGATGTCAGTGAGGCCTTTTGTGGAGTATTGTTCGCAGTTCTGATTTCCCCGTTATAAGAAGGATATTATTAAATTGGAGAAGGTTCAGAAAGGATATACTAGGATGTTGTCAAGAATGAAGGGTTTGAGTTATAAGGAGAGGCTTGATAGGCTGGGACTTTTTTTTCACTGGACCATACAAGGTTGAGAGTGACTTCAGAGAGATTTACAAGATCACGAGGGACATAAATAAGATGAATATCAAGGCCTAGGGTGGGAGATTTCCAAACTAGGGGCATATTTTAAAGGTTAGATGAGAAAATTTAAAAAAACTACATGCGGGCACATTTTTTCCACAGACAGTATTGAATGATTTTCCAGAGGAAGTGGTGATTGCAGGTACAGTTACAACATTTAAAAGACATTTGGATAGGTACATGAATTGGAAAGGTTGGGCAGGACATGGGCCAAATTCTGACAAGTGGGACTCCTTTAGTTTGGGACTGTGGTCAGTGTGGACTAGGTTCTGTTTCCATTTTGTATGACTCCATGATTCTAGCAGCTCAATCTTATATACACCACTCTTTGTATGAAAAAGTTACCGCTCATGTTCCTTTTAAATCTTTCCCCTCCCAGCTTAAACCAATGCCCTTTAGTTATTCTGGGGAAACAAACCTTGGCTATTCACTTTATCTATGATCCTAATGATTTTATAAACATCTATGAGGTCACCTCTCAACCTCCTATGCTTCAGCAAATAAAAATTCCCAGCCTATCCATCCTCTCCTTGTAACTCAAACCCCCCCGGCCCCAGCAATCTTCTTTTAGATCTTTCTTGTAGCCTTTCCAGTTTATTAGCATCCTTCCTATAGGAAGGTGACCAGAATTGTATGCAGTATTCCAAATATGGTCTTACCAATGTCTTGTGTAGCCATAACATGGCATCCAACTCCTGTATTCATACTCTAACTGATGAAGGTAAGTTTGTCAACTGCCTTCTTCATAACCCTGTCAAGCTGTGACAACATTGTCAAACAACTATATACCTGTATTCCTAGGTCTCTCTGTTCAATAGCACCTCCCATGGCCCTACCATGTGTGAGTCCTGCACTGGTTTGTCTTACCAAAATGGAACACCACACATTTATCCAAATTAAACTCCGTTTGACATTCCTCATCCCACTGGCCATGTTGATCAAGATCCTGTTGTACTCTTAGATACCCTTCTTCACTGTCTACTATACCACAATTTTGATGTCATTTACAAACTTACTAACCATGCTTCCAATATTCTCAATTAAATTGTTTATATAAATGATAAACAACAGTGGACCCAGCACTGATCCTTGCTGCAAAACTGCTGGTCACAGGCCTCCAGTTTGAATAACAACCTTCTACCACCACACACTGTCTCCTACTATCAAATCAATTTTGTATCCAATTGGCTAGCTCTCCCTGGATCCCGTGTAATCTAACCCTACTAACCATCCTACCATACAGAACCTTACTGAAGGCCTTGCTAAAGTCCATGTTGACAACATCTACCATTCTTCCCTCATCCACCTTCTTGGTCACCTCTTCATTAAACTCAATCAAGTTTGTGAGACATGGTTTCCTGGACAGAAAGCTATGCTGACTAGCCCTAATCAGTTCTTGCCTTTCTAAATGCATGTAGATCCTGTTTCCCAGAATCCCCTCCAACAACTGATCTCAGGCTCACCAGTTTGTAGTTCCCTGGCTTTTCCTTTCAGCTTTCTTAAATATTGATACTACGTTAGCCACCCTTCAGTCTTCCGGCACCTGATCCATGGATATCAATGGTACAAATATCTTTGCTGCAACCCTGCAATTTCTTCCCTAATTCACTCAATGTCCTAGGGCACACTTGACCAGGTCCTGGGATTTATTTATGTTTATGTGTTTTAAGAACTCCAGGTAGATGATGTGCCTCCTACCATTATCCAGTCTCTTTTATTCCTGCCCTATAAAATTCAACAGAAGGTACACACATCGTCAAACAAAAGGAGAAATCTGAGATTGAAAAATGTTAATTAGACAGACTATTAAGGGTTGAGGGAAATCAAGTTGGAGTAAGGTACAGATCAGCTGTGTCTAATTGAATGGAAGAACAATTTTGGGGGGTTGAATATGTTACTCTATCCATTTGCTACTCCCACTTTTCATTTTCTGTCAGTGTCTTGATTTAAGCTATTTCTCAGTGAATTGCCAATAATGTCATTGATACCTGTATTTTTAAAATCACGCAGATTTCTAACATTTCTAATTTTTGGTTATTGTTTCCATTGCAATAAAAAGATTGTCCTGAATGCAGTGTCGAAGTTATAGTGTACATCACTGAATTGTTAACAGTCACAGCTTTTCTTCAGAGAACTATTTATGTTCTGCAGTACACAGCTATCATTATGAAAAGCTATTCATTGTTAATCTTCTGACACTGTTTCACAAGCTTTACATCAGTTAAAAATATTTTTACAGGAGCAAGGACACTTTTAGCTCTTTTTAACATTGCAACAATTTTGAAATCTTTTTCATTCTTCTTACCTGGAAAGTTGCACTTTGTACCAGTCCACTTAAGTAGGAGAAAGACCAAGCTGAAAATTAAACAATTGTTTATTAAGTCACACTGAACCAGATGCTCAGATTCAATTATTGGCCAATCACTAACTGGAAGTAAGACTTGATATCTATTATTTTATATACAACCAAAGTTTCTGATGTACTGTTAATCAACATGAATTGCTAACTTTGCTTTTTCTCTTTCTTGCTGATGCTACCTGACTACTCCAACTAATCCACACCGACCATGTTCCCAAACTAAACTAGTCCCACTTGCCTGAGTTTGGCCTGTATCCCTCCAAACCTTCCTATTCATGTACGTACCCTAATGGTTTTTAAATGTTGTAACTGTGCCTGCATCCACCACTGGCAGTTCATTCCACACACAAACCACTCCTCATGTAAAAACATTTTGCCTTGTGTCCTCTTTCAAAATTTCTCCTTGCACCTTAAAAATATGTGCCTTAGTTTATATTTTCATCAATCATAATGAAAGGTAGATAGCAACTGCGCTTATAAAAAGCAGACTGTTAAAGCTTTTCATCAGAACAGACTCAAAAATGGCAAATTTCAAATGGACCCACTTTAAATTGCACAAGAAAAGAATGCAGATTGGTTGACAAGTTGACTCTGATTGGTTAATGCTTTGGAGAACGCATTCAGGAATCATTGTTTCATAGGTTTTTTTTTTAATTCAGAGATGGTGTGGTGCTTATACACATTCCTTTCCCCTGCATATAAATCTAGGTAACATCTAACAAATGAAACAGAGGCATATTATTGTGATCTTGACTTGTCATTGTAAATTGATTAGTTGTGAATTTCTTAACACATTCGCAGTTGCTCAGCAAGTACTGTTCAATTATACAAATTATGCTTCCTTCTGTACTAGGAATATAGAAATATCAGCAAGAGTAGACAGTCTGTCCTCTCAAGCCTGCTCCAATGTTCAACTAAATGGTGGCTGATTGTCTACATCAACATTTTCCTATACAACTCCAATATTCTATGATACCTTTAATATATAGAAACTTGTTGACATTTGTTTTGTAAATAACTAATAAATGAATGTCCACAGCCTTCTACAGTAAAAAAAATTCCAAATATTCAACACTCTTTGATGAAATACAGGATCATTCAACCATTAGATTCTCCTGTATTATCTTTGCTTCAGTTCCATGACTCTAAGAAATATTACACTTCTTAATCTGATTAAAAATATGTAAAGCTAATTGGCATTTCAAAATTAGCAGTACATCTCAAAATTACCTGTATCTTTTAGGACTTAAATATTCCAAACCAGAAAATTAGCTGAAGACGACAAATAGTTGAAAGAAAACAGTTATAATACCCTGGAAAGTAGGACCTTAAATTCAAACCTTATAGTGCACAAGATCAGTCATTTGGCTAGGAGAGTATCACAATGTAAATTTAAGATAAACCACTGGGATATCAAATAGATTATTATTTGCATAAGCGAGGGAAGAAAACCAATTGAAATGTGTAAATGTGGAAATAAAAAAAGTGACATATTATTTTTGGGAATTTTGAGCAGAGCACAATTCCATGAAGATATATTACTTTTACAATGCTTTTTCTGGCATTTTGGAATTTAATATAATTGTTTATGTTGTCCAAAGCAATTTATTTTTGGAAGCATTTCCAATATTTTAAACACAAAATATGTTGTACAGATTTTATGCCAATTTTTCAGGTTCAATTCAGATATATCACATTGCTTTGTGATCTGAAACCTTTGAAATGGATTTTCAATAATTTCCAACTAGCACTACATTCAAAATAAGCAATAAAACTGGCTGACGATTACTTTAGCCCACATTCGCTATGACAACTCTTTAGAGATAGCTGGGCAATTATTTGCTGTTAAGGACTTGTGTGTGTATATAATATTAATGCTAAGTAAACAATAATTAATTAATTGAATATTTAATTAGAATTGTAAAAATGAATTTGAATAATTTTAAACTGCTTCAAGAGTGATAAAACAAGTTAATATAATTAAAAGCTGTAATTCAAGCCAAAATTGAGATACGTTTTTTTCTGTTTCAACCTACACAGCATATTAAACAATTAACGTGGAATCTTCCCAAAGCAGAATCTTACATTTTGTTTCAGTTAAGTCTGAGTTGCATTGAGCTTTTTGGATGTGTTTTCACCACAAGATCTTGCCATTTTCTCACCATATCTCACATCACTGTTACCCTGCCCCATGTGTTTCTTATGTATGATTTCCACATGACCTAAAAACTCCCCGTTTCTGGAAAAACTCTCCACTGAGCAGATGTCTGCTGAAACATTGGCATCACATGCACCCACTCCAATTGAAAAAAGCCTGTTGTGCATCTGGACAAGCACTGTCAGTCTGAAGCTAACCATTGTTGTTCCTTCTGTGTGCTCCATGCATGACAAACAAGGGAAAACCAGCACCCGCAGTCCAGGCATGGCTACTTCAGTGATCTCATGAATAGACATAATTTTGAGATCCATAAACAGAAGTAGTCCTGACACTGGTAGTCCACTCATATTTACCAGCTGAAATAGTTCTAATTTCCACATCAAATAGGTGCTGCTCCTTTGTATTAGTAGAGTGCCAATGCAAACGATAGGCTATCAATTAACAAAGTCAGTTGTGAGTGTTTTATTCCAATGACTTAAAGAGCTTGTCAATAATCATGGGTGATTTTTATATAGACTGGAATAATCAAATTGGCAAGGGTCACCTCAAGGAAGAGGTCATTGAATGAACTAGAGATTATTTCTTGAAGCAAAATGTTGGGAAATAAATGAGGGAGCAGACTGTTCTAGATTTGGTATTGTGCAATGATGTAGGATTAATTAATAACCTCATTGTAAAGAATCTTCTAGGGAGTGCTTGTGGCAAAGTGGTAGTGATCTTTTTCAGCCAGGAGGTCCAAGCTTTTTTTCTGCTCTAGAGGTATATAATAATATCTTTGAAGAGGTTGATTTGAAACCACTAATCATCTCCTTGCGAGATGTGTGCTCGTAGCATGCTAGAATTTCGAATTCATTTTGAGAATGACATATGGAGTCCCACAGTAGTGTTCTGAAGTTAAACAACAGTAATTGCATAACTATGAGGACAGATTTGGCCCTTGTGGATTGATAGGAAGAATAAAATGTTAGACAGTTGATAAGCAGTAGCAGAAGTTTAAGAAGTTATTCAATTGCACCAACTAAAACATATTCCATAGAAGGAGATTGGAAGAAGGGGTTAAAAAAATTCATGGCTAAGCAAGGAAGTTAAAGAGAACATAAAGGTAGAAACAAACTAAGCCATGCCATATTGTAAACACCCACTGGCAGGCTGGAAGATTGGGAAACTTTTAAAGATCAACAAAGGGTCACAAAAAAAAGAGTAATAACAAGAACAAATGTAAACGGTGGTAGACAACGAGCACAAAATATAAAAATGGATAGCAAAAGTTTCTTGAAATAGATAAAAGTGAAAAAGGTAGCTGAAGTGACTGTTGGTGCTTTGGTGGATAAGACTGGGATGTTAATAATGGGAAACACAGAAATAGGAGAGACGCTAAATCAACATTTTCCTCAGTTTTCACAGTGCAAGTCATTAATACTGTCCTCATAGTAACAGGTAATACAGAGGTTATTGAAATGGAGGAACTTAGAATAATCATCATTATGAGGGCAAAAGTACTGAGCAAACTTGTGATGGAAGGCCAATGGATCCCTAAGGGCTGATGGCCTACATCCTAGAGTCTCACAAAAAGTGGCAGCAGAGATAGTGGATCCATTGTTTATACTATTCCAAAATTCCTCAAATGTGGGGCAGGTTCCAGAGGATTGAAAAAATGCTAAAATAAGACCCTTATTCAAAAAGACAGAGAGGCAGAAAGTAGTTAACTACAGATGAGCAAGTTTAACACTTGTCATTGGGAAATTGTTAGAATATATTATTAAGGAAGTATTAACATGTCATTTGAAAAGTCAAAGCACAATCCATCAGAGTCAGCATTGTTTTATGAAGAATAAATCATGTTTGACTAATTTGCTTGTGTTCTTCAAAGGTGTGACATGCCAAGTGGATAATGGGGATCCTGTAGATGTAGTATATCTGGAGTTTCAGAAGGCATTGGATAGAATTTTAACAGACAAGGTAAGATTACACAGGATTAGGATTAATTTATTATTTTGGATAAAGGATTGACTAACCAATAGAAAGCAGAAAGTCAAGATAAATGGGTATTTTACTTGCTGGCAAGATGTATCCACAGGGTTTGGCTCTTGGGGCTCCAATAATTTACTATTTCCAAACTATATTAATTAATTAGATGCAGAGATAGAAGGTGTTAAAGTAAGTTTGTGGAAGACACTGAAATAAGTGGGGAAGTAATACAGAAATAGGAAATTTACAAATGGATAGGAATAGATTAGATGAATGGGCCAACATTTGGCAGATGGATTTGATGCAGATAAGTGTGAGGTAATCCATTTTGTTCAGAAGAATGGAAAGGCAATTTATTATCGAAATGGAGAAGAACTTCAGGGTGCTTCAGTGCATAATGATTTGGGGTATCCTCGTGTATGAATTACAGAAACTAGTGTACAGGAACAGTAAGTAACAAGGACGGCCAATTGAATTTTGGCATTTATTCCGAAAGGATTAGAAAAAAAAATAGGATTTTTTCGCTGTAATTAGGTAAGTCATTAGTCAGATTGACGACCTGGATTATTTGGTCAACTTACTTGAAGAGGGATGCAGTTGCATTGGAGGAAGTTCAGAGGAAGTTCATGATATTAATTACAGAGATGAGGGGTTTGACTTAGAGTCATAGAAATGAATAGCATGGAAACAGACCCTTGGGCCAACCTGTCCATGCCGACCAGATATTCCAACCCAATCTAATCCCACCTGCCAGCACCTGGCCCATATCCTTCCACATCCTTCCTACTCATACACCCATCCAAATGCCTTTTAAATGTTGCAATTGTACCAGCCTCCACTAAGTCCTCTGGCAGCTCATTCCATACATGTACCACCTTCTGTGTGAAAAAATTGCCGTGAAGGTCTCTTTTATATCTTTCACCTCTCACCCTAGACCTATGCCCTCTAGTTCTGGACTCCCTGACCCCAGGGAAAAGTCTTTGTCTATTTATCCTATCCATGCCCCTCATAATTTTGTAAACATCTATAAGGTCACCCCTCAGCCTCCAATGCTCCAGAGAAAACAGCCCCAGCCTGTTCAGCCTCTCCCTATAGCTGAAATCCTCCAACCCTAGCAACATCCTTGTAAATCTTTTCTGAACCCTTTCAAGTTTCACAACATCTTTTTGATAGGAAGAAGACCAGAATTGCACGCAGTATTCCAACAGTGGCCTAACCAATGTCTTGTACAGCCGCAACATGACCTCCCAAATCCTGTACTCATCACTCTGACAATTAAAAGAAAGCATACCAAACACCTTCTTCACTATCCTATCTACCTGCGACTCCACTTTCAAGGACCTGTGAACCTGCACTCCAAGGTCTCTTTGTTCAGCAACACTCCCTAGGACCTTACCATTAAGTATATAAGCCCTGCTAAGATTTGCTTTCCCAAAATGCAGCACCTCGCATTTATCTGAATTAAACTCCATCTGCCACTTCTCAGCCCATTGGCCCATCTGATCAAGATCCTGTTTTAATCTGAGGTAACCTTCTTCTCTGTCCACTACACCTCCAATTTTGGTGTCATCTGCAAACTTACTAACTGTACCTCTTATGCTCGCATCCAAATCATTTATGTAAATAACAAAATGTAGAGGACCTAGCACCAATCGTTGTGGCACTCCACTGGTCACAGGCCTCCAGACTAAAAAACAACCCTCCACCACCACCCTTTGTCTTCTACCTTTGAGCCAGTTCTGTATCCAAATGGCTAGTTCTCCCTGTATTCCGTGAGATCTAACCTTGGTAACCAGTCTCCCACTTTGAACCTTGTCGATATAGATTCCATATAGATTCCATCTATTGCTCTGCCCTCATCAATCTCCTTTGTTATTTCTTTAAAAAAACTCAATCAAGTTTGTGAGACATGTTTTTCCATGCTCAAGGCAATGTTTACTATCACGAATCAGTCTTTGCCTTTCCAAATAAATGTACATTCTGTCCCACAGGATTCCCTCCAACAACGTGCCCACCACCGAGGTCAGGCTCACTGGTCTATATTTCCTTGGCTTGTCCTTACCACCCTTATTAAACAGTGGCACCATGTTAGCCAACCTCCAGTCTTATGAAGAAAGATTGAACAGCTCAGGCCTATGCTTTCTGAGGTTTAGAAGAATAAGCGGAGATCTAATTGAGGCATACAAGATACTAAAGATGATTAATAAAGCAGATATCAAGAGTATGTTTCCTCATTTGGGAAACTTAGAATGGGAGGTCATAGTTTAGGAGAATGCGTGACAGTGTCAAAACAGAGATAAGGAGAAATTACCTCTCTCAAAATGTTGTAAATCTATAGAATTCATTGCCTCAGAGTGTGGTAGATGTCAGAATACTGAGTAAGTTTTAAGAAGGAAACTGATTGGCTTAAATGTTAAGGAAAATGGGCAGAAATGTGGAGTTGATGCTGAGTTGAGATCATCCATGACCTTACCTAAATAACTTATTTAACGTAAGAACTCAGAACAGGAGGCAATTCAGCCCCTCTAGCCAACTCCGCCATTTAATACAATCATGGCCGATCTGTTTATGTTCATTCCCGTCTACTTCTGAGAGACCTTATTCCACTAAACAACAAAAATATTTTGATGTGTTTGATTGAGGCAATCACGAACTCTGACAGTTGACATCAATTACCTTGGATACAACATATACTAACAAACTGATTTATTGATTGCCATGACTTTTGTCTGAAATAAGTTAACACTAAAAGATGAATTCTAAAAATGACTGTTAAATGCACTTGAGATTCAAGCACTTTCCATATCTTTGTGGGATCTTTTTGGCTATCCTCAGAAAATTTCAAGGTACTGATCCTGTGTAATCCTTGTTAACAACCTCTGTCAGTACTTTTGCAGCTTGTTTAATGGGTACTTAATCTATGAAATACAGCTCCATTCTTTGATTTAAAATCTTGAGTTTGGATTGTGCGTTGCTATCCTAGTCCTTATGCTTTCTTTCATTCTTTTGTCTTCTTTAGACATGATTGACATGCTGAAACATTTCAGCAATTGTATTACTGTAGGTAAACTTTGGATGCACTTCCAACAGTTTTCTTTTTGCTGTGCTCTATGTTACTTTTACTTTTATATTTTAGTTTGTGCAGTACTTAACGTGCCTTCAGCAATGTATTTATCTTTTCATTTCTATTTCTGGCTGAAAAAATGGAGAACTTGGGTAATGTGGTTTTAAGCTAGCCGTCTGTCCACCTCAATATACTGACAGTTTGCAAATTGACCCTTGAATGCTTCTATTTCCTGTACTCAATTTATTCTGTTTTCTGAGCTGTTGGGACTCTGGAATAATATGAACAGTTTTGGTTTCCTTATCTGAGGAAAAGAAATACCAGCATTAGGGATAGTCCACACAAGGTTCACAATGGTGATTCTGGGATTTCCTTAGGAAGAGAGGTTGAACAGGTTGGATCTTTATTTGAAATAATTCTGAGAAGGCTGGTATTCCATCACCAAGTCATCCCTTATTCACATATGTGTGGTACAAGACACAGACCAAGCTAACACAGAGCTGGTTCCTTGAGTGAACAGAATCTCTGACACTCCTATTTATATCTGTCAGCCAGGACCCTCTGACTGGATCAGTTTAACAGCCCCAATCTATGAGGTCCACCAAGCTGACATTGTTCCAATCACTACAATACTAATTGGAATTTAGAAGAATGAGAGGTAGCCTTATTGAAATATAATGTTTTTAGGAGCCTTGACGGGCTCCTTGTGGGAGAGGCTCAGACTCGAGAGCATAATCTCAAAATAAAGGGTTGCCCATTCAGGATAGAAGGTTGTGAATCTGTGAAATTCGTTACAACAGAGGGTTGACATGACTGGATTGTTAGATATATTCATGGCTGAGATAAAGAGATTTTTAATCAGTCAGGAAACTGACAGGGTTATGCAGACAATGCTGGAAAGTAGATTTGAGCATTATCAGATTAGCCAAGATATCATTGAATGGTCAAGCAGACTCGATAGGCTGAATGGCCTACTTTTGCCACTACATCTTATAGTTTTCTGGTTCCTGGATTGCTATTGTACCATGTTTGCTTTTTTTAATCTTGGTCTTCAACCTTATATTGTTACCTTCTTTATCTTGTCTTTTTATTTAAAAGAGAACAATCACTAATGTAAGCTGCATTGTATGTTTGAATGTAACCCAAATGCGATACATAGATTCTATTTACTCAAATATATTTGGTGGTTTTATTTATAATTAAGCAAGTACAGAAAATACAAAATAATCTCTAAACATTTTATCCTGGATGCTACAATACAAAGACCCTGGCCTTTGATCATATGAAGACACCTGGTTTTTTGGACGATCTGCATATCGAGTTTTCCAAAATTACATCTCTCAAAGTCATATGCAACAATTTAGTCTCAAACTCAACAACTCTGAGTTCACTTTATTCAAGCTTGAAACGCTTATCACATATATGACTGTCCATGATCATAATGCCCTCCACAAATTCCCACAGACCGCTTATAAGGCAGGACACCGGTCATCTATGTGTAAGTAATTATATTTGTTTATTTGATTAATTAAAACATTAATGATTTAGTAAAATTATGTGTGACAACGTCTTAAAGTCAGGACTAAAGAAAAAAAAAGTTACAGGAGGTAACACAAAAAATAAAAGCAATATCTTTATCCCATCCAGACTGAATTACCAAATTTCCAAATTATCATTGCATTTTTAATGTACTCAGCAAGTTTGGCTCAGCTAGAAGCATTGATGGTGTTTCCTGCTTTCTATTTATATGTTTGGGTTTCCTTGGGTTAATGATGTCATTTCCTATGGTGATGCCATTTCCTGTTCTTTTTCTCAGGGGGTGTAAGTGGGGTCCAAGTCAATGTGTTTGTTGATAAAGTTCCAGTTGGAATGTCATGCTTCTAGGAATTCTCATATGTGTCTCTGTTTGGCTTGTCTTAGAATGGATGTGTTGTCCCAGTCGAAGTGGTGTCCTTCCTTCTCTGTATGTAAGGATACTAGTGAGAGAGGGTCATGTCATTTGTACTCAGTTCTGTGCGTTCCCTGGACAGACGTTAATCTTTAGTTCCTGGATGACCATCTCTTCTTTTATTCCAGTTTTAATTGTTGGAATTCTATTATTTTCACTGCTATCAATACCTGGGGACAAATCAGCTTGGTATTTCAATCCTTAAATAGAGATATAACACTAGCTATCCTCCTGTTTTCTTCCACCTTTCACTAATGGATTAAAAATTTGAAACAATATCTGTGCTGTTTCCTTGATTCTTTTAAAATGTGCAGATACAATCTTTCCAGAGCAAGGGTTTTATACTTGTTAAGGTAGATTGGTTTATTAATATGCCACGCTGCTTTACTTCAAGTTCAAATATCTAATTTCAAATACTTTCCTCTAATTTCATGCCCAACTGTCCTGTTTCCCCTATAAATGTTGAAATGATTATTTAAGATATCTGTCATTTCTCTATTATTGCCTATGATATTATTTTGTGCATCATTACGTGGCCTTATTCCCTTATTGACTGTGTTTTTAAAAATTTATGAACTCTGTAAAACATTTTACTATTTTGTTTTATGTTCCTTGAGAATTTAATTTCATTGTTGCCCTTTGCATGCCTGATCTCTTCTTTAAAAAAAAACTTGCTTCTGATTTCTACATATTCCTCCTTTTCATGTATGCCGGTGCTGTGCATGGATTTATTGAATGACTCTCTCCTCACCATCATTTCTAACCTTGTGACCTTTTCATCCACAGTGAGTCATCAGTCTTTAACTTATTCTTGCCTTGTTTTAGTGGAATGTGTCTCTAATCTGTGGCTCAGTTTGTAGAATTCTGACCTTTGAATCATTATGTTCTTGAGCTCAACTCCTATTCCAGGGCACAGTAATTGAGGCTAACACTTTTATGGAGTACAGAGGGAGTGTTGTCTTTTGGTTGAGATGTTCAAACAAACTCCCACTTGCCTGCTTTGGTAGATGTAAAGGATCCAGCAGCAATGTTTTGAAAGAGTTGTGGAGCTATCCCCAGTGACCTGGTAATATCGATCACTCAATCAGCATCTCAAAAACAGATCATCTGGTCATTACCACATGGTTGTTCGTAGAAAGTTACTATTAACAATTGGTGACACAATTCCTACATTACAACAGGGCTCATTGTCTGAAAACTGCTTTGAGACGACCAGTGACCATGACAAATGCAAGTTCCTTTTTTCTCTGTTAAACACCATTTCAAATATTTTCATCATTATTCTATATCACTCTTTTCCAACACTTCTGTCCATTTTATTTTCCCAAGTTTTACAATCAGCCCCCCAAAACTGGCTTTACTCCAAACTTGTACCCTGCTTTCAGTCATACATATTCAATGAATACCTTAAAGTATCACCATTGATGTAAAGTTCCTCTATTTTTAATTTTCTGTCATCTCCAGTTTATTCCCACATTTGAGATTTTCCTGTTGGGCTTCTTTTCTGTTAGATAAGAAAAGTCTTATATACATTGCAGGAACTCTATTCTTTTGCAGTGAATTACTGCAGATGCTGGAATCTGTATTGAAAACAAAAGTGCTAGAGACCACAGTGAATCAGATAGCATCCATAGTGGGAAAGCAAACAAACATTTCAAGTCTATATGGCTTTTCAGTCATAAGGTCATCTAGACTTGAAACATTAGCTTGCTCTCTCTCCATGGATGCTGCCTGATCGGCTGTGATCTCCAGTATTTTTGTTTTCAAATCTGTTCTTTTATTCCCTTTAACTATCTCTTCAGACCATTTAATATCAGGGTAGCAGAAATCACCCATGATTTTTTTTTTGTATATTACTGATTTCCTTAATTTGTTTGCATGTATCTTACTCCATACATCTGTTATTAAGTGCTGTTTAGACTATTCCTCTTCATTTGAGTGATCCTTCATTATCTTTTATTGTTTCCTATATAGATTCTATTCCTATCTTTCTATTGAAACATCATTCTCTCCTGCTGTTGTCTATGTTTTCCCTGTTAAGTAAAGCTTTTTCACTTAACTTTTATACAGCTGTGTTTAATTCTCAGAACCAATTGTTCTGTAGCCAGGTTTCAAAATCTCTGGTTAGGAATTTTCAGACTGATGAATACTGTGTGCAGTGATGTACATGCATTTGAACTAATTTTTAATTGCAATTTCTCTTACTTTATTTTTATCCATATATTTAGAATTTCAATCTATAATTCTTATTATTCCCTGACCACATTTTGCCTGAAACATCACTTTTCCTGCTCCTCGGATGCTGCCTGACCAGCTGTGCTTTTCCAGCACCACATTCTCGACTCTAATCTCTAGCATCTGCAGCCCTCACTTTTGCCACATAAATCCACGCTCAATTCATGTAGTTCTACATTTTATCACTTCTATTTAGACTGATTTTGTGCCCTGTACATTCAGCCTTCATTTTAATAATTTAAAGTCTTTACTATCACTGTATTCAATCTTTCTGCTTGGACAGGTCTCATGCAGTTCATTGGAGTCCATTCACATGGTGCCACTCCAAACTGTCCTATAACTGGCACCACCTCCCAATTTCCCATAGCAGCTCTTTTGCCAGGTGCTAACTCTCCAGTTCTGTTTACTTCTATGCCAATTTGCACATAATCAGACATTCACATAGATGTTGTTACCTTTGAGATTCTGCATTCTGCGCATAAGCTATGGCTGCGTAAAATACAGAATCACAAAAGTAACAATATTTATATCAATTTCTGGATTAGTGGTGCTGGAAGAGCACAGCAGTTCAGGCAGCATCTGAGGAGCAGTAAAATCAACGTTTCGGCAAAAGCCCTTCATCAGGAATACAGGCAGAGACCCTGAAGGGTGGAGAGATAATTGAGAGGAAGGTGGGGCTGGGTAGAAAGTAGCATAGAGTACAATAGGTGAGTGGGGGAGAGGATGAAGGTGATAGGTCGGGGGGAGGGTGGAGTGGATAGGTGGAAAAGAAGATAGGCAGGTAGGACAAGTCATGGGGACAGTGCTGAGCTGGAAGTTTGGAACTAGGGTGAGGTGGGGGAAGGGGAAATGAGGAAACTGTTGAAGTCCACATTGATGCCCTGGGGTTGAAGTGTTCCGAGGTGGAAGATGAGGCGTTCTTCCTCCAGGCGTCTGGTGGTGAGGGAGCAGCAGTGAAGGAGGCCCAGGACCTCCATGTCCTCGGCAGAGTGGGAGGGGGAGTTGAAATGTTGGGCCACAGGGCAGTGTGGTTGATTGGTGCGGGTGTCCCAGAGATGTTCCCTAAAGCGCTCTGCTAGGAGGCGTCCAGTCTCCCCAATGTAAAGGAGACCATATCGAGAGCAACGGATAGAATAAATGATATTGGTGGATGTGCAGGTAAAACTTTGATGGATGTAGAAGGCTCCTTTAGGGCCTTGGATGGATGTGAGGGAGGAGATGTGGGCGCAGGTGTTGCAATTCCTGCGGTGGCAGGGGAAGATACCAGGATAGGAGGGTGGGTTCTAAGAGGGCGTGGACCTGACCAGGTAGTCATGGAGGGAACGGTCTTTGCGGAAGGTGGAAAGGGGTAGGGAGGGAAATATATCCCTGGTGGTGGGGTCTGTTTGGAGGTGGTGGAAATGTCGGCGGATGATTTGGTTTATGCGAAGGTTGGTAGGGTGGAAGGTGAGCACCAGGGGTGTTCTGTCCTTGTTATATCAATGTCTGATTTATGTGCAAATTGGCATAGAAGTAAACAGAACTGGAGACTTAGCACTTGGCAAAAGGGCTGCTATGGGAAACAGGGCATGCTTTTTATGGGAGATGGCACCAGTAATAGGACAGTTATAGATACAAATAAAAACAGCTGAATTAACAGCCTACTCCCAGCTGAAATTAGATATGTGGGCAGCACGGTGGCACAGTGGTTAGCACTGCTGCCTCACAGCGCCAGAGACCCGGGTTCAATTCCCGACTCAGGCGACTGACTGTGTGTAGTTTGTGCATTCTCCCCGTGTCTGCGTGGGTTTCCTCTGGGTGCTCCGGTTTCCTCCCACAGTCCAAAGATGTGCAGGTCAGGTGAATTGGTCATACTAAATTGCCCGTAGTGTTAGGTAAAGGGGTAAATGTAGGGGAATGGGTGGGTTGCACTTCGGCGGGTCAGTGTGGACTTGTTGGGCCGAAGGGCCTGTTTCCACACTGGAAGTAATCTAATCATTCACACAGGTACCTGAACAGCCAAATTTGTAAGGGCCTTTTTGCTTCTGGTTGCACCGGATGCTATCTTCCTGTAGTTTATCTCTACCACTACCATGTTTCTGTTCGAGTCTTCTCTGCCTTGGGTAGACTTCTGAATCCTAGAGCCTTGTATATTATGGCTGTCTTACTTATTGTCACTTTTATTGCCTTCACAGGTACCTCGTACCAAACCTGTTCAATCACGCAAACTCAGGGAGACAAACATTCTGTAATAGTCATCTACAAATCAGTTACTGCTGACTCATGTCATCTCTCCCCGCTTTATTTTCTCCACCTTTCCTTTAATCTCCATCATTTGTATCTGATATTGCTCTCTCTCCAGTTGTGATCATGCCTCAGACTGGTGCTCCTCTTATCCCCCTTCTCAACTCTGGTCCTGGCCTTAACAATGATTATAGACTTTCAAAATCCTTACCTTTGATTTGATTTACACGTGCCTCCTCAGTTACCTCACTCATCTCTTAGCCTAAGCATGGCATGTTCTTTCATTCAAAATATGTCCGTTTATACTTACCCAATCCATTCGATCTTGAGAAACATCCCTATTTAGCACAACTTGCAGAGAGACCAAGCATTATAACATATCTGCTGAATCCTTAATCAAAACAGGATGAAAAGATATTAAAAATGAACAGCATTTTGAAAAATACAGACTATAGAAAGGATGAATGGGAATAACACAGAGAGACACAAAGACAGACAATTACTTACAAAGTGCATATGTGTGAAATAGAAGAGGATTAAATGGCTGTTAGTATTAATATTATTAATACTGAAAAATGTTTGATTAGTTGGGGTTTGTTTTTGTTTTGTTTTCATATATCATCGCAAATTGATCTTGGGTAACATTGTGAAGAATTGGAAGGGTTTCCAATCTAATTAGCACTCTGACAGGCTGCAGTCTGAACACACTTTCCATGCCTGCAATCATCTTTCTGCCAGCCAGTAGCTCATGACTTAACTACTTTGAGCCAGATTTTACAAAAGAAACTTAATGTGTCTTCTACAACCATAGATCATCCTGAACACAGACTCCAAGGAGTGAAGTGGTACTGAAATGCAATAACTGTCGCAGATCGTGGTCCACAACAGCCAAATAGTGTACAGCAAGATTCCACAAATAGCAAAGTGATAATGTCCAAATCTTCTACTTTGAAATTGTCACTTAAGGTTAACTATTAGCCAACTAAGAAAAGGGGGTGGGGGGAGAATGCTCCCTTCTTCAAAATAGTGCCGTGGATTATTTTTGTATCCACCAGAGGAGGTAGTTGAAGCATAACTGAGCAGAAACACAGAAACCTAAGAAACAGGAAAAGTAGTCACCCATTTAGACTTTTTGAACCTCCAATCCCATTCCACAAGATCAGGTCAAATTTTGACTGTTCAACATCATTTTCTTGCAGTGTCCCCACCTCCCTTATTGGGCCTACTGGCCTAATTGAAAATTAGCAAAAGTGCCTCAGTGTTATTAGTTCATAAATCATTATCAAACTTATTTTCTGGCGTAAAATCACTCTTTGACAGTTAATGAGCAAAAATCTAATTAATTTACTCTGAAATAGCTGAAATGGCACATTTAAATCACCCGTATCCTCGTTTATTGGTTGTGATAAATCAAACTTAAATATCCAATAACAAGTTAGTTGAAAATATAAACCACTTGACTTTTTTTAAATGAGCTTGACATATGGCATTGTGGAGAAAAAAGAATAAAATAAAAACTTGCAATAGCATCCCAACAGATCAGGTCCAATATTTACTTTCTTCAATGTGGCCATAGGTAGAGGTAAACATGGCAGACAACTCATGCAAAGCAATGTCCAACAGACAACAAAATAATGGAAGAACCAATGGTGATAACAGAAAGTCCTGGTAATGGCGAGCACTTCCTCCTCACCTGCTGCACAATTCAACGAGACAGCATTGATGAAGCAGTTGCATAATTGATGAGATGAAGATTGGAAGACTGTGAGAAAAGTTGCCATGTGTCATAGTTGTACAGACACCGTGAATCTCACTCAATACAAGAACACTTTTTAAACAATAGGAAAATGCAACCCACAGAAACACAAGGAGCCCATGAAGTGCCTTGAACCTTCTCCATGTGACTGCCACTTCCATTAAATTTCAGATTAGCATTCTGTTTTTCCAGAGGCCCCAAAATGAACTTCTTCCTCTTGACAGTAAGTTTCTACAGAAATTAATTTGGGCCAGGCTAACTAATTTCCTTAAATTCCGCTACCACCATGGTGCAGATAAATTGGAACGGAGTTTCTTGAGAGGGATGTTCTTCTGAGGATAATATTAAAACCTATTGTTGAAATGACTAAGTTAAGTTTCCTTTCTACCTGGTTGTGCTCGAGTTAAGCTGGCAATAATAGAATTGAAAAAAAAGTTTATTGTTTCATACATTACAGGTAGGGAGAGATGCCTCTCATCAGATTCTGTATACACACAGGACAATTACTGCAACTGTTTTAAAATGTCTCCAGTTTAATGCTTACTGTTGTTTTCCTGTTTCACTGTAACCACAGCACACAGCACAGTGAATAGACAACAGATGCACACACAATCAAATAACAAACAATTAAACATATTTTCCACTTTACAACATTGGTATTCTTTGCTTTGGAGAGCAATAAAATTCAGTGAAGGAAAATAAAAATATTGGACCCGATCAGTCTACATTGCTACTATTCATGTGCAAATCAGCCACAATTTTCAAGGGTATAAAAGAGGTGCCTTGATTTGTAATTCTCCGGGCTTCCTCAATTTACTGTACTCCTCTTGTTTTATACTAAATGCGCCTTGCCCTTAGTTTCCTTTATTTTTAACAGCTTGATGGATCTGCATATGAATTGCCCATAAGTCACCACAGAAGGTCAAGTCTGGTCGTTAACATTGTTCACTCAAATGCATTACAATAAAATAGCAACCAATCTCTTTGGATTAGAAATTGAACTGTGGAGTTCCACTCCTCGGTGGTAAACTTTTATTAGTTATGTTTCAAATAACAAATGTTATATTTCGATATATCTTTATTTTTCTTATTTGTGTTTCTTGTTTCATTTCCCCCTCTATTAGTTTTTCTTTCTGTATATGAGCTTCATTTTATTTCACCTCTTTCTCTGTTGCATTTCTCAACTTTCTTCAATATTTAAATCTCATTGATAAAAGAGACAGCCTGTGGTTTCACTGTTCATTAATGTCCCTGTTGGCCTCAATTCACCATTTTCATTTCAAATTTCAAGCAAGTTATGGATCAATGAAATTTAGAGTAGAAAAAACATGTTAGTGCATTGAGTATAGGAGTTGGGATGTCATGTTGCAGCTGTATAGGACACTAGTGGGACGACTTTTAGAATACCGCATTCAGTTCAGGTCTCCCTGTTTTGGGAAAGCTGTTGTAAGCTGGAAAGACTGTAAGAAAGATCTACAAGCATGTTGTCGGAATTGGAGGGTTTGACCTATAAGGAAAGGCTGAATTGGCTGGGGCTTTATTCCCTGGGACATCGGAGGCTGAGGGGTGAACTTAGAGAGACTTATAAAATCATGAGGGGCATGGATAGGTGAATAGCCAAGGTCTTTTCCCTCAGCATATGGGAGTCCAAAAGTAGAAGGCATAGGTTTAAGATGAGAGGGAAAATTTAAAAGGTACCTGAGGGACAACTTTGACATGCAGAGAATAGTATATGTATGGAATGAGCTTCCAGAGGAGATGGTGGAGCCAGGTATAACTACAACTTTTGAAATGCATCTGGTTCATGAATAAGAAGAATTTAGCGGGATATGGGCAAAATGCTGGCAAATAAGATGAGATCAGTTTGGGATATCTGGTTGGTGCAGACAAGTTGAACCAAAGGGTCTGTTTTTGTGCTGCATAACTCAATGATTCTATGGATTTATGATCGTTAGACGTCGTTGGGAGTGGACCAGACAGTTCCAACTAAATTTGACCAATTATATTTAGAAGAACACTACAAAAACAATACCATCATTTATATTAATAAAAACATATTGTAGTAAAATATAAACTTGTACTCGTTTGATAGCACCTGCCAATCCTATAACCTCTTCCACTCAAAAGGTCAGCAGCAGCAGCTGCATGGTAACACTAGAGATTCTGGAACTCACATACCATGCTGTCTTGGAAACATCTCTGCTCCTTCAGCAATACTGCATCTAAATTCTGAAATATCTTTTCTGAAATTGACATGGTTGCACCCATGCTCCCCTTGGACTGCAGTGATTAAATAAGATGGCTCACAATCACTCAAGGACAATTAGGAATGAGCAATAAATGCTAATCTTACTAACATTGGCCACTTTGCCTGAAATAGTAAAAAAAAAACACTTGAATGTATTCTACTTTTCCAAACTATTGACAGTTTGCAATCTCTTTCACTAAAAAGAAATAGAATCATAGAGTTGCACATTACGGAAACAGACCCTACAGTCCAACTTGTCCATGCCAACCAGATAGCCTAAATTAATCTCATCACATTTTCCCAGCATTTGGCCCATATACCTCTCAAACCTTCCTATTCATGCACCCATCCAGATGCCTTTTGAATGTTGTAATTGTACTCACCTCCATCACTTCCTCTGGCAGCACACTCCAAACATGCGCCACCCTCTGCGTGAAAAGATTGCTCTTTGCCCTCTCACTTTAAATCTATGCCCTCTAATTTTGGAACTCCTATGGCTAACCCCACCTCAACCAATTATCCTGATTTGGAAAATGTAGGGGTGATGGACTCTAAGGGGAATGTAGCAGGAATAGCCAAATTTCATCAAGAATGGCTCTAATGCAATGAGAGGTTCCAAGCAATTGATTGTGATAGGAGAGTCTCTAGTCAGTATCACAGACAGATGTTTCTGCAGACAGCAGCGAAAAATCACAATGTTGTGTTGCCTGTCTGGTGCCAGGATCAGGACATCTCTGACAGGGTGCAGAATGTTCTCAAGGGGGAGAAGGACCAGCAGGAGGTCATTGTACACATTAGATCTAATGACATAGGAAAGGAAAAAGATAAGATTCTGAAGGGAAAATATAGAAAGTTAGGAAGGAATTTAAAAAGGATGTCCTTCAGGGAAGTAATATTTGGATTACTCCTGGTACTATAAGCTAGTGAGGATAGGAATAGGAGGATAGAGCAGATGAATGTGTGGCTGAGGAGTTGGTGCAGGGGAGAAGGGTTCACTTTTCTGGATCATTGGAATCTCTTCTGGGATATAAGTAATCTGTACAAGAAGGACAGACTGTACCTGAATTGGAAGGGGACTAATATACCGCAGAGAGATTTGCTAGAGTTGCTCGGAGGATTTAGTAAGGGGGTGGGGGGGGGAGACAGGGGGGACCCAGGTAAAGACTGAGGAAATAGATCAGTCTGAAACGGGTACCGTTGGAAAAAAGGAGTGAGTCAAATAGTTAGGGCAGGAAGGAACAAAGCAGAGAACAAGGACTGATAAATTAAACTGCATTTATTTCAATGCAAAAGGCCTAACAGGGAAGACAGATGAACTCAGGGCAAGATTAGGAACATGGAACTGGGATTTCATTGCAATTACAGAAATGTGGCTCAAGGATGACAGGACTTGCAGCTTAATGTTGCAGGACAGAAGTACTATAGGAAGGGTAGAAAGTGGGCATGGAAGAGGTGCAAGAGAGGAGGGGGAGTAGTGATTTTGATAAGGGATAGCATTACTGCTGTACTTAGGGAGGATATTCCTGGGGATACATCCAGGGAAGTTATATGGGTGGATTCTAGAAATAAGAAAGCGATATTCACCTTACAGGGATTATATTATAGATCCCCTAATAGTCAGAGGGAAATTGAGAAACAAATTGAGAAACAAATGTACGGAGATTTCAGTTATCTGTAAGAATAATACATTGCTTATGGTAGGGGCTTTTAACTTTCCAAATATAGACTTAGACTGCTATAGTGTTAAGGGTTTAGATGGAGAGGAATTGTTAAGTGCGTACAAGAAAACTTTCTGATTCAGTATGTGGATGTACTGACTGGAGAAAGTGCAAAACTTGACCTACGCTTGGGAAATAAGACAGGGAAAGTGACTGAAGTGTCAGTGGGGGAGCACTTTGGGGCCAGCAACCATAATTCTATTAGTTTTAAAGTAGTGATAGAAAAGGATAGGGAGAATCTAAAAGGTGAAGTTCTAAATTGGAGGAAGGCCAATATTGACGATTGTTGAAGGAAACTTTCGAGACTCGGACCTTGCAACTGATTAATTTATTATACGATCTATCATGGGGAATTCACCATCCTAACTGTGGCCCGGTGTTATTCCGAAGTACATCAGGATACTACAGGATTATATAGAGAAAACAGATAGGAGCTGATTGTTAATTACTCTGTTTGACATGCTTACAAGTTGGTACTGAATTAGAGGTTAGTCATTAAGTTCAAAACTAAAACACTATTATGCATTCTACAAGTGGACAGGTCAAATGGTATCACCACCTGCTCTAGTTACACAGATTGCTAATACTAAGCAGAGATATCCCTAATTGGCTGAATGATCGTGAAGATTAGAGAAGGAGGGGGAATAATTGGAAAGTCTATGTCAGCTTGACTGGTTTTACAGCCTGCGCTGATCATTCAGCAAAGGGAGGAGACACTATCTTGAGAAGGAAGATAAGGACATTACCTCATAGTAAGGAATGCATAGCCAGCAAAGTTCTGGCTGGGGACACAAAATGGAACTCTCAGCCGAATCAGGAAAATGGCTTCCAGGCAAATAGTGTTAACTTATCCCCAACAATGGTATTAGGCAAGAACTTTCAAAAGCTGATTGGGGGCAGATGTTCGCAGGTAAAGGGATGACTGGAAAATAGGAGGCCTTCAAAAATGAGATAACGAGAGTCCCTGTTAGGGTGAAAGGAAAGGCTGGTATGTGTGGGGAATGCTGGATGACTCGAGAAATTGAGGTTTTGAGCAAGAAACAGAAGGAAGCAAATGTCAGGTATAGACAGGAAAAATCAAGTGAATCCTTAGAAGCTTATAAGTGCAATAGGAGTATACTTAAGAGGGAAATCAAGAGGGCAAAAAGGGGACAAGAAATAGCTTTGGCAAATAGGGTTAAGGAGAAACCAAAGGGATTTTATAAATACATTAAGGACAAAAGGGTAACTAGGGAGAGAATAGCACCCCTCAAAGATCAGCGAGGTAGCCTATGTGTAGATGAGGGAGATAATAAACAAGCATTTTGCATCAGTGTTTATTGTGGAGAAAGACATGAAAGATATAGAAAGTATGGAAATAGATGGTGACATCTTGAAAAATGTTCATATTACAGAGGTGGTGGTGCTGGATGTCTTGATCATCAAAGTGGATAAATCCCCAGAAATGGATGAGGTGTACCCCAGAACTCTGTGGGAAGCTAGGGAAGTGATTGTTAGGCCCCTTGCTGAGATATTTGTATTATCGATAGTCACAGGTTAGGTGCCAGAAGACTAGGAGGTTGGCTAAAAGCCAAGGAACTATAGACCAGTGAGCCTGACATCAGTTGTGGGCAAGTTGTTGGAGGGAATTCTGAGGGACAGGATTTACATTTATTTGGAAAAGCAAGGACTGATTAGGGGTAGTCAGCATGGCTTTGTGTGTGGGAAATCATGTCTCACGAACTTGATTGAGTTTCTGGAAGAAGTAACAAAGAGGACTGATGAGGGCAGAGCGGTGGACATGATCTATATGGACCTCAGTAAGGCATTCAACAAGGTTCTTCATGGTAGACTGGTTAGCAAGGTTAGATCTCATGGAATACAAAGAGAACTAGCCATTTGGATACAGAACTAGCTCAAAGATAGAGACGGACGGTGATGGTGGAGGCCTGTGACCAGCAAAGTGCCGCAAGTGCTGGGGCCACTGCATTTATTCATTTATATAAATGATTTGGATGTGAACATAGGAGGTATAGTTAGTACGTTTGTAATTGACACCAAAATTGGAGGTGTAGTGGAAAGCGAAGAAGGTTACTTCAGATAAGAATGGGATTTTGATCAGATGGGCCATTGGGCTGAGGAATGGCAGATGGAGTTTAATTTAAGTAAATGTGAGATGCTGCATTTTGGAAAAGCAAATCAGAGCAGGATTAATATACTTAATGGTCAAGTCCTTGGGAGTGTTGCTGAACAAAGAGATGTTGGAGTGCAGATTCATAGCTTATTGGAAGTGGAGTCACAGGTAGATAGGATAGTGAAGAAAGTGTTTGGTATGCTTTCCTTTATTGTTCAGAGCATTGGGTATAGGAGTTGGGAACTGTACAGGACATCGGTTAGGCCACTTTTGGAATATTTTATGTAATTCTGGTCTCCTTCCAATCAGAAAGATGTTGTGAAACTTGAAAGGGATCAAACAATTGACATGGATGTTACCAGGGTTGGAGGATTTGAGCTACAAGGAGAGGTTGAATAGGCTGGGGCTGTTTTCCCTGGTGTGCTGGAGGGTGAGAGGAGGCCTTATAGAGGTTTATAAAATCATGAGGGGCGTGGATAGGATAAATAGATAAGGTCTTTTCCATGGGTTGGGGGAGTCCAGAACTAGAGGGCATTGGTGTAGGGTGAAAGGGGAAAAATTGAAAAGGATCCTGAGGGACAACATTTTCATGCAGAAAGTGGTATGTGTGTAGAATGAACTGCCAGAAGAACTGGTGGAGGCTGGTACGTAAACAATATTTAAAAGACGTTTGAATGGGTATATGCATAGAAAGGGTTTAGAGGGATGTAGGTCAAGTTGGACCGAAGGATCTGTTTCTGTGCTGTACATCTCTATGACTCTCTGATTCTTAATTCATAAATGAACATCATATGCAATGCTTATAACCTAATGCTTACCATTTACAATTAATTGTTAAAAATATGAAACAAGAAAAAATACATAATTTTCCACAGTGGTTAACATCACAGTCATTAATATCCTTTCTTATTTTCAAAACATTTAGTTATCCATATTAATGACAACTGTCATTTTTCAGTCCAAACTCACCAATCTTTCTAAGTTCCTTTAAGTTTTGTTATGAAACCATATTCTACACCTCCACTGGCTTGTATACTTTGATTAAATCATTTTTTAAAAAGGCCAAAGCCAAAATCCAGTTACTTGAGCTCACAATTATTGAGCTCACCTCCAACCCTTTCTTATAGCATTCAGACAAATAGCTTGGATACTTAACTGCTTGGAGACAAACATTGGAATGAAATGCCAGAAGAATTAGTGGATATATCCCAGTTAAACACTTAACAGATATTTGGACAGGTACTTGAATAGGAAAGATTTAGAGGGATATGGATCAAACATAGGCAAATGGGATCAGTTCAGTTTAGGATATCTGGAGTGAATAGATGAGTTGCAGCAAATGGTCTGTTTCTGAGCTGTATGACTGGACAATTAAGCATGACCACTTGGACTCTGCGGCTATGAAAGGAATGTGCTCAAATATAAACTTAACATGTATGTCAGGCAACTTCAGTAGTTTTCTAGCCTCAGTTAGATCTTTGGGCAGTTAGAAAGAGTTCCTGAAAGCAACTTTTCTGCAGAAAAAGATAAGCAACAGACTTGCTGAGGGAATAAAGTTGAGATTTGCTTCCTTGTTGTCTCTTGCCTGATCACTCTCAGACACTTTCAAACTCCGTGTGCTGGTTTTGACTACAGATGGCACAGGCAGAGTTTTTTTTTAAAATAAATTAAGCTAGCACTGTTCTCCCACTCATGATAAGATCAAGAACCAGAGTAAACATAATTAAAGTGATTTTCTAAAGGAGTAAATGTGATGTGAGAAGAAATGTCTTCACATGGTAAGTTATAGAAACACTATTTGGAATTGTGATGAAGGCAGATTCAATTGATGTATTCAAGAGTGAATTGAATAACTAATAATGCAAGAAAGTTTGGATAAAAAGCAGAAAATTGGCAGAATATAATGATGATCATTTGAAGAGCCAGACATGATAAGCTGAATGGCTTGCTTCCGCACCAAAACATATATCTATGTTCCTTTGATTCTGTGATTCTGTCTCCAGAAGAATTGGTAAAGAATCCATCTATAACCTTAAATCACCTGAATGCTGGAAGCAACAAGGCAGTAGAAGTGAAGGCAGTAGAACCAGATAAGCAAATACCCACAGCTAAGCCATCAACCTACAAGAGAGTCACACTTAATTTTTAAAGTGTGAGCTGACACTGACCATCCAAAGATAAATTTTGACAGCACATGCTTACCGCTGATTTTTTAAAATGCATATATAGATGCACACATGCAATATAAATCCATTTTAAAAACATTTTAAGAAGCACTTCATTTAACAGTTTTTCTTCACCTGTATATTTCTCTTTTTGTTTGCATTTTTGAAGGTTTGCTACATTGCTATCTTTTTTTTCTTTCATAAACCCTCCATTGTAAATAAAAATGCATTAGTTCTGAAAGGAACATGGCCCCAAACAAGCTTCTCTTTTAAAAAAATCACCATGGCTTCAAAAGCACAAAATTATTCATTCTTTCAGCTATCTTGAAAAAACCCACCTGGTTCACTGATGTGTTTTAAAAAAGGAAACTGCCACCCTACCTGGTTTGGCCGACATGTAAATCCAGACCCACGGCAATTAACTGCCCCTTAACTGCTCTCTGGGCAATTAGGGATGAGCAATAAGTAATGGCCTAGCCAGTGATGCCCTCCTCTCATGAATCATTTTTTTTTTTAATCATAGAATCCCTACAGTGTAGAAACAAACCATTTGACCCAACAAGTCCTCACTGACCCTCCAAGCAATATCCAGCTCAGACCCATTCCCCAACCCTATTACTCCACATTTTTCCCATGACTAATGAACCTAGGCCTGCACATCCCTGAACACTAAGGGCAGTTTAGCATGGCCAATTCACCTCATCTGCACATCTTTAGACTGTGGGAAGAAACCGGAGCACCCAGAGGAAACCCATGCAGCGACGGGCAGAATGTGTAAACTCCACACAGTCACCCGATGCTGGAATCAAACCTGGGTCCCTGGTGCTGTGAGACAGCAGTGCTAACCACTGAGCCACCGTGCTGCCTTAAATATTAAAAAAAAGTAAATTTGAAAGCCACTTTATTCCTCTATCAATATAAATTCTGGGTGGCTTATAACATAGACTACCAAATGACCTCATTGTCACAATGTTTCTGCATTGTGAACTATCCAAAATGGCAGTCTTTTGCTGCAATATTATTGTCCTGACTTCAGCTATCAAGTTATTTTGGTCAAGTTCAGGTCAGCGTCCCCAGTCAGTCCTATTCGAGATTATGTATCCTTACTCAATCATGGTTGGATGGACTCAGTTGGTGCATTAAGGTGTGGCTTGAATCTGTAAGGAATTCTCTTTATAATTGTTCAGAAATAGTTATCAATCAAAATCATCATTCTCTAGATTGGAGGCCTATAGTTTGATGTTCAGTTGAAGATTTCCAAGAATACCAGTAAGAAATGAAGCCAGATATGTAATTTAACAGGGTAATACATTAAAATATAAAAAATGTCACAATCACAGTAAATAATAGTCCTATGGAATAATTAAAGAATAAACTTTCATTTATGTAATAACTTTGAGTTCAAAGAAGGTCCTAAACTACTACTTAACCAATTAATTATTTTGGATTATAGCTACTGTTGTCATGGAAGAATATACTGCAATATAAGACATTAATAGTTATAATACTAACTGTTGGAGTGCATCATTATTGATGCCAGATGTTCCCGAGGGGGAAAGGTTTTGAAAGATTCTACAATAGTCTACTTTTCAACTAGTGTCAATTAGCAATGCATGATATTAAATAAATTCAATAATAAGTATGTAATTAAATATTAGTTAAATACAGTATGGTTTGCAGCTCTCTTCTTTTGAAGTCCATAGACACCTTTCGTAACAATAATGCATATACAGGTCATTCTGCGATAACACGCGTTTCATTAATGCAAATTCACTATAACACGATTGACAAATTGGAGACAATTGCTAAAGAACAAATGTTTAAAGTTTGTATTGGTTATAACGCGATTCTAGCCACACTTGTTTAAATGGTGCTGCTCTTATGCAATTTTCTTACAAAACATGATTGCACAAGAACAGAACTACCATATTTTAGCAGAACTGACCGTAGACACACAGCATGGAAATAGATCTTTGGTTCAACGCATTCACACTGACCAAGTTTCCCAAACTAAACTAGTCCTACTTGCCTGCTTATGGCCTATATACCTGTAAACCTTTTTTATTCAGGTACATAACCAAATCTCTTCTTAGTGTTGTAACTGTACTTACACTTATCACTTCCTCTGACAGTTTATTCACTATACAAACCACCCTATGTGCAAAAAAGTTGCCCTTGTTAAATCTTTTTTCTCTCACTTTAATAAGTTTGATCACTTGAACTAGGGTAAGGCCTTTGCTATCTACGCAACTCATAATTTTATAAACATCTATAAGGTCACTCTTCAATGTCCTACATTGGCAATGGTCAATTAACCATTTCTTAAAGATTGTTGTCAACAGCAACAAAGGCAGGAAAGAAGAAAAGTTAAATCAGGGAAAGGGAGAAACAACCGTGGTAGCAAAGGATTGATCAATTGGTACCGGAGTTGGAGAGATATGCAGCTCAGAAACAGATCCTTTGGTCCAACTCATCCATGACAACCATATATCCCATATAAATCTAATCTCATTTGCCAGCATTTGGTCCCTCTACATCCTTTCTATTCATATACCGATCCAGATGCCTTTTAAATGTTGTAATTATACCTGCCTCCATCACTTTTGCTGGCAACTTGTTCCATACACACCCCATCCACTGCACAAAAAAGTTGCTCCTTAGGTCCCTTTTATATCTTTTCCTTCTCACTTTAGAACTATGCCCTCTAGTTCTGGACTCCCCCATCCAGGGAAAAGGCCTTGCCTATTTACCCCATCCATGGCCCTCATGATTTATAAACTTTATAAGCTCACCCCTCAGCCTCCAATGCTTCAGGGAAAATAGCCCCACCCTATTCAGCCTCTTCTTATAGCTCAAACCCTTCAATTCTGGCAACATCTTCGTAAATCTTTTCTGAACCTTCCTAGTTTCATGACAACCTACCTGTGGGATGGAGACCAGAATTGCATGTAATACTCCAAAAGTGGACGAATCAAGGTCCTGTACAGCTGCAGTATGACCTCCCAACATCTACACTCAATGCACTGACCAATAAAGGCAAGCATATCAAATGCCTTCTTCACTAAACTATTTACCTGTGACTCCACTTTCAAGGAACTATGAACTTGCAATGCAAGGCCTCTTTGTTGAGCAATACTCCCCAGGACCTTACCATTAAATGTATAAGTCCTGCCCTGTTTTGCCTTTCCAAAAAGCAGCATCTCACATTGAACTAAATTAAACTCCAATTGCCACTTCCTTGACTCATTGGCCCATCTGATCAAGATCCTGTTGTACTCTGAGGTAACCTTCTTCACTGTCCACTACACCTTGAATTTTACTGCCATCTGCAAACTCACTAACTATACCTCCTATGTTCGCATCCAAATCATTTATATAAATGACAAAAAGCAGTGGACCCCGATCCTTGTGGCACACCATTGGTCACAGGTCTCTAGTATGAAAAGTAAACCTCCACCACTGCACTATATCTCCTACCTTTGAGCTAGTTCTGTATCCAAATGGCTCATTCTCCCTGTAGTCCATGAAATCTAACTTTGTTGAACACCTTACTGAAGTCCACATCGATCACATCCACCACTCTGCCCTCATTAATCTCTTTATTAAGTCTTCAAAAACCTCAATCAAGTTCGTGAGACATGGTTTCACATGCACAAAGCCATGTTGACTATACCTAATTATTCCTTGTCTTTCCACATTCATGTAAATCCTGCCCCCCAGGATTTTCTTCAACAACTTCCCCACGAATGGTGTCAGGCTCACCAGTCTATAGTTCCCTTTTTTTTCTTATCACCTTTCTTAAATAGTGGCAAAACACTGGGCAATCTCCAGTCTTCTGGCACCTCACCTTGTGCCTATTTGTGATACAAATATCTCAGCAAGGGGCCCAGCAATCACTTCCCTAACTTCCCACAAAGTTCTAGGGTACACCGGATCAGGTCCTGGGGATTTATCCACCTTTATAAGTTTTAAAATGTTCAGCACCTCCTCCTCCATAATATGGGCATTTTTCAAGATGTCACTATTTATTTCTCCACATTCTCTATCTTCCATATCCTTCTCCACAGTAAACACTGATGCCAAATGCTTGTTTGGTATCTTCCTTATCTCTTGTGGTTCCAAACTGTCAGAGAATTGAGCCCAATGGATCAGAGGCCACAAACAAGGATCGTAGTGACAAGTGGTTTATTACACAAAGTGGTATCATGGAAAGGAAATTAACCAGGCTGATACAGAACTGATTCTCTGCACAGATGGCCAAATACGCTTCCCAGAACAAAGTGCAGGCATGCTTATAGGGGTACAACACAAAGGTGATAATTGTAAAGATGTTACACTGCAATGGTGAAAATTGTAAAGAGATTAAAAAGAGAATATACTGAATGGAAGTTTATCAAGCATCCAGCAGTAGCAATTCATTCGTAATTGACACAGGAGATTCCAGCCATCTCCGTGAGTGGGTGAGAATGTATTCTTGAGGATTCTTTACTGTATTTTCCATCCACGCAAATATGTGTAAATGTTCCTTCTCCTGGCATTTAGGTGCATCCATTGTGTTCGTCTGTGAGCGAAGTCTTCCGGGATCTCTTGGTCTGCCTCTTTGTTTATGTGGCATCGGTTTCAATGGGAAATAAGCCTGCCCTTAGGGTGTTGGTATTGCAGTGCTAATATGGGCTGGGAACTGATTGTGAAAGCTGTTTTAGGAAGTGTATTGTCTGTTCTGGGAGTAGCTTGGCCATGTCAGGTTTCGATGTTAGCATGTTTGGCGATGACGGGGGCACTCTGGGTAGTTTCTGTATGTGTTGGTAGGCTTTATTTCTGTGTCTAGATTAGAGTGGTGCTGGAAAAGCACAGCAGGTCAGGCAGCATCCGAGGAGCAGGATGCTGCCTGACCTGCTGTGCTTTTCCAACACCACTCTAACCTAGACTCTGGTTTCCAGCATCTGCATTCCTTGTTTTTACCGTGTTGATTTCTGAGTTTTGCAGGCCAGATTGTGGGTGAGCAGGGAGGCAGATCTTTCTCCCAAGGTGGATTTGCTGATCTTTAAGGGGGTCTATTCTCTCTCTCGTTACCCTTTTGTCCTTAACGTATTTATAGAATCCATTTGGAATATGCTGGGCAGCACAGAGGCACAGTGGTTAGCACTGCTGCCTCACAGCGCCAGAGACCCAGGTTCAATTCCCACCTCAGGCGACTCCCTGTGTTTAATTTGCACATTCTCCCCGTGTCTGTGTGGGTTTGCTCTGGTTTCCTCCCACAATCCAAAAAAAATGTGCAGGTTAGGTGGATTGACCATGCTAAATTGCCCATAGTGTTAGGTGAAGGGGTAAATGTAGGGGAATGGGTCTGGATGGGTTGTGCTTCGGTGGGTCAGTGTGGAACTTGTTGGGCCGAAGGCCCCTTTTCCACACTGTAAGTAATCTAATGTAATCTAAATATCCTGAACATTATTTGCCAAAGCTATTTCAAGTTGCTTTTCTTTGGCAGTAATGTTATATATACATAGATTATGGAGAAGGCATTACCCCTTTCTGAATCCCTGGACCATGTAAAGATGCAAAGATTATTAATAAACTGTTTAAAATACCTAAGTGTATCCAACCACCATTCTTAAAATATAGCATACAGACACATAAATACTTTTCCAAACCTGAAATAAAAATTGCAGAGTGTTTTATAAGAACAATATTCAGCTAAGTACCAGATAAATTGAGAAGAAAAAAAGAGCACAGATTGTCCAAGCACTGAACTGCAGTCAACATCATTTTTTACAGAAGCTGTTGGTATTGGAATTTCTTCTGGCTCTCATACAACTGGTTGAGTTCTCTTTCTCTGGAGACAGTGGTATAGATTCAGAACCTTTCAATTGCAACGATACAGTCTTCCAGCAAAATTTCAACTCATACCCTTTGATGTGCGGACTTTCATAGAAAGAGACAGAAAGAAGACACAGGCTAACTCTCCTGAGGCAGGTTCTGCCTGAGTGTCTAAGTTCAATATTTTTTCCATCCGTAGTCCCAATTTCATAACCTATCTCTGAAAGTGTTGCAAGCTCAATGCTCGAAAACTATTATTCTCAAAAGGTTCATTATACATATGTATATGTCCAGTTGATGATACTGTCAATTAATATTTTAGATAACTTATTTTCATAACAACCAAAAATTTTGATACAGCCTAATTTTTCACCCCTACTACCCTAATGCAGTCTCTTCTGAGTTCATCTGTCAATGTTCCATGTTAGTAATTATCTTCAGGGTGGTGTAGGTCAGTTATACAGGATTCAATAAACTTCCCTGGGTGTCAATTGAACATTGGGTGGTGTATTATAGTATTATGCTGAAAATCAGAAGCTTTAATGACTTCTTCATATTTAGTGGGTTCTCGATCAATACCAGTCTTTTGCCCATTGGCACTTCTGTAATTGCAGACAGTTGTATACTAATCTGATCCTTGCTGGGCTTCTCTACAAGTCTGGAAGTGATGTAGTATTGACTGAAACAGTGGCACCAATTGAGTCACTTCATGGATTGATTGACATCTCCATGTAGTCCAAGGGTGCAGGAAAGGATAAGCCTTTCTCTATCATTCAATGCACTTCTATTTGGCAGTTGTGGACTCTGGTAATGATTAGTTGCTCGTATTTCTGCTTATTTTATTGAGTCAGTTCAAATGCCTTTCACCTTTTCATACTATCAACACCAATTGAGATTCTCAATAAAGGATGTGCAGACATCCTTCATAATAATAATCCACTATCATAATGTATAAAAGTCACAACTAAGTTTTGGGGATTTTGATACATAAAGGCTGAAACTAAATTAAAGTTGTGTGCAAGGCATTGTATAATATCTTAGTAACTCTAATAGTAATTGTTAGAGTGCATCCTCAATGATTTCAGATCCCACATAGCTAGAATCTGAGAAAGTAGCTGTCTATCGTGTAAACAGTGCAAATAACCAATAAACAGTTAACTAATTTGCACCAACATAATTTCCAGATATGATGTTAATGCAAATAAAATAGTCAATTTGAACAAACCAGCACTAAAATAAATGACCATTTAATCTCTTTTGGTGGTTTCATTGGAGGAGCAATGCTAGTCATGAGAACTCCTTGTTTTTCACAAATGCTGTCAGAGTAATGGACAGACCAGAATCAGGTTTTGGGAGGAAAGGCCTGTAATCAACCTTCATGCCTTACCACCCTTAAATAGTACATTAAGAAGCACTTCTGAAGGTCAGGCTGCCATCTCTGGGTCTACTCTAGCTGCAAGAAAGTCTATTATCATGTATCCATGCATCCAGGTCAACCTAGGTGAGGAGAGACTTATAGTTGTCCATGGGCAGCCAAAAGCGGTCCACCAATGGAAGCCATGACCCTCTCCATTGTACTGCTAAGTACAAGAGCTGCTGGTATCTGGTTGATCAATAGCTCTAACTCAGTGAGATCTCTGCCCGAGGAGTTTCATTTCAGACAAAGGCTAGACATCGCATGACTCGCCAATTGGCATCCAATCAGCAAGGCTTACCTGGAAGGAGTAGGTGGGATCTCCCTCCCACTACCCAGCCAACTTTGAGTCCCCTGCTACCTCAACAAGATTCTGGCCTACAGTATTGAAGAATCAGACAGAATTGATACTGACACTTTGGAATGGAATTTGAAGCTATACCTTACTGAGAGGTTGGAATTCAAGTCGAGCCACTAATCTGTGAGTTATAAAGAAATGTATTCCTTTTCAATCCAAACTGCCACCTTCCACTAACTGGGCAATTTTGTGCCATTGCAGGTGCTAATGGTTTGAATGCTTACTCTGACCACAGAAAAATAAAAGTTACAGAAGGAAAACAAATAACTACAAAGTTGGCCCCATTTTGCCACATAGGATAACATTTTAAGATCCCATTATCTGCCAAAACTACAATACCATAGTTACAAGAATGATGCAATTTTCGAAGTAACTATCATGATGAATATGATAACTGGGGCTGGTAAGCAGTATCTAGGTCCATATGTATAAAATGTGTAGTCACATTACACTGGGCATACACATCACATACTGTCCTCCTTCGGCTAATGAATCAGTACTCCTCCATGTTGAACAACACTGAGGGTGGCTATGGTGCAAAATGTACTCCGGGTGGGGGATTTCAATGTCCACCCCCAAGAGTGGCTCAGCAGCAGCATTACTGATTGAGCTGGTCAGGTCCTAAAGGATATAACTGCTGAACTGGGTCTGTGGCAGGTGGTGAAGGAACCAACAAGAGGAAAAACCATACTTGAACTTATCCTTATTAATCTGCCAGCTGCAGAAGCATCTGTCCATGACAGTATAGGTACAAGTGACCACCGCATTTTCTTTGTGGAGAGGAAATCCCCTGTTTTCACATTGTGAATAACCTCCATCATTTTGTGTGATACTATAACTGTGCTAAATGGGATAGACTTAGAACTGATCTAAATCCTTGTAGAGGGAGGAAGAGAGCTTCTTCAAAGAAGGCATCCTTGTAAGAGGATTCGCAGCAGGTTAAAATCTTTGAGGAGAAAGTGAGGACTGCAGATGCTGGAGAACAGAGCTGAAAATGTGTTCCTGGAAAAGCGCAGCAGGTCAGAATTCTTGAAGAAGGGCTTATGCCCGAAACATCGTTTCTCCTGTTCCTTGGATGCTGCCTGACCTGCTGTGCTTTTCCAGCAACACATTTTCAGCTTCGAACTGATCTAGCAGCTCAAGACTGGGAAGCTATGAGGCACTGTGGACCATCAAGAGCAGCAGAACTGTACCCAGCCAAATCTGCAACCTCATGGCCTGGCATATCTCCCACTCAACCATTACCATCAATCCAGGGGATCTTTCCTGTTCAATGGAGAGTGGAGGAGAACATGCCAGGACCAGCATTAGGCATACCTAAAAATGATGTGTCAACCTAGTGAAGCTAACAAAGAGGACTACGTGTGTGCCAAATGGCATTAACAGCAAGTGATAGGCAGAGCCAAGTGATCCCACAACCAACGGATCAGATCCTGTACTTCCACGTTCAATCGTGAATGTTGGTGGACAATTAAACAACTCATTGGAGGAGGAGGCTCCACAAATATCCCCATCCTCAATGAGGGAGAAACCCAGCCCATCAGGCTGATGCATTTGCAACAATCTTCAGTCAAAAGTGCCAAGTGGATGATCTATCTTGGGCTCCTCAAGTGGTCCCCAGCATCACTGATACCAGTCTCCAGTCAATTCAATTCATTCTACGTGATATAAAGAAATTGCTGGAGGCACTGGACATTGCAAAGGCAATGGGCCCTGATAACATTCTGGCAATAGTACTTAAGACGTGTGCTTCAGAATTTGCTGCTCCCCGAGCCAAGCTCTTCAAGTACTGTTGCAAAATTGGCATCGACTCAACAATGCCGAAAATTGCCGAGGTATCTCCCATACACAAAAAGCAGGACAAATCCAACTCAGCCAATTACCACCCCATCAGTCAACTCTCTACTGTCAGAAAAGTGATGGAAGAGGTCATCAACAGTGCTACCAAACAGCACCTGCTCAGCAATAACCGGCTCAGCGACGCCCAGATTGGGTTTCGCCATGGTCACTCAGCTCCTGATCTCATTACAGCCTTGGTTCTAACATAGACAAAAAAGCTGAGGTGAGGTGAGAGTGATAGCCCTTGACATCAAGGCCGCTTTTGATAGGGTAGTGTTCCAGGCCTAACAAACTTCAACTGCATCATCAATAATCTTTGCTCTGTCTTAATGTTAGAAATTGGGATGTTCGATGATTGCACAGTATTCAGCACCATTTGCAACTCCTCAGATACTGAAGCAGTCCATGCTCAAAGGCAACAAGATCTGGACAATATCCAGGGTTGTGCTGACAAGTGGCAAATAACATTTGTGCCACACAAATGCCAGACAATGACCATCACCAATAAGAGACATTCTACCCACTGCTTCTTGACATTCAATGGTATTACCATCACTGAATCCCCCACTGTCAATATCCTTGGGATTACCATTGAGCAGAAACTCAACTGGACTCAACACATTAACACAATGGCTATAAGAGCTGATCTGAGGCAAGGAATACTGCAGCGAGTAACTCACTTCTTGACACCCCAAAGTCTATCCACCATCTACAAGGCACAAGTCAGGAATGAGATGAAATATTGCCTGGATGGGTGTAGCTCCAACAACACTCAAGAAGCTTAACATCATCCATGACAAAGCAACTTGTTTGATCAGCACCACATCTACAAATATTTAATCCTTCTACCCCTGGCGCTCAGCAGCAGCAGTGTGAACTATCTACAAGATGCACAGCAGAAATTCACTAAAGATCCTGAGACAGCACCTTCCAAACCCATGACCACTTTCACCCAGAAGGACAAGGGCAGCAGATACTTGGGAACACCACCAACTGCAAGTTCTCCTCCCAATCACTCACCACCCTAACTTGGAAATATACCGCTGTTCCTTCACAGTCGTTGGGTCGAAATCCTAGAATTCCCTCCCTACTGGCATTGTGAGTAAACCCACAGCAAGTGGATTGCAGCGTTTCAAGAAGGAGCTCACCACTACCTTCTCAAGGCAAATACGGATGGTCTATCAATGCTGGCCAGCCAGTGACGCCCATGTCCCACAAATGGTTTTTTAAAAATCAACCATTTAATTCATTGAAAACTCCATTGTGAGTGTATAACTAATGTTTTTGTAATTGGTGCTCCAAGTTTCTGAAAAGGTCAAGGTAGCATAATTTAATGTTTTACGCTTTAAATAGCCAATTTAAAATCAATCTTCTTTTTGCTTGTCATAATTGTCTTTGATTCTCCAAATCACTGTGAAAAGGTAATGTCATATAAGTCAAACCAGTTCATTTGATTGTACTGTGCCTTATTTTATTAATAAATGGTGTTTTTTTTTCTTTTGTAAGTTAATGTATTTTCTTCATGAGAAATGAAATGTTTGTAGTGCCAATAATTACCTCTCTTCCTTATAATTCACTTTGATGCACAATGACATCTCTGGGAATGATCTTTGATTATGACTCCACATTTGGCAGAAGTGTTATACAAGACATGTGATAATAGTAAGACTAGTGGAAGCAGGCTACCAAGACTTTTTTTGGGGATGGGACTTGCTCCATCAAAAACTCCAGCAGAAAGTTTGAGCCTTTTACAATAATACTAGTGATGATTCTCAAAGTGGCAAATAAATCAATGGCACAGCAATATACAAACAATTATTTCTGTGCTATGGTTTCCTTTGATTCAAAAATACCACCTTATGAAAATAGTACCTTATGTTCTTTTGAATAAAGCAATACAAATCATTAAAGGGTATAAAGGGTAAAGCCTCAAATTTACCTCCTGACAAAGATGATGCCTTTGCGAGGAATTCCACAATGCTGTCCCTGCCCCTTCCATAACATCATGCTTATTGCCTGGGTGAGTGGAAATTTGTAAGGACAATGCATCCTAATTTCTTATCCATACTTCTGACTGGCAAAGTATATAAAAAAATACCCATTAAGTATCTGGCTGTTTTTTCAAACACCAATGAGACTGTGCAGACTCTGCACACTTATTCCAAGTTAATCTGAAACACATTATGTTAAAATTCTCTGCCTCTAAAATATTCAAAAGTCTCAATGGCCAAGCAATGGTTTCACTTTTGGTTTTATCATTTTTTTCTTTCAATTCTCCTGAAGATATTTTGTACCAGATTCAAGAGGGCAGTGATCAAGTGCCCATCTCTGATCCCGTTAAGTTCCTACAAGACTGGTGTCACTATGTGATATTGCCATGTCCAACCCAACATCTTCAACGTAGCAAATAACAGTTGTGAAGAAATCCATCCCTGATCTGTTGTGTGAATATCCTACCTGATAGTTCAAAACAGTAGTCACTGACCTTTGGGCATATTGTGGTCTCAGTTAAATATTATTTTACAGTCTTAAAATGAATGCCCCAAACCTCATTTATATCTGTGATCGTACCATTGTTAAAATTGTTCTGGCTTTTATCTCATTGTCCCCTAGACATTAAAACTACATTTCAGTGATGATTTCCAATCCAAATTAGTGAACTGTTTTATTGTAGTCAGAGCTTGTGAGATGCAATCCATGACTAATAGTAATAGGCCACAAACAGCTGAGCCAGCCATTCTTAAAGGGACTGGCGAAGGCCAGAAAATTCTGAAAATGTTGCATTTTGATGAAATGTCTCGGAGCAATACCATTCATCTTGGTTTCACAAAACAGCTATATGCTTCATTTGGCTGTTACTTGCATCTTTCTTTCCTGATTGTGGTTCCAAATACAGTACAACTCTGGGTTTCAGCACAAAAATGGCAAATCCCTGTGCACAAACTTGGATCAGTGCATTTATTGCTGCACATAACTTACATGATTTCTTTTAATTTTTGTTTATTTATTCTTTTTATTTATTCTTCAGCAACAAAATATGGTAATTCTTGAGCCTCTCCACAATGCTGACACTGTTCTGTTTGGGCCAATAAAGTATTTAGGCCTCAATTCAACATACAGAGGTCAAATCAAGGTCAAAATATTCTCAAGATGCTCTGAATAGTTGCTTTTAGTTTCTTTGACTTTGCTGATTGTTGGAGAGCTCAGTATTGCATGCTTCCAGTTATTTATCATTTAAGGGACTTTGTTTCAGAAAGGGATTTGATTTAAAACATGTCTTGCTTGATGGAAAAACACAAAACTCAATGGAGTGTGCAGGACAGTAAGAAGAAATATTGGATCTGTTTCTTCAGCTGCGCGTTGGTTCCAGTCAGTCAGCATTTGACGTGACTGCAATGAATTGCAATGCTTGAATATGATCACTTTAAATTACATTTGAGGTTGTGAGTTACTACCACCCTTTGTTATCTTTGATGTATGTAGATTTTGTTAACACGCATGAAGTTGAATTGTGCCATTTCACGATTAGTTGATAATCTAATATGAAAGGATCATTTACCCAATAGTGACCATATTATGATCAGACTCAATGTTGGTTTATAAAGGTCAAAAGGGAGGATAGTGAAAATTGTATAGCTCTGGAAATGGACGCAGGGATGACAATGTACAATTAACCCATCCCCCTTTCCTTCCCATGGAAGCAGCATATAAAGATTGTGCTGTCTATATTGATATGATTGTATTATATCCTCGCTAAAGGCTTTGTTGAATGGCCACACATATCATTGAAGTGTAAGACAGACTCATACTGATTAAAAGTAACTTGAACTACTTAAAACTTCTTAAGACAGATGGATTTTGGCTTCTGAAATAAGTATGAGAAATTTCTGAGCAAGACATGTGTTCAGAAAGAAGTGTAACTAATGATACAGCACAGGAGAGGGCATGCTCCAAGATATTACTGCAGAGCTTTGGTGGAAGAGGTTGACAGGAAGAATGGTTGTCTCTACATAGACAACCTAAGCACTCTACAGACAGGCAGACACACCAAACACCTTACGAGCAGTTTGTCAACGTGGCTTATGCTGCAAGACATTAGGAGTAATGTTGTAAGAAGTTCAATAATCTCACATGAGTGGTCAAGGATTACATCTTCAAATGTCATATCTCACCAAGTGAATGATCAGGTTTTTAAATTTTTCATTTCCCATCCTAAATCTTCGCACCTGTCAAAAATCTGTATCGTTCATGGTTCATATTTCACATTTATAGCTTCAGCTAACACCCTTAATACCACAGAAAATCTTGCCCTCACAACTCATATCGTCTGCACATGACATGACAGAAATTGGCAGCCATGAAAACACTGATGCTAACAGCATGTTCTTACGTGTGTGTGCGCGATGATATTGTGCGTTTAAGAGATGTGCTCTGTCCTATTTCTCTTGCAGCGAAGTGCTGTTACAGTGGTTCTGAAATATCTCCTTCAGACAGGTAATTGGTAAACAGCTTTAAGTTATTGTTGGGTGATTTTATAAAAAAGTAAGCTGAAAGAATCAGGAGTGGGTGGGGTCAGGCCCATACAGACCTAAAGGCCTTTTGTTTTTGCTCTCAGTTAGCTGATTTTTCTGCTAGATAGCTGCTGGAAATAACATCCCGAGCTCTCTCTGCTGCTATATTGATGACTTAGACAAAGAGCGCAGCAGGTCAGGCAACATCGAGGAGCAGGAAAATCGACGTTTCGGGCATAAGCCCTTCTTCAGGAATCTGGAAATTCTCCTACTCCTTGGATGCTGCCTGACCTGCTGCACTTTTCCAGCAACACATTTTTCAGCTCTGATCTCCAGCATCTGCAGTCCTCACTTTCTCCTAGACTTAGACAAAGAGTTTATCACACAGAAATACAGAAAAACAGATTGTTTCTTTCAGTGTTTCTTTCCACTGGATTGGAGAGGTATAGCACGTGAGAAGAAAAAACATTTTGCTGAATTGCATTTTTTGCCAAAGGGCGTGTTTATGGGATGCTGCCATTTTTTTTAGTTTATCAACTGTACAAAATACAAACAGTTAACAATGACCAATAAGCAGCAGTTTCCAAGAAACAGCAATTTACAGGGGAAAAGGGGCAGCAAGACGAAACCCCAAACCCCACTGTATAACCTGTTTACAGGGAAATGAGGATTTACCTCAAATCCCACCTTACTGCAATAAAAAGGAAATAGTAGACACAAACACATACAAATTAGTCCACATCAACCAAGCGATAAAGCAGTGCATATATCACAGACGCCACTGGCAAACCAGCCACCTTTTGGCCACAAGGTAGCCCGCCCCGATGCTCCTTCCAGCTCTCGGTCCACCCTAACACAACTTCCGGTCCCTCAAGGGCAGCCCGTTCTGTTCTGTTCTGCACAACACCACCACCAACCTGCACCACCAATACTGCTCCCCTCTGCCTCTGCCCTCACCACCGGGACGATGGTGATCAGGATGGCCTAACCACCTTCCGGCTTCCCTAACTGCCCCCGTGCCTTCCGGCCACCTCTAGGATAACCCATCCTGGTACCTTCACGGAGAGGCAGCACTGAGAATAGCCTATCTGCCATCTGGTTCTTAGTCCACCCCTACGAACGGTCTCGCTGTCGCCCACCCCCAATGCACTGTCTGACCTGTGGACTGCCCGATGCACCTTCCGGTCACCTCGAGGGAAGCCCGTCCCTATACCTCCCTGGGACAATGGCGCTCAGGACAGCCCACACGACATCCGACCCTCGGCCCGTCTCACACACCTTCTGATTCTCTGTCCGACCTGATGCACCTTCCAGCCACCTCTAGAACAGCCCGTTCTGCCCCTTCCTCGGGACAATGGAGCTCAGGGCAGCCTACCATCTTGGAATACTGCCTATCTTGGAACAGTTGATGACCAGTGTTTAATTAATACATTATCTTGATAATTATTTCAATGGGGTAAAGATATGCCACTTCTTTTTTTGTTGTATTTTAACTCTGTTATAGAGTCATAGTTCTGGAGGTGTATAGCATGAAAACAAACCCTTCAGTCCAACTCATCCGCGCCAACCAGATATCCTAGCCTAATCTAGTCCCATTTGCCAGCACTTTGGCCCATATCCCTCCTATGCATATATATACATATATACCCATTTGTATCCCTTTTAAATGTTATCATTGTACCAGCCTCCATCCCTTCCTCTGGCAGCTCAATTCACACACGCATCACTCTTTGTATGAAAAGGTTGCCCTTAAGGTCCTTTTTAAATCTTTCCTCTCTCACTCTAAACCTATGCCCTCTAGTTCTGGACTTCCACAATCCAGGGAAAATACCTGCTCTATTTATCCTATCTACATCCCTCATGATTTATAAACCTCTATAAGGTCACCCCTCAGCCTCCATCACTCCAGGGAAAATAGCCTCAGCTTTTTTGGCCTGTACCTGTAGCTCAAACCCTCCAACTCTCGCAACATCCTTGTAAATCTTTTCTGAATCCTTTCAAATTTCACAACATCCTTCCTAAAGGAGGAAAGTCAGAATTTCACACAATATCCAAAAGTGGCCTAACCAATGACCTGGAGGAGAAAGTGAGGACTGCAGATGCTGGAGATCAGAGCTGAAAATGTGTTGCTGGAAAAGCGCAGCAGGTCAGGCAGCATCCAAGGAGCAAGAGAATCGACGTTTTGGGCATGAGCCTTTCTTCCTGCTGCGCTTTTCCAGCAACACATTTTCAGCTCTTGCTAGACCATACGTCTGTTATAAATCATTATCTGCCCATTTGACCGATGTGTAAGTTATGTATTTTGACAAGGAAAACAAACTGACTTTCACTGTCACCAGCGAGAGTTTGAAATAAGTTAGTGATGTAACAGTTACCCTAATTCCCACAATTGCCACACGGTTAGGAGTCGTCTGAATTCCCAGTCTACCTTTAACTCTTCACACCAATCATCGATCACTTGTCTACATGAAGTCCAGGGAAAGACCGTCATGTTGTAGCTAGTAATACAGCTCTGTTTCCTTCTGCATCCAATGCTTCAATTCTAAAACCTCTCCACGCTTACAAGATGCAACTTGAAATCGTGATAGACTATGCAACACTCACGTAATAGATGATACATCCACAATCCACAAAAGTTCAAATGTATCCAGGATATTCCAGCTCATTTGCTGAACATCTTATTGATTCAACTTAAGATCAATGCCTTCAATGCCGAGTATATTGCATCTTTAGATTGCATATCAGCCTGGGAAGATGAGTAGAATTTACAAGGGTGGCATTTCCTAGTTGCTGTGAGAAGATTGAGGCAGACACTTGCCTAGAATCACTGCTATTGCCCTATATAATGAGTGAATGGCTTGTGCAGCCACTTCAGAGAATGGTCAAGATTCAGACATGTACGTGTTGAACTAGAATCATGTATCGGCTAGACCAGCCAATCGCATTTAAATGTCCATCTCTGAATGATATTAGTGAACCATTTGGATTCAAGAATAATCACAAAACTTCCTGGTCACTTTTACTGAAATCATATTTTTTTTTAAAATCACTTCCACATTCTTAAAACTGATTCAAAATTCTCAAACTATTGTGTTTACAGTTGCAATGTCTAGATTAAATGATCAGACTTTTCAATTACTTGTCCAGTAGCTACATTATCATAATAGACAATAGACAATAGGTGCAGGAGTAGGCCATTCTGCCCTTCAGGCCTGCACCACCATTCAATATGATCATGGCTGATCATCCTTAATCAGTATCCTGTTCCTGCCTTATCTCCATAACCCTTGATTCCACTATCCTTGAGAGCTCTATCCAACTCTTTCTTAAATGAATCTAGAGACTGGGCCTCCACTGCCCTCTGGGGCAGAGCATTCCACACAGCCACCACTCTCTGGGTGAAGAAGTTTCTCCTCATCTCTGTACTGAATGGTCTAAGCTGTGTCGTCTGGTTCGGCACTCACACATCAGTGGAAACATGTTTCCTGCCTCCAGAGTGTCCAGTCCTTTAATAATCTTATATGTCTCAATCAGATCCCCTCTCAGTCTTCTAAACTCAAAAGTATACAAGCCCAGTCGCTCCAGTCTTTCAGTGTAAGGTAATCTCGCCATTCCAGGAATTGACCTCGTGAACCTACGCTGCACTCCCTCAATAGCCAGAATATCTTTCCTCAAATTTGGAGACCAGAACTGCACACAGTACTCCAGGTGTGGTCTCACCAGGGCCCTGTACAGCTGCAGAAGAACCTCTTTGCTTCTATACTCAATCCCTCTTGTTATGAAGGCCAGCATGCTATTAGCCTTCTTCACTACCTGCTGTACCTGCATGCTTACCTTCATTGACTGGTGTACAAGAACACCCTGATCTTCCTGAAGAAGGGCTCATGCCCGAAACGTCGATTCTCCTGCTCCTTGGATGCTGCCTGACCTGCTGCATTTTTCCAGCAACACATTTTCAGCAGTTACCAATGTCCTGTACAGCCTCAACATTACTTGTAGAATCCAGTACTCATGCTCTGACCAATAAAGGAAAGCAGACTAAATGCCTTTTTCACTATCCTATCTACTTGAGACTCCACTTTCAAGGAACTATGAACCTGCAGTTCAAGGTCTCTTTGTTCAGCAACACTCCCCAGGACCTTACCATTAAGTGTATAATTCCTGCCTTGATTTGCCTTTCCAAAATGAAGCACTTCACCTTCATCTAAATTAAACTCCATCTGCCACTCCTTGGTCCATTGGCTCATCTGATCAAGATCCCGCTGTACTCTGAAGTAACCTTCTTCACTGTCCACCACACCTCCAATTTTGGTGTCATTTGCAAACTTACTATCTGTACCTACTGTCTTCACATCCAAATCATTTAAGCAAGATTCTGGGTAATCCAAGATGAAGGACAGGAAAAATGTCTGGCTGTAACAAGCTGCTCCTTTTTTGAGGTATTTTAGGTTTTTGAAGTGATTTCCTCGAATTCCAGGAGCTGCAATTACTGTTTATATGCTGTTGCATTGTTTTGGAACTTTGGGAGTCAAAACAACAGCACTTTTTAAAGGGAGAGGAACAGACAAAGGCAGCACATGATGAGGTTAGTGCAGGAGAGAGAGAGAGAGAAAGAAACCCACACTGCTAAGTGACAGAGCAGTGAACCTGCACAGTTACTGCCTTTACTGTTGAGTTCTTGTATCGCTGGACATTGGAGTGGATCTGGGATTATTAACAAACAGTGAAATTCACAACTGATCTTGGAGGAACCTATTTGGGAGAGGTCACAGCACAGAGAGAGAAAAATAAATAGTTTTAAGTATGACCTTGGGGCTTTGCTGTAAGTCTGCAGTAGTGAATAGAGTGGGTCCTTTCTTGATTATATATTTTATTGAGATATATGTCTTGTTTCACCTTAAAAATATAAGCCATTAGTATTAAGCTAGCCTAGAGCAGTGTTTTGTAGAGGAGTAAGACAATGCTATTTTCTAGGTCTACAGATTGGAAGAAGCAAAAATGGCCCTTCGTAGAGTGATACGCTCTTCTTGTCTGATATGGGAGTTTAGGAAGAGTTTATGTGTTACTGAGGATTATATCTGCAACAAATGCCATTGGTTGTGAATCCTATCAGATTGAATTGAATGGTTGAAGTGACATTTTGAAGCAATGAGGAATTTACAAGAGCAAGGAGATGTGATGGATGGCAGTGGTAGGAATGGAGAAAAGTCACAGATACAGTCATATAGATGGATTAACTCCAGGAAAGGTAAGAGAGGTAGGCAGGTAGTGCAGAAGTCTTCTCTGGCAATCCCCATTTCAAACAAGTATGATGTTTTGGAAAATGGGAGACTAGTTAGCAAAGTTAGATCTCATGGAATACAGGGAGAACTAGCCATTTGGATACAGAACTGGCTCAAAGGCAGAAGACAGAGTGGTGGTGAAAAGTTGTTTTTCAGATTGGAGGGCTGTGACCAGTGGAGTGAGTTAAGGATCGGTGTTGGGTCCAATACTTTTTGTAATTTTTTATAAATGATTTGGATGTGAGTTTAAGAGATATAGTTAGTAAGTTTGCAGATGACACCAAAATTAGAGGTGTAGTGGACAGTGAAGAAAATTATCTCATTACCACAGGATGTTAATCAGATGGGCCAATGGGCTGAGAAGTGGCAGATGGAGTTTAATTTAGATAAATGCAAGGTGCTGCAAATCTTAGCAGGACCTATACACTTAATGGTAAGGTTGCTGAACAAAGAGACCTTAAATTTAAAGTGGAGATTTGAGATGGCCCAGGAATCCTTTGTGGACTCAGACCTGTAAATTCACTCTCTTGATTCGTCCCAGAGATCGTACTCTTTGGAAGTCTGAAATAAAAGCCTCTTACCAATAGTTTAGTTTAATTTTAGTCATCCCCTTTATTCACTAATAGTATCACTGTTACAACATAACACTGATGCTTTTCAGATAAACTAACTAGATTCTAATAACCTAGGAGAGTAGGGTATCAGCTCTTCCAGTGCCCCAGCAGGCTACTCCGAAATACTGCTACAAAGTGGCTTCCTTTATACAAAAGTTTTTTAAAAATTGTGTGTTCTTAATTAGACATATAACAGTGAAAGACAATAATTTGTAAGGAAGAAAAGTTATTTGACAGGTTTGTGTATGCTTGACTAATCACTCCTCCAGGCCTTAAGCCATTCATCAGGTGGGAAAAACATACCCAGCCGAGTTAGGTGCCTGCTAGCGAGATAAACTCCTATCATAAAGAGGTACCAGTCTGAGTTAATTGGAGAGTTCATAAAATAAACTTGTTCAGCTCATATGTCTGATCCAGTTATTTTACAAAATGGCTTCTTAACAAGTAGGGTAAACTTTTGACCATAAAATGGCTTCGTGACACATTGAGCCAGAATCTCTTCAATGTTCGGCTTTGAATAATTTCTAAGCTCGGAGCAAACTCCTGCTTTTTAAGCAGTGAATCATTCTGTACCTGAGGCTGAGATGTTACCATAAGGTTGAATTTAAACTGACTCATTAGTCTTTGAATTAAACATGCTTTCTTTTCAGGGTTGTGATTCAAATTCAAATAAGATATGAGATCTGTTTCGTTAGAATTGATAGTGGGGCAGTCTGTAAGGTCTGTAGAGTGGTCTGCAAGAACAGCAAGTAAGTTAAAGCTTCATTAATATTATTAATAATCATAAGGTCCCAAAATGCAATTAAATTCAACTTATAGCAGATAAGCACTAAGAGTTAATTTTCTACTGGCTCGAACAGCCTCAGCACTAAAATGGTCTCTCTCTCTAGTGTCCTTTTGAACTCTCAAGTCAGGGTCTTGTAACAGGAAAGATTTTTTTCTCTGTGTCTGCCCCACTTGCAAGGGGAAATAAGAATCCATAATAATTAACAGCATCTGACCGTTAATTACAAAGCTTTTGACAGTACCGAGTTTCGTTTCAGGGTCAGAATCGAACACTGTCATTAATTTCACAAGGGAACAGCTGTGAATGTTACCACTTAGTGTCCTGTTCACACAGATTCTTCGATGCTAAGGCAAGTGTTTTTAATTGCCTTACAGCATCCTGTTATCAGTTGGTGAGCCCAGATGTCCCTACCTTCTGCATTCCTTGAGTTCCCCCTTTTTCTGAGCCTTCCTGCCTGTCTATTTTCTAGTGCAGTAAATGTGTTCTATGATTCAGCATTACATTTTAGTCTAAATGTTTAAGGACAAGTTTTAAGGCGATAGACTTTCTCACATGTTCATAGCTCCTTGAAAGTAGAGTCACAGGTCGCTAGGATAGTGAAGAAGGCATTTGGTATGCTTTCCTTTATTGGTCAAGAGTATTGAGTATAGGAATTGGGAGGTCATGTTGCCGCTGCACAGGTCATTGGTAAGGCCACTTTTGGAATATTGCGTGCAATTCTGGTCTCCTTCCTATCAGAGGGATGTTGTGAAACTTGAAAGGGTTCAGAAAAAATTTACAAGAATGTTGCCAGGGTTGAAGGATTTGAGCTACAGGGAGAAGTTGAATAGGTTGGGGCTGTTTTCCCTGGAGCGTCGGAGGCTGAGGGGTGTCCTTATATAGATTTATAAAATCATGTGGGGCATGGATAGGGTAAATAGACAAAGTCTTTTCCCTGGGGTGGGAAGTCCAGAACTAGAGGGCATAGATTAAGGGTGAGAGGGGAAAGATATAAAAGAGACCAAAGGGGCAATTGTTTCACACAGATTGGAGTTTGCACGTTCTCCCCGTGTCTGCGTGGGTTTCCTCCGGGTGCTCCGGTTTCCTCCCACAGTCCAAAGATGTGCAGGTCAGGTGAATTGGCCATGCTAAATTGCCCGTAGTGTTAGGTATAGGGGTAAATGTAGGGGTATGGGTGGGTTGCGCTTCGGCGGGTCGGTGTGGACTTGTTGGGCCATAGGGCCTGTTTCCATACTGTAATGTAATCTAAAAATCTAAGAAGGTAATGTGTGTTTGGAATGGGCTATCAGAGGAAGTCATGGTGGCTAGTACAATAGCAACATTTAAAAAGCATCTGGATGTGTATGTGAATAGGAAGGACTTGGAGGAATATGGGCTGGGTGCTGGCAGGTGGAACTAGATTGGGTTGGGATATCTGGTAGGCATGGTCAAGTTGGACCGAAGAGTCTGTTTCCATGCTGTACATCTCTATGACTCTATAAATGATGAAAAGCAGTGGCCTCAGCACCGATCCTTGTGGCACAGCACTGGTCACAGCCCTCCAGTCTGAAAATCAACCCTCCACCACTTTTATCTTCAAGCCATTTCTGTATCCAAATGGCAAGTTCTCCCTGTATTCCATGACATCTAACTTTGCAAACCAATCTCCTATGGGGAACCATGTTGAATGCCTTACTGAAGTCCATATGGACCACGTCCACTGCTCTGTCCTCATCAATCCTTTTCATTACTTTTTCAAAAAACTCAATCAAGTTCATGAGACATGAGTCCTAATCAACTATTGCCTTTCCAAATACATGTAAAACCTATCCCTCAGGATACCCTCCAACAACTTGCCCACCACCAACATCAGGCTCAATGGTCTATAGTTCCCTTGCTTGTCCTTACCTCCTTTCTTAAATAATGGTACCACGTTAGCCAACCTCCAGTCTTCTGGCACCTCACCTGTGCCAATTCTTGGTACAAATATCTCAGTAAGAGGCACAGCAATGACTTTCCTCGCTATCCACAAAGTGGTCCCGTGGATTTATCTACCTTTATGTGTTTTGAGACATCCAGCACCTCCTCTGCTGTAATGCAGACCTTTTTTTCAGGATGTCACCATCGATCCCCACATTCTGTATCTTCCATGTCCTTTTCCACAGTATACACTGATGCAAAATACTTGTTTAGTATCTCCCCTATCTCCTACTGTTCCATGCAGGCTGTCTTCCTGATCTCTGAGGGGTCCTATTCTCTCCCTATTCTCTTTTGTCCTTAATATATTTACAGAATCCCTTTGGATTCTCCTTAACCCTATTTGCCAAAGCTATTGGATGGCCCTTTTTTGCCCAGCTGATTTCCATCTTAAGTACATTCCTACTTGCTTTGTAGTCTTCTAAGGATTCACTCAATCTCTGCTGTCTATACCTGACATATGCTTCCTTCTTTTTCTTGACCAAAACCTCAATTTCTCTAGTCATCTCGCATTCTTCATACCTACCAGCCTTGCCTTTCACGCTAACAGTGTCATACTGTCTCTGGACTCTTGTTATCTTCTTTTTGAAAGCTTCCCATTTTTTAGCCGTCCCTTTACAGAATCCCTTTGGAATCCCTTTGTGGGCAGCATGGTGGCACAGTGGTTAGCATTGCTGCCTCACAGCGCCTGGGACCCGGGTTCAATTCCTGCCTCAGGCGACTGACTGTGTGGAGTTTGCACGTTCTCCCTGTGTCTGCGTGGGTTTCCTCCGGGTGCTCCGGTTTCCTCCCACAGTCCAAAGATGTGCAGGTCAGGTGAATTGGCCATGCTAAATTGCCGGTAGTGTTAGGTAAGGGGTAAATGTAGGGGCATGGGTGGGTTGAGCTTCGGCGGGTTGGTGTGGACTTGTTGGGCCACTTGTTTCCACGCTGTAATGTAATCTAATCTTTACCTGTGAATATCCGTCCCCAATCAGTTTTTGAAAATTCTGGCCTAATACCATCAAAATTAGCCTTGCTGTAATTTTGAACTTTATCTTTTAGACTCTGTCTATCCTTTTCCATCACTTGTCCATGGATAATCAGGCAGAAAACTAGCCACAAAAGGACATGACCCATTCTCACTCGTATCCTTACATATGGATGAGCAAGGACACCACTTCGACTGGGACAACACATCTATCCGAGGACAGGCCAAACATACACATGCATGAGAATTCTTAGGAGCATGGCATTCCAAATGGAACCCTATCAACAAATGCATTGACCTAGATCCTATTTACCATTCCCTGAGGAAAAGAACAGGAAATGGCATCACCATAGGAAATGCTGTCACCACAGAAAATGACATCACCAATCCAAGGAAATTCAAACATATTAGTAGAAAGCTGGCTACACCACAGCGCTTCATCTGGAGGCTCACTGAAGCTGTTACCTAGTATGGTGATGAATCATCTGAAAATGAATCTTCCAGCTCAGCGAGCAAACCTACGTCCAGAAACTCAACTTGAGATACAAATCTTCTCAAAAACCGCTTTTCCATCACTATTTTAAAACTAATAGAATTATGGTCGCTAGTCTCAAAGTACTCCCTCACTGACCCTCTGCCTTATTTCCCAAGAATAGGTCAAATTTTACACCATCTCTACTCAGTACATCCACATACTGAATCAGAAAATTTTCTTGTACACACTTAATAAATTTCTTTCCATCTAAACCCTTAACACAATGACAGTCCCAGTCCATATTTGGAAAGTTAAAATCCCCTATCATTACCACCATATTATTCTTACAGATAACTGAGACCTTCTTCCAAATTTTTTTGTTTCTCAATTTCCCTCTCTCTGTCTATAATACAACCCAATAAGGTGATCATCCCTTTCTTATTTCTCAGTTCCACCCAAATAACTTCCCTGGATGTATTCCAGGAATATCTTCCCTAGATATAGCCATAAAGTTATCCCCTACCAAAAACACCACTCCCCCTCCTCTCTTGCCGAGCCCCCTTTCTTTCCTTCCTCTAGCATTTGTATCCTGAAATATTAAGCTGCCAGTCATCCATCCCTGAGCAACATCTCTGTAATAGTTATGATATCCCAGTCCCATGTTCTTAACCATGCCCTGAGTTCATCTGCCTTCCCTGTTAGGTCTCTTGCATTGAAATAAATGCATGTTAATTTACCATATTCTCCATTTTTCTTTTCCCAACTGCACCAGTCTCAGATTGATCTCTGTCCTCATTATCTCATTGGGTCCCATCCACCCCCCAACCTTACCAGTTTAAATCCTCCCAAACAGCTCTTGCAAATCTTTCTGCCAGTATATTAGTCCCCTTCCAATTTAGGTGCAATCCGCCCTTCTTTTACAGATCACTTTTACTCCAGAAGAGATTCAAATGACCCAAAAATGTGAACCCTTCTCCTCTGCACCAGCTCCTCAGCCACACATTTATCCTCCTATTCCTAACTTCACTTGCACTTGGCACCAGGAGTAATCAAGATATTACTGATCTCGAGGACCTCCTTTAAAAATTCCTGCCTAACTTGCTATATTATCCCTTCAGAATCTCATCCTTTTCCCTTCCAATGTGTACAATGATCTCCTGCCGGTCCCTCTCTCCTTTGAGAATATTCTGCACTCTCTCATTTCCTTGATCCTGGCAGCAGGGAGGCAACACACCATTCTATTTCTCGCGGTCAGCCACAGAATTATCTGTCTGTGGCTCTGACTAGAGAGTTCCCTATCACAATTGATCATTTGGAACCTGACGTACTCCTCATTATATTAGAGCCAGTCTTGGTCTTGGTACCAGAAACTTGGCTGTTCCTGCTATGTTTCCCTAAGAGCTCATCAGCCACTACATTTTCTAAGACAGCATACTTGTTTGAAATGGGGATACCACAGGAGACTCCTGCACTACCTGCCTCCTTCTCCTACTTTTCCTGGCAGTAACTCATCTACCTGCCTGTATCTGCAGTTTCTATAACTGGGATCTGTTACATCCCCTAGCTCCTGTAAATTCCTCATATCTTCTAACTGTCACTCCAACCAATCAATGCAATCTGATTGGATTCGGAACCAAACACACTCACTACAGACATAAGCCTCAATAACATATAAACTCTCCTTAATCTCCCACATCCAACAGGAAGAGCACATCATACAACTAATGGCCATCTTTGCACCTTAATAATTGACAGAAAATAGTGCAGTCTTATTGCTCTAAAAAAACACTGTTCCAAGCTAACTTAGTACCAATGTATTATCTTTCTAAATTTTAATCAAGAGACAGGTCTTGATAAGAATAAAATGCATTTTGATAAAAACCTTAGCACTGAACCAATCGAATCATATCTGGACCACAGCTCCTTACACTTGCCTTTTGAAAAAATGTAAAAGTTAGGTCTAGGGCTTTGTTCATAATATATTTTAGGGGTGTGGTCTGGTCCATAACAGGAGCGATAGAACAAAGGAAAAAGGTACATTGAGGCTACTGGGGATCTGGGGGGTACCTTGAGCAGATAGTGCTGATGGAGTCCTTGTGGACAATGTCTCACACAACACAACAGGGAGTGGAGTCAGTGTCAATTTGATAGGTAAATGTGTGGGAATAACATTTGTTGAATGCTAAGATATTAATGGGATGGGTAAGAAACTCCAGCTATATTTAAGTAAGACCAAAATGACTGCGTATGTATACACCTTTGAGCTGATTACACAGAACTTGTGAAGGGTAAGTCATGTCTAATGAATGTAACAGACATTTGTGAAAATCTATCGTGTTTGCACTGGCTGCGTTAAACAGCTTCCCATTCTCAGAGAAAGTGAGGATGCAGATACTAGAAATCAGAGTCAAGAGTGTGGTGCTGGAAAAGTTTGGCAGATCAGGCAGTATCTGAGGAGCAGGAGAATCAACGTTTTGGGTCAAAGCTGATGAAGGGCTTATCCCAAAACATTGATTCTCCTGCTCCTCAGATGCTGCTTAGCATGCTGTGTTTTTCCAGCAGCACACTCTCGACCCAGCTTCCCATTCTCATCCCATTTTGAAACACTTCATCTGTCGGCTTGCACATTACAGAGCTTCAGGTGCAGATCCAGGTTCCTTTTAAATCAGTTGAGGGTTTCTACCTCCACCACTAAACTGGACAGCAAATTCTGGACACCCACTGGATGAGGAAAAAGTTTCCTTATCACCTCTCTAATCCTTCTGCCAATCATCTTGCCCCGGCAATTGACCTCTCTGCCAAAATAAGTAGGTCATTTCTGTCCATTCGATCCTGATCCCCATTTTGTACACATCAGTTAAATCAGTCCTCAAACATCATCTTCACGAACAACTATTTTGAGTTGTCTGCAAATTTCCTAATCATATGTTCCACATTCAAGTCTAAATCATTGATATGTGACCACAAAAAGCAAGGGACCCTAATCTGAGCTTTATGGAATACCAATGGAAACCACTTTCCATTTGCAAGACATCCGTCAACTATTTTCCTTTGTTTACTGTCCCTGAAAGAATTTTGGATCAAACTCACCACATACTCTTGTATCACACCAGCTTTATTTTTTCCTCACTCATAATGCTACAAAAATCCACACAGATATTATCCATTACACTATCTTCACTAATCCTCTTGTTACTTCCACAAAAAAAATTAGTAAGACATAACCTTCCCTTAACAGAACCATACATATTACCTCCAAGATATCTTGTGTCATGCTCTGTCAAAAAGAAAAACTGACCTCTTCCTGAGAGATATTTGCTTCTCCACACAATAACTCTGTGTTGCTTTTTCTGTCACTTGTGTTGTTTCTTTCTGTTATTATTCTAGCCAGGTTAAGGGGCAGACCAAAATTTCATATTATTTCAGAAAATGACAATTAATCCTTTAAAACTGACTAAATCTCTTGAAAGATCATTTCAAACAGTCTCAAAAATAATTACAGACTTCACAGAATTTTTAAACAAATTATAAAAAATATTCCTAATGGCACATCTAGTCCAAGTTGGTCAAAAGACACTGTAAGGTATAATTAAATCACATGTAACTGTAGACAAATTGAAAGCTTGGATAGAGTATTGGTTAGGCAATAAAGACAAAAGGATAACAGAGGGGGGCAATGGCCTTGGGGTATTATCACTAGACTATTCATCCAGAAACTCAGCAAATGTTCTGGGGACTAAGCTTCGAATCCCAAATCCTGGAATTTCATTTCAATAAAATAAAATCTAAAATTAAGAATCTACTGATGACCATTGTGAATTGTTGGAAAAATCCATCCACCATCATCACATGGTCTAACCTCCATGTGACTCCACAGCCACAGCAATGTGGTTGACTCTCAACTGCACTCAGAAATGGCTCAGCAAGCCATTTAGTTATACGAATTGCTACGAAGTCTCAAAGAAATGAAACCTGGTGGATCACTGGCATCGACAATGGAAAGGTCAATGACACAAACTGCCCTTTTCCCCCCACAAAGTCCTCCCTATTAATGTCTGACAGCCAAAACTGGGAGAATTATCTCACACATGAGTCAAGCAACAGCCTGACATAAACATACTCACGGGATCAAACCTTACGGACAATGTCGCAGACACTACTATCACCATCCCTGGATATGTCATTTCCTAGCGGTAGAGCAGACCCAGCAGAGTTGGCTGTATAATGGTATACAGTTGCAATGGATTTACCTTGGAAGTGTTCAACATTGGCGCTGGATCTCAAAGTCTCATGGCTTCAGGTTAAACATGGTGAAGAAAAATTCCTGCGTATTATAATGTCCTGCCCTTCCTCAGCTGATGAATCAGTAATCTTCCATGTTGAACAATACTTGGAGGAAGCACTGAGGATGGCTTGTGCACAAAATATACTCTGGATATTGATTTCAATGTCCATCACCAAGAGTGGTTCAGCAGCAGTACTTCTGGACATAGTTCTTAGACTGGGTCTTCGACAGCTGGTGAGGGAACAAACAAGAGGGAAAAACATGTGTGACGTCATCCTTAACAATTTACCACATGTAAATGTATCTGTCCATGACAGTATCAGTAAGCGTGACCACCACATAGTCCTTGTAGAGACAAAGTCCCGCCCTCACATTGAGAATAACCCCCATCATATTGTGTGGCACTATCATCATGTTAAATCAAACAGATCTAGAAACTCAAGACAGAACATCCATGAAGCACTGTGGGCCATCAACAGCAGCAGAGTTGTACTCCAGCATAATCTGCAACCTCATGTTCCAACATTTCTCCCACTCAACTATTACTATCAAACCAAGGGATCACCCTGGTTCAATTGAGAGTGCAGGAGGGCATGCTAGGAACAGTATCAGGCATACCTGAAAATGAGGTGTCGATCTGGTGAAGCTTCCAAACAGGACTACTTGCATGACAAACAGCATTAGCAGCAAGTGATAGACAGAGTTAAATGATCCCATAACCAATGGATCAGATCTAAACTCTGCAGTGCTGCCACATCCAGTCATGAATGGTGGTGGGCAATTAAACAACTTTCTGAAGGAGGAGGTTCCACAGATATCCATATCCTCAAAGACGGAAGACCCCAGTGTATCAGTGCAAAAAATAAGGCTAAAGATTTTGCAGCAATCTTCAGCCAGAAGTGCCAAGTGCATGATCCATGTTAGCCCCTTCCAATGGTCCCCAGCATTATAGATGTCAGTCTTTCACCAATTCGATTCACTTCTGTCATAACAAGAAACAATTGAAGACACTGAATACTGCCAAGTTTAGTATCCTGACAATATTCCAGCAATAGTACTGAAGATTTGTGCTCCGGAAATTGCTGCTTCCCTAGCCAAGCTCTTCCAGTACAGTGACAACACTGGCATCTATCTGACAATGTGAAAAATTGACCAGGTATGTTCTGTACGTAAAAAGCAGGTCAAAACCAACTCAGCCAATTATCATCCCATCAGTCTTCTCTCGATTCACCAGTAAAGAGATGCAAAGAGTCGATAGTACTATCAAGCAGCATTTGCTCAGTAATACCCAGTTTGATATTAAACTCAGTGATGCCCAGTTTGGGTTCTGCCAGGGCTACTCAGCTCCTGACCTCATTACAATCTCGGTTCAAACATGGATAAAAGAGCTGAATTCCAGAGGCGAGGTGAGACTGATTGCCTTTGACATCGTCTGAATTCGACCGAGCGTGGCATGAAGGAGCCATGGCAAACCTGAAATCAATGTGTATCATGAGGCAAACTCTCCATTGGAGTCTTACCGGGCCCTTAGGAAGATGATTGTAATTGTTGGAAGTCAGTCATCTCAGCTCTGGGACATCACCTTCAGCTGCTTCATCAGTGACCTTCCCTCCATCATAAGGTCAGAAGGGGGAATATTTGCCAATGATTATTCAATGTTTAGCACCATTCATGACTCTTCAGACACTGAAACAGAACATGTTCAAATGCAAAAAGATCTGGACAGTATCCAGGCTTGGGCTGACAAGTGGCAAGTAATATTCATGCCGCACAAATGCCAAACAATGACCATCACCATTAAGATCATAAGTCCCTTGACATTCAATGATGTTACCCTCACTGAATTCCTCACTATCAACATCCTGGGGCTTACCATTGACCAGAAACTGAACTGGACTCACCACGTAAATACAGTGGCTACAATAGCAGGTCAGAGGCTGGGAATACTGCAACAACTAACTCAACTCCCGACTCCGCAAAACCTGTTCACCATTTACAAGACACAAGTCAGGAGTGTGATGGAATACTCTCCACTTGCCAGCATGGATGCAGCTCCATCAACATTCAAGAAGCTTGACACCATCCAGAATAAAGCATTTCACTTGATTGGTGCTACATCCACTGTGGGAAAAGATCTGCCACCCTGCCAACCTATAATAGGCCCACAAAAGCAAACTTGGCGAAACTGTACCAAAAACACCCAGAATGTCTTAGCAAGGACTAAGCAGGCTGACAAATGAAACTAGACAGCACTCGCAGACAAGGGAATACACTTCAAGCACCTACTAACAATGACAGAGCACCACAGCTATCCCAAAGCCCAGAGGGCAGTTCCACAACCCAAAGCCACACAAAGAACAGGTCAGACAGAGAGGCACCAGCAAGAGTACTACTCCCAGAACAAGACACCACTTCAGGGGAGACATTAGCACCTACCTGCGAAGAGGAATGGAAGCTCCAAACCCATCGGTACTGTCAGGAGGTTGCTTTGTGTAAAAAATCAGAACATGCCTCCCATAACTGTTTAATGATTAGCATCATTGCAACTAGATTACTCCATTTCCAGATACATTGTATTTTTCCCATTTCTATTTAGCCTTATTGTACAGGATTGTTATAACAACTGACTTCTTCCTCAGCTCGAGGAAGAGAAATTCTGATCTACCTGTACAGACTGTCAGTGCTGTGTCAGCCTAGTAAATTTCTCTTCCAGCGATATCGCTTGTAATAAACAGCATGTCAATTTCACTCAATCTAGTTTGTGTGGTCTCTACTGTATTAGGCAAATTTCTCTGACATCCACATACATCCACACTCTCTACCACCAAAACTCAGTCATAGCTGGGTGTACTATCTACAAGATGATTTCAGAAATTCACCCAAGATCTTCAGACTGCGTCATCCAAACCCACAACAGGACAACGGCACCAGATACATGGAAACACCACCAACTTCAAGTCTCCCTCCAGGCCACTCACCATCCTGACTTGGAATTATATCAACCTTCCTTCACTGTTGTTGGGTCAAAATCCTAGAATTCCCTCCCTGATCACATTGTGGGTCAACCCACAGCAGTTGGTCTGCGTCAGTTCAAGAAAACTCGCCATTTTCTCAAGGGCAACTGGAGATAGGCAATAAAATGCTGGTCATCCAGCCATCCCTATATCCCACACATGAATACTTTTTTTTAAACTTAGCATCTTCCTCATTTCCCATCTTTTGATTTAATTATCCTGAATACAGTCAAAGTATTAAACCAGAAAATTCAGCTTTGCCACCAGCACTTTTTAGATGTATGTAAAAGAGACATTTTGGAACTACAAGGACCAATCATGGACATGTTTAAAACATGCAAGATTATTCAAGGAAATGTTCTAAGAGTGAAAAATCAAGAGAATCTTAACATGTTTAAAAGTTTAAAAGTTAATACCAATAGCTACCAAAATAAGCAATTTTATTTGACATACAACAGACCTGCAGGAAACTGTATAATCTCTGCTGGCTATTGGCACTAACCCTCATGGTGACCCTTAAATATTGTTGCACTCCAATATCGCCACTAAATGGGAAATCTACAAAAACAATTTGTTTTGCCTTTTCTGCATTGTTTTAGTCAGCTCTCATTCTTTAAGCTGGGCAGACCACAGAAAAGTCTTGCTCAAACCAACTCTAATGAGCCAAGTATCACATTACATGCAGGAAGACAAACAAAGTTTTTTTTCGAATCACACATCATCCTTACCTAGAAATATATCAGCTCACCTTCACTATCACTGGGTCAGGTCCAATAGCTTTTGAGACTTTACTCTCTGGCAGACTCAGTTTAGTCAAATTTCCACAAGCTTTGTTCACCAGTTGGTTTCCTTTGGGAAGGATAATGAAAGCAAAAAAAGACTGAAAGGATGCATTATATTTTAAAGTCCTATAGCCTTTAAATATGATTACAACTGTATTGCATATCAAGGATTGGCTTGTAATTTTTGTATACATAACATGATTCAGTACACTCCAATAGAAAAGCATGGTTAAAAAACTCTTTTACTGAAAATAAAAGGTATTTATCCATGGGAAATGGGCATCACTGACTGAGCAATCCTAATTGATTTTTGGAAGGTGATAGTGAGCTACCTGCTTGAGCTACTGCAGTCCCTTGTGGTGTTGTGATAGTTCTATAATCGCTCTTTGCTTGGCAAGGTAAATATATTCTATCAAACTTATTATCAATCACAATTTTTAAGAGATGTGATTTTAAACCATGATAGGAAGTTAACCAATGTTACTAGCTATAGATTTGTTCCTACAATAAAATGTTCTTACACAAATATTCAGAGTGGAAAATAAGTTACTCATTTGGTATATTATAATAAACTCACCTGAGTTAACCACTTTCAGTCCATATAGTCTCCAGTTGTAGAATTTCGGGGAAGTTTTAAGCTCCTGGTATATAATATATAAGTCTCCAACTTTTATAATGATGACCTAATAATATTTTATGATAAGGATGAATCCTAGGTTCCATTGTAGTAATAGCTACAATACAGTAATGAATGGAGTAATTAAAGTCAACTCATCTAGAACTAAATGGTAAATAAACTCACCTGAAAGAAACATAAATTAATAAATCCTCTTAGAATTAAGAGTGAAGAATTCAAATCCATTTTAAAAAGTTAATAGGATATTTAACCTGGAATATACCAAGGCTATACTAACAATCAAAGTATAAATCATAGTTGTTGCCTGGTCTCAGCTAAGAAGCTGTCTCTTTAGATCTTCAATTCTTTGTTTGGTCAACCAAGTCTGACCTTGATGCTTAACAAAGAGTCAGATTTAAAGAAATCCCTTGCTCTGGTAGAACAGCTTTACATTGCCTGTTGCTTTCTTACCATGTTTTTAGATCAAATCATGTCTGTGAGTTTTATAACTTGTCAAAATGCATTAGTGTTAAAAATGTTTATCATTTTGCTTTTGGCAAAAGTTCCGATTTTTCATTATTTGGGCTAAGTCTTCAGTAGTGTGGCTACACATACAATGCTGTGAGGAATGAAGACTGGTTTGGAAACCAAATAGTATGTACAAGTCATTTTAAAGTCACTTGTGAAAACGTTACTGAATTTTATTATATCTAATAGTGGGTTTGTTAGTTCAATTGGCTGGTTTGTGGTGCAGAGTAATGCTTACAGTGTATGTTCAATTCCCACACTGGCTAAGGTTAACATGAAGAACTCTTCTTTTCAACCTCTCTCCTCATCTGAGGCATTGTGACATTTAGGTTAAACCACCATCAACCATCACTCTCTAATGAGTGTTCTGATCAGACTATGGTGACTTTAGCTTTTGCATATACAGTGTGATGAATATTCAGATCATGATCTGCTAATCAAATAGAGTCAGCATTGATTTGTGAAATGTAGGCTTTATTGATTTAAATACCATTCAATATTTTAAAGAGGCCATTAGTGTGATGAACAGAAAAAAATGACTGTGTTACAGAATGGACTTTCAGAAGGGATTTCATGATGTCATGCAGAAGACATTATCCACAAACATCAGAGCTTATTGTTTTAAAGGTAATCTTGTGATGGAATCATTAATTATTTGGGATGTGGGTCAGAGAGAGTAGGAATCCAAAGGATTGATTCTCTGATTTGTGGATTATGTCAAGCACTGTTCTCCAGGATTCTGTGCTGGAAACTTAGTTTTTTAACCTTTGTGTCAATGACTTGGATGAAAGAATAAAGATTTGCAAATTTAGGTTTGCAGAAGCACATGTGTGTGGGAATCGCAAGTGACTAAGGGACATAGACATAATGACTGCACAAAGTTTCACCAATTGTGTTTAATGATGGAATTTTTAAAATTCATTCATGGGATGTGGGCATCGCTTGCTAAGCCAACATTTATTGCTCATCCCTAAATGCCCAGAGAGCTGTTAATAGTTAACCAAATTACTGTTCGTTTGGAGTCACATATAGGCCGAATCAATTAAGGATGACAGCTCCCTTTCCTAATGGACATTAGTGAACCAGATGGGTTTTTGCAACAATCAACAACTGTTTCATAATCAGCATTAGACACTTTAATTCTGTTTTCTTTTAATAAATTCAAATTCCACCATCTGCTTTGGCATGATTTGAACCTCGATCCCAGAACATTGTCTGGGTCTCTGGATTAATAATCTAGTGATAATACTACGAGGCCCTTAATTTTGAGGCAATCAACTTTATATCTGAAAGAGAACAATCTGGATAACTTCTTCACATTGAGAGACTAAACTCTGTGGTGAAATAAAGAATTGAGGTGCTCAAGTAAACATATCATTCAGAAGAAGCATGCAAGTACACAAAGTGATTTTAAAAAAGTTGATAAATGATCATTTTAAGGAAGTGAGAGAATAACCCTTCAGTTGTAGCAAGCATTGACCAGTTTATATCTGATATTCAATATACAGCACCAAACCTCAGTAAGATATGTTGGCCTTGAAAGGGGTAGAGAGTGCAGATTGATGAAGATGGTACAAAGGTTTGATTGTTAAAATGTTAGAAAAGGTTTCATGAACTAGATTTGCCTTTGTTTGAGGTCAGCAACTCCAAGCACGATCTAATAAATAGTGCAAATGTTCTCCAAGGGCCAGACACTTGTTGGAGTAGCTTAAACTGGAGTTATGCATTGGATCTATGTGGAAATCCTGAAACAGCTAGATTAGATTCCCTACAGTGTGGAAACAAGCCCTTCAGCCCAACAAGTCCACACTGACCCTCCGAAGAGTAACCCATCCAGACCCATTTCATTCTGAGTAATGCACCTAACACCATGGACAATTTAGAATGGCCAATACATCTTTGGACTGTGGGAGGAAACCCACGCAGACACGGGGAGAATGTGCAAACTCCACACAGACAGTCTCCCAAGGCTGAAATCGAACCTGGGTCCCTGGCGCTGTGAGGCAGCAGTGCTAACCACTGAGCCACCGTGCCGCCCCGTGACTGTGTGATTTGTCTGGGAAATGTATGAGCTAATCCCCCATTTCTGGAACCCACTGAAAATTCCCCTTAAAGCCAGATAATTTGGAGTGTTCTGACTCATTGAAATTTAATATTTGATCTGGAGAAGTGAGATGACTAAAACCTATTCTAACAGCTGAACAATTATTAAAATGACTCCTCAACTCATCACTAATTCCCCAAACAATATCCCACTGACATGACCTACCAACACATTCCCCCTTCCCACAGATCCAACTGCCAAATCCTGAACCCAACCAGATCCCCCCGGCCCCATTCTACTGGATCTGACCACAACTCCCATGACCTGAACAGACAGCAGAGTCAAGCCTGAAGCCCACTTGTCACAAACTGACACAGACCTGCTTCCTTAATCCACACCACTGCCGAACCACTATGACCCATCCCAAGCACCTTCAAACCCAACAACAGCCACTACCCTGAACCATCTCTCTATCCACCCTAAGCACTCATCCATTTTTCTGATAATAGATTGCACACCCACCTGGCACTTTGTGCTTACCCACCTGGCAACCTACTACCTCACTTACCATCCACAATTTCCTTAGTTGTTGCCAAAGTAGATGAGATTTTTTTAAAAAGTTTACTCCTGCAATATGCTGCAGCTTCTGTGTGAAAGGTTTATGTTTTGTTTTGCAATACTACAGCTGTGCTGAAATGATTTTTCTCTGGTTCCTTCAGATGGACACACTGCTAACAGGTCTGACTTCAAAATGTGGCTGCAAAAATCACCAAAAATGGGTAATATTAAATAAAATTGCTGCCTACTCTGAATTGCAAATTCTAGGCATAGAATATGCTTGAAGTAAGTAAAGTGATTCAAAATAGTTGGAATTGAAACAACTATTTCCTTAGGTACAACCAGAACCTGAGAGTGTAAAGTTAACAATGGAGTGAGGCTTTTTAAAAATGAAATTGTGAAGCACATTTCCAAACAAAGGATGATCAAAATAAAAAATTGCTACTGACAAAAACGCTGTGGATGCTAATCCATTGGAATTTTTCAAACTGAAATCAGTATTTATTTTTGTTTTAAATTTTGTTTGTTTTTAAATTTTTGTTTGGTAAGAAAGGATTAAGAATAAAATTGTGTTGCAGATCAAGTATGAATTAATTGCATGGTGGAATAGGCTCAAAGGCCTTATGGGCCAATCCTGTTTCTAAGTTCCTAGGAGCACCAGAAGACTAACAGGAGGGATAATAAGCAAACACTCTAACAGGCAGGCTGTGACTAATGGTGTCCTGCAGGAATCCCTGTCTATTCACCAGACCCGTCAACAATGTTGATTATGAGATAGAGAGTGGCATATCCAAGTTTTCTCCTGACATAAACAGAAGGGACATTGTAAACACTGAAGAAAGAAGCATAAATTAACTCACATTCATTAAATGAATGGCCAAACCTTTGGCACATGAAAGGGTAATTCAGAGTACTTCTTAATCATGAAAAACTAGAAAAATTAGAGGATTGGAGTATCCAAAGGCTTTAGAGGTAAATGTCTGCAGATAATTAAAATATCCTGGATAGATACAGAAAATAATCAAAAACATACATGATGTATTGGATTCTCTGTTAGATCATTGGTTTAAAAGATGATGGAAGTTGTGCTATCATGAAACACAGCCCTTTATAAATAACATCTACAATAATGCAGGCAATTCTAGATACCTTACCAGTTAGACTAAATAACAAGGTAAGAACCAATTATGTTGGAGGTTGAATGTTATCATGAATAGCCAATTGAATAAGAAATAGACTAACTGCACCAGTTGACTGCTACAGAGGTCAGTGCTCAGGCCACAATTATTTGCAATATACGTTAATGACATGGATGTGGGAAGTAAATATACTATATTCAACTTTGCCATTGATGCAAAAATAGATGGAAAGGCAAGTGGTGTGCATGACAGAGCTTGCAGAGGGATATAAACTGGTATAAACTGGTTAAGTGAGTGGGTAAAAACTTGACTGATGGAATGTAATGTGGGAAAACTCGAGGTTATGAACTTTCATTGGAAGGTTAGAGGAAATGAACCATAATTAAATAGAGACAAATTGCAGAAAGCTACAGAAGAGACGGATCTCCTTCATAAATAACAAAAATCCAAGTTCAGTGGAAATAGGGAAAGCAAATGGAATGGTAAAGGAATGCAAAAGTAAATAAATTTATTTAGAAGTACAAGCTTCCAAATAAACCTGTTGGACTATAACCTGGTGTCGTGTGATTTTGTACTTTGTCCTACCCCTAGTCCAACATCTGCACTTCCACATCAAAGCAAATGAAATATAAAACCAGGGAAGTGGAAGTGTTGTTAAAACTATACAAGGCACTAGCTGGAATACTGTGAACAATTTCAGTCTCCTCATCTAAGGAAATACACACTGGCATTGGACACAGTCCAGACATTGTTTATTAGCTTGTTTCTGGAAACAAAGGAATTTTCAAATGAGAAGAGGTTGTGTAGATTGGGCTTATACACACTGGTGTTTTGAAAACAAAAAGAGGTCAAGTCATTGATACATACTAGGAGGATACTTAGAGGATTTTAAGATTATAAGACATAGGAACAGGAGTAGGTTGTTCAGCCCCTTAAGCCTGTTCCATCTTTAAATAGGATCATGGTTGATCCAACATTCCTCGTGTCCATTTTCCCACCTTTTCCCCATAACCCTTGATTCCTCTACTGATTGATAAACTATCATCTCACCCTTAAATTTACAAAAGAAATCTGCCCTCACAGCTCTCTGTGGCAAGGAGTTCCAGAAATTCTCAACACTACTGAGAACAGAAATTCCACCATATCTCAGTCTTAATTGGCATCCCTTTATTCTGAGACTGGACCACCTAATCTTAGACCCTCTCATAAGGGGGAACATTCTCTCAGCATTTCACCTGTCAAGCCCCTTAAGAATCCTATATGTTTCAATTAGATTACAAACCATTCTTCTGAGCTCTAGTGAGTAGAGTCCCAAGATTTTATCTTTGATCACATGGCAATCCCTGCATACCAGAGATCATCCTTGTGAACCTTCTCTGAAATACCTCCAAGGAAACAACATTTTCCTTCAATAAGGGGACCAAAATTCTCACAGTATTCCAGAAGTGGTCTCAGCAGCACCTTGTATAGTTGCAGTAAGATTTTCCTACTCTTTCTCCAATCTTCTTGGAAAAGGCCAATATTCTTTCTGATTATATGCTGCACCTGTGTGCTAACTTTCTGTGTTTCATGCACAAATACCCTCAGATCCCGTTCACATCTCTGTCAAGACAGCAGCAGAGTGTGGGGGGCGGGGGGCTCGTCCAATCCCACCACTGTTTTTTTTCCTTCTTTTTACTTTTGCTGTTTTTCTTTTTTTCTCTTTTTGCTTTGTTTTCTTAACTGTTAAGCATGAAGAGTGGCAAGTGAAGGAGGAGAGCTTCAGCAGCAATAGTAGCAGAAACGCGATGATCCACCCTAGCTTGGGGTCTCTGGTGAGCGAGGAGCAGGTCCTGGGCTGACTCCCCTGCCTTGGACATGCAGGCTACACCGAGGCTCCAGGTCCGCAGATAGCCATGGGCGCCTGAAAGAGGAGAAAGGCTGACTCGGCCTGGTGTAGCAGTCTCCCGGTATGCCGGTCTTGCCCTGGTGTGGTGGGCTTATCCCCATGTGGTGTTCTTCTTCATCATTTACATCCAAGTATTCCAGCTGCTTGGCAGGTGGCCTTAACCAGGACTGGTGGTCTTGGCCTAGCATGGCTGTCTTCTTCGATGGAGGTTTCCAGCCTAGTATTCCAGCAGGCCAATGTGGGGGTCTCATCCTGGCTATGTATTCAGGGTATTCCATTGTTCCTTAATTTGCTTTCCCCAAGCCCAGGAGCCATTAACTGAACTTTGTCTTAATTTTACTTTTTTTATTATTATGTATGACTTCTTCATTGATGTAGGGCAATGGTGGGGTAAATTATAAAACTTTTCACTGTAGTTTTCATGTAAAAGTACATGTAAATCTCTTTTCTATTCTATTTGTGTTACAGCTTTCTGAAATTATTCTACATTTAAAAAATATAGTTCTCTTGTTCTCCCTTCCAAAATGAACTTCACATTTTCTTTCATTATTCTCCATTTGCCAACTTTTTACCCAGTCATTTAACCTATCGATATCTCTCTGTAATCTGTTTGTATCCCCTTTCACCTACTTTTGTATCATCTGCAAATTTGACTACAGTACACACTCTTCCTTCTTCAAAGTCATTAATATATATTGTAAACAATTGAAGCCCTGATCTCTGTGAAACCCAACTGGTCACAGATTGCCAATTTGAAAAGGAACACCTTATTCCCAATTGCTGTTTCCTGCCCATGAGCCAATGCTCTATCCACACCAATATAAAACCTCCTACACAGTAGACTCTTACCTTATGACTTAACCCTTTATGAAGTATCTTGTCAAACACCTCTGGAAGTCCAAATACAACAGGCTTATTGGTCCCATTCTATTCGCTCTAGTTGAGACTTCCTCAAAAAATTCTAATAAATTAGTCAACCATAATTTCCTGTTACAATATAGGTAAACCCCTCTGCTTAATTTAAACCAGCAACACAGAAAGGTTTATCCTGTGCAGTAATCTGTGAAAATCTGAGAGGCCAAGAACTATTTAAAGTAAAAATGATCAATGTTATTTCTTGAAGAATAACAGAGAATAATTACCTAAAAACTATTTACAACTCTTTCCCTTTCCCTTCTATAATACTAGTCCAATAAAACCCCGATTAAGATTTACTGAAAAATTAAAATTTCAAAACCAGATCTTCCTCCGCAGAGTTGATCTCCAGGTCTCTGTTGATTTTTCTCTCTGTGCAAACTCCTTCTCTAGACAGGTCCCTCTCAGAGCATTCTGACTAGCAGCCTACATCTGTTGGTCTTTTGGCTGTCCTCGCCAAACTGTCTAATTTTTCCCGGTCTTATACTCCCCTCCAAAGCATCGGATTATGTCATTAGCTTTTAATATTGTCAATATACTTAATTCAAACTTGATTGGTGTTTGTATTTTTTGGGTTATAATTTAAACTAATTGGCCTAATTCAAATTTGTTTTTGTTTCCAGGAAACCAGCTATCCTAATTGTTGGACCACATGTTGTATTATATCTTATTCAGAAGACATGGTGCTGTCAGGTAGTTCTGCTAGCTTTTAATTCTGCCTTTTAAATAAGAAAAAGTTAGGGTATAGGCTACCTCCTTAAAATATTTTGGGGTGTGGGGGTGTCTGGCCTGGTCCATAACAAGTATGCATGGGATGTTTTAAGTACGTTCCACTGCAATATATGTACTGAACACTTCAGCCATTTCCGTGTTTCCATAACTATCTACCCAGGTTCATTTTCTAGGGAGCCTATAAGCACATTGAACTCTTCTTTCCTTTTTATATATTTAAAGAAGCTCTTAATTGTCAGTTTTTATCATCCTTGCTGGTTTGTATCTGTAGTTCATTTTCTCTCTCTTCATGATCTTTTTAGTATTCCTTTCATGGATCCTGAATTTATGCCAGTCGTTGGGCCAGACTTTTGTCTTTTTATATGTTTTTTCTTTCAACTTTACATTCTCCTTAACTTCCTTGGTTAGCCTGGTTGGTTTATCCCTCTCTTAGAATCTTTCCTCCTTACTGCGATATGTTTTTGTTGAGAGTTATGAATGACCTCCTTAAATATCTGCCACTGCTTGCTTACTGTTTTTGCTCCTTATCCAGCCTCTCATCTGTCCTCATTTCATCTCTTATTAACAGTGCTACGCCATCACTCTTTGATTCCCTTCTGTCTTTCCGAAAGTTTGAATAGCACTGAATATTAAGTTAGATTTTTTTCAGATTAGATACAGTGTGGAAACAGGCCCTTCGGCCCAACAAGTCCATCCCAACCCGCCGAAGCGTAACCCACCCAGACCCCATTCTCCTACATTTACCCCATCACCTAACAGTATGGGCAATTTAGCTCGGCCAATTCACCTAACCTGCACATTTTGTTTGGACTGTGGGCGGAAACCGGAGCACCTGGAGGAAACCCACGCAGACACAGGGAGAATGTGCAAACTCCACACAGTCAGTCGCCTGAGGCAGGAATTGAACAAGGGTCTCTGGCGCTGTGAAGCAGCAGTGCTAACCACTGTGCCACCATGCCGCCTGAAGTTAGAAGTTCTCCCTTCTAACCTCCCTGTAACCAAAGAGTAACATAGAAATTAGGAGCAGCATTTGACCCTCAAGCTTGCTCAGTCATTCAATGTAGCTGATCATCAAGCTCAATATCCTAATCCCATTTTCCACCATATCCCTTGATCCCTTTAGCCACGAGAGCTATACCGACCTCCTTAAAATGATTAGATTAGATTCCTTACAGCGTGGAAACAGGCCCTATGGCCCAACAAGTCCACACCGACTCACCTTGACCATTTACGGGCAATTTAGCATGGCCAATTCACCTAACCTGCACATCTTTGGACTGTGGGAGGAACCTGGAGCACCCGGAGGAAACCTACACAGACACTGGGAGAATGTACAAATTCCACACAGATGCCTGAGACGGGAATTGAACGCGGGTCCCTGGTGCTGTGAGGCAGCAGTGCTAACCACTGAGCCACCATGCTGCCCAATGACTATGAGACCTACTATTTACCTCAATTTCCATCATCAGTTCATCTACCTTATTCCAAATACTTCTTGTATTAAGATACAAAGCCTTTATGCTTGCATTTTTGATCATCCTAACTTTTCTTTCTATAATGGCCCTATTTGCACCTCACGCTTGATTATCTGTCTGTTGCTTTTACATTTGCTGTTCTTTCCTTTTTCGTTATTCTTGTTTATCTTTCCCTTGTCACCTTCATTAAATTCCTACCCTCTGACATTCCAGTTTAACCTGCCCCAACTGTCCAGTAAATACTTGCCAGTATGCCAATCCCATCCAGTTTATATTGGTCCACCTCCCATAGAATCTGTCCCATTGTCCCAGGAATGTGATACCCTCCTCCTTGTACCATCTTTCTGGCCGTGTACTCATTCATCCAGTATATCCTGTTGTTTCTACTCTGACCAGCAGATGGCATTGATAGTAATCCTGAGATTGGTGATTTCCAGGAGCTGGTGTTGGACTGGAATGGACAAAGTTAAAAAATCACACAACACCAGGTTATAGTCCAACAGGTTTATTTGGAGGCACTAGCTTTTAAAGTGCTGTTTCTTTGAAGCAACGTTTCAAAAACTAGTGAATCCAAATAAACCTGTTGGACGATAACCTGGTGTGTGATTTTTAACTTAATCCTGAGATCATTGCTTTGAGGTCTGACTTTTCAACTTACTCCCTAACCCTCCGTATTCTATTTTTAGGACCTCATCCCACTTTTAACCACAACTACTGGCTGTTCACCTTCTCCCTCGAGTATGCTCTTAGGCATCCTTGATCCGAGTATCTGGAGATAACATATCACTCTGGAGTCTTGTTTATTGCAATATAAATACCTATTTGTTCCACTTACAGTTGAATCCCCTATAACTATTACATGTTCACATTTTATCCTATCTCCTGTGCAACAGAGCCAAACATAATGCCAATTTGGCAGTAAGTGGTTTCCTCTGAGAGACCATTCCCCCAAGTAACAAAGTGGTATATTTATTTTGCAGAAGAATAGCCACAGGGAATTCCTGCGCTGCCTGCCTTTCCAGTTATCTAATTTTACCTAGTGGTCACACTTTCCCTTTCTGACTTTGGAGTCTTCACTTGTAGTGTGACCACCTCTCTTTAAGCACTGTCCACGATACTCTTGACTGAGAGATGCTCCAACTATTCCATCTCTGAGACCCAACTGCAGCTGGAGACATTTCCTGCATGCACGCTATTCCTGGGCATTGGAAGTGTGCCTGGCTTCTCCCATAGAGCAGGAGAAGAACACCACAGCTTTGAGCTTTCCTGTCATGACTTCCCCTTTTGGAATAAATCTTGAAAGGACTCTTAAAATCAAATACAATAATATCAATTAGGGCTCTTTTCCCTGGATCTCATCAAAACAGAATAGCCGTGACAAAATATAAACTACAAAAATGACTTTACAAAGTGTAAGTAACAACAGTAGGACACATACTGTTTATACTCACCCAATGAGCAACTTCTAGTTGCCCCACATCAATTTTTATTCCTGATGTTTCGTCAGGAGCTCTGCCTATGGATTGAGTGAAGATAACACTGCGCTGCTCTGATGAAAGTTCTCCCGCTGCTCTGTGCAGCAGCTCCTTGGCAGATTAGCTCGGTCTGACGTCTAATGTTCCATATTATAAGGGTTCCTTAAGGTTGCTCTTTCCTCTTATGCTCCAAGTTCCCAAGACCTCATTTTTTTTTTCAAAAGGCAGAAATACTCACACATGAGAGGAGATGCTGATCACTTCCTTGCTCTTTCACCTTGCTTTTATTTCAGAAAATTCCAGTTGTACTCGAGTATAACAAGGCAGCAATGGCAGGAAAATGGAGCTGAGGAGTATTAATCTTGATCACATACAGAGAAATTGCTGTAAAAGCTCAGCAGGTCTGGCAGCATCTGTGGAAAGAAATCAGTTAACATTTCTGGTTGAGTCACCTGACCCTAAACGCTAACTCTGATTTCTCACCACAGATGCCATCAGACTGTTAAGCTTTTCCAGCAATTCCTGTTTTTGTTTCTGATTTACAGCTTTCACAGTTTTTTTCGGTTTTTATGATCACATTGAGTGCTGGAGCACACCCGATGACCCAAATGGTCTACTTTTGCTCCCATGCTTTGTGGTCTCATATTCACCTTGTTTATATTTTACACTTACAATCATCAGAATTAGTTTGTTTTTAATAAACAAAAGGATTGTGAAAAAAATTCTAATGTTATTGAGTCACAAGATCTTAAACATTCAAATCAATTAGATTAGTTTAGTTTTAGATTAGATTAGTTTCCCTACAGTGTGGAAAAAGGCCCTTCAGCCCAACAAGTCCACACTGACCCACCGAAAAGTAACCCACCCAGACTCATTCCCCTACATTTACCCCTGACTAATGCACCTAACCTACACATCCCTGAACACGATGGGCAATTTAGCACGGCCAATTCACCTGACCCGTACATCTTTGGATTGTGGGAGGAAACCAGAGCACCCGGGGGGAAACCCACGCAGACACGGGGAGAATGTGCAAAATCCAAACAGTCAGTCGCCTGAGGCAGGAATCGAACCCGGGTCCCTGGCGCTGTGAGGCATTCTTAAGAACTACCAGATAGCTGCCAATCTATGATTGAGAGGTACAGACTGATGACCATTGTCAAGTGATCGGATGATGCAGTCAGGGGATTCGAAAGCATTTTCCAGTTGGTGCAATCAGCTGTAAAATAGGGCTGGAACTAATGTTTGCCACTGCTGAGATTTGACTGTATTTTGTTTGTAACCGTTTTGACCAATTATTGAACAGTAAGAGCTAAAAGTCAGCAGGACCTTTCTGGAGCACAAAAGTTTTCGAATTTTGGTTTAGACAGCTTGATGTCATTTCAATTGCTCGCATTGTTGTTTTAAAGCAGCCATGCACAGGTGAAGCAGGGAAGGGGGGGATGGTTACTGGTTCGACTAATTGCAAATTGATTACCACAACCTAGGTTAACTAAAGGGATGCATGTTAATTATAACTCTCACTGCTCTATCATTATTGTACTTTATGCTATTGTACTGATTCACTGGTGCCTGACCATAGTTACTGCAATATACCTTAAAGAGAATAAAAAACACTCTGCCCCTTCAACAGTATCCAACTCTTTTCATTGTTCTTTCTTTTAAGAGACTGTTATTGGCAGATTTCCTCTGACAATGTTCACGTTGAATGGGAACGTGCAATCTGTTTTATATGTTGCTATTATCTGGCTGATTCCTCTTTCCTGTTTGTTTATATTTTAGTTTATTTTCTTTGTTTCTTTCTGCCTGCTGCTTTTTACTCTCGGCTTCTCCTTCCTTGTTCTATTCCTTTCAGGTGAAAGATGAGGGGCATAAAGGACCGGCTGTGCTCATCAGCCCCAGGTATAAGGTATTGTTTGAAACTGGAATCTGGTTGGGGCTGGGATGCCCAGATTTTGGGTTCCTCATTGCAGAAAAATTGGATGAGATTGTGGTCATATTATAGACAAAGGTGGCCATGATGTAGAGGTACTGGTGTTGGACTGGGAGGACAAAGTCAAAAGTTACTCAATACCAAGTTATAGTCCAATAGGTTTATTTTGAAATCACAAGCTTTCAGAGTGCTGCTCCTTTGTCAGGTGGCTTCACCTACTGAGGGAGCAGTGCTCAAAAAGCTTGTGATTTTAAATAAACCTGTTGGACTATAACTTGGTGGCATGTGACTTCTGACTATGGCCAACAGAGGAGAGATAGAATTATAGACCAAATTTTGCATGATCAGTTAGATCAGGACTGCACACAGGATTTAGGTCACACACTTGGGCCCAAGGTCTAGTGAGGGCACAAGACTGATAGGGAAACAAAATCAAAGATCTGACTACAGAAGTGCTTAAAATTGTAAAGTCTCAGGCAGTCAGTTTTCATGTTTATCCTTTGCAAAATCCACAGTTTATAATTCCAGGTCACTAACTTGGTGATATATTCATTTACTCCCCTCTCATTCAAAAATCATCATCGTCTTTCCATAAAATGAAATTAAGTATTGAGGGTGCTGGAAATCAGAAAGAAAAGTGGGTATCATGGAAAGCATTCATCATGCTGGGCACCCCCCTTCAAGATGGAAGCAGATAATGGCGTAATTTGTAAAGTGGGTGAGTGCCTATATTTGGATGTAGCTGGGATTAATCCTGAAATCCGGATTCCACTGAACACATTCGGCATGCACCGCCCCCAGGAGAAACTAGTTGGCAATTTCAATATGCTAATTGCTCAATTCAAGAAAACCTGATGCTGTTGCTGGTATCCGGTCTGCTGTCTTGATCATGACCAACTTGCCAGAGGAAGCACTCTCTCCCTCCATTATCAATCAACACTCCCCATAATTTTGAATATCTTTATTATGCCTCCCCTAATCTAGTCTACTGTAAGGAAAACTATGCCAGATTCTCCAATCTCCACAGATAACGAATGTAATTCATTTTTGGTACCTCCCTGGTAAGCTACTTTTGTACAGTCTGAAAGGCCTTCCTAAAGTGTGCTTATAGTATTCCAGCTGAAGTCTAGCAGTGATTTTAAAGCTTTAGCATAACTTCCTTGATTTGGCATCTAATTCCCCCATTTACAAAACCATGTAACATATACACTTTCTTAACTGTAATTTGAACTAGGTAAAAGTGAGGACTGCGAATGCTGGAGATTAGAGTCGAGAGTGTGGAACTGGAAAAGTACAGCAGGTCAGGCAGCATCCGAGGAGCAGGAAAACCAACATTTCGGGCAAAAGCCCTTCATCAAGAATGAGGCTGGGAGCCTCGTGGGGTGGAGAGATAAATGGGAGGGGGTTGAGCTGTGGGGGAAGGTAGCTGAGAGTGGAATAGGTGGATGGAGGTGGTGGTAAAGGTGATAGGTCAGAGGGGAGGGTGGAATGAACAGGTGGGAAGGAAGATGGATAGGTGGGAAGGAAGATGGACAGGTGGGACAGGTCATGAGGGCAGTGCTGAGCTGGAAGGTTGGAACTGGGATAAGGTGGGGGAGGGGAATTAAGGAAACTGTTGAAATCCACATTGATGCCATGGGGCTGGAGAATCCCAAGGCGGAAGACAAGGCGTTCTTCCTCCAGGCAATCGGGTGGTAAGTGTGAGAAATAAACCCCACTTAATCAATAATTTTCAATCCAAGTCAAATAGATCCGAAGCAGCACATTTATTTGAACATCTTTAAAGATGGGTGGCTGTACGAGGAGCGACACACCCGACAGTAAAATACAGAGTTTTTTAATACTTTTCTGAGGGGTCTCTTGACACCCCTACACTAAGCAATAAACTTATCATAAGTGTCTATTTCATTCTATCCCCTTATTTGGTTATTACTTGCACCCATTATTCTTTCATTTTGTAATTCCCTGCACCCAAGCCTAAGCCGATCATACTTACTAATTACCTCACTTGCTTTTCTTTTTAATCTGTTTTATTTGGCTCTCCTTGTTCGTTACAGCCTTCCTGTTACTTTGTCCCGTTCCTCTTTTCTTTTCTAACCTTCTGACTTCTGAGATCATCCTTTACTATTTTGATAGTCCAAAAATCGGACCTACAAACTATGAGCTTATTGCGAAATGCCCCTCCTGCTTCTTTTTGTGGTCAACTACAACACTCAAAGTTATTTCTTAGCTTAAAACTATTTCTTTAAAAGACCCTCTATATTCGTTAAAATCAACATACACCTGACAACCTGAAAGTTTTCTCTCTCAATCCCTCCTTTTCTTTTTGTCAGTGTATGTTGATCTTATTGATTCTGGGACAATGTGGCCTCCAGGTTGGAAAGCATCAGACCTGAAAGTTCATCTACTTTGGAAATGCCTTCGGGGGTATTCTCAACATCATAAGTTGTTAACAAGTAAAGGCCGTCCCCCTGCATTCCCTTCAGGGGCATCTGTTTGGTCAAGGCGGTCTTGATCATTCTCTGAGTGAAACCCCGAATACAAGGAATAATACAACAGCCCAGTGCTGCCAGAATCCCAACAACCACTGTCAAGGAGGTTAGGATGGAAACCACAACTCCTTTCCATTTGCTGAACCAAGATTCCAACCACCCCGTTATTGAAGTGTCCACCCCAGACATTTCAACCAATTCACGTGAGAGGGTCGTCAATCCTCGTAAGGCTCGAGTAATCGAGCCATCTGGGGCCGTGTTATTCAGAATAAAGGTACAGCAACTACCCCCTAACATAGCACAAACTCCCCCTTTTTCTGCCAACATCATACCTAAGGCCATCCTATTTTCCCAGGCCATCCTGCTTGTGGCATCTAACTGTTCAGCTATTCTTTTAACAGCGTTTCAGGTGTAATTTATAAATCTTTGTTGGTTGTAAAAGATGTAATTAATCCAATCGACATTTTTATTAACTGTGACCCACCAGAAGAGAGACTCAAATCCAGCTACTATCCGCTTTCGGGCCTTAAATTCATCAGGCACCTCTCTGGGAACCCCTATCAAGTCCAAATAAATATCATCATCAAAGGAGGTAGCAAAGACTGACCATGCCCTCCTCCTTTTCTTCATTTCAGGAATCTCACCTCTTTCAAATGCTAGGGTGAATGGAATGGCCAATTTTACAATTGCACAAGTGCCTCGCCAGTCAGAGGGCATAGTAGGTCTTAGAATCTTTCTGCCACAGAACCACCACAAATCCGCTCAGATTATCTTTAAAGCTGAATAGTTTCCTCCCAACTCTGTCTTGGAAACCAATTCAATTTCCGAGCATGACTTTAAGTCTCCTAGAAATTGGGACTGGTCTGACCCCTGCCTTCGTACGCAGGAGGTGTGATTCCTGACCACGTCTGAAAATGAAGGGGGAATTTGTAATTCCTCCTTCTTCAGGGGAGGGAACAGCAACAACAAAGACCGACAGCCTGGGTTTGCCCCACGCCATCTCATCCTGATACAGGGCTATCATGCATATTATACCAGCCCTGTCTCGCTTCCGCCCGAGCGGAAAGGGGACCACGCGAGCCACCGGTCTACCTGAGGCACATGCATAGCAATTGCTTTTATTCAGACTTTTCACAGTGTATTTCACCCATTCAACCCAAGCATTTGTATCCCTGTACCCAGTTTCTATTTCAATGGTCTGTTTTAAGTTCTTTACCTCTATAATTTTTACTACTTTAAGGTCATCGGGAGGGGTGAAATGTTGTACTTTATTATCCAATAGTTCTGCCTGTTTTCCCTGTCCTATGCTAATTCGAAAATAACAGCCTGAGAAATCATTCCCGTTTGTTTTCATTTCTATCCCAAATGTTTCATTTAATTGTACCTGATAAGTGCCCCCCACCCCCGTCAGAATTGCTTTGTGCCATGTGGTTTTCTTTATCATTAGGTATATTGGGTTACACTTTTTATCGGGACAATTGAGAGCTGGTCAGAAGGGGGCCCAGTATACTGTGACAAGACCATTATACCAAGTACCATCCCCAAGGCCATCCCCATTGGACTTAAGATGTATCTCTGAGCTGCGGTACTGTCTCTGATTATCTACATCCCCACAATTTACTAGGCTGCATGCATCAGCGTCTATTACTTGTGGATTATCAGACTCAGGAACCGTTAATAACACATATGAAAATGATATTTGACAAATTCCCAATACTAAGAGGGCTAGTGTCATAACTCTAAACATCCCCAGCATTCTGAAAATCGTGCTGAAGCACAAAAAGACTTAATATACAAACCTACAGAAATAATCCCATGCTCGCGTCACCACTGTATAATCAGTTACTCAAAGTCAGTTTAGCCTGAGTTTCAGCAGTTCTTGCATTGATTCAGCTGTCCAGACTTCTTCCTCAACTGGAGATTCCACTGACCCTTTGATCCGAGTGTAGTGAGTCCAGCCTTTCTCCACTGTCCTTATTGCCGTCTCTGCCGTGAGGAGGGCTCGATACGGACCTTCCCAGTCTGGCTGAAGTTTCGTCTCCAACCACGATTTGATTAGGACCCAATCGCCCGGTCTGAGCAAATGCACTGCAAAGTCAAGGGGTGGCGTCTGGGCAAGCAGACCCTGAGTTCGAAGAAATGATAGAGAACCGGACAGGGCCAGTATATACTTCTTTAACTTCTGTTCATTAATTTCCACAATTGGAACCTCCCCTTTTGTGCCCAAATAAGGTAAGCAGAACAATATTTCATAAGGGGACAATCTCAAGTCCTTTCTAGGTGCTGTTCGCACCCGTAGGAGGGCCAAGGGTAGACACTTTGTCCACGGGAGTTTGGTCTCAAGTACCAATTTAGATAGTTGTTTTTTCAGGGTCTGATTCATTCTTTCAACCTTTCCTGATGAGGATGGGTGCCAAGGGGTGTGAAATTCCCAGGAGATTCCTAAACTCTTCATTGTCTCCTGTAATACTTTAGAAGTAAGATGTGTACCTTGATCTGAGTCTATATGTTCTACTATCCCGTACCTGGGAATTATCTGTTCAAGAATCACCTTGGATACCCCATTCGCAGAGGCTGTAGCCAAGGGGTATGCTTCAACACATCCGGACAAATGGTCAACGATCACCAACAGGTACTTCACCCTTCCCACCCGGGGTAACTCGGTATAATCTACCTGAATACTCTGAAATGGTCGTAGGCCAGGGGGTTGTCCTCCCTGAACCTGTCTCCTGTTTATCTTTTTACATGTTATACATCTTTCACATATCTGTTTGGCAATGGTATACACTCCTTTACATCCATATTTTGGCAGGACTAAATCGCACATTGCCTGCACCCCCCAATGACTTCCCTGATGCAAAATGGTCATAATTCCTCGCATCATCATTTTATTAAGCATCTCCCTTCCATCAGGTAGCAGCCAACGCCCCTCTTCTGTTTTAACTGCACCTATGTCTTTCAGTTCCTCCTCCTCTTTAGTATTAAATAACGGAATACTCGGAGGATCAGTGAGCGAAGGTATCAGGGGACATATTACTGCTTCTGGTGGACTCATGGCCACCTCCCAGCTGCCTCATCCACCAATCTATTCCCCCTTACGTCTAGGGTATTCCCCCTTCCTCTACCATACCCTTGGTTTTTCTCATTCTGCCACATATTCCTTCAGTTATCTATTTCCTTTGTTTCAATCCTTTTCTTAAGTATCTCACCAACCATAGCTACCATCATTTTTGCCTTTTGTTTCTGCTTTTCGTCCTCTCTCCTTACAAATACTCTCTGAGCCTCCCTCAGCAATTCATCTAATGGTTTCTCACTCCATCCCTCTACTTTCTGTATTTTCTTCTGAATATCTGGCTAAAACTTAGTCACAAAGTGTATTTTCAACAATCCTTCTCCTACTGGCCCCTCTAAATTCATCCCAGAATATTTGCGCATAGAGTCCTTCAGTCTTTGTAAAAAACTCCGAGGGACTCTCTTCCTTTCCTTGACATACCTCATATGCCTTCATTAAATTCTGCGACTTTGGGGCAGCTTCTCAAATTGTCCTTATTAATAAATGTTTCATAATTTTCATTCTTTCCCTATCTTCTTGTTTTTGATGATCCCAATTGGGATCATCTTAAGGGGAACTTATCCTTTGCCTGACCTGCCCTTTCAGTTCCCATGGGGTGTTCCCTGTCCCAGACCCCAAATGCTGCTTTCCTTATCAACCCCCTTTCTTCTCCACTAAATAAAATATTTAGTATGGATATCAATTCTGTCCAAGTATATACATGCGGATCCAGGAATTGATCAATCTGTTCTGACAAACCTATCGGGTCTTCTATAAGTATTTTCATTTCTTTTTTAAATGACCTTACTTCCCCACTAGTTAAAGGGGCATCAACAAATCCAATTCCTGAAGAAGGGCTTATGCCCGAAACGTCGATTCTCCTGTTCCCTGGATGCTGCCTGACCTGCTGCGCTTTTCCAGCAACACATTTCCAGTAATTTCTCTTTCCCCGATCGGGACCTCTCTTAATGGAAGCATGTTTTGGACCAACATTTCTTCCGCCTCTCCTTCACTTTCTTCTAATCTTTCAATTTGGTTTCTGGTGCATTTTGCAATCGGGACTTGACATTTATCTATTTCCTGTTCTGTCTCAGACGTGGTGGGACCTTCATCCCCCTGCCTCAGTCCCACTGCCTGCCCCTGACTCGTACCAGAAACCACCACGGGCTGTTGGATTCTTCCATATGGTGGGGGTAAATGATCTAATACCTCCCATGGGGATAGAGGTGGTGCACTAGGGATTTTCTTTTCATCTATCTTTGCAGTGCACATCCATATTTTAGATTCACCCTTCCAACAGGAGGCATAATCAGACTCCTCCTGACTGAAGGGTTCTTTTTCATTAACATATAAATTTAAATATTGACAAACCCAGTCTTCGTCCAACTCGTACTTTGGCCAGAAGACGGCAGGATGAAGAATAGGTTCCTTAATCCATACAAAACAACAATACTTAATCATCTTTCTATCTTTTTGTCGTGTGTGTGTTCATTTTGTTCCAATTTCCCAACATCCTACCCAACGGACTTTCTGGAGGAATGTTGCCAGGGATGCCTCCCTTCTCAACGGAAGATTTTCCTTTACTACTCGTTGCACAACCCATTTCACCCTGGTTCACCACCCAATGGCCTCAATCACCTCTCCCAATAGGGATCCAATCCCTACAGAATCTGAGGATTCTTTCCCCAGAAAATCCTTGAGTCCAACTCAAGTAGGGCACTTTTTAGGGGTTAGCCTGACCCTTGTCAGGTGATTCTGGTGTCTTTGTAAATCGCGAAAAGGCAATCGAGTTAGGAGTCCCATCCCGATGAACCAGAAACCTCGAGTCCAACTCAAGGTAGGAGTTTGGTACTCCTGAACCCCCAGGTTACTGTCGTTCATCCCTCATAACTACTAAAACCCAAGCCCCAGCCACCAAGGTAGTACTTAAAAGTCAGTTTTCTTACCTTGGTCTGTGCACAGAGTTACCTGGCTATTAGACGTCTTCCGGTTGTGCCTTCCCCCTTCGGTCCCACCCAAGGTCCCCTTGAGTCCAACTCAAGATACACACACTCACTACCAACTGGTTCAGAACGACTCTTACAGAATTCAATTCAGGCAATCCCTCAACCCACCTACCGCCGAAAAACACGAGACCGTTCTAAAGGAACGGTGCGCGCCTTCTCAGTTATCGACGGTGGGAGCCTATTCTGGAACTGAAGTTCATCCCGGACGAGAGCCCCTAATCGTGAGAAACGAACCCCACTTAATCAATAATTTTCAGTCCGAGTCAAAGAGTTCCGAAGCAGCACATTTATTCGAACATCTTTAAAGATGGGTGGCTGTACGAGGAGAGACACACCCGACAGTAAAATACAGAGTTTTTTAATACTTTTCTGAGGGGTCTCTCAACACCCCTACACTAAGCAATAAACCTATCATAAGTGTCTATTTCATTCTATCCCCTTATTTGGTTATTACTTGCGCCCGTTATTCCTTCATTTGGTAATGCCCTGCACCCAAGCCCAAGCCGATCATACTTATTAATTACCTCACTTGTTTTTCTTTTAAATCTGTCTATTTGGCTCTCCTTGTTCGTTACAGCCTTCCTGTTATTTTGTCCCATTCCTCTTTTCTTTTCTAACCTTCTGACTTCTGAGATCATCCTTTACTATTTTGATAGTCCAAAAATCGGACCTACAAACTATGAGCTTATTGCGAAATGCCCCTCCTGCTTCTTTTGTGGTCAACTACAACACTCAAAGTTATTTCTTAGCTTAAAACTATTTCTTTAAAAGACCCTCTATATTCGTTAAAATCAACATTTACCTGACAACCTGAAAGTTTTCTCTCTCAGTAAGGGAGTGGTGATGGAGGAGGCCCAGGACCTGCATGTCCTTGGCGGAGTGGGAGATGGAGTTGAAGTGTTCGGTCACAGGGCAGGGGGGTTTGTTGGTGCGGTTGTCCCAGAGATGTTTTCTGAAGTGCTCTGTCAGTAGTTATCCTGTCTCCCTAGTGTAGCGGAGACCGCATCAGGAGCAACGGATAGAGTATAGGACATGTGTGGAAGTGCAGGTGAAACTTTGATGGATGTGGAAGGCTCCTTTGGGGCTTTGAACGGAGGTGAGGGGAGAGATGTGGGTGCAGGTTTTGCAATTCCTGTGGTGGCAGGGGAAGGTTCCAGGAGGGGAGGGTGGGTTGTCGGGGCTGTGGACCTGACCAGGTAGTCGTGGAGGGAATGGTCTTTACGGAAAGCGGATGGGGTGGGGCCCACTTGTAGGTGGTGAAAATGTTGGTGGATGATGTGATTTATACGGAGATATTTGGGATAGAAGGTGAGGACTGGGGGGGGGTGTTCTGTCCTTGTTGCAATTGGAGGGATGGGGTTCGAGGGCAGAGGTGGAAGAAATGGATGAGATGTGCTAGCAAGCATCATCAAACACATGGGGGGGTGGGAAATTGCAGTCTTTAAAGGAGGAGGCCATCTGGTATGTTCTGTGGTGGAACTGGTCCTCCTGGGAGCAAATGCGGTGGAGGCGGAGGAATTGGGAATAAGGGTTAGCGTTTTTGTAGGAAGCAGGGTGGAAGGAGGTATAATCCAGGTAGCTGTGGGAATCGGTAGTTTTGTAGAAAATGCCAGTGTTGAGTTGGTCACCATTGACTGAGATGGAGAGGTCCAGGAAGGCGAGGGATGTGTCAGAGATAGTCCAGGTGAATTTAAGGTTGGGGTGGAATGTGTTGGTGAAATTGATGAACTGTTCAACCTCATCGCGGGAGCACAAGGTGGCACAGATGCAGTCATCAATGTAGTGGAGGAAGAGGTGGGGAGTGGTGACGGTGTAACTGTGGAAGATAGCTGATAAAGAGACAGGCATAGCTGGGGCCATGCAGGTGCTCATGGCTACTCCTTTCGTGTGGAGGAAGTGGCAGGATTTGAAGGAGAAATTGTTGAGGGTGAGGACCAGTTCCGCCAAATGAATTAACTCCACCCTCCCCTCTGACCTATCACCATTACCGCTATCTCCATCAACCTATTGCACTCTCAGCTACCTTCCCCCAGTCCCAAATCCCATCCCATTTATCTCTCCGTCCCTGAGGATCCCAGCCTCATTCCTGATGAAGAGCTTTTGACTGAAACATCAATTTTCCTGCTCCTTGGATGTTGCCTGACCTGCTGTGCTTTTCCGGTACCACACTCTCAACTGTACTTTGAACTAGCCTTTCTACTTCCCAGCTTTTGTGATGATGTATTGCTTTGTCCCTTTGGTTTTGCATTACCACTTACATTATATTACCTTCATGTTTTGTTCTTCCCAAAGTGCATGACAACACCTTTATGTCTCATAAATTGTATTTCTGTGCTCAGTTAAACAATTTGACTCTGTTGTATGTAAACATGTTCACGTCATTTACCTGATAAGATAAGCAACACTCTTAAATACAGTTAGTTCTTCTATAACTTGATGGTTGTGTTCTTGTGCAACACCGTATTATAGAAAAATCGCACTTTGGAAACAATGCTTAAAGTGTTGGTGATTTAATTGCGATACAGCCAAAAAAATTTGCTTTTTGGAAACAATGTCCCCAATTTGTAATCAGCAGGTACATATTGATGAAAGGCGCATTTTCGCAGAATGACCTGTATGTCAGAAGAAGGGCATTGCATACTTCTCTTCATTCAGAACATTTTCAATTCACGAGTCCAGTGACACGAGTCCCATATTTAAGGGACCCAGTTGGCCAAGTCCTAAAAAATGTATAAGAGAGGGAAAAAAAACAACTTGACCATGTCCTCATCGAACTAATTGCAGTGGATTCTTCAGTCCATGAGTGACCATCCTACAGTCTTTGTGGACTCGTCACCTAGCCTTCTCTTTCAGATATCCTCAAAGGAGGCCTAACATCCACACGCAGGAAGTAACTTAGAAAACAAACAGTAGATTGCCCTTTATTACAAGAGGAATTCAGTGCAAGATCAAAGGAGTTTTCCTTCAATTGTATTGAACACTGCTGAGAATTAACCTGGAGTAAGTTCTCCCTACCTCACCTAAGGAAGGATATACTTTTCGTAGAAAGAGTATAATAGAGGTTCACCAAACTGAGTCCTGGGATGTTTGGACTGTCCTGTGAGGAGAAATTATGGTGACTAAGCCTGTTTCATCAGTGCTTGAGAGAATGAGAGGAGATCTCATAGAAACTTGCAACACCTTAAAATAGAGTTAGTGTAGAAAGGATGGCTGGGGAATATAGGACCAGAGTACAGAGTTTCAGATTAAAAGACAAGTTATTGAGAACTGAGGTGGAACTTCTTCAGTCAGAGGGTGATGAATCTTTGATATCCTCCACCCTAAAGGACTGTGGCAGTTTAGCTATTAAACAAGTTCACCCCAGGGACTTTTTCTTTTATAATTACTTTGGACATGAAGGGATATGGAGATAGAGTCAGAATATAATGCTAAGTTCAATACATAGTAATTATCTACCTTGGTGGAGCTGGCTTTTTCAGCTCAAAGGCCTACTCCTACTCCTATGTTTCTATCAACACCCAATTCCTCAGTGCCTCCCCACAATCTACCAGCTACAAGTCAGAAATATAATGGAAAATCTTCAACTTTTCTGGCTGAGTCCAGTTCCAGCAACACACAACAAGCTCCACGCCATCCAAGACTAAGCAACCCGCTTAATTGGCACTCCAACCTATATGTTCATCATGCACTCTCTCCATTACTGATGGGGGCTGCAGTGTGTGCCAGCTTTAAGATACACAACATCAATTACAAGATTTCTAAACTAATGACCTCAACTGCCTATCAGGATAACTGCAACAGATGCATGCAAACGCCACCACCTACAAGTTACCCCCCCATCCACACATAGTTCAGACTTGGAATTAGCCTACTGTTCCTTTACTATCATTGGTTCAAAATTCTGGAACTCCGTTCCGAACTGTGTGACCTAAACCCCAAGGTCTGCAGTTTCAGAAGACAGTTCATCACAACCACCTGATGAAGGAGCGGCGCTCCGAAAGCTAGTGCGTCCAATTAAACCTGTTGGACTATAACCTGGTGTTGTGTGATTTTTAATTTTGTCCACCCTAGTCCAACACCGGCATCTCCGAATCATGACAGCTCATCACCACCTTTTATGGAACAATTAAGGATGACCAATAAATTTTGTCGGAACCAGCAGTACCCACATCACATAAGTCAATAAAGAAAAGGACGGAAAGCTTTTGAGCACAAAATCTTTGTCCCTAGTTTCCCTCAATGATGTCAGGTACATTTTTTTTCAGGGCTGAGTGACTTGTAAGGTTTAATTAATGCCAACTTATTTTGAATTTCTTTCTGTCTTTATTGTCCATAATATCCTGATTCTTTATTTTACTCCATCACAACATTAACTTCCATGTGCTGTTTTATCTAAGCATTCTTACTATTCATTAAATTATTCTTTTATTCCCTTATACTCACAGTCTGCCAAAGACAGCACTCTCGTTTATCCTTTGCCGATGTTACATCCTTCGGCAACCTCTTGTCCATTACGGTTCACCTTTGCCTTCAGTTTTTGGGGCATAGTGAGGAAGCAGGTCCTAAATCTACTTCTACCAGGATAGGAATCAATCCTCTACTGGTGGCATCACTATAGCATACATGCTAGCATTCGAGGAGAAAGTGAGGACTGCAGATGCTGGGGATCAGAGCTTAAAAATGTGTTGCTGGAAAAGTGCAGCAGGTCAGGCAGCATCCAAGGAGAAGGAGAATCGCGTTTCGGGCATAAGCCCTTCTTCATAAGCCATTCCTGAAGAAGGGCTTATGCCCGAAACGTCGATTCTCCTGTTCCTTGGATGCTGTCTGACCTGCTGCGCTTTTCCAGCAACACATTTTTATGCTTGCATTCGAGCCAACAAAGCTACCTGCTCCTACTTAACTATTGTTTTGTTTTTCATGTGTATAAAAGAAATTGGACTTACTTTTATATTACTAGTTAACTTTTTTTTTACACTCTCTCTCCATCCAACTATTATTGCTTTCCCTGCACTGTCTGTATTGTACCTGGTTTTCTATCGTGTTCTGTTCTCACAAAGCTTCATTTTCTTTTTATCTTAACTTTCTTTTTCATCTGCGGTTTCTATCTTTGGATGCCATATTTTTCCACTTTATAGACATGCAGTTGGCTTGTAACCAACAATCTACATCTTGAAGAACTGCCATTGTTTATTAACCGGTTTCTTCACATATCTTTCATTCCATCTATGCTAGGTCCTTTCCCAAACCTCAAGAATTAATTCTCAACTGGACAGGGTGGAGGGAAGATTTGAAAGTAACTGGGAGAGGAGGAATGGAGAGAATTAATGCATTTAATTTTCAAGGCCTCACCTTTTCTGTGCTAAAATGGAAATATCTCCTTTAATCCAGGAAACTGTATTTATTGTTAATATTCAGTGTTCTACAACATTGCAGAGTCGATGTTCAATTACACTTCCCATCTAGATAAAGCTGCATAAAACAGTATATTTGAATGTAATCTATGAACACTCCAAGGGATCAGTTAACTCAGTTGGCTGGATAGCTGGTTTGTAATGCAGAGTGATGCCAGCAACATAGGATCAGTTCATACAGCAGCTGAGGTTACCATGAAAGACTCTCCTTCTCAATTTCTCTCTTGACCTGAGATATGATTTAACCAGCAGTCATCTCTCTCAAACAAAAGAGTAGCTTTAAGGTCTGGTAAGGCTCTAGTGATTTTACTAATAATCCAACATCAGAAAAAGAATGTGGAGTAAAGAAGGTTCCCAACGAGGCTCATTTGCAATAAGAAATGGAACTAACAGACTGTTTTCTCTCACCACGCTATCCTATTTTTTAGACTGGGTTTCACAGGTGCTTGGGTTGCATAATATCTTACTGAGGTGGGGGTCTCTACTCTCAGTCTCACCCTTTAAGGCAAGTGCCTGAGTTAAAGATGCAAGGAGGTTGTTCCTAAATGAGGCATGTTGTAACTCTCAGAATTGTACCCAAAGGAAAGGCCTCCCCACAACTATCTTCCATCCTCTCTCTCACACATGACAGAAACACTCCGAATAATGAGCACCCTTATTACAGAGACATTGCAAGCTGTAGAAAAGTTCTGGAATCAATGTTCAGATCAGAAGGTTGCAGAGTACCTCAAAGAATGAATGCTTCTGCATCATGTGATTTGTGATCAGTGGCTTGAGAATTAATGAGCTGGTCTGCAATATTTTCTGATATGCACTTTTCACCTTTCCACTGATTGTAAGATTGTAAAATCCTTGAAACGGAGCATACATTTTCAAATTTAATGACACTGCACTGACAATTTTTCAACAATCTATCTTTTTTGGCAATTTTAGCCAGAATGATACTACTTTGCTTTTTCTTGTGTCTAAAAATGATATTAGTAGCTTTTTCAATCAGAGTGACTATTCAATTTATTTAGGGATTCAATCAAATAAATTTGGTCCTTTGGTTCAATTCATATGCTAATGGCATAGTCAATGCAGACTAGCTAAAGGTTATATGTAACATTAGTGTATAAAATCATTGATCAGCATTTTTACAAATATTAATATTAGTTGCTGGACACAAATGCATGCCAAATTAATTATAATAATCTGATAAATTACATACTAATGATAGCAATTACAAATTAGAGGATCTAGTGCTCTGCATTAGCATCTTCTGCCAATAACTGTCAAATCCTGTTTATATCTCATCATCATGCAGAAGGCACAGAACTGTTAACCATTTCAGCAACGACATCAGTGGCACTGCAGTGCAACATATACATCATTTTAATGTAAACAATTTGTTGTAATGTCCAAATAACACACGGGAGGAGAGGGTTGAAGGCCCACACAAGTCAATAGCTCATTATATAAGTGCATACATAGGGGACCCTCCCAAATTTTGGTAGACATTCAGGTTCAAGTCCTACCTGCTCCAGAGAAAAATCAGAAATTGGTACAAGGTCACTGCCAACTGAGTTAGGTTTGCTGTAGGATTAGTGATTTACCCTGGTCAATCCTGCACTGTACTGGGCTGAAATGTCTTGGAGAGTCTTGTGCTCCTTCGGGATACATTCAACCATGTGCAGGACAGGGATTGAACACCTGTCTCATAAGCCTGGACCAAGGGAAAGCCTTTTACAAGATATTGCACAAGTACGTATGGGACGTGCTCTCCAAAATGTGATTTGAGCAGGGAATCGGCAATTGGATCAGGCTGCTTTACAGAAACATCAATAGTGCAGTCTCAGTCTTCAGGTGGGAATGAAAAAGTTTTCTGATCAGATCTGAAGTGGGGCAGGGCTGCCCTCTCTCTGCAGTCTCGACTATGCATTGCACAAAGGATGCTTGTGGTGAGAAGGGCACTGCCAATCATTTCGTTCATGCATGGCCAGTATCTATGGTGCCACTGTACACTGTCCTTGAAGTGGCTGCACTGGTGAAGAGACTGACACACGTCTCCTTCTGGAATGTGCCTTAGCAAAGAAGTCTGGAGAGAGATGTAGGGTCATTGCCAAGGTTCATCCAAGTAGAACTCTGTGTTCTACTGTCTACTCCACACACACCAATACAAACACTGACTGCTCCTAGAGGACTGTCAACTCAGTGAAATATGCTTTTGGTCTGCCGGAAACTTGTTTGAATTCTAGAGCAAAGACTTGACCTCGACCAAGTGCAGATCGACACATTCCAAGGTCCAGGACTACGTGCTGAGGGATGCATTAAATTTTGAGGGAGCTGTTGTCAAGATGCAGTAAGGAAAGACCACCAGCTAAGGTCTTTCTGTCGAAGTATAATGAGGGACTGTTCAGTTGACAGACTCTTAGTTGCCTCAAAATGAATGTAAATAGATTCCTGCATGTGTAGAAAATGCTTTTGTTTTTCAAATGCAAGGAAACTCTGAGGAGCGTCAAACGTCAATGTGTTTATTTTTTTCTCTGCAAAGATTGAATAGAACTGTTCTTAGACCTTGCATGTACTTATTGAAAACTTTATGAATAAATACATTTTTGAAATAAATAGAAATATCATAACCTCTATGAACAGTTTGATTAAGATACCTGCACAGGTATGAATAGAGTCTATCCCTCTGTGTCTCATTGTTTATCCCACATATTTAGACACCCTATAATTCTGCCAAGTATCTGTCAGTCTTGATTAACATTTGGCTTTAAGTCACCTGAACAAGAAGCTGAATATGTTACAGTATTTTGTAATTCTACCAGACAAGTCTGCAACCAGCACATTCTACAGTAATCATGTTCATTCTCAGGTTAATCAGTTTTTTCATGTTACATGTTCCACAATTATCATTCTTCTTTCTGTTTCAGAACAGTTCTCTATCTATTTACAGTGATTAGTTTATTACAATGCCACAAGTTCCCTTTGTGGTTTTAAACAGCTTTCCACTCTGTTTACCACAATCGTGCCACTATGAGGTTAAACAACTTTCGTTTTACAAATTTTTCATGGTCATGTCTTTCTGTGTAATTCTTAAATAGGTCTCAGTTTCAAATAATTATGTGTCACCCTTTTTCATTTCCTGATGCCATGTGTCACCCCCTCTTTATATAATTAGCACCTAATTTCTACATCCCTTTCCAATTCAAAATCATTCTAGTTAATATTCCAAGCTTGATTTTAAATGGAGATACAATGGAAAATGGTCTGTGTAGCATGAGGCTTGGGGAGACTTTAACATCCTGGCCTTTAGTAATCTCCATCCTGAATCTGGTGGCCAGAATTAGCTACCTGACAGACTGGAGCAGGATTTCAGATAGCACAGAGGGGTAGGCCTCAATTATTTTTGACTTGGGCACTTTGATTGTTGTTCTAAATCTCTGATCAAGGATGTAATATTGGTACTTTTTATTCACTGTAGCATGCAGCATTGCTGGCTGAACTAACATTTATTGCCTGTCCTTAGCTGTCCTTGAAAAGGTGCTAGGGAGCTACTTTCTTGAACTCCTGTAGTCTTTGTGCTGAAGGTAGTCCCACAATGACATTAGGGAGGGAATTCCAGGATTTTGACCCAACGGAATGGTGATATATTACTAAGTAAGAATAGAAAGTGGCTTGGAGGGGAACTTACACCTAGTGGTGTTCCCATATATCTGTAGCCCTTGTCCTTCCAGACTGAAGTGGGTGTGGGTTTGGAAGGAGCTGTCTAAAGAGCTTTGGTGAATATTTCCTATATTGATACATGCAGAATCCTGCAACATGAATCAATCATCGATCAATCTTGTTTATATCTTTAACCATAAAAGGATGCCATTGACAACTTGCATTGTACAGATTGGACAAATATTTGTCAGCTCTGACTCTAAAAATTTTCATTGCAGTATTAAAGATACACCCTCAGAAATCCAAGAACTTTATTTGTTTTGAAAATTACATGATCAATATGTAATCTCCATTGACGATTATCTTTAAGATAAAGCCCCCAGGTTTGGGTACATATATACCTGTTGGAGAATTTGATTACTGAATTTAAAGCTAACTGAGGTGGATCCTTTTCATTGGTTGTGCAGGTGATGTAGCATTTTTAGTATGAAATGCCATCTTCTATTGTAACATTCCAGAAAATGTTTGCTGGGGCTGTCCATTACTGAGCAGCACAAAATGGCTGACGGCTGCCCATTGCCAATGCAGCAGAACATGGCTGACAGTAGTTCGAGACCTCGGGAAAATATTTGCTTAATGTAGTCTTCACAAATAGAACAATAATTGCTCTGTAGACTCAAGGTTACTGAACTGAGATAGAATGGGCAGCTGCAGTTGTTAACATATAAGACGTAGATAAGATATTTAAATAGTGAATGTCTTTTGAATCATTTAAGAAATCTGGTACAATACTAATAGTAGATTTTAGTTAAGACTGTTCAGGTAATCATAGATTTTGAATTTTAAAAAAATCACTATTTCTAAAAGCATTACAGGACAAGATTCAAACCAGTTTCAGACAGTAAAAACATCCTCCATATCATTACAGGGGGATAAGAGAGTCTGACAACATCATGAAACCATACAGGACTGGGTTAGACCACAAGCTTGCCCATCCTTTTGTCATTCATTCAGTGATATGATTAACTGAGTGTGGCAGTACTTCCTTTGGATCAACGATTAACGCCAGTTAGACTGTGTACATGACAGCAAGTAAATTGTTGAGGCAAGCTTGAACTGTATAGGATGCTGTACCAGAGATGCAATTACAAAAGGATAATTCAGGGCTGCTCACCAAGGGTAAACAAAATTGGGTTTTGGGGGGGGGGGGGGGAGGTGGGTGCACTCAAAGCTTAAAGTGTATATGTTAAGATATTCTGAAACTTTTTTATGTGCCTTATTGCTCTGGAGAAATAAAGCTACAATAAAGGTTACCTGAAACCATCCTGCGACTCAGACTCTCATTGGAAACTATGAGATCTAACAGCCATCTTTTAGTGATTAGTCTTATTTTGACATTTGTTGTATGAACCAGACAGTCAAATGCCAATTGTTGCACCTTGCCATTGAATTTGCTTTGAAGCATGTTTATACATATCTAAAAGAGTAAAGGTCCCACCATAGATCTCTGGCTCACACTGGAGAGGGTCATTCCCACATCAAACATCCTTCGATCAAGCTTTTAATCACCTGACCTAATTTCAATATCACACAAAGTCTCATAACGTTTCTCTGAAGCAATTTGGAACATTTCTCTCAGTCAAAGGAACCAAATAAATGTAAATTGTCATTACAGACTAAAGTGTTAACTATGCCAATACTCTGACATTCACTGCTGAGCACATGCACACAAGGATTTTATCATCAGGATGTAAGATCATATGGGGATGGGGATCTGACAAAAGACAACAGAGGCTGTTTTGCATTACTGTGTTTTTGTCTACAGATATACAAAATAAATTTTAACAATGTGCACTAGCCTTACTTGTGTTCAGCCCTAACAGTCTCAAGGCTCCACGGGTTCCAAGTAATAATCCTACATAGTGGCTAGGATGAGCAGGCCCAGCAAAATGGGCAACTGGCAAAAAAGAAGAAGAAAGGGTAGAAACCTAGTGCCAGCAGAGAACAGCAGGTGAAGGAGCTGAGGTCCAGTCCAACAATTGAACCACAGAGGGAAGCTGCCCACATGGTAACAAAAAGAGTGGAGAAAGTAAAAAGACTTTGACAAAAAAAACACCCACAACAATAACCAGACCAGCTCAGTGTGTCTGGAGGCAATGATGGTCTCACCCAAGGATGGAAAAAAGCCTTTCATTTACCCAAATATTTGGCTTTTGGAGGGCTGAACTGGATCAGCTGATATCAAAATTTTAGTAGGCCTCCAGCCTTGACAAAACGTCTACAGAATTGATAACAGTGTTGATGTATTATCCATTAAAACTTGGGATCAAAGAAGAAACTGCCAAATATGACCATGTCATTGAAGTCTTTGATTCTTAGTTTATCCCACACCCCCATCATAGATTGGGGAAAGTTTAATTGAAGAAGCCAAGAGCCAGGAGACTATTAATTTGTTTTTTTATGGATAACTTGCACCATATTGCTAATGATACCAATATTGAACTTTGAGAGATGAGCTTTTATAGTGCTGAATCATAGTGGGGCACTGGATGAATCTCTGTCAAAATTTTGCAATCTAATGAATACGTTTTATTGGCAAAGGCAGTGAAGTTTAAACAGGGCAAACTTTGCATTCAAAGCAGACTAATCATCCATTTGTTTAGGAACACTCCTGGTGCTAAAACATCAGCTCTGACTCATCCCAGTTTGTCATTCAAAGAGCTGCCAACATGTCAGTAAGACAACAGAATAGGAAGTGGGCACTGGTCATTCAATCATTTCCTATATCACTGGGTACCTCAATGCCTTTCTTGGTATGAAACCATTTTAAGGTGATTTTCAGAAGAAGCATTAGGAAATTTTGAAAAACTGGATATATTCTTCCTTGGCGAAGTATTGTACTTTAAAGTTGACTTCTGGTTTACAGATATCATGTTCAATGACAAAAAAGCTAATTTCCAATTGCTTGCAGAAGGATGGATTCTTTACAATGAAATACGATGGTTAATGCCTCATTTCACTAACCATCTTCGATTACACTTTAGAGTACAACAGGCATCAATATGAAAAGAAGACACAGGTTATAATGGGAGAGAGGTCATTGATGTACATCCTTCCTAATCAGACTTGCTTTTTTATCAAACAGAGATGCTTGTGCAGCATTGAATCATCTTTATGCACTATCTACAGCAAAACCAATGTTGGTTCATTACATTGCAAGTCTTCATTGAAGGAACACAATCCCTCAGACCAGAGGACGTTAGTGCAGATTTTACACTTTTCTCGAAAAGGAGGAAATAGGAAAATGATGTACAAGAATGAGGATTACCTGCCACAAAAGGGCATTCTAATTCATAAAGGGTTGTGGAGAAGAAAGACCCACAGATGTAAATGACCTTTGAAAAGGGATCCCGCAGTAGTCTTTGCCTCTAGTTTCAATAAGCCCCTGTTGCCTCTTTTGGAGGGAATCATCTTTTTATTGGAGAAGGTAATAAAGAGGTGCATTTGTCTGTTTATTTCACTGAGCTCACTGATAACATACAATATCAACTGCAAGCAGCAAGGGACACACTGTTTAGGAAGGACTTAGAATAAATATATGCTGAATTCTACAGTTGAATCACATCTTGGTAAAGGCAGTTAAGCTTTTTTTTTCAGTGAGAGAGTAGTTCCAAATTACAGAGATTCTGCAGCTGAATAGTATCTTGGAGTATTGTACAGCTGAGTGTCAAGCAGAGCTTAAAAATATTAAGCAAAAGATTGGAGAAATCAAACTATCTTGAAGACATTGCTGAACTAAAATCCCAGCTGTTAGCTGTTTACACAATTCTATTAAGACAAAGTAAAAGAGTCATATATTAGAAATGGCAAATCAAAAAGAAGTGAAAATCAGCAGTATTGAAGTGACTAAATACGCACCAGACCTAAGGAATTCTAAGAGCATCAAACAAATGTGTCGGCTACAGACTGACTCTCTGAAGAAGTACCAACAATGGCTGACCTCCCCATCACCAGTGAGGGTCTTGGACTGGAAAAACCTGAAATGGCCCAGCCAGCAACATCCACATTACATGCATAAATTTTTTTTAAGTCCTCTTTATTTTATAAATTATTGCTTGTGATTTCAATTATAAAATCATATGTACCCAATATCACGTTTGCTCTGTGCATGTAAGATAAAACCTAAACCCAAATAACTTTATAGTGGTCTAGGTCTACAATCCTCTGAGCTACAGTTGGAGATAAAGGAGCAAACTCTCAGCATCAGCAAGTAGCAACTGTAACCATAGCAACTCATAGTCGATAACTACCATTGTGTTTTCTGTTGTATCAGTGCCAAAAACAAAGCAGGCGAGCTATAAGGCTGAGACAATCTGAAGTTAAAGTAGCTTCATGTCTTTATCTATTAACATTATGTCTGTCACCCTAACAGGAGCAGTGCAGGCTTACACAACCCTCAACATCAGAATTAAAGATATTCAACTTCCAAAAGTAGATTCTTGCTTAAGAACCTGAACCAAACATCAAGTCCCAACAAAATTTCATTCCCAAATTATGAAAAATGTCTTGCAACAAAGCTACTGAAGGAACAATAGAATGGCAAGTTTCCTGATAGAATCTCCATTAAGAAACGCACAGTCCTGCAAGTATAATGATGATTTAGTTATTTGCTCTAAAATGAACTTCAACAAAGATCTTGGTGCTGAATAAATTATGAATGTTTATAATGCTGAATAAACAGGACTAGCTAAGAAATAATGGAAGCATCAAATTGAAAATGTTTGCTCAGGAAAATTAGATGGTGGTGTTTTAACTTCAGCATGGAACAAATCCAAGTAGTTGAGATATGGGTTACTTCAAAAAAAAATCCTCAAGAAAACATCTAATTTCAAAGGATTGCTCAGATATAAATCGATATTCCTAATTGGGAGTGGATTCAACCTGCTTCTGACAGAAAACAGGCAGCTATACAACATCCTTAGAATACACCCTAAATCATTTAGATGTATAGAGTGAGTATAAAATAAACTAACTGAAGTGCAGCCAAGAAAATTATTTATTTAGATAAGGTCAACATTGCCCATTGGTCTTTACTCCATTATTCTGTCTAAAACTGGGTGAGAGTGCCATAAATATTGAGGTAGGCTGATGAATTATATATTAATTCTATTTCATTGTATACCAGTGGTTTTATTTACTGGGTATTTCTTTTAGTTCCGTTAAGTTATGGAGAAAAAAAAGAAATACAAGCCCACTATCTTAGCAGTCTCTGTGAAACAAAGAGCAAACTTAAAACTTTGGAATATAACTACACTCTAATATTCTGTTTCTGAACCAAATGTCGAGTCGAAGAACAAAGTGGATTTATGGACGCATGTTTGATCCATATGAAGAGAAAAGAGGTGCTGCTTCATTCCTAATGTGAAATTCGAAGTCAGGCGTTTGGTGAGATGGACGCCCAATGAGCAGCAATGAAGGTTTGGAAACACTGTTTATTCAGATTTTGGATAAATCTGATGGGAAAATAATTCAATAAATGTCAATGTGATAGATTGCAGAATTTGATAGATTTTGAAAAACAAATGGTTGTTCCATTGAGGAATATTCCATGGACTTTATCAAAATTTTCTAAAATTTGGACTCTCTAGATCAGTACTAAAACTTAAATTATATGAGTATTCTTGGGTATTTCATGGACCAGTTTAATTGTTACTCAATTCTGATAATTCTGATTAGATGCCAGCTGCTTTGGAAACAATCCTGTGGGAAATCATTTCATTCAGCCTTCAAGGAACAAATTGTGTGTTGACACAATGAATAGAACAACCAAAATTGCCAGATTTCAAAATGGTCTAGATGCTGGATGCAACTCTCAAAATAATTGAGCAACAGAAGGCAAAATTGGAACAGGAACAATAGGCCAATATGTCCCAAGGAATACAGGAAAAATCAATAATTGGTTCAGAAGTTTCCTTTCGCATGATTACACAACAAACTACCCAAATCACAGGAGCAAGGCATTTGAAATGACACAGGATGAAGGAAGTGATTGAAGATAATAATGGATCTGAACAAGTTATAGTCCTCACAAGAGTTTCAGTCCTATAATGAATGTGGTAGTAACAGGATCATTTGGCTGTGCAGTGTTAGATAATGTTTGCACTTCAACAGTATGTGTAACAGATTGGTTATAATGTTACCTTGTTGTGAGGATCAATGCAAGATTACGTCACATAAAGGTATTACATGTTTTGTTGGATAATGACTGAACACTGAGGTCACGAAAGAGAATCGTAAATTCCTGTAAAACATTTAAGCCATTTTATAAGTGCCAAAGTAGTCTTTAATGAGGTACCTATAGGGTTAAGTGAACCTTCCATAATATATGATAATTATTTTTGAAATGCCAGTGAACCTACATTTTACCCATTAGGACATCATTGTTACACCTTAAGAAAATCTGATGCTTCTTAGTAGCTAAGAACTTGTGGAGGAAAAAAAGCAACAGATTTTCCTAAAGTTATATGGACATTTTTCTCACCCTACCTGTCAAAACTAAAAGCCCTGCTTAGTGATGCAGGTGTGAGGCTAGTATAAGAGATGGGAAATGCCAGCCATGGTATATTTAGGTTCACAATCATCCCAAAATACAGGTCTTAACTCCTGCTTCAAAACATGACAAATAAATTGAGACTGTGCTGAGAAACATTTGCATTATTGAAGGTGCAGTCTTTCAGATGAGAGATATTAACCTAAGGCGAGTGTAAAAGACCCTGCAATGTTATTTCAAAAGTTCTCGTGCATGCATATCCTAACCAACATTTGCTCTTTGATCAACATGACAAAAACAGATTTTCTGGTCATCGCCACATTGCTTTTCAGTTGAGTTTGTTTGCAAATAAAAAGTCACGGCTACATTTCTTTTATTGTTATATCTATACTTTATGTTCCTGGTTAGAAAGTGCTTGAGAGACTTGTTGGGAATTAAAATGATTCATAAATGCATAACTTTCTTTTTTTTCTTATTAGTGAAGATTGAGAATGGTAAACATATCATCATAAATTATTAATTTACCAGGATACGAGAAGGTCTCATCAAATTAAAGGCCTTCCACTTTAAAGAGTTAGTTGCCATGAATCAAAATGGTTGAGATAATGGCAGAGAAATTATTTTGTTTTGCATTTTGCAGACACAATGACAAGAATGCTATAAGAATATTTAGTAAGGGCAAAAGAGCTATTTGTAGGTAAAATTAGCAAAGGGCCCGCACTGGGGGAACAAGCAAAGTTTGGGCTGACAAAGAATAAGAATTGCCAGTGACCCATTCAAAGATGCAGCCGAAAGTCCTTTCAAAAACATTGGACTTTGTGAAAGGAATCATGTGGTTATATAAAGTTAAGAAGTTGTATAAAGTTATGACACATCAGCCAGGCTGCAAATTGACAATCATCCTGATGTGGGCATATAGTAGGGAAAAATATTCATTTAATGTGAATTGAGAACACAGTCTGTATTCATTAATCTATGGAAACAATTCCAATTTGGACTTGTACTATGAGATAAACATTCTGCACTGCAAAGCACTACAATGAGTTCATTTTAATGTACATTTGAATGCTTAAATCCAGAAAATCAAGCAGTCATCAAAGCTGATGTCTGAGAGAGCTCGGAGAACTCTATAGCACTGTACAAGACCCTCCATGATAGAATCAAATTCAAGAGATATATGATTGAAGAGACAATCATAGGAAATGAAATAACCCTGGTAAATTAATAGTTTATGAAGGCAAGGCATTATTTATCAAATGTGGTGTTGAAACTTGTTGAAGAGAAGCAAAATTCTGTCGATGCTAATGATTTAAATTAAAAACAAAAAGTGCCAAAGAAACTCAGCAGGTCTGGCAGCACATTTGGAGAGAGAAAAACAGAGTCAATATTTTGAAAGTCCTTCTTCAGATCAGGCATACTGGTCTTGAAACATTAACCCTGTTTATTTCCCCATTGATGCAATCAATGTTTGAAAAATATTTTTTTCATTACTGAGAATTAATTACAGAAGTTCTGACTCTTGAGGCTCTAACCAAGGCATCATGCACTCAGGTGTCCATGTGCTTTGTGATGAACATTGTAAGGAACAGGATGACTAGCTGTAGGTTGGTGGCTGTTTTGCTTCATTTCCTATCTCTTCCATGTAGTCTCCTTCTAATATGGACTTGGAGGCTCTTTTCATGTAATAACCACTAATATTTTCAGCTTCAGGAAGTAGCAACGTTTGTTTATGTAGAGCACAGAAAGTTACAACAGCTCTGTATAGCTCCTAAGCCTAGACTGCTGGGTTCCAAAAGGTATCTCTGAGAGCTCACAAAGTGTCAAAAGAACAGTGGTAGTCTGCTCTATACTATTCATGCAATCCTAGGGCTAGATTAGATTTGTTCTATTCCTCTGCCTTGAGGTGCCAAACTAGAGTCAGAAGTCATCGCAGCAGGGAATAAACTTGATTCCTAATTGAGCATGCTGATCCATGTCTCTGAGTCATCGGCACTGTTGTGAAGGATTGAAGCACCATGATGAAAGTATCATGGCTGCTTTCAAGTTTTGAGGCTGAATAAAATGACTAACTACACATTAATAAATAACTCACTGCTTTTCAGTTCATGAAATTGTGGGGTTGTCAGTTGGGACTTTTGGCACCACATGAGCTCCGTGAATTACTCTGAGCAGCTGTGAGAACCCTGCTAGTCTGTATAGCTTATTTACTCTTTTGCTTTGTCTCACAGATGCTGTGGTGAAGGATTAAAATCAGACCCCTCTCATGAGAGCACTCAAGTGTCTCTTTATACAATGGTGATAACTTCACTGAATATAATCAAAGGTTGTCTGGAGCTGCCTAGAAAAACATGACAGCAAAATTAAATAAAGAGAGTAGACATTTTAACTGCCATAAGATCAAAATTCCCCTTATTTAGATGGGTTGCAAGTAGGCTGACCAGCATGTTTATATCCTATACCATCCCCATAATTTCTGGGGAGAGTATATTTGAGATATGACAGACAGATTTAAGAAGAGTGTGATGTGTAAATTTTGTTGAGCAGGTATCTACATGTGTAAAAAAAATGACTTCAGTTGCATCACATTCTGAAACTCCTTATTCACACCTCTACCATACCCTAACATTTCTCTGTATAGCTCAGGAAATCAAGCATTCTCATTGAGAAATCAACTGCTTCAGTCTAACATGTTACCTTACCGGCTACACAGTATCAACAGCAGTTGAATCTTCAAAGAAGTTCCAATGCAGCAACCATTAAAAATTGAGAGAAATATTTTTCAAAGCTTCAGATAGCATAGTGCAATTGATTCCTCAATTCATTTCTTTTTTTAACATCAGAATACTGGACTGCACATACTGCACATTCCCGAGATCAGGTCTCAATGCCAAAGTGCTCCATTTTCTCTTAGTTAATAGGTGGTAAGAGGTAAGAAGTTCACGCACATTTATTTATCTTTAATCCAGTGATTAGAATATATAACTGCAAGATTAATTTGTTTCTGATTGGAAAAATCATAATTGGCAGATAAGCTCAATATAAATTATATAATTAAGTTTAAATGCATCGTAATAGATTCAATAGACACAAAGTAAAAGATAAGTCTGGATTAACAGATCTCCACATTCTGTGATAAGAGAAATTGTGACAGCAACATTTTTTATGTGTACTACCATTTTGTTTTCCCAGACAATATTAAAAAAATGAAGAGGATTGAGGAGTTATTTTGTTGATAGAGCTCAAATATTAAACAAATTAGCTAGTAAGACAAATATAAAAGACAGCATCACAAGGTCTTTATTTTTTAAATGGGATTTAGGCAGTCCTGGCTAGGCCAGCACTTGTTGCTCATCCCAAATTGCCTAGAATGGAGTTAAGAGTCAATATTATCGCTGTAGGACTGGAGTCATATGTAGACCAGACCAAGTAAGGATGACAGTTACTTTCCTGAAAGAACACGTATTTTCTTTCCTCAACAATCAACATGCATGGTCATCACTAGTTTCCTAACACCAGATTTGTTTTGTTTTAATTGATAGATTTCAAATGCAATCCCAAAACATTAACCAAGTCTCTAAATTGACTCATCCAGTGATAATACTACCCGGCCATTGCCTCTCTTCCTTCTTCCCTGTTTCCTCACCTTCCATCAAAGTTTACTTAGTCCTTAATGGCACAGATCATTCTTGTAATGTTGCCTTAGAAAACATTATTCATTATTCATTCTGCAAATCTCTTCACAGCTCAAGAGATGAGATAAGGATTTGTTTTGCCCTCATCTTACACCACTATCACCAATCCTAACTCATCTTATAGTTTTCTGAAGGGACTGTTCTCTCTGTAACAGCCTGATCCACATCAACACATGAGGCCTACTCTGAACTGATAAGATTCAAAATAGATAGGATTAACCATGCTTTTGCGTGCCAACATTCATTTTGCAAATGTGTCCCTGAGCATTTGATTGGTTGCCATTTGATTCTTAACACCATCACACCGGCCTCCCTATCCATGAGATCAAACATTAATACTATGATGGTCAATATTAGCTCAAGAATCATCATCTTATAATTAACACCTTCCAACCTCAACACTGAGCTCAACAACTTCAGATTGTCTCCATCACTCACATGTTCTGGAAAGCTGCTCCTTTTCCTGTTACCAGTTATACATTTGAAAGCCCTTTTATTTCTTTACTTGTCCTATACTTTACAGCCTTGTACCATCTTTCTTTTTTTATATTAGTCACTCCTGTCCTTTGCCTGGTCACAGAAATTTCATTTTGTTCCATCATCCTACCCATTACCCTTTCATCCCTTTCAGCCTGAACCTGTTGTTATGACTGGATTCCCGGTGAAGTTCCCCAATTTGTTACAGTTTCAGACGGGACACCCCAAATTATAATGTCGCCTTGGCTATTTACCCACCCCTCATTTAATAAGATTAAGTTATAGAATTATCTATTCATTTATGGATACATTTCTCCCAAATCCAAATTAGCTCGTTTTAAATGGAGCTAAATTAAGTGTGCTTACTTGAATGAACAAAAAGAGTTCATCAATCACAAAAATTGAGGAGAAATAGTATAAGAACACAAATGCACAAAGTAATATAAGTTGTGAATCCAAGAAAATAAAGTTAAAGAAAAGATGCATTGGTCAGACTCTGAATGGTTTATGAAGAGCAGATGAGACTATATCACTGCTGTTAATGCTGGCATGACAGTTGAGCAGACAATTTTGAGATTCTTGGTTTTGCAGGTTGGGGGAAATTCTATTGTTCTCATTCCTTTTGAGGGTGAATGAAGTTCCAGTATTCAGAGTGAGAGACATATTTTTCTTTTTTTTTACCTGCCATGCAGTGGCCCACATAGCACTCTTACCCACATGTTAGAACATCTGGCCCATTACACGCACAGACTAATGTAGCAGCCAGTTTTAAAATCTATATCTTTGTTTATTCCTGGAGGCATAAGAGGCATATCTGCAAAAGGTAGCTTTCTGCTGAGGGGGGATAATCAGCCTCTTCATTTTCTCAAAGTGTCTCCTTCCTTGAAATCTTTCTGACACTTTACAGATGTAACATTCCATGGGCTTCTCACAAGATTTTGCCAAAAAGCTGTTGCAATTACATCTGCAGATTTTGTTTTTGTAACATCCCAATTTATTAAAAGCATTTTTTGAAATGAAAAGTCAAACATTTAATACTTTAGGGTTCAGATCAACCATTCTCATAATTATCAACAAACTTATATTTGCAAGTTTTCAAATTCTCTGATTGCAAATTCTTTAATTTGTGTATTGAATATACACCAATATTAATTGTTTTAATTGTAGATTGTTTACTAACATTGAAACAAATTATTATGCATTTGATATTGTAGTATTTCTCCAATGTTGTTTTGCATGTCTGTATTACTGCAATTTATATTCTTAGATTCCGCTCATTTTGCAAAATAAAGTGTTGCTATGGTAACTCATGAGGTTTGTAGTTAGACAAGCCTTTATGTGGAATTTTTGATTTTTCTCACCTCAGATTCAGACAGAATGGAAACAGACCCTTTGGTCCAACTCATCCATGCCGACTCAATATCCCAAACCTAACTCATCCTACTTTCCTGCGTTTGGTTCATATCTGTCTCAATCTTTCCTAGTTATGTACCTGCCCAAATGTCTTTTAAATGTTGTAATTGTAACCAGTTCCACAACATCCTCTGTCAGCTTATTCCATACATCATGCACTCTGTGAAAAATGTGCCCCTCAGGTCCCTTTTAAAAGTTTTCCTTTATCACTTTAAACATCAAGTGTTCCTCATGTTTTAGATGCTCCTACCCTTGGAAAATACCTTGGCTATTCACCTCATCTATGCCCTTTATGATTTTATAAACATCTATAAGGTCACACTTCAGCCTTTGATGCTCCAGTCTATCCAGATACTCTTTATAACTCAAACCCTCCAGTCATGGCAACATCTTTGTAAATATTTGTCTGCAACCTTTCTAGTTTAACAACATCCTTCCTCTAGCAGAGTGACCAGACTGGTACACAGTCTTCTGAAAGTGCCCTCACCAATATCTTGTACAGCTGCAACATGATGTCCTAACTCCTATACTCAATACTCTAACCAATGCCTTTTTCACTACCCTATCTACATGAGACCCCACTTTCAAGGAATTATAAACCCTGTTCAGACAATACACTCCAGGGCCTTCCCATTAATTTTGTAAGTCCTGCCCTGATTTGCCATGCCAAAATATAGCACTTTGCAGCTACCTAAATTAAACTCATTGGCCACTTCTCAACCCATTAGCTCATCTGATCAAGAGCTCTTTGTTCTGCTCTACTCAGTGCATTGATGATTGTATTGGTGTCTTTGACTGCTCCAGCCCTGAACTTGGAATTTTCATCAACAATGTTTCTAATTTCCACCCTATCTCTCAATGTTGCTTTCAACACAAATAACATTTTTTTCCAGTCTAATAACAGCTCTGTTGAAGAGTCACTGGACTTGAAACATTAACTCTGCTTGCTTCCCACAGATGCTGCCACATCTGCTGAGTTTATAGAGTCAGAGTTATAAAGATGTACAGCACAGAAACACACCCTTCAGTCAAGCTTGACCACACTGACTAGTATTTTGGTCACCTTCCAATTCAGGTTCAATCTGTCCTTCTTATACAGTTCACTTTTACCCTTGAAGAGATTCAAATGATCCAGAAATGTGAACCCTTCTCTCTTCCACCAGCTACTCAGCCACACATTGATCTGCTCTATCCTCCTAGTCCTACCCTCACTGGCTGGTGGCACTGGGTAGTAATCCAGATATTACTACTCTCGAGGATCTGCTTTTAAAATTCCTGCCTAACTTTCTATATTCTCCCTTCAGAATCTCATGCTTTTCTCTTCCCTTGTGATTAGTTCCAATATGTACAATGACCTCCTGCTGGTCCCTCTCCCCCTTGAGAATATTCTGCACTCTTTCAGAGGTATCCTTGATCCTGTCATCAGGGAGGCAACACACCATTCTGACTTCTCACTGTTGGCCGCAGAAATGTTTGTCTGTGCCTTTGACTATAGTCCCCTATCAAAATAGATTGCTTGAACCTTGGTGTACCCCTCATTACATTACAGCCAGGTCTCAGTATCAGAAACTCTGCTGTCCATTCTACATTCCCCATTACACTGCTGAGCTCCTGTAAATTCCTTATTGTCTCTAATTGTCGCTCCAATAATCCATGCTATCCAATAGGACATGCATTCAAACACTGTTTCTGCAGACATAATTATCAGTAACATGGAGACACTCCTTAATCTCCTGCATCACTCTACTAAAGGCTGGAAGAGCACATCACTCTACTAAAGGCCATCTTTGCACCTTAACAATCTATAGATTAGCACAGTCTTACTGCTGTAAAAACACCACGCTGGGCTAACCTATACTTATGGTTTATATTTTAAACATTTAATTAACAGACAGATCTCAATAAAACATATAATCAAAAAAGAACCCACTCTACTTACTATTGTAGATTTATAAACAAAGAATAGTAAGGTTACACTTAAAAACTATTCACTTAGTTGCTCTCCTGCTGGGAGGTCTCCCAGTCAGGTTCCTCCAAGGTCAACTGTGAATTTTGCTGTTTGTTAATTTTTCTTAGATACACTCCAATGTCCAGAGATACTTGAACTCAAACAGTAAAACAGTACCTGTGCAGATTCATTGCTGGGTCAGACAGCAGTGTAGGTTACTTTCTTGTTTGAATCACTTTCCATGTGATCTCTATTGCAAGTTCTATTTTTGTTTCAAGATCTCCAGCATCCACAGTTCTTTGTTTTATTTTAGTTTCCAATTGTCCCCTTGTTTTTGTATAATCTATTTCCAAGTCTTATCTTACCTTTTCCTCTTTGCATTTTCTGCCAGAAGTCACTCTAATCCCATTGACTAGATCTCTTATCACCCCTCTTCCTGTAAGCATTCTACTTGATTCTTCCATTTCTCCCATCTGTCATGTCAGCTCTGATATTACTCGCCAGGTAATGCTTTCGATAAGTCCTACTTTTCATCAGTTGAAGATTCTAAATTCTACCACAATGCCTTCCCAACTGCACTTAACTGACCCTCCAACATGTTCTATTTCTCACATTTGTGTTCCCTTCCTTCTCTCATCCAGAAACAGGACAGGCTTTCCCTTGTCCTGTTCCCCACCAGCCTTCAATTGCAACTGATTAACCTCAGATATTTCAATTACCTCCAGAATCATGCCATCGCTAAAAGATTTTCAGCATTTTGAAGTGCTTGTCCTTCTGTGACAATTTGGTCAATTCTTCAATCACACCCTATGTTGTTGAACCTAGGCTCTATACTCACGTGAGTGAACATGAATGGCCTTTATTGATTTTAACAATGAACAAGGCATGTACAAGAGAAGCATTAAAGACTCAAACTCCAGTTCCAAGGAAAGTCATGTCTCTATAGCACAATTCCTTTCACAAATTATCAGTGGCTATCCTCAGAGTAATGGTATAATTGAACCTTTAATCTACAAATGTCTCCCCACAAAAACCTCCCCCTAATTTTTATGGTACTTTCCTATGTAAATTCAAGAGGTCTAACATCTTCCTCATGGAAATTTGAAAAAGTCAAAGGTCTCTTTTCTCTTGCAACAAATAAAGTGAATTCTAATTCATTGATCATGACAGCTATATATAGCCCAGAGATGAACTGTGATCAGATAAGGCCTCAGCAAGTGTGAATTGAACTTGGATTGAAGTGGCCAGTGGCAGAAGTGTGGCCCGCTGTTTGTGTGGGTTTTGCCTCCAGCAGGGTAACTTTACCTGATACTTATAGAAGAAATTAAACAAGGATTATATGACATTAACAAACATTAATTACAGCTCATTAATATATACAAATATTGCATTTACAGAGTGTTGACTCTCATACTAAGGTATTTCATTACAGAGAATAGTATGCTTCCATTTAACATGTCATGCTTTAAATGACCTCCCAATAAGATCATAGCAGAGAACTTTTCTACCCTTTTCATAGGCCACGAGGATATCATGAACATGTCTCTTAAAGATATATGACATACTAATTGCAGGACATAACACAACATTCCTGAGCTGCAGACAGTGCTCAAAAAAGATCCAGGAAAGTGTCATTACAATTTAAGTCAAGCCCCACATTCTGCATTATCTAGAATTCTCTTTTACTCTGTTGGCACATTGTGGAGTAGGCAGCAGGTGTTGCTACTATAGTTGCTGTTGCTTTTGCTCTTGTTATGTTCTTACATTCCAAATAAAAGATCCCCATTAATAAAATACATTTGTTGTGTAGTCATTATTGCAACATAGACAGCCATTTGTAACAAGATGCTATGAACAGCAATGAGATTGCTGAACTGTTTTGGTCATACTGATTAAGGAATAAATAGCATCCATGGAAATTTCTCTTTCTCACAGCCTCATATTAATAACACAGCCAAAAGACATTTTCAGGCAAATTGTCCCTGCCAAACATGTGATACTGTAACTTCACTAATCTATATATTTTGTAATGGATCATTTTTATTGTTATAAAATGTCAATCTATTCTCTAATAATGCTCAATTGTGTATAGCACAGTTGTATTGAATTTGCCACTTGCACAGTGCTCAAATATCAGGCCATATGAAAAGAAATCCATTAATTTAGGATATTCAGCAATGCTGCATGCATCATTTTGTGTATAAGATTACTTCCAGAATATCGGGAAATCATGGAATTGTTTTCATTCTATGTTTTAATAATAAAATAGCAAGAATAATCTCAAATAAACTATAAGTTACAGAAGCAGTTATTCATTTGAGTCAACAACAGTAAATATAGAACAGATACATACCCACTTCAGTTACACTCACACTTGGAAAATAAGTTGACATTTCAAATACTATCAGTTCTAAAATATATGGTATCATAATTTAATTAAATTGGAGTTTTAAAAACGCGAGCATACTGTGACAAAATTCAAAACTACACTCTTCAAAGTTACCTTTTTGACTGCATTCTTCCAGATGACATGATAGAATTTCTTGCTGGTTGGTTCTGTCCTAAAAGCCTGTATTTGTAAAACTTAGTTATCCTGAGAAAGCATCCATAACCACAATTTTATCAATATGTCAAAACATATTATGACCGTCACAATGGATTGCGTTCAATGTGTTTTTAAGTCAGGTAGCCACCAGCAGCGCAAGTTCAGTGCTGGTCCTCAGGTTTTTCAGATTTGGTTTAGTGACATGATCAGCTCAAAACTGATGAGCAATGTTATTCTCCTCACTCTCCTGACTGCAACTCAGAAGGACAACAAGATCAAACCTTTAGAGAAGTGCGAAGTCAAAGCATATATGTTATGATTGCTGCTTAACCTTTAAGCTCTGTTGCTATCAATTTCAGTTGGAGCAAATTACTGGCGATGAAGAGACTGATGAAGATTCACCTAAGGCTCAAAACGTTAGCTTGCCCACCTCCTGACCCGCTATGATTTCCAATCTTTCTTTTTATTTTCAGTGCTATCAATTCCAGCTGTTGTCCAAGTTGTACCAACCACAACTGTAAAGGTATTTTCCGAGCAAGTATTCAAGTGGAATGCTCTTTTTACAGCAATGATGACTTCTTTACAAGGTCTCACACAGAACAACAGCTCAGATCAAACACATATTAATTACAGGTCACTTGCATATATAAATTCTACATTCATGTTAATAGACAGAGACGTATGCCAATTTGGGAGTAGAAATATTTGTGGGGAGTCAGGCTGCATGGATGCAAAAAAGAAGAGCAAAGTGAATTCTACAGAACAAAATATCATAGTCAAAGCTCAGCTTCACTATCCCTTTCCTCTTTCATGGAATATGGCATCACCAGCAGGGCCAGCATTTGGTGCAATGCTTAGTTGCCCTTACACTGAATGACTTGCTAAAAGGCAGCAATTGAAAGTTGAGCATATTAGTCAAGTCACTATAGATCATACCAGGTAAGGATAGCAGATTTCCAACACTAGAGGACAATTGATTGTTTAGTGACCACCTTTATATTCCAGATTTACTAATCAAATTTAAATTCCACCAGCTACCATGGTGAGATTTGAACCCATACCCAGAGCTTGGGCATCTGGGTTTCTAGTACAATGTCATGAGCACTACACCACCATCCCTATTGCTAATGATATAATAATGGTTACAAAGGATGGACAGTAAACCATAGCTGGAGAAGCATGCTTTAGAAAGAAGCTTAAGGATTAAAAAGTGGAAGAATTTGAGCAGGATTATAAAACCTGGAAACAGACCAAGAAGCACAATATAACTAGAAACAAAAATTGCCAAGCTTTAACTTACCCTTTCATAAGCTGCCTCTTACGTACAGTTGTTGACCTCTCTGTGCGATACAGTTCAGTTTTCTCTTTCATTGGCCTTTGCTTATAGGGTGAGATATTTCATATGAATGACATGAGCTACAGTGTGTCCTGTTTATTGTCCTTAATATTAAAAGTGAACATTATCAGTAAGAATTTTGATGTTATTTCATGGGATTTCATTCATGTTCAAACCATTTCATTTGGAGCAAACCGAGAGAGAAAGCAATGATTACATCATGGGTAGAAAGAGTCAAATTTAAATTCTGACCTTCATGTGTTTTTCTCCTAAATTGGCCCTTAAACTGTCTCATGAACAGATAGATAGCCAGAAAAGTATTCTGAATTCCAGGTCAAATTTCAACAAATATCTTTTAAAGAGATCAAGGAAGCCTACTGTCATTTATCTTTTTTTTAGCTGAGTGTATCAAGGACCAGACAAATATGAAAATGTAAAGATTAACTTGCTGCAATTTTCCTGCCGAGTTACCTGTTTACTCTGAGTGGGATCAGCCGCGGCACTCATATCATAGTATAGGGACACCCCATTCATTATCTAGAAGTTAGAAAACTATGAAGCCAGGAAAGAAGATTCTGAATTCTTCACCACGAATACAGGCAGAATTGGAACTGGAACCTTGTGGAGAAAAGATTACCTTTTAAAATAACAGTTAAGGTGTTACCTGATCAAAGAAACCATGAAGTTTTTAATAAGTTTATTTCTGGATTCACTGGTCTTCAGTAGCTCTCAAGTGAATTATGGTATCCTAGAAAAAGAAAACCCTGGATTTCCCTTGAACCAGACTACCTTGGTTCCTCGAATTGTGAGTCACATGCCACCCTACTGATTGCATGCTAGAACTCATTCCTCACCCGTTACGCAGCTCAGACTCCCCCCTTCCCTAACCATAACTTTGTTTTAATTGCAGGAAGAAAACCACACCTTCCGCCACCCATCCCATTCTCCCTCACCCCACTTCCCCACACCCCAGGCTCTTGCTGCTTGCTTGCCCTCTGATACCTCTTTCAGATCATCAAGCTGTCCATCTGTCAGGTGTTAAGGAGACTCTGCCAATCTTGCCCTGGTCATATAGAGTTCCTCATCTGTTTCTGGACTCCTTGCACCCTAAAAATATTGAGGCTAGATCACTAAATGTCATTCCATCATCTTTCTTCTTCAAGTTGAAATTGGTAACAAAGCAGAATGCTGTGTAGCCTATCAACTTCAGGATAATAATTACCTCCTCCTTATGTTGTATCAAGCTCCTCAAGATCAATAACGGCTGGCTTAACATTAATCAAATGTGGATCTCCAATTTCAAAGAATATGAACAAAGAACATTACAGTGCAGGAGCAGGACCTTCAGCCCTCCAAGCGTGTACTGATCCAGATCTCCTACCTAAATCTGCCATCCATTTTCTAAGGATCTGTATCCCTTAGCTCCCTACCCATTCATGTATCTGTCCAGGTATATGATGCTCGCGTTCCTGCCCCTAACACCTCCGCAGGCAACACACTCCAGGCACCCACCACACTCTGTATAAAGAACTTTCAACGTATATCTCCCCTAAACTTTTCCCCTCTCACTTTGAACTCAGGCCCTGTAGTAATTGTGTCCTCCACTCTGGGAAAAAGTTTCTTGCTATCCACTCTGTCTATACCTCTCACAATTTTGTAGGCCTCAATCAGGTCCTCCCTCAACCTCCGTCTTTCTAATAAAAATACTTCTAATCTATTCAGCCTCTTCTCATAGCAAGCACCCTCCATACCAGGCAAAATCCTGGTGAACCTCCTCTACACCCTGTCTAAAGCTTCTGCACCCTTTTGGTAATGTGACGACCAGAACTGTACGCAGTATACCAAATGTGGCCGAACCAATGTCTTATACAATTGTAACATGACCTGCCAACTCTTGTAGTGAATACTCCATCTGATGAAGGAAAACATGCTGTATGCCTTCTTGACCACTCTACTGACCTGCGTTGCCACCTTCAGAGAACAACGTCTCTAAACACCTAGATTTCTCTGCACATCAATTTTCCCCAGGAATTTTCCATTTACTGTATGGTTCAATCTGGAATTACATCTTCCAAAATGCATCACTTTGCATTTGTTTGGATTGAACTCCGTCTGCTATATCAATATAATGTATATTACATATTATATGAAGAAATAAACTGATATTCATTGATGTCAAAAGGAATTGTGTTGTTTTGTCATTCATCTGGTGTGAAGCTACCCAAGGCTTCTCTGAAGAGTAGCACATTTATTCTGACTTACATAACCAATGAAGGTTTTAAAACTGTGAAGAAAACATCCAGAGGAAACAACTGACCAGTCTTGCACAGTGGCTTAAGAATTTCCCTTCTAAGGCAAGCTAACAGATATTATCCAGTCACTCTTCTATTGAATATCCAATTGAGCAACAATGTGGAGAAATTGTTACCCAATCTAAAACAAGCAATACTGTTAAGAAGCTAGTAATAAATTAGTCAGGTTCCTGGATAAACAGTCTATTTACAAATGTATCACTGTTCCTTCAGCATTGCTGGACCAAACTTCTGGCATGCCCTTCCTGATGGCATTGTAGGTCTACCTATATAACAGCAGTTCCAAGAAAGTAGCTCACCACTACTTTCTCAAGGACAAGAGATGAACAGCAATGCTGACATCCCAGAAGAAAAAAGCAAGTCATGATGAGAACACAATTTCTCATAAAGGATCATAAGGGGCAAGTTCATCCATTATCCGCCCAAAATAAGTGACCTCCTATTTCATTTTTATTCATGGCCTCATTGTCTTGGCTTGTATTGCTTAACAACCTTGTATTTTTCCTTCTTAGCTGATCTACCAAACACAGCTGAAAATGGCAGAAGGCTTTTGAATGCAGCAGTTAAATCTTGATTCACTAGAAACAAACAAGCTGGAAATGCACCAAAAAGCAAAGCTACAAAATATTCTGGCCACTCTTGAATGCATCCCTTCAAACTTGCTACTTACCCTCTTAACTGAGATCATCAGTGATCTCCTTAATCCGTACAAATGGCAAGCATCTTTACAATCTAGCTTATCTTTATGTCCAACATACGTGCTTTAACTTTTGTTTGTTAAAGGCTCACAGCCAGATGGCATTCTCTCATGTTAATGTGTGATGAAAAATACAATTGAGTGCTGGACAGATATCTTCCGTTAACTCTTAAGTACGTTATATAAGGCTCTCTTGATATTAAAAAAGCTATTTTATTGCATCATGTGCAATTTCACACTTGCCTCAGCCAAATAAAGACATTGACACTGTAATCGTCCTCAGCTTTGTTAGATTTAGGTAGGAAAATCATCCAGGCTCCCAAACACTTTCCAATATCACTTTCTTGTAATACACATGCATAGAAGTTAGACAGAGAGAGGAGTGTGTTTAATGGCAAAAGTTCAAGCCATATAATTGGCAGCTCAGACTCACTGATATGCAGGAACCATCAATAACAGTTTTCTATGGTAGATAATAAGAATAACCAATAACTGTGGAACCAAACCCCAGGATTTAAGAAATCTCAAAAGAGAAAAATGAGATAAGAAAATTGATGGATATAACTGGCAACAAAGAAAAATGTTTCTTCATATCCACTCATTATTCTTATCTAGTCAAACAGTAACACTTAATTAAGACTGATCTGCATAATTGGAAAAGAAGAGGGAAATCTGCCGTGGTGTAAATTTCACTGCTGAATTTCATCAAGCCATTTTCATATCACTGGCTACAATCCCTGATTAGTTACACCTTTCCCTTCCCCATCATATGACTTGTAGATTAGTAGCAAACAAGGTTGACTATTGTAATTGTGATTTATTGCCCGTCAGAGAATTTTTCTTTTAAACGCGCTGTCGAATATGGTTCACTTCTGATCCATGCAGAATTAAAGTCCCTGCCCAATTGTTGCTGTCTGTCCCTTAATGCACGTGTACCCTGTCTCATTTTCCCTTCCAAATATTCTTTTCAATGTTCCATTTAAAAGTGTTGTGAAATTTTGAAATATTTCACAGACATTTTTTCATTTGATTAAAAAGCAGTGTTTCTTTAGGGAGAAAACTTGTATGTTACATGACTTGCAAACCATGGCCCTAATAATTAATGTCCAAAAAGGATCCATGAATCTATCCTTAAGCAGCTCCTTCCCAAGCTCATGCATTCTGCTGTGGTAACATTATACCCCCCTGTGGTTGGAGGGTCCCAGGGCAGAAGATGCCTCATCTTCCTCCTTGGGACCCTTCAACCATATGTCATCAACGTCGATTTCACCAGTTTCCTCATCTCCCCTCCTCCCATCTCATCCCAGATCCAACCCTTCAACTCTGCACTACCCTCTTGAACTGTCCCACTTATCCAACTTCCTTCCTATCTATCCGCTCCACACTCCACTCCAATCTACCACCATCACCCCCCCCATCTGCATCTATCTTTCGCCTTCCAAGCTACCTTCCCCCCAGCCCCACACCCCCTCCTATTTATCTCTGAGCCCCCTCTCCCCCACCCCCACCACACTCCTGATGGCTTATGCCTGAAACATTGACTCTCCTGCTCTTCAGATGCTGCCAGACCAGCACTTTCTAGTGCCACACTTTTCGATTCTGATCTCCAGCATCTGCAGTCCTCACTTTTTCCTGGATCATATATAAACTGAATATAACCCCTTTCTGGTTTACTGCATGTTAAGATTTCAGCTAAAATCTCAAAATAAACCTGCAAGCTGTATAACTGAGCTCTGTCTTTAGATACACCAAGACTGCTTCCTTTAGACATAACCAGATGATTGTGTATGCTACATTGATCCTCATTATCATTAATAATTCACCTTTACACAGTTATTATCTGAAGAGACGTTTGGGTGGGAATATCCAATGTTTCTATTTTTGCAACAATTTTCCAGTTGAGTTTATATTCAAAAGGATAGAAACTTCCTCTCAAAAAAAGACATTTTATTACCAATGCTCAATTCTACTCATATGCACGGAATTAACTCTCAATGTTATCTATTAAATAGAAAATGACATTGTGCCATTTGGAGCATAAGGTCAAATTAAATATCTCCCCAAAATGCCATGTTGATATTGACAAATAGTGCTCATCATGAAGCTACCCCTTTTGATATACTGTACTTGGCAAACCAATTATCTCCTATCCCAAATTGCAAATTAATGCAGGTAATTTGGTTTTAACAGGAGATGTCTTCTGAGCCTTTACCCATGGCAAGGTGCCATGATCATGCGCATCTTCAATGGATCAGTAATTTCACTTCTGCTGAAAGCAATGGATGGACATTTTGGCCAGGAGTTGCGCTGAAAGCAAATGCTTGCTCTCTCTCTTTCATATTAATGGAACATCAAAGAAGAAATTAATACACTGGCAGTGGAATTGCATTTTGGGTAGAGAGTAGGTAGGCAGAATGGATAAATATTGGTCAACACAGATTTGCTGAAGTCTGCAAACTGTTCCTTAAACTTAAATTGTAAGGGAAGTGTGGCCCCATTGTTTCTGTAATTATAAAAGTCCTACATATACTCCACCATTGCAGATTGACAATTATGTTAGAAATAATGCCCTAGACGATGGTTTATAGAGTCATAGAGTCATAGAGACGTACAGCATGGAAATAGACCCTTCAGTCCAAACCGTCCACGCCAACCAGATATCCCAACCCAATCTAGTCCCACCTGCCAGCACCCGGCCCATATCCCTCTAAACCCTTCCTATTCATATACCCATCCAATTACTCGAGCTGAGAAAAGGGTGTCATACATTTGGCAATAATTTTGAATAGGACAATGGTGTAATCAATTAATTGTTCCAAAAACATATCCCACCTTATATGGCATACCAGTCCTCCTAAGAAAGCAGCACATGGAAAAAATAACTTATTGTTTCAGAGGATAAAGCTGTTCGATTAGATGTTCTGAAGATATGGCGGGAAAACTGTTGCAGGATTAATCATCTCAGACCGATCCTAACTTGAGACATATAGCAAGCAGTGTCATTGTGAGTGTGTCCAATAGCTCATTAGTTTGATTAAGTGTGTAACATATTTGGAGGAAGGGTATTCATGTTTTTGTATGGCATTTATATATGGGCCAGAACCTTTCGACCTTTAAGTCTTATGGTCATGGATCAGAATCACAAAGATGAGCAAACCCAACCGGGAAAAAAAAAGAATTCAGAACTTTGGATAATTTTCTAGTGTTAATCAAAGTTAGCTGGAATTTGGGCTTTAGGGTATTGGTGTTAACATATTGAATACTGTGCACAGATGTGAGTTGGCCAGAAAAGCTATCTCTGTGCGCTTGTAATAAAGAAAAAATAAAACTAATTCAGACACCTGTCTGCAGACCTCACATTGTAACCTGCCCATGCAAACATCAAGCCCCACTCACGTCCACCCATGCCAGCTCATATTCTGTGCCCAATCCCATGCACCCTCATACTCACCATGCCAGTCTGATTCTGCTCCACCATCCCACATTGTCCTTTCTAACCCTAATTTAATCCTTGAGAAAACTTCTGCATAGTTATACAAGTGAAGATAATAATTACTGTTATAGTAATTGTAGCACAATAGGCGAAAGGCCAATAGGTTATTTGTGGGTTACTCGAGTTGACACTAATCTGTAATGGGGTTAGAACGGACAATGTGTCAACTCAAATAATCCACAAATAACCTACTGCCCTTTCACCTATTGTGCTACAATTACTATAACAGTAATTGATACCTTCACTTTTACAACTATGCAGAATTTTTCTCAAGGATTAAATAATCTGGAATTTTAAAAGCCTTGACATATTCCTTGGATAGCTAGACAGGTCCTATGGACAGAGTGACAGGTTTTTTTTTAAATCTTTAAAAGGCAATTTGACAGCTTTGCAGTTCTATGAATGTTGACATTCCCAACACACACGCACACTTAACTTTTGACAATCCAAAAGGCCACCTCATCTCTCCAAAAGGATTACCTGACATCTCTCAAAAGGTACACTAGCTATCCAAATGAATCCACAAAATTCAGACCTGGATCGGCTGGGTAGTAAACATGAGACACTGGGTACAGCCAACTCTTCAATTGCACAAGCTTGTGTGTGCATATCACACTGTGCATTGTTTATGCAGTGTCCTTTAATGGAGGATCTATATGGTGAATGCCATTCTTTTCTATTCATCTGGTTTCAAAACAAAAGAAGAACCTTAAAAAGTGATCAAATATTGTGAGGCATTATTGTTCAGTATGCATTATAAACACCAGTGAGTAAACTAAAGGCAGTCTATCAATAGGTTATGATATTGTACTAATTGTTTTAACTTTGATATAATTATCCATAATGGGAAATATAGAAGGGTCAAGCAGTATCACAGATTCTCTACTGTGTGGAAGCAGGCCATTTGGCTCATCGAATTCACACCAACCGTTTGAAGAGCATTCCACCTAGACTCACCCTCTATCCTATCCCTGTAACTGGAGCTCCCATGGTTTATCAACCTAACTGACACATCTTTGGACTGTGGCAAGAAACCAGAGCACCTGGAGGAAACCTGCCCAAACACAGTGAGACTATGCAAATTCCACAAGGCTGGAATCCTTGGTCCTTGGTGCTGGAAGGCAGCAGTGCTAACCACTGAGTGACCATGCCACACCCCTTAGTTAGAAGGTCAAATCACATTACTGGCTTTGTTTTATGTAGAAGGAGCATTCATGAATTAGTTTAACAGTTACTAATCAGTCTGCCAAAGACCCCAGTGGAAGAGGTTCCACCCAGCAAGAGCTGCCAGCTGATCAGAGACCAGCAGCCCTTGCGCTTGCAATCACACCACAGAGGAGACTCCCACTGCTGCTGTTAGAATTGCTGTCAGGAACATTGAGGACCAAGGAGTAAGGTGGGGTGTTTCTGACATTGGAGCAATGCATTAAGGGGGATAGAAAGCTCAAAAACAAAGGCCAGGTATCAGGTTAAGACCATTGGACATAATAGAAGAAATTAGGCTATTCAGCCCATTGAATCTGCTCCACCATTCAATCATGGCTGATAAGTTTTTCATTTCCATTCTCCTGCCTTTACCCTGTAGCCCTTGATCCCTCAAGAACCGATCTATCTCAGTCTTAAATATGCTCAATGACCCGGCCTCCACAGCCTTCTGTGGCAATGAATTTCACAGATTCACCACTCTCTGGCTGAAGATGTTTCCCCTTATCTCTGTTCTGAAAGGTCTTTCCTTCACTCTAAAGCTGTGCCTTCCGGTCCTAATCTCTCTTACCAATGGAAACATCTTTCCAACATCCACTCTGTCCAGGCAATTCAGTATTCAGTATGTTTCGATTAGATCCTCTCTTATCCTCCTAAACTCCATCGGGTATAGACCCAGAGTCCTCAATTGGTCCTCATGTGTTAAGCTTTTCATTCCTGGGACCATTCTGATGAACCTCCTCTGAACATGCTTCAGGGCCAGTAAATCCTTCCTGAGAGTTTGGGCCCAAAACTGTGCAGAATACTCCAAATGTGACCTGACCAGAGCCTGATAGAGCCTCAGAAGTACATCCCTGTTTTTATATTCAAGTCCTCTCAACATAAATCCCATCATTGCATTTGCCTTCCAAATTACTGACTCAACCTGCAAGTTTACCTCAAGAAAATCCTGGTCTAGAGTACACAAGTCTCTTTGCGCTTCAGACTTCTGAATTTTCTCTCCATTTACAAAACAGTCCATGTCCGTAATCTTCCTACCAAAGTGTATGACCTCATACTTTCCCATGTTGTATTCCATTTGACACTTCTTTGCTCACTCTTCTAACCTGTCCAAATCCTTCTGCAGCCTCCCTACCTCCTCAACGTTACCTGTCCCTCTACCTATCTTTGTAACATCTGCAAACTTAGCCAGAATGTTCACAGTTCCTTCATCTAGATTGTACATTAGCAAAGTGAAAGGTGTGGTCCTTGAGCCTTGCGGAACACCACTTGTCACCGGGTGCCACTCTGAGAAGGATCCTTCTTTCTCCAATCTCTGCTCTCTGCCAGACAGCCAAGCTTCTATCCATGCTCACACCTTGCCTCGAACACCACGGGCCCTTATCTAACTCAGTAGCCTCCTGTGCCTCCTTGAAGTCCAGGTAGACAATATCTAGTCAGTCTCCTTGGTCTAACCTGCTTATTACTTCCTCAAAGAATTCAAGAACATGTGCCAGGCATGACCTCCCCCTGATGAACCCATGTTGACTTTGCCCTACTTTACCATACATTTCCAACTATTCAGAAATCTCATCCTTCACATTGGATTCCAGGATCTTATCCACAACTGAGGTTAAGCTAATTGGTCTGTAATTTTCCATCTTTTGCTTTACTCTTTTTTTAAAATAGGGGCATCATGTTTGTGATTTTCTAGACTCTGGGACCCTCTCTGATTCTAGTGATTCCTGAAACATCACCACTACTGCCTTCACTATCTCTGTTGCTATCTCCCTTAGACTACACACCAGCATTCTATCTGGTCCAGCTGATTTATCCACCTTTAGGCCTTCAGTTTTTCTAATACCTTCTCCTTGGTGATGGCCCCCATATTCAGCTCTGCCCCCTCACTCTTGAATTTTTGGGAAATTACTCATGCCTTCCATGGTGAAGACTGACACAAAGTAATTATTTGGTTCCTCAACCATTTTCTTGTTCCCCACTACAATGTCTCCAGCATCATTTTCCAGCAGCCCAACATCCACTTTTGCCTTTTATATATCTGAAGAAACTCTTACAGTCTTCCTTTATATTACTGGCTAGTTTATCCACATATTTAATCTTCTCCTTCCTTATTTCTATTTTTGTGGCCCTCTGTTGGACTTTGTAAGCTTCCCAATCCTCTGGTTTCCCAATGCCCTTTGCCACATTATGTGCTTTCTCTTTTGCTTAGTGGATACCCTCTGTCCTACGTCTAGCCCCTCGATTATGTCCCAATTTCTTTTGAGAGCCACCACCTTTGTCACCTCACAAGCTGCGTAGGCAGTTGACATTTTGGGTATCCTGCAGGTCAACAGGCACACAATAGACTAGATTAACACAAGCAGCAGCAGGTTGAGATTTTTTAGTGGATCGAGCAGCCTTAGTTCCAGTGGAAGGAAGAAGGCAGTGGAGTTTGGTTACACTGCCAACCCATCTAATTAAATGGCCTTTCTGCCTCCAAGATCACCATCTTTGAGAGCGCAGGGTTCTAGCCATGGGATTTACAGAGACTCTAGAAGAGACAATGGAGGTGTCAACAGCTCCTTCCTATCTCAATTATTATTCAACATTAATGGTTAGATTATTAATTTTAAAAGTCATTGTGATACTTGAATAAGAGGTGTTTGTGACAAACACAAGCTGTCATTATAACCTTTTATAAGAATGCTTCAGCTTGGATTTAAGCAGAGAACAAACAAGTTTTTGAAGTGAGCATCTCTCTTTACCACTCTACAATATAACATCCACGTTTTAAACCCTGTTATGCTGAGGAAGAAACATGTGCGTTTACCTTTTTAAAGCAGTCTTTCCATCTTTCTATTTTAAAGCAGTCTGCAAAGCAGTCTGCAGCTCTCCATTAGTGATTTTGAGGAGAGAAGGACAGACAGTTATGGCTTCAAACAAATTAACCTGAAAAAGCTGTGTCTGTGGATACAGTCTGATTTTTTTTTGAAAATGAACATCGCTTTATTGTAATCTGTGTTTAAATTGGCCAAGTTTAACCTCCAATATTCTGTAAAATTGTATTCTTCTGCATGCATGAGGTTTGAGTTAGTGGAAAGAAGTGTACATTTGTACAGTTTAGTCATGTTGATATTTTCACCCTGTGTGGGTTTTATCACAGTAACATTCAGCATTATTGTGCCATAGTCAAGGAGATCTGGCTGGCTTAATTCTTAAAAATTGCACACAGCCAACCGCACAGTTGAATTTGCAGCACAGTATTGTATTTTAAAATTCAAAAGCATGTTGTGGTCAGACAAGAAGTGGGAAAGGAAAACAAAAATCAGCCTCAGCACCTGGTCATAACATTTAATATCATTAAGTTGACTGGCATGTGATGCTGGCAACCTCAGTAGGAGGTCAAAATGGATCACTGACTCAGTACTTCTGTTTGAAGATGATTGCAAATACAGTAATCCTTTTTTGGAACTGATGTGCTCAGCTACTCTATCACTTGGGATTAGATATTTGTGGACCCTTCTCCTCTAATTAGTTGCTTAATTGCCCACCACAATTCATGACTTGATGTGACAGGTCTGTAGAGCTCAGATCCAGTCTTTCGATTGTTGAATTGTTTGACTTTGTTTATCACATGCTGCCTCCATTCTTTAATGTGCATGGACTCGCGAGTTGTAACTTCAGCATGCTGGCACTTCATTTTTAGGTATGTAGCTCATGGTCAACATTATTTTGTTGTTACCGCTGGCTCGTAGCAGCTCATGGATGTCCAGTTTTGGGACACTGAATCTGTACTAATCCATCGCATTTATCACAACATAGCTGAAGGTATGCTCAGTATGTAGACAGAACTACCACTGTGCACATAATCATTGAGAGATCTATCCATAACACAAATTGGTGACACAAGGTGTAGCAGGTTTTGGCCTCTTATTGACTCCCTCAGAACAAACTACAGACAGAACTCTGAGAACTGGTTAGTAGGTTGTGCCACTGAGTCACACTTAGTGGTGGGCTTTGAAGATCCCCCAATCTAGAGCACATTCTATGCCCTTGCCACCATCAGTAGTTCTCATAATTGGAATTCAACAGAGAGGAGTGCTGATTCATCAGATAAGATGGAAATGATCGTTCGTAATTGGTGAGAGGTAATTTTACCTAGGTTTGTCCTGATTCCATGAGAATTCTGGAGTCTGGACTATCTGGAGTTACTGTTGAGGATGTTAATGCTGTTGTCAAATGACCCTTTGTAATAAAATATATTTGAGGATTTCAAAGTTACAGTATATCTGTAGGCAGTAGGATGGAGCATAGCATTCTGCCCTGCCTGGCTCATGACTTCAGAAAACAATTGTGGCACAGTGACTAATGTAAGATAAATAATGCAGTATGAATTATGCAACAAAAGGCTAAAGAGGAGAATTCTTACTTTGTGCTGCAGCTCTTTTTATCTAATCCTGGGACAGAAACTGGTTAAGAGATGGGGAGACAAAAAGGAAGCATCGTGGCATTTGCAGTATGATAAGGCTGTCTCATTTTCAAGGATAAGTAATTGGTCAGGCTTTGAGTTTCTATTTTGAGGGATAAGCCGTTTCATATGTATGAGTAATACTTTTGTGTTTAAAATGGATCCCTATCATTTTGTTTTTCATTTATTCACGTAAGGACCTGCAAATCCAAGAAATTACCATCTCTCAATACATTATGAATTACATTTTGCGTTGGTCAATGTCCAGCGATGCTTTTTTAGAGACCTATGCTGTGAAATATGACCTTTTTAAATGAAATGTATTCTACCAAAGAATAACAACTCTAATTGATTCATTAAATACTGCTGTTTATCACAGCCAAGATACATAAATATATGCATTAATAGGACTGTCAAAAGGGTTAAGTTGCTGAATATTATTAACCCTTTGAAAGAATGGCATATCACCACCAATCTGTAAAGAAAAATAAAATAACTTTAGGATAAGGAGATAATTATGTAATTTGTGTGATTATTCTCATCTTGTGATTTATTGTCCATGATGTAAAATAATTCTATCTTTTTTCCTCAATCCTATAGAACAATAGAAATGTTACAGCACAAAAGGGCCCATTTGGTCCTGCTTGTCTATGCTGACCCAAAGATATCCCGATGCATTTTCTAATCCCATCTTCCTGTACACAGCCCAAAGCTCTGCAACTTACAGAACTTAAAGGGCAGATCCAGGTACTCTTTTGAAAGAGCTTTAGGATCTCTCCCAATACCATCAATCAAGCAGTGAAGTCCTGACACCCACCAACCTCTGTGTAAAGAGGCTTTTCCTTATTTCACCACTAATCCTTTTGTGCTGGAGTCAATACACCTGGTTTTGAATTACCTACCAAGAGAAACAGGCTCCTCCTCTCTACTCTATCACATCTCCTCACAATTTTGCATATCTCAATCATGTCATCCCTCAGCCTCCTCTGTTACCAGGAAAACTAACCCAACCTCTCCAATCTCTCTTTGCAACTACAGTTCTCCAGTCCTGGCAACATTCCAGTAAACCTTCTCTGTACTCTCTCTGGGACAATTATGTCCTTCCTTTAACATTGGTGACCAAAATTGCACGCAGTTCTCCAGTTGTGGACTCACTAGTGTTTTATACAGTTTCATCCTGAAATCCCTACTTTGGTATTTTATACCTCTGCCAATGAAGAAGAACATTCCATTTTTCTTCTTTACCACCTTATCTACTTTTACTGCTACCTTTAGGGACATATGCACTTATACACCAAGATATCTGACTTCATCTATTCCTCTCAGTATATTCCAATTTATTGTGCATTCTCTTTTACTATTTGACCTCCTTAAATGTATTACCTCACACTTATCAGAGTTGAATTTTATCTGCCACTTCCTTTCCCACTCCACTAACACATCTATATCATTTGGAGCTTACGGTATCCTCTGCATCATTCACAATATAGCCAATTTTTGTGTCATCTGCAAAGTTCCAATCATGGCCAGCATGTTTCTAGTGTTCCTGGACTCTACACCAAATGCATCTGCAAACTGAATCTCCTTCACCATTGACTTGCCCATACGACAGCAAGCACCACAGAAAGATATACGTGATTGGCTCAGCTTCACCCTCTGATTAGGCTTCCTTCTACATGACACAATATTTTCTACAGGAATTCAAAAGTTAGGAATGTGTTGCACAAGTACATGCACTTCATCACTTTGTTGCTTCCTGAATTAAAAAATAAGTATTTTCTGTTCCCTGCAGGATCTATTAATTTTACTGTATTAATACTCAGTGTTATAGAATGGAAATATCCCAATTTCAGTCCAGGGGTCCATTTTAATTTAATAAACCATAGACATTTACAGAGACCATTCTGTTTACCTTACTTTTATTGATTCTTTAAGAAGAGCAATCCAATTAACCTCACTCTCCATTTTTCTTGGTCTCATTTAAGCCTGCAATTGTATTTTTTTTTAAACCAAACCCAAAATCCTTTCGCAAGTTATAACTGCATTTGCTTCCCTTTCAGATGGTACATATAAGATATATGCTGTACATATAAGATATATATAACAAGCTGTTGCCGCAAAAAAAAACTCTCACCTCTTATCTGGTTCTGAAGCCAATTAACCTAAATCTAAATCCTTCAATCACTAATTTATCAGCCAGTAGGGTATTTTATCATTATTTATTTGATCAAAATGCCTCATAATTTTGAGCAATGCTCTGAAACTTCCCTTTGACCTTGCTGCTCTAAAGTATAGAAAAATAGTTACAAACAATCCAAGCAGGAGGAAGAGTAGATTATGTGGTCCCAAAGGTCTGCTCCATCATTTAATATAGCCAATCTTCTATTTTAACTCCTCTCTCTCACCCTGTCTTAGTTTTATCTCAGCCTTATAACAATTGGGCTCCATAATGCTGTGGAATGGAGAATTCCAAAATCACATGCAGTTGGTTCTGATAATTCCGCTCTCTTGCGATCTTACATTATAATAAAATCACGCAATAGCCACATCATTTAAACTAATGGGGCCAGTATCACATTATAGCCAACACAGAGTAGGAAAGTTTGTGTTCTACAAATAATGGTCTCAATTCTTCAATCAAATTAAAGCCAATTTGTATTAAAGAAACACGCGTTATAGCAGAACAGACTGTAATCTCGAAGTGAAAAAATTTCTCCTCATTTCAAATCTAAATGACTAAGCTCTTACCATGAAACTGTGAACACCTAGTTTTATACTAAGGAAAAACAATCCCTCAGTACTTTCTAATCTCTCCATATAATTGATATCCTTTATGTCGATCATTCTAGTGTTATGAACCTAGCAGAAGATACAACTAGACAAGTCAGATCCCAGAATTAAATCTGCTAGATTGATAGATTAACTTTTTTTTTTAAAACATTCACAAAACATGGTCACATTAGGCTGCAGAGTAACTTGAACAACCAAAGTTCAAACACAACAGATGAAAACACTTGTAAGGATATAGAATACAGAGAATGCTTTAACCACCTGCAAAGTAAACTTTCAATATGTATCTATACACAATCCCTTTATAGAGATGTAAGTCCAGGGAATGTTTACCTCCATATCAAATAATGAGATCTATTTTTTTTCCCTATTTCTGTCCTGTGATATAGGGTCCTAGTCCATGAATTTTCACAAAACTGAGGCATTGGATTTTCTAGTATTACTAACCTGAAGATTTCTAACTGAACATTCCAGTTCAGGAGCTGCATAGACTAAACCTTTGCATTGAGATAACATATTTCTCTAGCCTGTCTCCTGCAAAGTGCAGCTCTGTCTGTTTATTTTATGGGTCAGTGCTCCTCTGAGCTGCCCTAAAAAAAAGTTTAATCTCTGGGTTTTCTAAACTAAACATTAGTCCTTGATTAATATAAACTGAAAACCACTTTTTAATGCTTATCCCACTTATAATAAATCTTCCCATATTAAATTTTTTCAATGGACACACTGGGGATATCAGCAGGGTTCCCTAATGAATACTAACTCATAGACCTATTGACATTTATCAACATTCTGGGGGTTACCAAAAACCACAAATTGAACTGGGCTACTCATATCAATACTGTGGCTACAAGAGCAAGCCAGAGGCTAGGAATCCTGCAGGAAGTAACTCACCTCCTAATTCTCCAAAGCCTGTCCACTATCTACAAGGCACATGTCAGAAGTGTGATGAAATATTCACCACTTACCTGGATGAATGCAGCTCTGAGAAGAAGCTTAACAACATTCAAGGCAAAGTAGCCCACTTGACTGACACCACATCTGCAAATTTATCTCCACCATCACTGACACTCAGAAATAGCAGCAGTGTGTACTATTTACAAGAATCGTTGCAGATGGTCACCAAAGATCCTTAGACAGCATCTTCCAAACCCATGACCACCTTCATCTAAATGGATAAGGGCAGCATAAATATGGGAACACTACCACCTACAAGTTCTCCTCCAAGTCACACAAGCTGTTCCTTCAATGTTGCTGGGTTGAAATCCTGCAACTTAATCTTTCACAGCATTATGGGTTTACCTGCTTCAATTGAACTCCGGTGCTGAAAGAATGAAGTGTTATGGCTCGATCATGGATTTGGTGGGATTTAACAAAAATAATTCTACAGGTTAAATGATTCAAATTAACACATTTATTAGCAGTAACATATAGATATTAATCAGTAAACATATTAAACAGTAAATATATAACATATATATTAACAATCTATAATCTACTATAGATATCTTAGAAACATATGCAAACTAATCAGTGAATATGTTAAAGTACTTTAGATGCATTCAACATGTCTAACTATGAGTCTCTCAGCCTTCTGCCCATTGAAGATTTCATTTTACAATGGCTGATCTGGAGAACTCAGGTTTTCTGGCACTGCTTGCAATCTCTGTCCAAGGTGGAGCCCAACAAGTGCTGCAGAGTCCCTGACATTAATTCTACCCTGGGTGCTTTCAGTACTTTCCCAAACAGTCTGTTGTGCAGAAAACCACCTTCCAGATATGTGATTGCCCCACAGCTGAAACAACTGTATTACACAATACCAGTCATTTATCATTTGTCTTCATATGTCCAATTCACCCTTAACAATTAATTCTTAATGATCTGGTTTGAAGAGATCATTCTTACTCCTACCACTACAGGAAAGTCACCACGACCCTCTCAAGGGCAATAACTGAGAGACAATAAACGCTGGCCCACCCCCCAAAACCTACATCCCACAAGTGAAGTGTTGAATGTGAGAGGGATTAGTGGCGCAAATGAGAAGTATGAACTTCTCTGAAGATAGGATTGACAGGAAGAGGTAAAGGAAACAGTAGATGACTGAGAATCAGTGCCAAGGAAGACAGGAACTCACTAACCAGATAATCATTGACATTTTGCCTTCATCAGAGCAGATACCTGGCAATTCCTTGTAGGTGCTTGCACACCAGTCCATCAGTCAGGGGAGAGTTATCCATTTAACTGAGGTTGGACAACACATTAGTTTCACAACTTAGGCAGCATAGCAGACTCAGAGGGTACCTGGCCCAACGCAGGGACTGGTCAGGTGCTGCCCTGAAATATCCTCTTGTAAGGTCTCGTCACCTGCTGCATTCACCATGAGTTGGCCCTCCAGAGAGATGGAGACTGTATGGATTGTGAATCTCAGGAAGGTGACAGCCAACATTGAGAACAATAGGAGATTAAGTTAGAAGATGAATTGGATACAGGAATGATTTGGAGACGCCGGTTTGGACTGGGGTGTACAAAGTTAGAAATCACACAACACCAGATTATGGTCCAACAGGTTTAATCGGAAGCACTAGTTTTGGGAGTGCTGCTCCTTCATCAGGTGATGAAGGTGAATCACCTGATGAAGGAGCAGCGCTCTGAAAGCTAGTGCTTCCAAATAAACCTGTTGGACTATAACCTGGTGTTGTGTGATTTCTAACTGGATACAGGAAGATTGTGTTGACAAAGAAATGCTTTGCTGCGTGCCCCTCCTGCTTGGAAGAGGACTTCCATCCTTTCCCCTATTGGTGCCAGGTCATCATCTGTCTTGGGCTATTGCAATTCCACTGACAGATACTGACACTAACTGTCTCCCTCAAAACTTCTAGCAGCATTAGCAATGGCTGCTTGAGTCTCTGAAGCCCAGCTCCATTCCAGCTTCAATTGGATAGGAAAACCGTCTCCGTGCCAATTAAGGGATCATGCCCTTAAAAATTTTAAGATCAATCTATTTTACAGCAGTGATGAGTTCATGTTTCACAGTTCGTATATCAGTTTACCATTAAAAGACATGATCATAATATTATCACAGTATCACAGCATGCGACCTGACCTTATAAATGTCTCAGGCTCCATCTTAACTGAGACCATTTGAAGTATGCTATGCTGGTGAAAGAGTGCTATTGCTTATAACTGAATAAATTATTATTAGCCTAGACCCTGAAGTGCCTGTGAACATAATATATGTATATATTTGAATCTCTAATAAATTCCAGTTGAATCTTTCAATACCACTTTAGCTTTGTGTTCGGGGAGCTAACCTAAGCATTGCTGCATTGAGTACAAATACACAGCTGGTGGCAGCAGTCAGAAAATCCAAGTATTGGAGTGGGATCAGGGCTCCCTTGTGTTCTGATTAATGAGACTACTTAATGTCTATTTTAATTTTGGCCATATTCTGAGATTGGAAGGATATCTGAGCATAACTTGACCTCAGTAAAATGAACAACACAAATTGCGACCAAGGAGGAACCATTACTCCCAATTTTGAATATAAATTGTGATCACCAATTTCTGAAAAATACCTTTGTAACTCAGTAACTACAAGTTACTCTGAGACCCTTTCTCACAGCATTGTTTTAAACCAATCCATATGCCCATTACATTCAAATACTATAATGGGGTCATTGTTTCGCATTAAAATAGAGAGATTTCATTCTTTTTGTGACTATGAAATAAGTTCAAGAAATGTTGCTCATAATTTGAAACTGGTTTCTTACTTGCAGTGCTCGACCAACTTCAGAGCCCTAGAGAAGCAATGGTAGTTATCCTTCCCAATAATGACCTTTGAATATCTATGCAGCAAATCTCAGTTGGAGCGATATATTATAATTTACCAAGTGACATTGAATCATTCCTCAAATCTGGAAAGAAGGAATGACTCACGGCTGTTTTTAATTAAAAACAATCTCAGCCACAGATTCACCAAATGAACAATGCATGTTTGGGTAGGTGTGCAAAAAAGTTTAGTTGCCCTGAAGCAAATCAGCTGTCATATTTGCTTTTGCAACATAAGAAAGCTTTAATGAAAAAAACAGTATATCTTTTCTTCTGTTAAGGATTGCTGTCCCATAGTTCTGAGAGTAATTAACTGTGCATATGTTGGATGGAATCCACATCCCCAGAATTGACAAGTATTCCTTTCTCTGCAGCCAGAACAGGTTGCATTCTATGATAGCGCAATTAGTTGGTGTTGCATCAGTATTCACTTCCCAGACTTCAGACATGGTGCATTCACTCTGCCACTGTTGTCATTTCCCAGATGATGTGAGATAGATGGCAGCTTGCAGATCTGGCTATTAGATACATGCCTGCAGCTTTATTGGATTAATATATTTTTTCTTGACTGGATAAAGCAATTTTATGATTTTTTTTGTTGTTTACAATGAAACCTTATGACATTGAATCCATTGCTTCCTTTTCTAAATCGAACTAAAATGAGGATGACTAATCTCTTACTCTAAAAGCCCAAAATCCTAAATGTAAGCCACCTAACCTATTTAAAATGTTTGAATTCTGAAAAAGTCTATTTTTTTAATTATTACACTCAATTGGTCTTGGATAGTAGATGCTTTTTTTGTGGCATGTTAGATCACATGAAATACTACTAGTTACTTGAGAAATGAACACTGGATTAGAGGAGGCCAATTCCTTGTACTTTATTGCATAGATTCAGCATCAAATAGAATCTTGTTCTACAGTAGAAGAGGTTGGAAATACATGCTTACTAACAGACCTGCCCATGACCTATGTCAGCCTGATTTTTCGTAAGGAATTGCAGCTACGTTATTTTAAAATATTACTGTAACCTTGTCAGATTTTTGCAGCATGGCTTTTGCTTCACCTTTAATCGTGAATAGGTATCCTCTTAAGCCAGGGTTTTGTGTGAGGTACAAAGAATGAGCTGTAATGTTTCTGTTGATATAACATGGTTAAAGAACAGGAGGAGCAAGCTATATTTTGCAGCAAGTAATCCTTTAGTCATCCTCAAGGTAGGTGGCATCATATCCCTGCCAAACTCTGTTTTGGCTTTCCTATTGGCTACCCATCGGCAATATATCCATATTTTCAGCACGACTTCTCATGTTGCCACACATGGTCTACTGAGGCCATTTAAGGTGGGGATACAGTGTAACCCTTTGGACAGCCCTTAATAAAGATACATGCTAATTTGGTCATCCGTCAAATATCGGGTTGATTGCTGCACTTTTCCTTCATTGGGACACAGAATCTAATTTGCATCCCTCAATGGGGTTTCTTTTTATTTACATGCAGCAAACACTACTACTTCTCGCACTCCACCCTTAACAAATCTGCAAATGTATATTGTAAGCATGATAAAAGATGAAATAAATATTTGTCCCCAGGTATAGCCAGTTACCTTTAAGTGTGCTCATTCCTTTAATTTGAAATTACTGGCCAGAATTTCTGCTCGCCTCATTGGGCGTATACCCTGCACAAGGGCAAACTACATTTGCACAAAAAAGTTAATTGCACTGATAGCAGACTTTTAGCTCTAGGGTGATAACTATCCAATTCCGAGGTTTTAAGCCATCATCAGAAAAAAAAGATTATGAGGCATGCAAAGATTATTATGAATTGAAATTTAAAATATGTGGATTTAAAGTTTTGACCTTGATAGTAATATTAACCCATCTTGTCCAGAAACAAATTGATTTGAATGTAAGGAGACAGTAATCTGTTCATTTAGCATTGCCTCATGCGTTTTTTTGACATACCTATTTATCTGCAAATAGAAGCTAAGGGGCCTTTGTGCCTATTCTCAAAAAGAGCTAGCCATTTAGTTCTGTTTCCAAACCTTTTTCTACCTTTTTGATGATTTTTAGGCACTTAGCCATTATTTTTTAATAATCTACATGAACTTGTACTCATTTGTTTTCCTTCGCAGCCTTCTATTTGATTAGATTATCTAATAAATTATCATAATCTTCTTAAAAAATGTCATTTTTCAATCATCCTTCCCCTTCTTTTAAAACTACATCTTTCTTCATTTTTCTCTGGTAAATGTTTATAACAGTCACACTATGTCAGAGACTCTTTTCTAGTTAAGGAGAGATATTCCAATCAAAGGCACTATATATGCATTTTGTCACATGCTGCTGTCACTCTTGTTGTTGAGCTGAATATTGACTCAATTAATTAGGTACTTGAATTTGGATAGGCAAGCCAATAATGCTGTTTGATTTTAACAATTTTCAACAGGGATGACCTGAAAAGGACAAAGACCAAGTAAATTCATTGTGCTTTATGCCACACTGTTAATATATCTATATACATTAAGTGGCATACACATAGCATCATCTCTGCACCACAACATGTGACATGAGAAATAAAGTTTTGATATATCACCTCACCCTTGATCACTTGAAGTATGACATGCTGTTTGAACAACATGTTTCTATGTGCCTATAGCTTAATATTAGCCTGGACATTATGTGCATGAAGAATGTAATGTTTGTATATAACAGTCAGCTCATGTTTACTGGATTCTTCAACAGCATGATAGCCATACAGTTATCATGAATCAAGAATCCCTACAGTGTGGAAGCAAGCCATTTGGCCAATCAAGTTCACACTGTCACCACTGACCCGTGGGCATAGCCTTAGAATTAAAGGGGGTCAATTTAGAATGGAAATGAGGAGACATTTCTTCAGCCAGAGTGTGGTGGGCCTGTGGAATTCATTGTCACAGAGCGCAGTGGAGGCTGGGATGTTAAATGTCTTCAAGGCAGACATTGATAAATTCTTAATCTTGCAAGGAATTAAGGGATACATGGAGAGTGTAGGTAAGTGGCATTGAAATGCCCATCAGCCATGATTGAATGGCAGAGTGGACTCGATGGACCAAATGGCCTTACTTCCACTTCTATTACTTATGGTCTTAAAACCCAGTCCAACACCTCAACCCCAACTCTCTCCTTGTAACCCTGCATTTCCCATGGCTAATCCAACTAACCCACACATTCCTGGACAGTGTGGACAATTTAGCATGGCCACTCCACCTAACCTGCACACTTTTGGACTGTGGGAGAAAACTGGAGCACTGGCAATGAAACCCACGCAGAAACAATGCGCAAATTCTACACAGTCACCAAAGGGTGGAATCGAAACTTAATGCATGGTGCTGTGAGATATCAGTCATGACCACTGTTCTGCACTCTCTCTCAGAACATTATGGGAGATAACATTAGCATTCATCATTGCTGAATCAGATACAACTCACCATTGTAGGCAAATTCACACCACACCTCAGGAAGCTGGGGCCAAATGTAGTCACCACTTTTGTAATATAAGCTTGCACAACACATGTGATTGGTTGCATTGAGATCTTCTGAATTTGTATGGTTAGTTACAAACTAACTAAACCAACTGAGCCCATCCTCTGTTTACATGAGTGTTTACTTTTTGGTCAGATTAACTTTGGTGTCTCATTTCATATCTGGGTTCTATTGCTTTGAAGCCTTTGCAACAGTGCAGTCTGGAGCACCATGCTATTGGTGCAGCAAATATCAGATGTCACCAGAAGGATAAACAGATATTCATTCAGTCAATGAACAGATTAGAACAATCCTGAAGCTGAACTAAGTTACAAATCGTAGAATTTCAAAGAATAAATGTCCATTGACATATGTTGTATCAATCAGTTGTGATTTGTAGTTGTGATAGCATGTTGAAAACAAACATTCTTACTCAGCTCAATCTAAAGATCTACCTAATTAACTATAGTAGAGGATAACTACTATTGAGACTTATGCAAAAGTGCACTAGTCTTGACAATTAGATCAATATTGCATGATAGCAATAGATAGCAACAAATTACATTGATTCGTTGGGCAAAATTGCAAAGTCTATCAGGAGCCAGGCAAGCCATGTCTATCTCTATCAGGATCTCTTCCTTGCCTGTCCTTCCCAACTCAAAGACTTTGTGACATCATAATATTAGGTGGAGCTCATTACAGTTTCAACATTAACATTTTCAGAACCATTACCTTATACAACATCCAAGAGCCATTAAGCAGTGTTTGTTTGTTTCTATTTACATTTTATTTACTTACATGCTTGTTCTAAATAATGCAAGTTTTGTTTACAGCAGACTAAAGCAGAGAACTGAGTAACACTACTCTTCGTTATGATTAGAAGGAGAATTACTTTCTGCACACAAATACTGGAGTAGAGTCAAGAAGGGAATCAGGTTAACAAACCTTTTAATAACTTGGTCGTGTATCTCATAATGTAAGTATCTTAAAGGTGAAGGTAAGGAACTAGTTGCAATGCCTTCCCACAAGGCTTAACAGAATGATAAACCTTTCATATCATGAGAGCTTAACAAAGCAACTAAGCCATTTACTGAAGGAAAAATTTAAATAATTAATTTTAGCCAGATAACTATTATTGATTTGCAAGTCACATTCAACCTAGATTTTAATTTAACATTGGTCACTAGGAAACGAACCCATTCCTAATCAATATTAGGAATGGAAACAATTAATGAAGCTACAATGAGGGAACAATTAAGGTGTGAGAGTGAGAGTGAGAGTGAGAGTGAGAGTGAGAGTGAGAGTGAGAGTGAGAGTGAGAGTGAATGTTAAGTGGCAGTTTAACACAAAATTATGTTGAATTCTCCATCTTGAGGATACCAGAGTTACCATACCATCAATACGGTGACAAACTGCCCTTTTGTAAAACAAGGCTCAGGTGGTTCCCCATATCTCATTGGCACTTTATTCTGGTTCACTTCACTCTAATGAGAAAGTGACTTTTCTACTGATTCTCTTATCACAAAGAAATAATAATTAGCACTCTGCACATTCTTGGATTGTACTAAAAGCTTATGAACAGTTTCTAGGTTCCTGTTTCTACGTCAAATGAAAAAGCAGGAGTGATTGGAGGCAGGAAACCACTGTACATCAAAATAGGAAAGTTGCCAAGCTTTTTGCCAATCAGGTAGCCAGTGGGATTTCCACCAGAGTTTGGAACCCAGAAAGAGGAGTCCTGGTTGCCAACTGCTGCTGGCCAATCAGAAGTTTGGCAATTTCAGACAATGATGGGCCACTGCAAAGACTGCAGCTGGTGCTGAGCAAACATACCCTCGGACTCCCAGGACAGAGGATCACCCATGAAAGGTAAGTGTGGGGTACTTGTGAAATGGGGACCACTGGGAGAGGGGCAGGTTGGTTGGAAGCAAATATTTTATACAGGTTTCATGGTCTGAAAGATTTAGCAGTGAGGAATGATGTAAGCATTATCCATTGTGATAATGTCATATGGATCTGGTGAGAGAACTGCTTTAGATCATGTAGGAGTCAGACATACCATCCAGGCCCTCCTCATAGTCTCTGTAATGATGTTTATCATATCAGTGTAACCTGAATTTAGTTGCTAATATGCAAAGTAACTACATCTTGTTTCAGACAACAGCCTCTTCTTATTAGATTATTAAGTGAGTTTTCCTTAACATACCAGATCCAGAGGTTGATAGCAACAGTGCAGACAATCGATGTTCTCTCACACCAATTGGAGCGGACATAATTGCAGTCCAGGTGGGGGCATATGTCATCATTACTCAACCACTTAAGCGCTTCAACTGGCAATGAATTGAGAAGATGAAGCTTTGTTTTTCCTGCCCAGGATTTATTTCGAAGGAGTCAGGAAGGTAGTGGGTTTCTTAGATGCTGGCATCCCACATAATTAAGTTCCTTTCCTGACTTTAGACGTATCAATTCTGGACATGGAAGATCATGCCTTATTCATTAGCTAAACACTTTAGGTAAAATGAAACTCAATTTTGGGATGCCCTTAAATATCTGAGGCTTTCCCAGTGCTTTGGAGATATTTGCTTTAAACTGGGGGAGCACTGTAACTGTATCCAAAGACAAAATTTGCCTTTATGCTCCACTCGTAACCATTACATCCTTCCACCTTCATTTGTACCATCCTTCCTTTTTTTCCTCCTTTCCTTTTCTCCATCTTCCTTTCTTCCTACCTTGTCTCTTTTTTCCCTTGCTCTATATTTTCTTCCTTGGTTGATACCTCCCTCTGGTCTTCCTTATTTCTCTCTCTCTCTCCCATGTGAGCAGCTCAGTGGATTTAATATGCAAAAATATTCGGAGAAGTAAAGAAACTTAAGATTGATAAATCTTCAAGACTGGATGTTTTTATTCAAGGTTATGAAAATAATAAGGTGAAGAAATCACAGGCACAGCAAGTAATAATTTTCCAAAACCTCTCAAGTCAGGAATGATAACTTTGAATTGGAAAATTGCAAATATCATCCCATTACTTCAGAAGGCTGGGAGGGAGAAATCAGGTATCTGCAGAACTGTCAGGTTAACATCAATTGTGGGCAGGCTATTAGAATCTACCAACAGAGACAGAACACTTGAATTTGGTGAGTCAAAGAGACTTAGCAAAAAACAGATTAGGTATAATGGATGCATTCTCTGGAAGGTGGGTTGGACAAGTAGTGCTGTCCATGGATCTGTCCTCAGGGGTTATCTTTGAACAATATATTGGATAAATTAAGGAAAGGTTATATATCCAAATTTGCAAATGGCAAATCAGAATATTTTCTTAAATGATCAGGAGCAAAAAGCTTGAAGATTTCATTTTATTGATATTCATTCACAGAAATAAGACAACACTAGCTCAGTCAGAATTTATCGCCCATTCCTAATAGCCCAGAGGGCAGTTAAGAGTCAACCACATTATTGTGGGTCTGCAATCATATGTAGATCAGACCAGGTAAAGATGACAGTTTCCTTGCCTCAAGGATACTGGTGAACCAAATAGATTTTTCCAACAATAGACAATGAATTCCAGATTTTTTTAGAATTGAATTCAAACTGTACCATCTGATGTGGCGGGACATTTGAAACCAGGCTCCTATAACATTACCTGGGCCTCCTCCATGCATAATTCACAAAGAACTTGCACACAAGACTAAAATCTCATCAGAAAGGCTAATGAAGGACCTCACGTCCAGAACGCAGATATTCAAAATGAGCAAACAACGTCCACGTTTGGAAAGTAAAGAAGGTTATCTCAGAGTACAACAGGACCTTGATCAAATGGGCCAATGGGCCAAGGGATCGCAGATGGAGTTAATTTAGACAAATGTGAAGTGTTGCATTTTGATAAGGCAAACCAGGGCAGGACATATACAGTTAATAGTAGGGCCCCGAGGAGTTTTGCTGAACAAAAGACCCAGGAGTGCAGGTGCATGTTCATTGAACATGGAGTTGAAAGTGCACAGGGTGGTGAAGGTGGTGTTAGGCACCATTGCTGTCATTGACTAGAATTGTTAGGATGTCATGTTGTGGCTGTACATGACATTAATAAGGCCCCTTTAAAAATATTGTGTACAATTCTGGTCGCCCTTTTATAGGAAGGGTATTGTCAAACTTCAGAGGGTGCAAAACAGACTTACAAGCATGTTGTCAGGACTGGTTTGAACTATAGGGAGAGGCTGAAAAGGGTGGGGCATTTTTCCCTGGAATGTCAGAGACTGAAGGGTGACCTCATAGAGGTTTATAAAATTGTGAAGGGAATGGATAGGGTAAATAGACAAGGTATTTTTCCCAGGGGTGGGGGAGTTCAAAGCTAGACGAAATGGGTTTAAGGTGAGCGGAAAGATTTAAAAAGGAACTGAGTGATAACTTTTTCACACAGAGGGTGGTGCGTTTATGAAACAAGCTACTAGTGGATGTTGTGGATGCTGGTATAATCACAACTTTTAAAAGGCATCTGGATGGGTTTTGAACAAGAAAGGTTTAGAGAGATATGGGCCAAATGCTGGCAAATGGGACAAGATTGGGATGTTTGGTTATTGTGGCTGAGTTGGGCCGAAAGGTCTGTTTCTATGCTGTATGATTCTAGGACTCTATTTTCTCAGTCTGGCGGGGATTGTGCTTACTGGACAGGTTGTCATTGGCTAACTCTCATAATATTGCTGGGAAGGTCTGACAAAATCAGGGCATTCAAGTGACCACCATTATACCTCCCATGCTTGAGGTCCCCAGCAACAGAAGACCTACTCACTGAGAACTATTGGCCAAACAGAGGCCAGTGACTCCTCATGCACCAGTGGTAGCTGCTGATAGCAATGCACCCATTAGAAGTCCAGTGGGACCCAAAAGTTGAGTGATGACAGAACAGTAATAATTTATTGTGGGTCACTGAAGGATAGAAGGATATGGGGTGAGAGAAAGGTTTCTTTTTTTAATCACTAACACCCTTGCCCTTCTTAATGCTCAATTATTCAGTTTGGTACAGAATGATGCAAAAACAAATTATTAAGTTTCAGGTGAGGAATAAATGTAATCTTCAAAATCCTAGCATTTGTTGCCCATCCATAATTACAATGAAAGTCTCAGCCTCCACCTCAAACCCCAAGAAGTTGCTAACAAACATAATAGAGTTTGATAGACAATCTTCAGGAGGCACTGGATAGCCATGGTGCCCTGTGAGGAGAATACCTCACTCCTGTTCCCATGCTGCTAATAATATGTCGAGGGAATTATATTGGAAAATACTTTATACTGCAATCAATAAAATAAATTTCCACGTTTTATAAGACTCCATTTCCCACCCTGACCTTGTGAGAGGAGCTCAGAGGGTGGTGTGACTTTGGAACTCTCTGGCTCAGAACTTTATTTCTCTGGGTTTTTTTTCTACATCTTAATATTGCATGTGACAATTTGACAGGGGCATTGAATGTTTTAAAGGTTGAGAGAATTTCAATAGGGAAGGAGTACCAACAGTTCCTAGGGGTAGATCAAAATATAGAATTCAAAACCCAAACAGATCAGCCATGATCTTACTGAATGGCAGAGTAGGCTCAAGGTCTATTGATCTATTTCTGCTCCTGTTTCATATGAGCTCTTCTTTCTGACTCACGAAGGTCCCTTAGAGAGGGAAGGCTGCCATTCTAGTGTCTGGTCTACATATGACCGTAGACCCACAGCAATGTGGATGACTCAAAACTGCCCTCAGAAAATTGTTGTCAAGCAATTGAGTTCAAAGGCAATTAAGGATGGGCAACAAAAGCTGGTCTTGTCAGCGACACCCACATCACAAAAAAGAATTAAGAGAAATTAAAGTTACATCGATTCTTCACATGAAGCCAAATAGTTTATGTTTGTGTCATCTCCAATGAGCTAGATTAAGTGTCATTCTATTTCTACATCTTAATATTTCACGTAACAATTTGGAAACAAAATTTAAAAAATAATTTGAATGGGTTAGGTATTAGCCTTTCCTTAGTAGGAAAACATACCACCTCAAAGATCAAAGTTTACCTCAGTCTCCAGGACAAAAGGATCCTTAAGGAATAAGCCACATTGTTCACAGGGAGTTATGGTGGCAGTGCTGGCTTCCTAATTTAGCTGTAAGATATAAAAGGTGCTTTTTGTATGATGGCACGGCTGAGTGACTAAATGAGTATTTTGCATCTGTATTGACCAGAAAAAAATGTTACTTCGGGTGTGTCCACTGAGCAAGGTATAGTACATGAAAGTGATGTCTGATAGATTGAACTCCTGACTGTGTCTGTAAGAGTCTGTAAATTAGAATACTCTCTTACCATCTTCTGCATATAGTTATAATCAATAAAGCCTATTGTTCACTTACTAGAGTGTAGATCTCACTTGACCATATTGTGGTAACTATGATCAGACCACAAATCTGGAGATTGATGGCAGGAAGCTGAAATGAGAGAAGGTAAACCACAAGGCCAGCCCAATTTTCCAAACCCACTTGTGAGAAAAGGGTTGATAAGAAAAAACCTTTGTCCCCTAAAGTAAACCGCCTTTCTCACTTAGTGAAGTCTTGTGCCTGGCATTGGCATTCCTGATACCCTCCTCCCCAGGTTCCAGAAGATCAGGTTAAAAATGATGCAGGGTCTTCTCCCCTTTCGCAACTCTGCTGGAGCTATCCTTGTAGTTGCGTGTGGGGTGGTCCTATAATCAAACAGAAATCGGGACAATTGGTATCTGGATAGTATGGAGCTGTTCTTATCTGCCGAATATCATTCGACTTTAGGAAATACTCGAATGTGTCCTTGCTGATAAATGTTGGCCTGTTGCCTATGACCAACATTTCTGGGAGTCTGTGGATTAGAAAAGATGCTTGCAGCTTTCCAATCTTCATTCCATGTTTGGTGAGTGGACTCTATGCATGTTCAACCATTATGAGTGGGCATTTATAATGACCAGGATCATTGAACCCATGAAAGAATTGGCGTAGTCGGCATGTAACCATGTCCAGGGTTTACCAGGCCATTCCCACAAATGTGGGGGAGCTGCTGGGGGTAATTTTTGTTGGTAATCTGGGCACTGCCTCACCAACGCAGCTATGCCAGCGTCCAATCCTGGCCACCAGACATTACCCCTTGCCAACTTCTTCATTTTGGAAACTCCTGGAGGAGTTCAACCAGTATCTGGCAGCAACCTTTGCTCGGGACAATCACTTTTGCTCCTCATAATAATACCTTGTCCTCTATGGTGGTCTGGTCTCGTTGGATCCAGAAAAGTTTCAATTATGTTTGTGATGGCTTTTTTGTTTTCCCCATCACTACCAGGTGTTTTAGTTTTGCCAGGATGGAATCTTTTTGTTTCCACGGTCCGATATTGTCAGCAGTGACTGGAGGGGTATCCAGAAAGTTGAAAGCCAGAATGGACTCTTCTGGTGGCAGCATCATCAATGGGAGGCAGCTGAAGGCATTTGCATTTGCCACTTGTCCTCCCGGTTGGTGTTTCAACTTGTAATTGTACATTCAGAATAAGAGCCCACTGCTGAATTCGACCTGAAGCTATAATTGGCACTTACCTGTCCTCTTTAAGTAGCTCTATCAGGGGGTTGTGTTCTGTATTATTACAAATTCACATTCGTAAAGGTATTGCTGTAACTTTTTCACACCAAAGATAACCATCGAATCATCCCCCTCATTTTTGGGAATGGTTGGGTAAGCCTTGGTCTCTGTTATATGCCAATCCTTTCATAGGCTCCATGTTCTTAGTCATGTCAACTCAAAGTGTTTGGACATGCAGTGAATTCATTTGTCAAACACGGGGATGATGATCGAAAAGCTACAAACATCTTTTGCAACCCTCGGACTCTACATGGACTCTGGGTCACAGAAAATGGGCCATAATATGCCAGGAGGGAATTCGTGTACTTCCTAAAGTCAAATAGCATTCGGCATATAAGGTCAGCTCTATCACCATCCACTGTCGAATGGTGTGGCAGAAATAACAGTACAAAGTTTGAAGGCAGGCTTAAATAAAAAGCCTACAGTTTCACTCAATACCAAAGTGTGCTGGTTCCTGTTTGATTATAGGACCACTCCTCATGCAACTACACGGACAGCTCCAGCAGTATTGCTAATGGGGAGAAGACTTCACACCAGGTTAGACATGATCTTCTGGAATCTGGGAGAGAGGGTAAAGTGGTATCAGGAACACCAATGCCAGACACAAGACTCCACTAAGCAAGAGAAACATTTTACTTTAGGGGACAAAGGTTTTCTCTTATTGCCACTGAAATAATTCCACAAAGGCTGGTATCCCATTCCCAAGTCCCTTCATTTATACATGCATAGTACGTGACAGTGCTCCGGCTTCCTCAGAGCCAGCTCTCAGGCTGAACAGAAATCCTGACACTCTTGCTTATATGTCAGCTAGGGCTCCTTGATTGGACCCAATCAGGGAACTCATATAGTCATTGATTCACCTTGCCAAGCTTGTTCCAATCACTACAGTCAAAAACCTTGCAGGATTAGTCAACTTTGCACAGTCAGGAAACAGAGATCACATCTAGAGTGAGACACAGCCCAAGTGAGTATACAGTTTGGGGACTGTGGGGCAGCATGGGAATTTGATGTAGTGGGGAAAAGGAGCCTTTTGCTTGCTTTTTTGGCTCATAGTTTATCAAGTTTTTTTTTAAACAGGATAACTTGGAGCCCATCTCAAAACTGAGATTGACATCACAAGAAAACTATAAGATCATGTGTTGGTAATAGCTGTTATTATGGTTCTGTTCACTGAGCTGGGAATTTGTGTTGCAAACATTTCATCCCCTGTCTAGGTGACATCCTCAATGCTTGGGAGCCTCCTGTGAAGTGCTTCTGTGTTGTTTCCTCCAGCATTTACAGTGGTTTGTCTCTGCCGCTTCAAGTTGTCAGTTCCAGCTGTCTGCTGCAGTGGCCGGTATATTGGGTCCAGGTCGGTGTGTTTGTTGATAGGCATGGCACTCATCCACAGATTCTCTAGGAATTCCCTGGCTGTTCTCTGTTTGGCTTGTCCTATAATATAGTGTCGTCCCAGTCGAACTCATGTTGCTTGTCATCTGCGTATGTGGCTACTAAGGATAGCTGGTCATGTTGTTTCATGGCTAATTGGTGTTCATGGATATGGATCGTTATCTGTCTTCCTGGTTGTCCTATGTAGTGTTTTGTGCAGTCCTTGCATGGGATTTTGTACACTACGTCGGTTTTGCTCATGCTGAGAATCGGGTCCTTCGTCCTGGTGAGTTGTTGTCTGAGAGTGGCTGTTGGTTTGTGTGCTGTTATGAGTCCTAGTGGTCGTAGTAGGCTGGCTGTCAGTTCAGAAATGTTCTTGATGTATGGTAACGTGGCTAGTCCTTTGGGTTGTGGCATGACCTCATTCCGTTGTCTTTCCCTTCGGCATCTGTTGATGAAATTGCGGGGGTATCCGTTTTTGGCGAATACATTGTAGAGGTGTTCTTCTTCCTCTTTTTGCAGTTCTGGTGTGCTGCAGTGTGTTGTGGCCCTTTTGAACAGTGTCTTGATGCAACTTCTTTTGTATGTGTTGGGGTGGTTGCTTTCATAGTTCAGGACTTGGTCTGTGTGTGTGGCTTTCCTGTGTACCTTAGTGGTGAATTCTCCGGTCGGTGTTCTCTGTACCATCATGTCTAGGAATGGGAGTTGGTTGTCCTTTTCTTCCTCTCCAGTGAATCTGATTCCTGTGAGTGCGCTGTTGATGATCCAGTGTGTGTTTACTATTTCTGTGTTTTTAATTATTACAAAGATGTCATCTATATATCTGACCCAGCGTTTGGGTTGAATTTGTGGTAAAACGTCTTAGCGCAAATTCAACCCAAACTCTGGGTCAGATATGTAGATGACACCTTTGTAATCATTAAAAACACAAATAGAAAACACACACCGGATCATCAATGCCACACTCACAGGAATCCGATTCACTAGAGAGGAAGAAAAGGATAACCAACTCCCATTCCTAGACGTGATGGTACAGAGAACACCGAAAGGAGAATTCACTTCAAAGGTATACAGGAAAGCCACACACACAGACCAAGTCCTGAACTACGAAAGCAACACACAAAAGAAGTTGCATCAAGACACTGTTCAAAAGGGCCACAACACACTGCATCACACCAGAACTGCAAAAAGAGGAAGAAGAACACCTCTACAATGTATTCTCCAAAAATGGATACCCCCGCAATTTCATCAACAGATGCCTAAGGGAAAGACAACGAAATGAGGACATGCCACAACCCAAAGGACTAGCCACGTTACCATACATCAAGAACATTTCTGAACTGACAGCCAGATCACTATGACCACTAGGACTCATAACAGCACACAGACAACAACTCACCAGGACAAAGGACCCGATACCCAGCATGAGTAAAACCGACGTAGTGTACAAAATCCCATGCAAGGACTGCACAAAACACTGCATAGGACAAACAGGAAGACAGCTAACAATCCATATCCATGAACACCAACTAGCCACAAAATGACATGACCAGATATCCTTAGTAGCCACATATGCAGATGACAAGCAGCATGAGTTTGACTGAGACAACACTACTATTATAGGACAAGCCAAACAGAGAACAGCCAGGGAATTCCTAGAGGCATGGCACTCATCCACAGATTCTATCAACAAACACATCGACCTGGACCCAATATACCAGCCACTGCAGCGGACAGTTGGAACTGACAACTTGAAGCGGCAGAGACAAACCACTATAAATGCCGGAGGAAACAACACAGAAGTGCTTCACAGGAGGCTCCCAAGCACTGAGGATGTCACCTAGACAGGGGATGAAACGTTTCCAACACAAATTCCCAGCTCAGTGAACAGAACCACAACAACGAGCACCCGAGCTACAAATCTTCTCACAAACTTTGAATAGCTGTTAATTTGACTATTACAGGTTACTTCCTGATTGAAAGTAAATAGGATAAATACTTACAGAATACAAACAAGAGGAGCAGTAGGAAATATATAAAAAGACACAGGTTGTGAACAAAGTAAATAGAGATGCAAGGCCAGCTGATAATAGTGTACTGGCATGATGTGGGAGCTGGCCCTTTGTGGTTTATAGTGACCATGTCTGTTGAGAGTATGGGTTGCTTGAGGAACTCCAGCTCAGAAGTCTTGAGCCACAGTCTGAGGTTTGAACATTGTCACACATCAGGGAGATGGCAGTTAGCTGGACACAGTGCCTGAGGAGGCAGTTACACCCTTTAGATTAATTACTTTAAATTTGGTCAGTGGTTAGGGATAGATGTGACTGTGTGTGAGGAAGGTAGAAGGGTCCAGGAGGTAGTGCTGAAGAAGCCTGAGTCCTTGGGTTTTTCTAACAGATTTTGGAGTGTTGCTCCTTGTGTGGAAGAGAGCAGGGGTTAAGAAAGGATGAGCAAACTGACCATGGCACCCTGGTACAGGGAGCTATTCCAAGAGATGGAGTAAAGAGAAATGTAGTTGTAATCAGGAAGTATTGTCAGTAGAGTATATATTGTTCTGTGACCAGAAACAAGAATCCTGAAGGCTGCCTTGCCTGATTGGTGCCCGGGTTCAAGATATCTCATCCTGGCTGCACAGGGACTTGGAATGAGAGGGGAAATATTCAGTTATCGTGATCCACATAGGTAACAACAAAATAGGTAGAAAGAGGTTTTGCTGAGGGGATATGAGCAGTTAGAGATTAAATTGAAAAGCAAGACCAAAAAATAAGTTACATGGCACAAGATTGAAGAAGTAAACTTGTGGATCAAAGACTGGTATGGGATTAACAGTTTTGAATTCAAGTGATATTGGCACCACTACTGAGGAAGGAGGAAGCTGTTCTGATAGGATGTACTCAAACTGAGTCATGCTGGGCCAGTCTTCTGATACATCACATAACTAGAGTTGTGCATAGAGTTTTAAACTAAATAGTGGCAATGTGGTCTCAACCATGCGGAAAGTTATAAAATCAAAGATAAAAAAGATAGGACTGCTGATTAGTGATGGGGGTTGGTTGTTACCAGACAATAAAGGAAAGGACAGAGTATGTGAATGCTATTTTGTATCTAGGAATTATCAAAGTGTAGAGAAGCTCAATAATAGAACAAACTTAAAGATCTTATCTTAATATGTGAAGCATTCAGAAAAACATAGATAAAGTAATGGCATAAATTGAGGTTGATCGATGTCACAAGGACTTAAGCTAGTAAAAAAGTGGGGAGAGCTCAGGAGAGGTTACTAAATTTTCCAGAACAAAGTAATGAGACAGAAAATGCGAAAAGGGTCAGGAATCTAAGTTCAGACACAGCAAGTAAGGGGACAACTGTGAGAAGGTGGGGTATAATTAATGCAGGACTGAGGCTATTGGAGATAAGTGCTTGCAGTCTGCAAAAAAAAAGGGTACACGGCTTGTAGTGCAGATTGAAATTGGCAAAAATAATGTTGTGGAAATCAAAGATGTGGCTGCAAGTTAACATGTTGGTTCAGTTGGCAGTTAGGAAGGGAAATGCAATTTTAGAAGTCATTTTGAGAGGATTAGAATACAAGGGCAGAACTGCACTGCTGAGGCTGTATAAGGCTGTGTTCAGACTGCATTTGGAACATTGAGAGCAATTTTAGGCCCCATATCTCAGGAAGGATGTGCTGGCCTTGATGGGGTTCGAGAGGAAGTTTGTAAGAATGGTCCCAGGGATGAAGGGCTTGTCATATGAGGAGTGGTTGAGGGCTGTAGGTCTGTACATGATGGGATTTAGAGGGAATCTCAGAAATTTACAGAATGGAGTGGACTTGGAGAAGATAGTTCCCCTAATAGGATAGATTGTGAGCCGAGGGCACAGCTTCAGCATGAAGGGACAACACTTTATAACTGAGATGAAGAGAAATGTATTCATCCAGAGGGTAGCGAATCTATGGAATTCATTGCCACAGAGATCTGTGGAGGCCAAGTCATTGAATGTATCTAAGACAGAGATAGATAAGTTCTTGATTAATAAGGGAATCAAAGGGTACAAGGAGAAGACAAGAGAATGGAGTTGAGAGACATCGTCAGCCATGATCAAATGAGAGAACAAACTTAGTGGGTTGAATGGCCTACTTCTGCTCCTATATTTTATGGTCTTTTTAAAAACAGAGGAGCTTATAGAGGATTTGCAATAATCTTGCACTGAACACCTCTGTTATGTTGTGAGTAGACACATCTGAGGGGCCTGCATGTGATTTCTCCTCCAGCACCTCCCCATTTCCTTGTAAAGAATGGGTACCTGTAATGTGTGTTCCCATTGCCATGCCATCAGTCCTGAAGATCAATGGCTGAGGCACTGACGTACATACGTGCGAGCCTCCTCAACATAGCCTGAGGGTGCTGAAACTGGTTCTCCTTTGCAGCCGTCAACCTGTCCATGGATGCAGACAGTCAATCACATGATTTGCTGCACTACTACAGTCCCTGATAGCCAACACCACATGGTGTTTCCTGTCTGCAGCTGATTAAGTGCCTGGTCAACAGCTATCCTCATGAATCAGCGGCCTGGGAACGTCTTCCTCAGCCCAGCTGGAGAGCGGTCACAGTGAGGTGCTCATTAATTGTGGATCCATGCTTTCTAAGGCTAATGTGGTGTCAGTATCTGAGCTGGCTGGGGTTGAGGGAGGCATCCTTGCCCATGCTTCCTCTGATGCCTTTGTACTGTTGTCCTCAAGTTCAGGAGTTGAAGATGCTGCAAGGCAAAAGAGAGAGAAAGTGTTAAAGGCAGTGGTATGCAATGAATGAGACTGATAACAGGATTAATGTGAGAGTTGTAATGGAATGAGGAGTACTATTTACTCATTGACCAGTCCCAGGTATTCCTGCAAGAGCCAAGATTCTCTCCTCTTAGGGTTCGAGAGGAAGTTTGTAAGAATGGTCCCAGGGATGAAGGGCTTGTCATATGAGGAGTGGTTGAGGACTGTAGGTCTGTACATGATGGGGTTTAGAGGGAATCTCAGAAATTTACAGAATGCTGAGAGGCCTGCAGAGAGTGGACTTGGAGAAGATAGTTCCCCTAATAGGATAGATTGCGACCCGAGGGCACAGCTTCAGCATGAAGGGACAACACTTTATAACTGAGATGAAGAGAAATGTATTCATCCAGAGGGTAGTGAATCTATGGAACTCATTGCCACAGAGATCTGTGGAGGCCAAGTCACTGAATGTATCTAAGACAGAGATAGATAAGTTCTTGATTAATAAGGGGATCAAAGGGTAAAGCGCTCCACCCATTCTGATCCTTTCTGCCCTATTGTGAGCTGTGTTCTCCTGTCATGAGAGAAACAGAGGGATTGAGTGAGGGCAAAATGGATGGCACAGCTCTTAGGGCTCATGCAGGTGGGGTAAGGTTGATGAGATGTCCCAAGTGAGTGAGAGGGCAGCACTGAGGCAATGCAGGAATAGCAGTAAGACAGGACTGGGGAGGGGTGACAGTGAGTGAGGAAAGATGTTGCAGGCAACAGTGAGAGTGGTAGAGTGCAATTCTTGGTGGCAGATGGGTGCCGTAGCAGAGAGTTACAATGTTACTTGGCAGGGAGAAGAATGTCTTACTTACCCTGGCACAGCAAAAAAGGTCATTAACCTTCTTACTGGAATGGCAAGCTGTTTCTCTGCCCTGTTAACACAGTAATGACTCTGATAGTGATCTCAGATCATGTTGAGATGGTCTGGTGGCATGGTCTCCTCTGCCAATAAGGAGACACTGTTCCTTTGCACCACTCCCTTGCCCAGCACATCCAGATCCCTGTCAGAGAATCACAGCGTAATCTTTCATTTCACTTACATCTTTTGACTCCAGCCTTGACCGAGCAGAGCAGCTTCAGAATACTAGTGCTCATCGGAGGCAGAGTGGCCTTTTAAATAGTGGGGCAGGCACCAGGGATGCCAAGATTTCTGCAAGTATCAGGTGAGTAGTGAGTTGGTCTGGGAACGGCCTGTGATATGATGTGGATACCATCAGACGTGAGGAACATCATATGGTAGGATGGCAGGAAAGGTCAATAATGAGGCCAGTTTGGTAAGATAGAGGGAAAATCTTATTCAGCCTGATGGTTGGAATCCCTATCAAAAATGTGGTGCATCGTAGCTTAGCCAAACGAAAAGTAAGATTAGCCCAGAGATTTGATGTTATACAGTCATAGAGCATGGAAACGGACCCTTAGGTCCAACCAGTCCAAGCCAACCATCACCCCAAACTAAATCAGTCCCACCGGCCTGTGCTTGGGCCATACCCTTCCAAACATTTCTTATTCATGTACTTATTCAAATGTCTTTTAAATGTTGTAACTGTACCCACATCCATCACTTCCCTTGGAAGTTCATTTCATAGATGAACTATTCTCCTAAAAAAAAGTTCCCTGACATGCCTCTTTTAAATCTTTTTCCTCTCATCTTAAAAATATATCCCCTAGTCTTGAAATTCCCCCACCCTTATCTTTAGCCTTCATGATTTTATAAACCTCAATCAGGTCACCCCTCAACCTCCTATGTTCCAGTGAAAGAAATCTCAGGCAATCCAGCCTTTGCTCATAACTCAAAACTTCCATTCCCAGCAGCATTCTGATAAATCTTTCCTGAACTCTTTCCAGCTTAATGCATTTCCTGTAACTGGGCAACCAGAAATCAACACAATACTCCAGAAGAGGCCTCACCAAACGTCCACAGCATAGGTCCCTGACCTGCAGCAGGTGGAATATGGGTATGGAGAAGTGGCATCCAGTGTCAGGCAGGGTGATCTCAAACAGGTAAAAACAAGGGCTGCAGATGCTGGAAACCAGAGTCAAGATTAGAGTGGTGCTGGAAAAGCACAGCAGGTCAGGCAGCATCTAAGGAGCAGGAAAATCAACGTTTCCTGATGAAGGGCTTTTGCCCGAAACGTCGATTTTCCTGCTCTTCGGATGCTGCCTGACCTGCTGTGCTTTTCCAGTACCACTCTAATCTAGGGTGATGTCAAACATCAATCACATAGAAGTCTGACTCCAATTAAATGGGGTAGGATTAAAGGCAGAGGAAAATGTAGCCACAAGAAGTGGATGGATAAGGAAAGAATCTGAGACCCCAGTTGGCCATGGTTAAATCTGTATGGTAAGTTAGATGGGCTCCTTCCTCATGATCAGGTTTAAATGTTGAACCATTATCCGAGGATAAAGTAGTCTGCCTGTCCCTATTCTGCCTCCATTAAACATGGTGGTGCACAGGTTGTACTAGGTTGGAGATGCCTTTGAGATTTTGAAAACATTTACACCTCAGTGACACTAAGGCACCCATTTTCTCAGTGTTAAAATTATCCCAACAATTGCCTGAGTAACTCAATGAAGAAAGTATTAAACCCCTTAAAACTTCAATAATTCTTGAACAGAATTATCCACATGACAGATATAATGCATTTCCAGTATGGAATTATTCATAATTTATTGATTGCATATTAATAATGTAATAAAAGATAGCGTAAACATCCTTGTTATGTTTAAGTGGTTCATTTAGCTCTGATTAAAGAGCTAAAATATAAATGTTACTAATAAATTGCTTCTGACTTTTAAAAAAATCCAGCCTTAGTTCTTCATGAGTTATGCCAAAACAACTGTTATTAGATGTTGTAAGGCTGCAATCTTATTTCTTATTCAACCAGATGTGGTAAAATTAGAATGCAAGAGCCAATTCCTATTTTCACACTTTGGTCTTAATTTCCTTTCTCCCGTGTCCTGCTAGATCCCTGTTAACAGTCGGTTCTGTGAGTGCCATGTGCAAGGATCAGTGGAGATGCTAAATAAGGTTCCTAGAGTTTTTCCCACCCATTCAACGTTGCTACATTTATTCTCTAGGATAACCTAGAGAAGGTTAGCAAATGGATAGCAATGGTAAGGCCCAGATACCTGAACAACTCCTCTTCTAATTAGGTTCTATGTATGTAATATTGTGGACCTTAGTCTTTGCCCAATTACCTCTCCCTGATTGCTTATCTCTTCACTGCCTACTAAGTAGCCCTTGAATAAGATACCCCAGATAACAAATTAACAATTAATGATACACAGCAAATTATGGATTAAATTTGATATTCTCCACTAATCCCCAACCCTGATGCAAGCTTAATAGTGGGCAGTCAAGTATTGAAAAAAGAACCTGCTGTCTTCCTGTTTCTTCTTTGATTTAGGTCTGATGGTAAAGATCTTCCCATCCCACCACCAACTGCAAACATTCACTCATTCAGCCAATGCTGATACCCAGAGGGGGGCACAATGTAGGAAGTTCAAAAATCAAACTGTTTTTTTTTGGGTCGAGGGTCTTTTTTTTCCACCAATCCAGGGACAGCCAACTCGAGCTTCTTCAGTCTCGGTCCCCACAAGCTCTACTCTACAACCACCATACCACAATTACATACCTATGCCTGGGCCTCTCCATGATCCTGGGCCTCTGGTGAGTTACACTGCTGCTATCTCTGCCCTGGTGGCATAGTCTGATATGACAGACATTGACTGTTCCTTGAGGGTCTTGTTGGAGGAAGGGGTAAGCAGGCTGGCATCTGTCATGGGATTGGGTTTCTGTCCATGTGTCTTTAATTCCTGTAATGCCAACTATAATCTAGTTAAATGCATAACTGGTAGAGGGAGTGGGAAACTCTAGTTTGTTTTCATTAACTTTTGTCCCATCTATCGACAATTTAACTATCAAGAGATTAACATACAAAGTAACTATGTTTTATTTCAACTTAATTCAGAAACAATAGTTGTTTATTATTTCAATCTCTAATGATGATGTAAACTGTTAGAACAGCAATCCATTATTCACTTGCCTGAAGGACAGCCTCAACATCCATTTATCTTCCCTGCCCTTTGAGGATGGAATCTGACAGAAATGATCCAGTAGGATATCCAATTAATGACCATAATTGACTGGATTAGTAGAATGAATCTGGAGGATAAATTGAAGATATTTCTTGGGCCTTTGTCTTTTGTCCTGTGAGTCCAGAATGCTGGCAATGTTGCAGTATTAGTGCTTTGGCAGTAAAGTCAAACCGAATGTTGAATTCTCACTGTGTTCCATTTTGAAATTAGAGATGTATTTTACAAAACTCCTTGTAAAAAGTTGTGGAAATACTGTTTAATATGTTATAATTAAAAATTAAATGCAGAAAAACTTGTATCATAATTGGAGGATCAAGTCCAAGAAGATTTGCTGTCACTCTCATTGCGCTACTCCAATTCCATTTTGTTCCCAACATATGCCCCCAAAATTTGCAATTTTAAACTATGAAAATTGCATCTTTGGTAAAAGAGTTAATCTGTGCCTCCTTCCAACAAGATTAGCCAGTATGTGTCAGTTCAGAAGGCAATGTAGAAAGTTATAAAGATAAAAAAAGTAGAGAGCAAATTATATGTTGTAACATCTAAATATGAAGTGATATCCCACCAGAAGAGTAAAATTCAAGATGTCACAAAGCTGGTCCCTTTTTTTCCAAAAGCTGTTCCTTTTCTCAAAGATACTGTGTCCTTGATTTTTCACAGGAGTCATAAACAGCTCCCGGCTCAAAAGGTGACTAGTTTGGTACAGAGATGAAAAAAGGATGTTCAGAGGCCTTTTGTTTATATGTAAACAAATGAGACTACAAGGTAAAGTGGTCATGTTTTAGAAGTGACCTGTATAATGAAACAGAAGTGGTCAGCTCTCTAGCTGAGCAATTCAGTTCAGAACTAGTTAGGGGTTCAACTGTGTGGAAACAGGTGGCTAAACCCACTCTCCGTCTGCCTTTCTAACTTCAAACTATAAGCATTTGTTCTATTTTTACAGTCTTTTAAGGGGGTTTGCTTATTGAGGCTGCTGGTGTGTATTTGGAACAGCATAATGAAGTCTACTTTGGATAGAATGAGTTCAGTTGGGGGTTCTTTATTGTGTTCTTTGTGTTTCATTGTGTAATTTGTGAATAAGTTTTTGTCTGTTTTAAAACCTGGTAGTCAACCCAGCTAACTTACTCCAGGTAATTTTCACTGTACACTTAAAACAAATTGCGAAGTTATGGTCTCGGCTCCCTGCTTAAGAATGTTTTGAGTGGCCTGCCCTAGTTCATAACAAAGACAAGATAAAGAAATCATTAAAATGGTGTGATTCCAACTTTAAAATATCTGACATTTGTGGGATTAAAGGCATATTAAGAAAGATTCCCTTCTGTGGTGATGGCTTTAACTAAACGTCTTGCACAAGCACAAATCCTATGTTAACAGGATTTCAACATTTCTGCGATGTTACTGAAAGGTAATGTTTTATTCCTCAAGGAATGTGGGTTCGGAGGACCCAGTAATAGTAGCATGGGAGTTGACAAAAGGAGACTTCTATTTCTGCAGTGAGCTAATACATGGATTTTTTAGAAACACAAAATAAAACATTTCTGGTGTTTTGGAAGGACAAAAGCAGTAAGTTCAGAAGAGTGATGAATAAGTAGAGCACAATAAAAAAAAAACTGGTGTTGAATTTTCATTTGTATTGAATCACAAAATAGATCATAGCATAAAAGGTTTTAATTTTATACCTTTTCCATTCAAGTCATTGACAAGGAAAATCTGAGCAGATGTAAAATGGGTTGCCAATTTGTTATTTCTGAAGAACCAATTGCAATTATGTTGAGCCTGTGAGTTCTGCTCAATTTTAAATCTAGCATGGAAATGTATAAATGCTGATTGAATTTATAGGGAAAATGGCAAAAGATTATTCAACCATATTTATCTTGGATAATCTCACATCTTCAAAATGGATCACAAATTTCTGGAAAAATCTAGACAAAATACTTTTTTTTTCAGCATTAATAGACCAGTCTTGTGAAAATCTGTACTGAATTGCACACCCTTTCAGTTTTGACAAAGGGAGGTCTTACGACTAGTTTAAATTATCGCTATTGAAGGAGAGATTCAAACACATTCCTGGAAAGAAAAATAAAGGCCTTTTGCAAATTCATATCTTCTGCAAATTTCTTCTCAGGTTCAGGGTTGACAATTACTCCAATGAGCAGTACTAACATTTTATGGGAGTTCACTCAGACAAACCCTGTATCTACACACCAACTAACATAACCTAGGGATGTAATGACCACACCCCCTTATTATAACAGCATTTGTGTCTTTCACAAGAATCCTACAATCTTTTCAAGACAAACTGAGCAACTACTTGGATGATGCAAAGTCTGTTAGGAAGCAACCATCCACTTTATTTCACACTAAAATGAGCATGCAAAATAGCCATTGTGACAAGACTCTCAGAATTCGACAAACACAATATTTTCTATATTCTTATTTATGTAAATAAAGAAATGTTAAAGCCCTGAGTCTTCAGCTATTCAACAACACTACTACATTTCTTACCACAGCAAAGTCATTACAACTAAACCTCTAATTTAACATACTTATAATGAGTTATAAAGAATGAATGCATTGTGATAGACTGCACATTAACATGCAAGCTCTGCAGCCAGCAGTCACAGGCCAGCTGTACATTGAAGGTGTGGTAATCTTTTCTATTCCTTTATCTTTTTGGGTTCAGAAAAGGATGCAATGTGCAGTCCATTGTTCATCTTGAGTATTCTAAACATGGCTGCAATTCTGGTGATATTCAATACCTTTTGCCTTTTTAACCTTGTTACCATGCAAAATCCGTCTTCCAATTGAGTTTATAGAAAGCGGATTAATTAATTGCAGGCCTGCCTTTTGTCCATTTCTATGCAGGTCCATCATGGATAACTGGAAGCAAAGACTAAAAATGTTGAATACCACATGCTCAACTATTTCTGCTGTCAAAGCTTTGCTATGAGTGAGTTAGTTTTAAGTCATAATAATGCAAGTTTCACATTTGGCATTTGCCTTCCTTAGAAAAACTTGTCCATAGTGTATTCAGCTCCTTAAACATTTATTAGAAAGTCAAACAAGGTGTGAACACTCTTGAAGTCCAGCACTTACACATAAGATGTTATAGCATATGAGGAACTGACTGCTCATCTGATGCTTCACTCCTCATCTTGTCTCTGTTACTATTTCTCCATCTCCATTTTCACAGCAACCAAGAATAGAGCTCAAAAATAGCCATTTTTTTGCTCAAAAATGATCAGTAGATGAGTATCTGCATTCAGAGAGGAATAACTTCAATCATTTCTTTAAAAACGCTCAATAAAATCGGTTCTAGGTATCTGTGAGCTGGCAACCTGACGATAATTAGGACTGGTGTGGTGAATGGCCCGATCATTCGGTGTAAACCTGACTGACTGTTAAAATGTCTGACAGTTAACAAACATTACATTTGGTACTAAAATAGAGATTGTTGGAAAAGCTCAGCGGCTCTCGCATTAACTGTAGAGAGGAAGCAAAGTTAACGTTTTGGGTTGAGTGAACCTTCCTCAGTTTTGATGCAAAACACTAACTCTGATTTCTCTCTACAGATTCTGCCAGACCTACAGACTTTTTCCAGCAATTTCTGTTTTTGTCTTAGACTGTCAGCATCTGTAGTTCTTTTGGTTATCATGTTTGGTTCTCCAAATTAACATTTGGACACATCAGAATCTAACTGCGAATCAATCAACAATCTCCTCTTACACAATTTGATTAGATTCCCTACAGTGTGGAAACAGGTCCTTCGGCCCAACATGTCCATACCAACCCCCCGAAGAGTAACCCACCCAGACACGTTTCCCCACATTTATCCCTGACCAATGCACCTAACACTATGGGCAATTTAGTATCGTCAATTCACCTGACCTGCACATCTTTTAGAATGTGGGAGGAAACTGGAGCCCCTGGAGGAAACCCAACACAGACATGGGGAGAATGTGCAAATGCCCAACAGACAGTTGCCCAAGGCTGGAATCGAAATATAAATGTTAGCTTCCCCCTTGAATTTGTAAGTGCAAGACAAAAAGATTTAACAAACTGCCAATTTTCAACAATATTCAAACTGCTGTAGATTATCGCATCTTTGAAATGAATGTTTCTATGTTTACTTCTATTTTCTTAGAGACAAAAAAACTGCAGGTGCTGGTATCTAAGGTCGACAAGCAGGAGGCTGGGAGAACACAACTAGCCAGGCAGCATCAGGAGGTGGAGAAGTCAATGTTTTGGGTGTAATCTTTCTTCAGGTCTGGGGGTGGGGTCCTCTCAGCTACCAACCGGATTCATCCCTCCCATCAACCAACTAGGTTGTACCCTCTACCCGTGTTCACCTTTCCCCACCTCACCACCCTGCCTACCCCACCCTCTTTATCTGCACCCACCCCCAGTCCTGAAGAAGGTTTCCACCCAAAATGTCAACTTCTCCATCTCCTGATGCTGCCTGGCTTGCCGTCTTCTCCCAGCCTTCAACTTCTACTTTTTAGCAAACCTGAACACTCAGGATTCATATTCCTGTATTTACATTCCAATATATGAAAAACCTCTAGTCAACACTTTTAAAATTTGGACAGACATGTTATTATAGAACGGTTACTACAAATCATATGGCCTTTGGCATTTAAGCTCCAGACACTCCTGAATCTTTTCTCAAGCAAAGACCTCATTAAATATGAACATTCACAGCCATCCAAGGAGTTTGCATATATCTAAGTTACAAATGAATTATCTCCAAAAGAACAATAAGATTCCAAATAGCTGGTCAGACTCTTTCACTGTGGAAGACAACAAATGTCAAAAACTGATGTCAAGAAGATATGCAAAATGATTTCTTGTCAACCATCCTTTGTTTGGGGAAAAAAAGACCTTGCAAGTCGCATATAAGCGTTTTGGTTTGCTGCTTTTGAAATGTTCAATTCAAATGAGCAGAAACTGCCTGCAGGCAGAATGTTCCATTGAAAGTCATTACACTACCTGCATGTCATACAAGTATCCAAGGTTCCCAAAAGCTTGACAAACTTACACATGATGCATGGTGGCCCAACTTTTTGTTTGCATACTTCAAAACAGTTTATTTCTAACTATTATAGTTTTTCTTAACTGTTTTTTTCCTGTGGGCCAAAAATAGCAATACCTTGAAAGTGTGAGATCTTAGTTGAAAATAATTTTCCCAATCTGTTCAAAATCACAGGAGAATGAATCCCCTAAAATTTAACTTAAATGAGTGTCATAGCTTAGTGAGATTGCCTGGATTTTACACAGCTTCACTTCAGTAAAGCATCTTCACCGACAAAGCAAGAGACCTGCCATAAAAATTATGACTGCAAATGGATTGTTTTAGATTAGATTCCCTACAGTGGGGAAACAGGCTCTTCAGCCCAACAAGTCCACACCGACCCTCCAAAGAGCAACTCACCCAGACCTATTCCCTTACACCACGGTCAATTTAACATGGCCAATTCACCTAATCTGCACATCTTTGGACTGTGGGAGGAAATCGGACGAAACCCACACAGACACAGGCAGAATGTGCAAACTCCACACAGATAGTTGCCCGAGGCAGGAATTGAACCCAGGTCTCTGGCACTGTGAGGCAGCAGTGCTAACCACTGTACCACTGTACCTTATCTATAACTGATTTTTGTGTGTGCGACCATGGCTGTGAAATGACTGAATGACTAAACATCATGTTTAAAAATCCAGGATAAGTGCGAGATATAAGTAACCTTCTTTATGTTAAGACTCAAAGAAAATTGCCGATGTTTCAACCATTTAATTAGGAAGACCAGTGTAATGGTAAGAAAACACAGTTGAATTGAATTAGCTTTATTGTCACATGTACTGTGAAATTTTATAAGTTGTCTCTTAAAGTACAAAGGTACTTATATACAAAATCTGAGTTACAAAGCAGAAAAATTAGGCAAACACAGTTACAAATTTAAACACTACACTTCTGACTAAAACAAAAACAGGAAACAAAGAAACACAATTAGCAGTTCATTACCATAGTCCATACACACCTACCCATGCTGGGCTCGCACTTCTTACAAGGGCTTGACGTCCCCAGTTTCAGACTTCACCTGGCCCCTGCTACCACTCCAGGCTGCTTGCTCTCTCCGACTTGCATCCCACTCCTACTACCGTCACTCCCTCAGGTTGGCTGCTCCTGCTCTTACCACTGACCACCACAGGCTGCCACTCCCCCTCTCATCGCTGGCCTGCCTTGGCCTCCTGATCCAACTGATGCTGCATTCTCTTGCTGTCATTTTAGCTCTTACACACAAACATGCAGAAAAGAACGGAAGATAAATTCTATGACATTCAAATTCTCTGTAGACTGACCACATTCTTTCTCTGTGACCTTATCCAGCTCTACCACAGCACACTGTTGGTGCCTCCAACTTTAGAACAATCCTAATTTTCATTGTTAAAAGATCACACAAAACCAGTTATAGTCCGACAGGTTTATTTGGAAGCGCTAGCGTTCAGCATGCTGCTTCTTCATCATCAGGTGGTTGTGGAGTACAAGATCGTAAGACACAGAATTTATAACAGTGTGATGTAACTGAAATTATACATTGAAAAAGACATGGATTGTTGTTAAGTCTGTCATCTTTTAGAATGAGCATGTTGGTTTCAGTTCTTTCATGTAAATCGCGGAACTTTTTGAAAGTTACATTCTCAAGTGAACTTTAACAATAGGTGTCATGTCAGCCCAGATAATGAATTGAAGATGTGAGGTGCCCTGTGTGAGACTATCTGTCCAACAATGTTCAGACTGATTCTAATCTAAAAAAGTGAATTTACAGAATCTTACATGGATTCATGCAATTTTTGGGCAAAATAAAATGTAATTCTGCAAGTACGAATTCACTTCACAAACGTGTATGTGTATGTGGGTGTGTGTCTGGTGGGGGGCAGCTTAAGTAATGGTAGGTATAGGGAATGCTGGATGACTAAAGAAATTGATGTTTTGGTTAAGAAAAAGAAGAAAACATATGTCAGGTATAGACAGGATAGATCTTATAAATATGGAACATTAAGCTGTCAGTCCTGTCCATCCCTGAGACACGTTTCTTAAATTGCTATAATATCCCAGTCCCATGGTCCTAACCACACCCGGAGTTCATCTGCCTCCTCTGTTAGGCCTCTTGCATTGAAATAAATACAGTTTAATTTATCAGTCCTACCTTGTTGTCTGCTTTGTCCCTGCCTGCGCTGACTGTTTGAGTTGCTTCTTTTCTCAACTGTACCAACCTCAGATTGATCTTTTCCCTCACTATCTCCCTGGGTCCCAACCCCCACATTAACAGTTCAAATCCTCCTGAGCAGCTCTAGCAAATCTCCCTGCCATTACATTCATCCTCTTCCAATTCAGGTGCAATCCGTCCTTCTTGTACAAGTCACTATTTATCCGAAAACAGCTTCCAATGATCCAAAAATGTGAATCCTTCTCCCATACACCAGCTCCTCAGTCATACATTCATCTGCTCTATCCTGCTATTCCTATCCTCACTAGCTCGTAGCATCGTGAGTAATCCTGATATTACTACTCTTAAGAATCTCCTTTTTAAATTCCTGCCTCTCTATAATTTCCCTTCAGAATCTCAACCTTTTCCCTTCCTATGTCATTGGTTCCAATGTGCACAATGACCTCCTCCTCCTCGAGGACATTCTACACCCTCTCGGAGACATCCTTGATCCTGGCACCAGGGAGGCAACACACCATTCTGATTTTTCACTGCTGGCCACAGAAACATCTGTCTGTGCCTCAGACTGGAGAGTCCCCTAACATAATTGATCTCTTGGAACTCGAAGTACCCCTCATTGCATTAGAGCCAGTCACGATAGCAGAAATTTGGCTGTTCTTGCTATGTTCCCCTGAGAATACATCACCCCCTACATTTTCCAAAACAGCATACTTGTTTGAAATGAGGATAGCGACAGAGGATTCCTGTACTACCTGCCTACCTCTCTTACCTTTCCTGGAGTTAACCCATCTATGGGACTATATCTGAGACTTTCCCCCCTTCCTATATCGGCCATCCACCACAGCCCCTTGCTCTTGTAAATTCATTACTTCTAACTGTCTCTCCAACCGATCCATCCGGTCTGATTGGTTGCAAATCCTATGGCATTTATTGCAGATATAATCTTCAGTAACACATAAACTCTTCCTAAACTACCACATCTGACAAGAAAAACATATCACTCTCCTAAAGGCCATTTTTGCTTCTTTCAATCTACAGACCCAGAAAATAGCATTGTCTTATTCCTCTATAAATAGGCTAACTGAATATTTATCGCTTATATTTTTAAGTTTAATCAAGAGACAAATCTCAATATAACATATAATCAAGAAAGAACCCACTCTACTCATTACTGCAGACTTACTATAAGGCCACACTTAAAAATATTTACTTATCATTTTCTGCACTGTGACCTCTCCCAAACACATCCCTCCAAGATCAGTTGTGAATTTCACTGTTTGTTAATTTTCCCAGATGCATCCAGCAATACATAAATTCAAATGGCAAAGGCAGTAACTGTGCAGGTTCACTGCTGTGTCAGGGAGCAGTGTTGGTTGGTCGATCGGTCTCTTTCTCTCTCAGTCAGAAAGTTTTCCCATCCCCCCCCTTCTTAGATTACCCAGACTTCAACCTCTGCTCAGCACTTTGCCTGTCCCAAAGTCTGCCTTGGAGGACAGTCATCCGAAGGTCAGAGTTCAAATACCCCAGACCGCTGAACTGTTCTCCGTCTGGGAGGGAACATTCCGGTCTGCTGATTGTTGTGCAGTATCCATTCATCCATTGCCATGGCCTCTGCTTGGTCTCTTCAATGTACCTTGCCTCAGGGAATCCTTGCCTGTAGCATATGTGAAAGACAACTTTGGCTCAGTTGCATGAGTACTTGCCATATACATGGTGGGAGGGGTCCACACATGTAATGGTGGCATCCGTGTTGATGCACCGACATGTCTTGAGGCATCTACCATGACATTTTTGTACGGTGTTGTCATGAAACTGCCCGGATTTTTAACTTTGCACACTCCAGTCCAATACTGGCATCTCCAAACCAATTTTCATTGCTCGGTTCTCATTGTCAAGTTGTCAGTTGCCTAGCTTCAAAGCTCTAGAATTTATTTCCTAAATCTTTTTGCATCCCTGGTTCTCCTTCCTCCTTAAAATTGGTACTTAAAATCTACTTCTTTGACCAAACTTGTTTACCTGTCCATATATCTCATGAGTCTTAGTACCAAATTTTGTTGGATAATCTTCAATAAACCACTATAGAAGAGCTTTTTTTTTTTAACATTAGAGTACTATACAAGGAGTTTCTCAGCATAGTGTCCCAGGACCAATCATATTCAACTGCTTCATCATTGATTTTCCCTCCATCAGGTTAGAATTGTGAATGCTCGCTGCTGACTGCACCATTTACAATTCCTCAGATGCTGAAGCAGTCATGTACAAATGCATTAAGCTATGATCAAAATCCAGGCTAGGGCTGATAAATAGCAAGTAATATCCATACTACACAAGAAACATCTTCCAACAAGAGAGAATCCAACTATTACACCTTGACACTCCATGGGCATTATCATCACCAAATTCCTCCACCATCAACATCCCAGGGTTACCATTGATCAGAAACTGAACTGGAATAGCCATATAAGTACTGTTGCGACAAGAGTAGGTCCTAGGCTTGGAACCTTCCAGTGAGGAACTCACCTCCTGGAATCACCAACTGCAAGGCACAAGTCAGGAGTGTGATGGAATACTCCCCACTTGCCTGGATTAGTGCAGCTCCAACAACACTCAAGCAGCTTGACACCATTCAGGACAAGGCAGCCTGCATGATTGGCAGCAAATTCACAGACATTCACTCACTCCACCACCGATGTTCAGTAGAAACAGTGTGCACTGCAGAAATTCTCCAAAGCTGATTTGATAGCACCTTTCAAAGACAAAATCACTAACATCTAGAAGGACAAGATCAGCAGATGAACAGGAATACTACCGCCTACAAGTTCCTCTTCGAGTCGCACACAATCCTGATTTGGAAATATATCGATATTTCTTCAGGAGAGTCAAAATGCCTCCCTGACAGCATTGTGGGTTTCCCTATAACAGCACTGTTCTCAGCAGTCTAAGAAGGCAGCTCAGCACTAACTGCTGAAGGGCAAGAAATGCTAAGCCAGATAGTGACATCCACATCCTACAAGTGAACAGAAGAAGCACAAGTTCAACTTGCTGCAGTTGCCCATGTCTGTACTTAAGACATGCAACTAGTAATCGGATGCAGGAACTCTCAAATTAATATTTAATTGAATATCTGTCTTTTTCAATTATGTTTTCCTTTGCACTCTTATCACAAATACATCAGGCAGACATAAATCCATTTGAACAAATGAATCATTGAGTATTAGTTTAGTACCATATAAATTTTCCCATCAAAATATCCTTTTCAATAAGCCTGTTAAAAGAAATTCAAAGGATTTTTATATAACTGGATGTAAAAAATACTAAGAGAATTAGACATTGCTGAAGTTTCCACGTGAAGCATGCTTCCAGTCATAGATCCCTCAGCTTCTGATGTCATTGTCTTTATTCTTTGACTGTGAACTTAAATTCTGCAAACTGGAGATAAAATGAATAAGCCAGCTGGGGAAATCAAAACACCTCTCTAATGTTCTGCAAAACCCCTCTAAGCATGAGATTCACTTTAGTTGTACCAACACTCACTGATAAGTTATATTAAATTTAGTGAATGAGGTGAATTGACTGTGAGGAAAAGCATAGTACATAGTTCTTGAAGAAACAAAACATATAATTTTAAGTTAGTGAAAATGACGTGGAATGGAGTTAAAAGTGAGGCAGTTCCTGTTTTGCCTCAATTTAATACAGGCCTTCAGCTGAGACCCTGGCCTGAAGTTGGTGGAAGCCCCAACCTAGACAACTTTGGAACCTGTGAAATACAAGGAGTCCCAATACAATTTAGAAGGGTTGCCCAGGCAGAGCAAGGCTTCGGACACTGCTCAGTAAAACAAATAGTCAAGGAGAAAAATGCAAGGGAAGTTCCATGAACGTAAGTTGAACAATGGGCTCTGATGAAAGATTGTGACACTAAAAGTTAGCTCTCTTTCACTCTCCACAGATGCTGTTGGATCTGATGAGTATTTTGCTTTTAACATTTCCTATTTTCCTTTACCATTTCAGAGAAGTGGGCTGTTGGGGAGGCATCTGAAGCAACGGGATATCTCCTTCTACCTGCATAGGATGCTGTTCCAGGTTACTGCGATTGGAGGATTAGCGATCGCTTCATGGGTGTAACCTCCTGCTTGCCTGCCACTTGATAATAGTGCAAGTTTGGAGTCAGCAAGATGCATGTTTGGGCAATTAGGCATATTCAAATTAGGATCAGTCAGCTGATCCGCCAACTCTTCATTTCCTCAAAAAGTTACAATTGCCCTTTTTAAAGCACCATTTAAAAAATATTGGCCCAGATCTTCTGGTCACCAGATAATCAGAGATCAGACATAGCCTGAAAGATGCAGAACAGCATACACTAATGATGTGGTAATTTCCTGGGGAGTTGAACGTTCCAATGGGCAATTAACCAGCAGTTTTTTGAAATCTACTGAAGTAGTCCCTAAATCTCAGATGTGGAGAAATTGGAAAATGTTGACTTATTGGCCATGATAGTTACCCAGAAGTAAGACCTCAGTTAAATTTAGAACATAGAAAAGTACAGCACAGAACAGACCCTTCGGCCCACGATGTTATGCCGAGGATTATTCCTAATCTAAAATAAAATAACCTAATCTACGCACCCCTCAATTCACTGCTGTCCATGTGCATGTCCAGCAGTCACTTTAATGTCCCTAATGACTCTGCTTCCACCACCAGCCCTGGCAGCACATTCCATGCATTCACAACTCTCTGTGTCAGGAACCTATCTCTGACATCCCCTCTCTATCTTCCTCCTAGTATCTTAAAACTATGACCCCTCCTGCCAGTCAATGCTGCCCTGGGGAAAAGGCTCTGGCTATTGACTCTATCCATGCCTCTCATTATCTTATATGTCTCAATCAGGTTACCCCTCTTCCCCCTTCTCTCCAGGGAGAAATGTCCGAGCTTAGTCAACGTCTCTTTGTAAGACAAACCCTCCAGCCCAGGCAGCATCCTTGTAAACCTTCTTTGCACCCTCTCTAAAGCTCCGTATCTTTCCTATAATAGGGCGACTAGAACTGGACACAATATTCCAAGTGTGTTCTCACCAGGGACTTGTAGAGCTGCATTAAAACCCTGCGGCTCTTAAACTCGATCCACCTGTTAATGAAAGCCAAAACACCATATGCTTTCTGAACAACCCTATCCACTTAGGTGGCAACTTTGAGGGATCTATGCACTTGAACACCAAGATCTTTCTGTTCCTCGACACTGCCAAGAATCCTCTCTTTAATCTTATATTCAGCATTCAAGTTCGACCTTCCAGAATGCATCACTTTGCAGTTATCCAGGTTGAACTCCATTTGCCATTTCTCAGCCCAGCTCTGCCATCCTGTCTATGTCGCACTGCAGCCTGCCAGAGCCCTCAATACTATCAAAGGCACCTCCAAGCTTTGTGTCATTGGCAAATTTACTAACCCACCTCTCAACCTCCTCATACAAGTCATTTATTAAAAACTACAAAGAACAGAGGCCCAAGAACATAGCCCTGCAGGACTCCACTCACCACTTACCTCCAGGCAGAATACTTTGCATCTACAATCACTCTCTACCTGTCAGTCAACCAATTCTGAATCCAGATAGCCAAATCTCCCTGTATCCCATACCTCCTAACTTTATGAATGAGCCTACCATGGGGAACCTTATCAAATGCCTTGCTAAAGTCCATATACACCATATTCACTGCTCCACCTTCGTTGACTTGTCTCGTTACCTCCTCAAAGAACTCAATAAGATTTGTAAGGCATGACCTGCCCCTCATAAAGCCATGCTGACTGCCTTTAGTCACACTATGCTTTTCCAAATAGTCATAAGTCCTATCCCTCAGAATTCTTTCCAAAACCTTGGTGACCACAGACATAAGATTGACTTGTCTGTAATTGCCAGAGATTTCCCTATTCCTTTTCTTGAAAAGAGAAACAACATTCGACTCCTTGCAATCCTCCCGTACAATCCCTGTGGAGAGTGAGGAAGCCAAAATCTTCACCAGTGGCTTAGCAACCTCCTTTCTTGCTTCCCGGGGCAACTTAGGATAAATCTGGTCTGGCCCTGGGGACTTATGCATCTTAATGTTTGCCAAACTTTCCAGCACGTCAACTTCATCTGTCTTGATCTATTCAAGCCTGTTTCCCAGCTCCCCAAAGTTTTCTTTCACAACAAGGTTCCTTTCCTTAGTGAAAACTGAAGCAAAACACTCATTTAGGGCTTCCTTTATCTCCTCAGACTCCATGCACAAGTTTCCTATGCTATCCCTAACTGGCCCTACCTTAGTCCTGATCATTCTCTTATTCCTCACATATGAGTAAAATGTCTCTGGGTTCTCCCTAATCCTTCCTGCCAAGCCCTTTTTGTGCCCCCTCCTGGCTCTCCTCAGCCCATTTCTGAGCTCCTTTCTAGTAAGTCTGTAGTCCTCTAAAGCTGTGCTAGATCCTTGCTTCCTCCATCTTACGTAAGCTGCCTTTTTCCTTTTGCCAAGAAGCTTGTGTGTTCTCATCCTCCAAGGCTCCTTAAGCTCACCCCTTCTTGCCCATCTCAGAGGAACAAATTTGTGTATCACTCGCAACAACGGCTCCTTAAACAGTCTCCACATGTCTGTTTGTGCCCTTTCTATGGAACAATTGCTCCCAATCTGCACTTCCCAACTCCTGTCTGATAGCATCATAATTTCCTTTTCCCAAATTAAATATCTTCCCTTGGTAACTGCTCCTTTCCCTCTCCAACACTCACGTAAATATGAGGCAGTTGTGGTCATTGTCACCAAAGTGTTCTCTCACTGCAAGATCTGACACTTATCCTGGCTCATTGCCAGGCACCAAATCCAAAATGGCCTCTCCCCTTGTTGGTCTGTCTACATATTGAGTAAGGAAACCCTCCTGAACACACCTGACAAAAACAGTTCTATTCAAACCATTTGCAATAAAGAGGTTCCAGTCAATATTAGGAAAGTTGAAGTCACCCATAACAACAACCCTACTACATCTGCATTTTTTCCAAAATCTGCCAGCCTATGAGTTCTTCAACCTCCCTATGTTATTAGGGGGTCTGTGTCTTACAATAAAACTGATGTCTAACTTTAAAACTAGTGACCTCCTCTGACTCACTACTGTATCGCTTCTCAGATACACATATTTAACCATTCCAGACAAACACACAACTCTCCTCTTATGGACAGCATGGTGGCTCAGTGGTTAGTGCTGCTGCCTCACAGCACCAGGGACCCAGGTTCGATTCCAACTTCGGAAGACTGTCTTTGTGGAGTTTGCACATTCTCCCTGTATCTGTGTGGGTTTCCTCCAGGTGCTCTAGTTTCTTCCCACAATCCAAAGATGTGCAGGTTAGGTGAATTGGCCATGCTAAACTGCCCATAGTGTTCAGGGATGTGTAGGTTAGGTGCATTAGTCAGGGGTCGATGTAGAGTAGCAGGGTAGCGGAAGGAGTCTGGGTGAGTTACTGCTTGGAGGGTTAGTGTGGACTTGTTGGGCCAAATGGCCCACTTCCACACTGTAAGGATTCTATGATCTATGAATCCCTGTGGTATGGAAGTCGGCCATTTGGCCTATTGAATCCTCACTAACCCTCCAAAGAATATCCCACCCCTCTACCCTTTCCCTATAACTCTGCATTTCCAATGACTAATCCCCGTAGGCTGCAATCCCTGGATACTATGGGCAATTTAGTATGCCCAATTCATCGAGCACATCTTTGGACCATTGGAGGAAATCGGAGCACCCAGAGGAAACCCATGCAAACATGGGGAGAATGTGCAAACTCATCACAGACAGTCACCTGAGGCTGGAATCGAATCCGTGAGACAGCACTGCTAACCACTGAGCCACCATGCCACCCATATCCAACATTGCGAGCACGCCCATCACTGATGCATCTGCCTGATGGATGAAAAGCTGTTGTACCCTCACCCACAAGTATCTGACTTCTTCCCTTAATACCCAATCCCAATGGACTCTCACCCTCTCTCTCCACCTGGAAGTCCCAATAGGCATTCGGGAACATTCAACTGATTCCTGCACCTCCTTCAAAACACAACATGACACCAATATACCTGAAAACTCACATGCCTTGTCGACACTTTAACCTCTCTCCCCACTCTCATCTATCCGATGCTTGTATTCTCCCACCTAAATGTTATCCTACAGCCTCAGCCACAAGGCAACTTAACCAACACAGATATTGGTCAACTTATTTTGTAAAAAAAAAGATATATATATATTGTACAGATATAAATTTAAAATGGACACCTAGGGAACTACAAAACTGCCCCTAAAAGTAACATAAATTCTGTTGTGTTTCAGCTGCAGCCAAAACCAGATAGATAATCAGACCTTGTTTTCTTTCAATCAATTAAACAGTATAATTAATGAATCCAAAGATTCCAGGAATGCTCATTGAATGTTGAAAATGTTCAGAGACTCAAATATTCTGTCGCAATGAACAGAAGATTGTTGGAGATATATCACAAAGGAACAGTGATTCATCAAAGTTAAGATTTGCAATTATTTTGTCTGTTGGTGTTAAAGTTGACTCAGGACAGTGATTCAAGGAGAACTATCTGATCACAGTAGAGACATTCTGAAATGAAAGCTCCTTTTCAAAAGGGAGACAAAGTGAGGCATCCAAGACATACACTGAACCAAAAGATTGCTTTACTGAAGAGTGAAAATCTGCTGCACTGTTAAAATAAAACAAAGGAGCTTTCACTCAAACACGGGACCTCTTCTATATACTGAGCCCACGTGTGGGAGAAATATTCATCCCTTCAACTACAGAAGCTATCATACTTAGTGAATGGGACTTCAATTTTTAACCCCTTTACTTTAGAAAGGAAATATTCAAGCAAGCTGGACAGTGTGTGAGACTGACATCATTTATATTATTCATGCATATTTACTTTAAATTATTCTATCTAGATGAACAGTGATGAAGTTATTAAATGATTTTCAGCAATAGTTCTGTGATAAAGTAATCCCTTACATTGTTTAAAACACACTGATTACCAAGAAGGGTCGACATACACCTTATACAAATTCTTAGTTTTTGGACAAGTCTGAGAACAGGGGTTGCATATTTAAGACAGAACTGAGGAGGAATTATTTCTTTTGGAGCATCATGAATTTGCGGAGTTCTTCACTACTGAGAGAATATTCAAGAGTGAGTGTGACAGGTTTTGGACTATTAAGGGAATTCAGAGGAACGAGATAAAGGTAGGAATGTGGAAATGAGAATTACCAGATCAGCCGCGATTTCACTGAATAGCAGAGAAGACATCAGGGACATCAGAGTGTGACTGTAAGTGAGGCAGGTAGGGGGGACTTAAGTTCAGGAGTGCAGGAGCCTCAGCCCTTGACCTTGTCCAACAGGTAGGAGATTCTTGCTTCCTATACGGATGAGGAAAAGGGCTCTGGACAGGATGAGCCAGCTGACCACGGCACCATGGTGCAGAAGGCCATTCAAGAGGGGGGAGCAAAAAGATAAGTAGTTGTTATAGGAGATTCTATAATTAGGGGGACAGATAGTGTCTTATGCAAGCCGGATCGGGAGTCTCACATGGTGTGTTGCCTGCCCAGTGCCAGGGTACGGGACATCTCCGACCGGCTTGAAAGGATATTGGAGCGGGAGGGGGAGGATCCAGTTGTTGTGGTCCATGTTGGGACTAATAACATAGGCAAAGCTAGGGTGGAGGACCTGTTTGGGGATTATCAAGCACTAGGAAGGAAATTGAAGTACAGGTCCTCAAGGGTCATAATCTCCGGATTACTGCCCAAGCCACATGCCAATTGGCATAGGGATAAGAAAATTAGGGAAGTAAACACGTGGCTAAGGGATTGGTATGGGAAAGAGGGAATCCATTTCATGGGGCATTGGCATCAGTTTTGGAACCGGGGGGATGTGTACCGTTGGGACGGTCTCCACCTGAACCGATCTGATACCAATGTTCTAGTGAAGAGGATAAATAGGGTGGTCAGTAGGACATTAAACTTCTGAGCTGGGGGGAAGAGAAAGTGAAAGCGACAGGGAGTATGGAGTTAAATGGAAAGATAAGCAGGAGGATCGCATGTATGCAGGTGGATTTAACCTTGAGGCAGATTAGGAATGCAACAAAAAGGAAGGATAACTTAGGACATCTTATGACTTCCAATATCTTGAATGATAAGAATGTTAGCATTAAGACACTTTACCTGAATGCTCGTAACATTCGTAACAAAGTAGATGAACTACGGCACAGATCATCGTGAAAGATTATGATGTGGTAGGCATCACAGAGACGTGGTTGCAGGGGGTTCAGGACTGGCAGTTAAACATCCAAGGGTTTACAACTTATCGAAAAGACAGGGAGGTGGGCAGAGGGGTGGGGTGGCCTTGTTAGTTAAGAACAAAATTAAATCTATGGCACTGAATGACATAGGGCCAGATGATGTGGAGTCTGTGTGGGTGGAATTGAGGAACCACAAAGGCAAAAAAACCATAGTGGGAGTTATGTACAGACCTCCTAACAGTGGTCAGGACCAGGGGCGCAACATGTACCGGGAAATAGAAAAGGCATGTCAGAAGGCAAGGTCATGGTGATCATGGGGGACTTCAATATGCAGGTGGACTGGGTAAATAATGTTGCCAGTGGATCCAAAGAAAGGGAGTTCTTGGAATGCTTACAGGATGGCTTTTTGGAACAGCTTGTCATGGAGCCCACAAGGGAGCAGGCTATTTTGGACCTAGTGCTATGTAATGAACCAGACTTTATAAAAGATCTTAAAGTAAGGGAACACTTAGGAAGCAGCGATCATAATATGGTAGAGTTCAGTCTGCAGTTTGAAAGAGAGAAGGCAAAATCAGATGTAATGGTGTTACAGTTGAACAAAGGTAATTATGAGGGCATAAGAGAGGAACTGACAAAAATCGACTGGAAGCAGAGCCTAGCAGGGAAGACAGTAGAGCAAAAATGGCGGGAGTTTGTGGGTATAATTGAGGACACAGTACAGAGGTTCATCCCCAAGAAAAGAAAGATTATTCAGGGAGGGATTAGACAGCCATGGCAGACAAAGGAAGTCAGGAAATATATCAAAGAAAAAGAGAGATCCTGTAAAGTGGCCAAGAGCACTGGGAAATCAGAAGATTGGGAAGGCTACAAAAACAAACAGAGGATAACAAAGAGAGAAATAAGGAAGGAGAGGATCAAATATGAAGGTAGGCTAGCCAGTAATATTAGAAATGATAGTAAAAGTTTCTTTAAATACATAGGAAACAAACGACAGGCAAAAGTAGACATTGGGCCACTTCAAACTGATGCTGGAAGCCTGGTGCCATTACAAAAGTGATAGTGCTAGAAAAGCTAAAATTGACAAATCTCCTGGCCCCGATGGGCTACATCCTAGAGTTCTGAGGGAGGTGGCTGAGGAAATAGCGGAGGCGTTGGTTGAGATCTTTCAAAAGTCACTGGAGTCAGGGAAAGTCCCGGATGATTGGAAGACCGTTGTTGTAACCCCATTGTTCAAGAAAGGATCAAGACAAAAAATGGAAAATTATAGGCCAATTAGGCTAACCTCGGTTGTTGGTAATATTCTAGAATCCATCGTTAAGGATGAGGTTTCTAAATTTTTGGAAGAGCAGGGTCGGATTAGAACAAGTCAACATGAATTTAGTAAGGGGAGGTCGTGCTTGACAAACCTGTTAGAATTCTTTGAAGAGGTGACAAGTAGGTTAGACGAGGAAACCCAGTGGATGTGGTCTATCTAGACTTCCAAAAGGCCTTTGATAAGGTGCCACACAGGAGGCTGCTGAGTAAGGTGAGGGCCCATTGTGTTCGAGGTGAGCTACTGGCATGTATTGAGGATTGGCTGTCTGACAGAAGGCAGAGAGTTGGGATAAGAGGTTTTTTTTTGGAATGGCAGCTGGTGACAAGCGGTGCCCCGCAGGGTTCAGTGTTGGGGCCGCAGCTGTTCATGTTATATATTAATGATCTGGATGAAGGGACTGAGGGCATTCATGCGAAGTTTGCCGATGATATGAAGATAGGTGGACAGGCAGGTAGTACTGAGGAAGTGGGGAGGCTGCAGAAGGATCTAGACAGTTTGAGAGAGTGGTCCAGGAAATGGTTGATGAAGTTCATTGTGATCCAATGCGAGGTCTTGCACTTTGGAAAAAAGAATACAAGCATGGATTACTTTCTAAACATGAGAAAATTCATAAAGGCGAAGTACAAAAGGATCTGGGAGTGCTAGTTGAGGATTCTCTAAAGGTAAACATGCAGGTTGAATCCGTGATTAAGAAAGCGAATGCAATGTTGTCATTTATCTCAAGAGGGTTGGAATATAAAAGCAGCGATGTGCTACTGAGACTTTATAAAGCTCTGGTTAGGCCCCATTTGGAGTACTGTGTCCAGTTTTGGGCCCCACACCTCAGGAGGGACATACTGGCACTGGAGCGTGTCCAGCGGAGATTCACACGGATGATCCTTGGAATGGTAGGTCTAACTTCCAAGGAATGGCTGAGGATCCTGGGATTGTACTCATTGGAGTTTAGAAGGTTAAGGGGAGATCTAATAGAAACTTACAAGATAGTACATGGCTTGGAAAGGGTGGATGCTAAGAAATTGTTTCTGTTAGGTGGGGAGACTAGGACCCGTGGGCACAGCCTTAAAATTAGAGGGGGTTAATTCAGAACAGAAATGTGGAGACATTTCTTCAGCCAGAGAGTGGTGGGCCTGTGGAATTTATTGCCACAGAGTGCAGTGGAGGCTGGGACGCTAGATGTCTTCAAGGCAGAGATTGATAAATTCTTGATGTCACAAGGAATTAAGGGCTACGGGGAGAATGCTGGTAAGTGGAGTTGAAAGGCCCATCAGCCATAATTAAATGGTGGAGAGGACTCGATGGGCCAAATGGCCTTACTTCCACTCCTATGTCTTGTGGTCTTATGGTCTTAAGACCCAATGGGCTGAATATCTTACTTCTGTTCTTACGTCTAATGGTCACACTTGTTATGTGGTTATGATATTGCCTTCTTAAGAGAAAGTTTAACAGTTAATTGCTTTATTTGTTTAATTGGTTTAAAAGTATATACCAGAAAAAGATAAATATCAAGACAGAGCAAGATTATGGGACTAATTAGATACTTCTTTTTAAGAGCCCAGCATAGACACAATTGACCAAATGGCATACTTCTGTTGTGATTTATGATAAATAATTAATTAGTCATAAACCTGACACATATGCTTTGTTAGATTTGAAATTATATATGGGAAAATATATTAGTGATGAGCATCTCTTTGTGGGGTCTGGTTATAAAATCAGAAGTGGCTAAAAATTCCAAGTTTGCCGAGAAGAAAAATATGAAATACTGAATATATAGAACTTGCCCTGCACTCAGTTTATTTAACTGATGTAACTTGTTTGTATGCACCTCATGCATATAAATTAATGATGTAAGAAGGCAAAGGGTCAGTATTTGAGAGTTCATCTTTTTAAAAATGGTTTACCTTTAACCCCGATTTCCTGCTCTTTCAGGAAAATATTTAAATTACAAAGGGAACTGCTCCATAGATGTCAGTACATTTGCTGTTTCTTATGGACATGGCTCTTTCTTGTGTCTCATCTCAACAGCTCAGTATTGGTTGAACTGCCAAATCTAAGCTTCATCTAACTATCAAACAACATCTTCACATGTCACTGTGTAGTGAACAAAAATTGGATTCGTGGTTCACTTAAATTATCTCAAACCTGCTGACAAAGAAGTAAATTATTATCTTCTGCTTTCTGTAGTGCTTAGAACTGTATGTCATTTTCCAACTGGAGTTTGATGAATGTCTTGTAAAAGTTTAGCATTACCTCCTTTCTCTTGTACTCTTTGCCAAATTGATAGAGCCAGGATACTGTATGTTTTATTACCTACTCCCTCTAACTGCCTCACCATTTTCAGAGATCTGTGCTTTTATACATCCAGGTTCCTCTCCTTCTGCATGCCATTAAATATTGTACCTGTTATTTTCCACTTTCTGTGCATACTCTTGCCACCAAAATGCATCACCTCACAGTTCTCCACATGGAACTTCATCTGCACCTACCTGCCACTCCACCAATTTGTCTATGCCTTTTTTTTAAACTTCTAGACTGTTCTCCTCACAGTTTAAAATGCTTCCAAGTTTTGTATCCTCCATAAAGTTTGAAAATCTTTCCTGTTCAAGAGATCTAGATCAATAATATCTCAGTCAAAGCAAGTACCCTAATACTGACCCCGAGGAACTGCATGACAAACCTCCTTCCAGATCGGAAAATAAACTATTAATTTCTATTTTTTTATAACCCAGTCAAATTTGTATCAAATATTTCTTCCGTCCCATTTATTTAATGGTTTATAATGTTTTTTTTTTACAAGCCTGTTGTGTGACACTATATGAAATGCCTTTTGAAAGTCCATGTGCACTATTATAAAGGCATTATCCTCATCGACCCTGTAGGGGTTTGAAATATTGCTGCAAGTTCATCAAATAGGAATTTCCCCTTTAGAAATCCATACTGGTGCTTCCAAATCCTGAAGAAGGGCTTATGCCCGAAACGTCGATTCTCCTGCTCCTCGGATGCTGCCTGGCCTGCTGTGTTTTTCCACCACCACATTTTTCAACTCTGGTCTCCAGCATCTGCAGTCCTCACTTTCTCCTTCCAAATCAATCCACAATTTTCCATGTGACTATTAATTCTATTCGGGATAATTGTTTCTGAAAAGCTTCACCATCTCCGATGACAGTTACAGTAACAAAGAAAAGTTCCAAAGAAATGTTCAAAATTAACTAAAAGTCAGTGTTTTGGGCAGATGATGCATTCCAGCCCTAGCAGCATGTATCAGACATGAAAACCTCAGGCATATTGGTAAGCACCATGTGTTCTTTCTTAACGGACCCCCAAACATAGAAGTAATGGCAAAAGATAGGCAAGCTTCAGAATAAACAATGCTGCCAATGTCTCACCTACTTTATCCAAACTTAAAGGCAGATCTACGAGGGGATCCCCTAATCTGCCTCCAATGTAGAACCCACCTCTTCACACCCCTGAACCAGGTAACCAAGCACCACAAGTTTGGGCCTTTTCCAGTGTATTTTCAATTCTATTTTAGCAACAATGAATATTCTTCCATGACCCATGATCCAGCAACTCTCAGCCTTCTTACTTTTGTTACAATCCTGATATTTTTTGTCAATCATTTTAACTCTGTACTGACCAGTTAGTGAACCTCCTGTATAGAAACAGTTTTTCCCCGTTTCAACAATCTAAAACCCCATAATTTTAAATGTCTCTCTTAAGTTCCGATCCAAACATCTCCACTACAAATAGAACAAATTCAGCTTCTGTTACCTGTTTGTAATTTGGGAACTTCCTCATCCAATGTCTCTCTACACCCCCTTTGAGGCCTTAACATCTCTCCGAAATGATTTCCCTCAGAAGTAGAAATCACACTGTAATTGAAACCTTCACCATTTAGAAGGTTTGCCACAACCTTCTTTTGCGTTTCATTGCTGCAAATCTTGTCCTCTGGTGCATAGTTTTAAATGCTGTTAATATTAGGTTTTGGCTTCAAAATTGCGCACGTGCACTGAGGACACTTTCTGGTTGAGCCTTTGAATCTGTCTGCTCCTGCACTTCCTTTAACATTGTATCCCCAAATGTGTGTTACCTCACAATTTTACCTTTGTGCTTCTTGGTATTAAATTTTGTGTATACCAAGCAACTATCAGTTTTGTCAGTCTGTCCATGTTATCTTTAAATCGGTTACTATTCTCCTTACTGTTGTTTGTAGTTTACAAGTTTTTATTGGAACCCCCTGTACTCAAGTCCAGATTATTTTTTATTCATCCATAGAGGCATTTTCTTCCAGTGTAAGGAACAATTGCTCCCGCTTTCGGTCCTTAGTTCATTTTGTATCTGCTATCATTGGCCCATGGGCTCAATCTTGCTAATAAGTGTCTCTTTACACTCTGCAGAAAATTTACTGCATTTTATTTTGAGTATATTGCACAGCACCTTAGCCCAGTCCATCCTATAATAATTTGTTTAATTAGCCATTATAAAGAAATGCATGAGCACTATATGCAATTAACTGTGGACTTGTGAGAGCTTATAATAATTACATCATAAAGGGTTACTTACAATCAGTGTAATCTTTTCATTCTAAGTGTTCAATAAGCAGGAGCATTACCAGCAGAAGATAATTCTACCTCTTAGTTTCTTAGGGTTAGTTTTTCATTGTACACAATTAAAATGGTTATGATGCATTCATTTAGCAAATGTGTGATTATACATATTAAGCCTTTCCATAAGTTCCAGTTTGCATTTTTCAGTTCTAAAGAAAATCACTAAATTAATCCAGCAATGAAGGTGATAAATTTCAAGTGGATCCTAAGCAGTATGAGAATTTGATTGTAGGAGCAAGGTCTCAGAGTAGCAGACAATGGAGGAATGGATTTACTGGCTATACCAATCTATACCTCTGACAAAGGGAATTTATTATGATTGGAGTGATTATGACCATCAAGAATTCCAGACAGAATCTTCCCAGCCCCTGAACAATGTGGCAATGGTGTAACAGTTAGTAAAATATGGTCAGATCAGAGAAATGAGAATCTGAACATACAGGAAAATAATTTATATTTTTCACCAAGATTTTAATAGCCAGATGAGAACAAATTCTTCTTGTGAATCTCAATTGTGAATGGCAAGAGGCTATTTGTGTGCATTAGCATTTCTTTATTACCTGATTTTTGCCTCAGGTATACACCATTTGCCATTTTCTCAGTCTGTGAAGAGAAGGTAGGTGTTAACAGTTCCTGAAATGGGGTAACAGGCAGGACAGGAGGGTATTTTACATGCAATGATTTGCCATGCAAAAACTGTACTATCTGACTGGGCAGCTACAACTTGCTGGCACCTTCTCCAGTAAGAAATAAGCAAAATATTCACTGATCAGTTACTTTTTTTTTGACAATATACTTTCAATTTTTTCTTTTAGTGCAGCACTCGCCCAACCTGAGTGTTCTCGAACTCTCAGTCACTCCTGAACTATACCAAGATATTCCGTCTGTAGTTTAAAAACTGCTACTTATCATATGGAAAGCACTGTTGATTCGAACATGTCCATTTCTCACCTCTTTCTCAGGTCAGTTACAATTATATTTTCACTCATATTGTCCCGGGGACAAAACATAGATACAAGATTGGCTAACAGACTTCATAATACTATAAAGAGACCTTTTAAAAGGTAATAATAGGTATGGACATGCAAATTAGAATCAGAAGTTGGGCATTCAGCCATTCGGGCATGTTCATCCATTCAATAAGTTCGTGCTGATCTGATTGTAACTTCAAATTCACATTCCCACCTACCCCTGATAATTTTGCAACTTTCTGCTTACCAAGAATCTATCTACCTCTCCTTTGGAAATATTCCACCATTTTTGCAGGAAAACAGTTCCATAGACTTGTGACTCAGGAACAAAAGAAAAATCACTTGATCTCAGTTTAAAATGAGCAACATCTGACTTTTTTAAAATAGTGATCTAGTTCCAGGTTTTCCCAGAAGAGGAAATATCCCTGCCTCATCTACCCTGTCAAGACCTCTTAGGGCCTTTATGTTTCAATGAAGTCACCTCTTCCACTTCTGAACTCCAGCATATACAAGCCAAGCCTGACTAACTTCACCTTATGAGACAATCCTCTCATTTCAGTCTTTATTCTGAAAAACCTTCTCTGAACTGTCTCTATTACATCTTTCCTTAAATAAGGTGACCAATAGTGCAGTATTCAATAATGCATTAACATTGTAGTACTCCAGATGCAGTCTCATCAATGCCTACATAACCGAAGCATAACCTCAATATTTTTGTTTTCGATTTCTCATGTTGAAGGTAAAATTCACTGAGGGATTGTGAGGCCTCACCATCAATAAAATGTGTTCTGAGCAGCCTTTGGCTAAAAACTAATCAAGCTACCAAATTTTTAATCAAACTCTACACAATAGTGGGAATAAAAGTTAGAAAGTGCACACATGGATGGAAGTATTATGATTTGCAATTAACCCACTTTTTCTGAAGCAGGAAGCACGCAAACAATAACTGAACAAGTCACACATACTTCCTGCATCTCGTGTCAGTGAGTCAGAAAGCACAGAAGGGGTTCTTTGGCCCATTAAGTCTGTGCCAACCTATCTACACAAGCCTACTTTCCAGCACTTAGCCAGTAGCCTTTAATGTCATGATGTTTCAAGTGCTCATCCACATAATTTTAAAGGTTTTCCGTAACTGTATGAAAAATTGTTTCTCTAAACTACTTGCCCTTCGCATTAAGGTTATGTCCCCCTCATCACTAACCCTTTAGCTCAGGGAAACAGCTCCCTTTTCCATGCCCCTCATATTCTTATACATACAAATTGGTCCTATTTAGCCTTCTGTACTGTAAAGAAACAGCCCAAACTTATCCAACCTCCATGTCAGGCAACATCCGAGTGGATCTCCTCTGCATCCGCTCCAGTGCAGTCATATCCTTACTGCAGTATGACAATCTGAAATGCATGCTTCGACCTACCTGACTGGCTGTGCTTTTCCAGCACCGCACTTTTTGAGTCTGATCTCCAGCATCTGCAGATCTCACTTTCTCAAAGTTTTGTATATGGCCAACATAACCATGCTTTTAAAATCTATGCCACACCTAATAAATGCAAGTGTCCCACATGTCTTCTTAACCACCCCATTATCTTGCGCTGCAACCTTCAGGGATCAGTGGACAAGCACCGTCGGATCCCTTAGTTTCTCTGAGCTTTCTACTTCTTTGAGTACTCCCTTGTCTTGTTATGTTGGTGTATGTTGGAATAACTTATATTTTGGTACACAGCCTTCTTGGCATTCAGTAGTTATGAATGCAGTAAACTTGGCCATCAGGACCTGGAATAGTAGCTGAACACTGACTGCCATTATGGCTCAGATCTAGGGATACTACTTATTGTCACCAGCCCTCTCTTTGAAAGGCTTCCAGACTGAAATTGGGTCAAATCATTTTGTTTGGATACCTCTGGTAGACATCTGAAGAGGGCATTAGATTTCCTTTGTATTTGAGTAAGTGGTTTGTTTTAAACTCCCCAACAGGAATTGTGCTGCACCAGGAGCACTCCCTCAACTCTGTAACATTCACAATCAAGCATCAGTACCACCACGTCTTCCCTCCCCCAAACTATCACAAACTTCACCCAATGTCACTATATCTTGCTGCCATTATGAAAATTACCTTTGGGATACTGATAGCACAGCAGGATGGCTGATATTCATTCAGGCAAAATAAATGAACTGCAAATGGTAGCTCAGCTTGTTCAGATGATGCCTGAGGCCTAATATCAGGTGAACTTAAGGGCTTCTCATTGAGAGATGCTCCTCCATTGGCTATCAGTTCAAAAACAGCCCATAACCAATTTACATTCTGAAAATTTAAGAATTTGAAATATTGTTATTATTAACTCACAACATTGGATTTTGAATGTATCATCACTGCCCCTCCCCCATTCCTGCCTTATTTTTCTCACTAACAAATATGCAGCAATGCTAATTTGATCTTCAAAATAAAGTAATTAGATTTGGTATTATTAATGTACTGCCTTGAGAATGAGGATATTACTTTTTCTTGTCACAATCACAGTTTACATACTGCTTGGGCATCCATTTCCATGATCCATGATTAATTCACCATCACATTCAGGACTGACAGCTTTCTTCAATTCACCTTACAGAGGTCTCACTGTTTATATATATATATATATATATATATATATATTGCTAAAGATGCTGTGAAATGCTGATTTTTTTTCCTGTTCGTGCTGTCTCAAAATCTAATTTACATGACTTCCTAATTAAGATTGAAATATTCCCTGCAGTGCAAAATAACTCACCCATTTCCACTTGTTTTTTTCCCCCATGAGTTGCTACAGATTATGTCTGAACTACTTGGCTGGTGGAATGCTGACTGACAGATTAACTGACATTAATTGTACATCCAGCTTACAATTTAATGCTAAATTGCCCAACAAACACAAATGGAATTTTCAATTCTGATAGGTGAGACATGTTTATTGACAATTTGGCCTCATCAATGTCTGTTTTTTGGGTGTTACCTGAATCCATGATGAGCATACATACTTGTGGGGCAAAGGATGCCATATCGGTGCCATGCAATTGTAGGCATTTGCTTACATGCAGTTAACATCCATCATCAGTAAAACAGTAGATAGACCATAATGTTATGAGCTTGCAAAGATGATTTTATGCTGGACTGCTACTTTGGAGCTCAGTGCCTCAACTAATACTCCCCTCTATCACTTAAACTTCTGCTCCAAACTAAACCTTTTTAAAAATATTTGCAGGAAGGCACCACTATCTGCTCCATACAAAGGATTTATTAAACCACATTAGTTTGATTTATTCTGGTTGTTGTTACCATTCTCCAAATATTTGAAGTTTTCTATAATTGTTTTAAATAGTAAACATCTGTAGGGAATGGTGTGACAAGGACACAAGGGGTTTTTGTTACTTCCAAGGCTTCTGCACAAACTGCGTGCTTTCCGATAAGGTTACATCTGAGGGCAGTTCAACTGCAGGCTTCAGCCCCAGCTGGTTGCTGTCAGGAACATCCCACTGTTGGCTACAGCTCCTCTCCAGTAATGAACCAAATAAGTTGCAAAATTCTACCAGATGGTTAGCCTCTGCTATACTCACCCCACTTTTGGCTAGATCGGTCACAGGTAAGAACATGTCAAGTTACTGACCTAATTTAAACTTTTCACCCCTCAACCAAGAAAATTCACACCTACAATTCTTTGGTCTGCTCATGGTGTTCCATTTCTACAAGTTCTCATGACAGCAACCCTTTCGTTTAGCTTGTCCTGAAAATAGAGTTAGCTTTTCACTTAGACCAAACAATGCTGCCAGGGCCTCCTGTTGTGTGTAGCACTCACTGCCAGTATTGTGGATTACAAACTAAGTAATCAGTTGGTTCCACAATCATTCAAATGAGGATCAGCAAGAGTTCTCTTTTTTAAAAATCCCAGTGATCTAAAAGCTGCAGGTATGTTGAGAATTTGAACAAATGCATTTCTATCCTATTATATTCAAGGAAGGTTGCTGTACATTTATGACGTGAGTTCATTGAGCTATTTAAGAAATAAATGATAGAACAGGTTGATGCCAGAAAGGAGCATGTGCTGAAAATTTTGAAAAACATAAGGATAGATAAATACCCTGGGCCAGATGAGATACACCTTGGGTTACTACAGGAAGTGAGGGAAGAGATAGCTGCACCTTGGGCAATGATCTTTGCATCTTCGAATATCCACTAGAGATGTGCCAGATAATTGGAAGGTGGCAAATGTTATTCCCTTGTTCAAGAAAGGGAATAGAGATAATCCTGGGAATTACAGACCAGTCAGTCTTATGTCAGTGGTGGGCAAACTATGGGAGAGGATTCTGAGAGACAGGATTTATGATTACTTGGAAAACCGTAGTGTGATTAACGATAGTCAGCATGGCTTTGAGAGGGACAGGTCATGCCTCACAACCCTATTGAATTCTTTGATGATGTGACAAGACACATTGATGAAGGTAGAGTAGTGGGTGTGGCGTACATATTTTAGCAAGGCATTTGATAAGGTTCCCCATGGTAGGCTCATTCAGAAAGTAAGGAAGCATGGGATACAGGGAAATTTGGCTGTCTGGGTACAGATTTGGCTGGCCCATATAAGGCAGAGGGTGGTAGTATTTGGAAAGTATTCAGCCTGGGGCTCAGTGACCAGTGGTATTCTGCAGGGATCAGTTCTGAGACCTCTGCTCTTTGTGATTTTTATAAATGACTTAGTTGAGGAAGTGGAAGGGTGGGTTAGTAAATTTGCCCAAGGACATGAAGGTTAATGGAGTTGTGGATAGTGTGGAGGGCTGTTGCAGGTTACAAAACAATTTTGACATGATGCAGAACTGGGCTGATCAGTGGCAAATGGAGTTCAACCTTGAACAGTGTGACATGATTCACTTTGGAAGGTCAAATTTGAATGCAGACTACAGGGTTAAAGGTAGGATTCTTGACGGTGTGGAGGAACAGAGGAATCTTGCAGTCCATTTCCATAGATCCCTCAACATTGCCACCCAGGTTGCTAGGGTTGTTCAGAAGTGTATTGACTTTCATTAGCAGGGGGATTGAGTTTAAGAGCCACAAAGATAAGCTGCAGCTCTATAGAGTCCTGGTTAGACCACACTTGGAATAATATGTTCAGTTCTGTTCGCTCCATTATAGGAAAGATGTGGAAACTTTAGAGAGGGTACAGAGGAGAAATACCAGGATGCTGCCTGGACTGGAGGATATGTCTTATGAAGAAAGGTTGAGGGAGCTAAGATTTTTCTCATTGGAGTGAAGAAAGATGAGAGATGGCTTGATAGAGGTGTACAAGATGTTGAGAGGCATAGACAGAATGGATAGCCAGAAATGTTTCCCCATGGCAGAAATGTCATCACAAGGAGGCACAATTTTAAGGTGATTGGAGGAAGGTTTGGGGGAGATATCAGAGGTAGGTTCTTTACACAAACAGTGATGTGTGTATAGAATACACTGCCAGCAGTGGTAGTAGAATCAGATACATTAGGGACATTTAAGCGATTCTTGGATAAGCACATGGAAGTTAGAACAATGAAGGGTATGTAGGTCAGTCTGATCTGAGATTAGGATAAGTGGACAGCACAACATCGAGACCAAAAGGCATATACTGTGCTGTATTGTTTTATGTTCTAAATATCAGGAAAAGGTTTAGTTCAAAATGGTCACTGGACCTGAAAAATTAACTGTTTTCTCTCCGCTGATGCTGCTGGACCTCTGAGTTTTTCCAGCAATTTTAGATTTTGGATCTATTTCAGAATTTAACTGGAAATGAAACCATGGAAGTAGAAAGCAAAACTTCCATTTAAAAAGCAACTTTCACAGCTATCAGACTTCTATATCCAATTAAGTGCGTTTGAAGTGTAGTCACTATTGTAATGTAAAACAAGTCAATTTTAGAACTGATATTAGGTGGTTCTTTAGGGATTAAGTGCTTAATATTTGAATTGGCCTGCCAGCTGGAATAGGTGAGACAAACAGACAAGTGATTTGAGAAGCAATGAGGTGTTGTAATAAGATGGGGATTTGTGGACTGAAACCTAAGAGATTCCCTCATTTGTAGGTATACTGTGATTTTGTTATTGTTGAGCATCTGTTGCAAAGTAAGAGTATTTTTTTCTGCTTCAGCAGACATGGCAGAACAGGTTAGGACTGGAGGATTACTGTAGGAGTGACAGGGAAATTGACCAGGTGTAGGAAATTGCAAGTGTCTCAATTTATGTCCCTTTTTCAAATCACACATGCTCTGGACAAAATCTGACAGTATTACTGTGTTTTGTGTAATACCTGACACCTATGTGATGGCCAGAATGGCTATGTAAATGAAATCAAAATATATTTTCATTGTATTCAAAAATAAATGGGGACACAGAAATATTTCAATAATGGCATTGAAAACCACTGAGGTGGATACATTTTGGATAAATGAACAAATGCTTTGAACATAATGTAACAAAACTATTTTTCAGAATATATACAGAAGAACTTCAAATTTGTAATTGCTGCCAAATTAGGTTAGTGTTTCCAAGATTATCTATTCTCTTTGAATTATTTTAATAGTCTTCCAACAGCAAAAACAAGCGGGAGGGGGGGGTCTTATGGTACTGTGAGAGGGTTCCTAACTCTGGTACAATTCATTGTAAAGCAAGAAGATTCAAACATGTGATTTCTCAGTATAGGCACCCATTGGAAAAAACTCTGGGCAACCAAATAATCACAAAAATGATGACAATTGCTCATCGTTATTGGAGGAAGGCGAGGTCCACACTCATTAGAATAAGATTTAACAGGCTTTATCGACCATGTGCACAAAAGATGCTAAGAAACGTCATTCTATTTGGAGCATGACAGATTCATTAAATTTTCTATGTAATCTAATGTGTCAGTCATGATGTGGAGGTGCCAGTATTGGATTGGGGTGAATAAAGTTAAAAATCACACAACACAAGGTTATAGTCCAACAGGTTTATTTGGAAGCACTAACTTTCAGAGTGCTGCTCCTTTATCAGGTGGCTGTGGAGAATAAGATCAGAAGACACAATTTATAGCAACAGATTACAGTGTCATGCAACTGAAATGATATATTGAACAAACCCGGATTGTTAAGTGTTCATCTTTTAGAATGGGTTGCAGGTTTTGGTTTATTAATATGTAAATCCCAGAACTTTTTTTAAGTCATCTTCTTGAGATAACTTAAAATTTTACAACGAAAGGAGACTTCACAGCTTAGATAATGCATTAAAGGTGCGAGGTCAGAGTCTGTCAGTATCTTTATCTTGAGTCAGACTGGTTCTATTTCTAAAGTGGAATTTACAAAATATTACATGTATTGACTGCCTGCAGATTGTGCATTTTTGATCAAAATAGAATGCATCTGCAAATACAAATTCACCCATAGACTTATATGTGTGTGTGCGTGCATGAGAGAGAGACAGAGAGAGAGAGTGAAGCTGCAACTCATTCTACAAGATGAAAGACTTGACAATCCAGGCTCCTTCAATATGAAGGAACAGCGCTCCGAAAGCTAGTGCTTCCAAATAAATGTTTGGACTACAACCAGGTGTTCTGTGATTTTTAACTGATGTGTCAGTGGTATTGCTCCTCTTGCACACGCTCAATAGCTATTCCTTGATCAAAGATAATTTGCACTTTATCCCACCTCATCACCCCCAAGTCCTCATGTACCCTACAGTCTCTGTGGCTAGGAAATGTCTGCAGGATGTTTTGGCTGATCTCACTGGAACTTATGAAGACCTGTTGGATATTGCAGATGGTCACTGCATGTGAAACTGTTTCTCTGAATGTCCAGTGCTTTTTTGTCATTAGTCGTTGCATTATCACAGCATCCTCCTAAGGACATGCATACCCAGAAGAAAAAGCAATGAAAGATGTGAATGATGCATAGGAGTCTGTCTCATTTTGTATAACTCAAAATGGTGCTCTAGTATGACCAGTACATTCATTTCCAAATACTACAACATATTTTTCTTACTAGTTTTCCTTTTAGTTACATAGGCTATCCCGGTGTTGGTTTCTCCTTCTACAAGATCCAAGCACTGCCTTTCATTCAAATGTACAATTCTGTGTATGTACAAGGTATAATCTTGGCTGCTGTTCCCTTGTCAATACAGTGCCTGTGAGCTGCTGGCCCTACAGCTACATGTGGTATCTCTTTTCTGTATGAGCTCTGTGTCTTTGGATGAAAGTAGGATCTTGGTTATCCTATAACGTTCTTCTTTTTGTCATACTCCATCATGGTCATTGGGTGTAACACTTGGTTAGTACCTGGACAAGAAGGGGAAAGTTGTGAAATGGGAGTCGAGTGGAGCTAACTGAAAATTGTTATCTTTTGTTGAAAGGCTTTTTAGAGTCGGAATCCCTCTCTTGACTTCAGTGTTATGTCAAGCATTTATCTCAGTGAACTTGTAAAGCGGAAAAATCCATGTAAGGCTTTGAAGGATTGAAAATACTCATGGAAAATTGTGATCTATTATTGGGAATAACTACATTTGAAACCTGTGTATAGAAGGCATGGTTTTTAGTGAGATTATCGCAGCTCTGAGTTCAGTCTATCAAGCTTCTGTATTTCAACTGTTTGTGAATAATACATGATCATGATCTTGCCTTAGTGCATATTTCTAGAATAAGTGATTTGGTCGCTGTTCTGATAAAAATATTTGTTTAACTACAAAGCTTTTTTTAAGAACATGAACAGTTCTCACTCAGAGAATTGTGATTAAACTTGAAACCATTTTCACCAAGATTGAAATTTTTACTTAATGTCATAAAGACTTAAATAAAAAGCTATTTTGCATCATCACCAGAATCTGATCAGATATCTTAGTTTCTTGTAATGATTTTACTGTGCTAATTTTGGAAATTACAATTTTGCTCAAGAATTATTATCATGCACATCTGTAAAAGATTGCAATGTTTCAAATGTTGGAACAGCGACTCTTTAGTTGTCTAAACAGAAATGCAGGATCAGCTCAAAAACTGTGTCTCTGCGACTATTGAACTCAAAAGACAACAATATCTATTCTTGCAGTTTCATCACCACCATAGGAAAATTGACACAATATGTTGTTTTTGCTGTTTTGAAAGCTGTCAGATATATTGAAAAATTTCATGAAGTGCTGAAATGCTTGCCTTGTTCTCTTTCAAGCAGCATTTTTAACAGCATTGGCTCCAGACAAACTCCTAAATCTTTTAAATTCAACATTTTGATTGCTATCCAAACTAAGCATATACCTTCCTTAAAATGCTGTGTCCCATGCCCTTACCTGCAGGAAATCTTGAGCTGCCATCACCTGATCTTCTCTGTTTATTGTCTCTGGTTTTGCCATGTTTTCCACTCCTTATGATCCTAACATTTTGTTAACAGTGATACCAAGGTAGGAGTACAAACCACAAAAAGCCTCCTAAGAAAGGACGACAATGTTCAATCAGTTTTACTCAACTACCACCGTGACAGACAATAACCTTTCCCTCAGCTTTCTAAAGGTTACTCTCTCTCTCGATAAACTCTTTTAAACTTCCTTCTCGCTTTTATTTTCTGGAATGTCCTTAAATATTTTGTTCAAGTTATGATGGTGGTAATCTAAAGGCAGGATTTTGTTCCTCTTTATAAAAGGCTTGGAATCATTCCATAGTTGAGAACTAGCTGCGGTGTCCCGCAGGGTTCAGTGTTGGGGCCGCAGCTGTTCATGTTATATATTAATGATCTGGATGAAGGGACTGGAGGCATTCTAGCGGAGTTTGCCAATGATACAAAGTTAGGTGGACAGGCAGGTAGTACTGAGGAAGTGGGGAGGATGCAGAAGGATCTAGACAGTTTGGAGGAGTGGTGCAGGAAATGGCTGATGGAAGTCAATGTGAGCAAATGCGAGGTCTTGCACTTTGGAAAAAAGAATAGAAGCATGGATTACTTTCTAAACGGTGAGAAAATTCATAAAGCCAAAGTACAGAGGGATCTGGGAGTGCTAGTTGAGGATTCTCTAAAGGTAAACATGCAGGTTGAGTCCATGATTAAGAAAGCGAATGCAATGTTGTCAATTATCTCAAGAGGGTTGGAATATAAAAGCACTGTTGTGCTACTGAGACTTTATAAAGCTCTGGTTAGGCCCCATTTGGAGTACTGTGTCCAGTTTTGGTCCCTACACCTCAGGAAGGACATACTGGCACTGGAGCGTGTCCAGCGGAGAGTCACACGGATGATCCCTGGATTGGTAAGTCTAACATATGAGGAACGGCTGAGGATCCTGGGATTGTATTCATTGGAGTTTAGAAGATTAAGGGGAGATCTAATAGAAACTTACAAGATAATACGTGGCTTGGAGTGGGTGGACGCTAGGAAATTGTTTCCGTTAGGCGAGGAGACTAGAACCCGTGGACACAGCCTTAGAATTAGAGGGGGTAAATTCAGAACAGAAATGCGGAGACATTTCTTCAGCCAGAGAGTGGTGGGCCTGTGGAATTCATTGCCACAGAGTGCAGTGGAGGCTGGGACGCTAAATGTCTTCAAGGCAGAAATTGATAAATTCTTGATGTCACAAGGAATTAAGGGCTATGGGGAGAATGCGGGTAAGTGGAGTTGAAATGCCCATCAGCCATGATTGAATGGCGGAGTGGACTCGATGGGTCGAATGGCCTTACTTCCACTCCTATATCTTATGGTCTTATAAACATGATCTGTATATTTATAACATGGTTATATAACCACACTAAACATCCAGGGATTGAAGATTTATTAAAGAAAATAACAGATGGGAATAATTTGAGCAATGCTTATTGTTGCATTTGGAAAAATTAGGTGACTTTTTTTTCAAAGCAATATTGGAAGAGTAATTCTCGGCTTTTGGGGTCCTGTGACAAGCATTGTTCATCAGGGGTACATTTTGCAAATTCCAGTAAGTTCT